>NC_063061.1:16707462-17399962 GCF_018812025.1 Megalobrama amblycephala
GAAAATGCAAAATTGTTTTGCATTTTTATTTTGTGTTGGGTGTGAATAGGTATTTAGAGAGGGGAAACAGAAAAAGGGAATGGGGGATGTGTGCATCAGAGGACTGGAGAGGTGTAGGACAAAATTGTTTCCTTGGAGAAAGGTGGACAAAGGATCTGCAGGGCAACAAAAGGGAATATGAAAAACATGAAGAGAAAGTGACAAATGAAGGCTGAAGTAGATAGGCAGGGCATAGGGAGAGGGGGAGAAAAATAAGACTATAGGAAAGAAGTAGAGACAGAAGGAGAGCCACGCATGAGAACACTTGTAAATTGCACATATACATGACAGGCCTGTGGATGAAGGCTGGAGCTGTCTCAGCGTCTGCTTGTTATAGCAGTCTTGCTTCAACACACACACGCATCAAACATCACTAATGCTATCAATCTTTCATTAAAGTTAAACTATGGATGTATCCGAAATCGCATACTTCCCTACTATATAGTAGGCAAAAAAGAAGTATGTCAAATTCACGGTACTCACAAAAGAGTAGGAAAAAAGTACCCAGCTGACCTAGTACTCCCAGCGAGATTCTGAAGTGTGCATGCATACAATAGACCATTTACTATCCCATGAGGCCACAAGACGATTTGTGAATGGCAGTGGAGTAACTGTCACTGGTAGGTCACACGATAAGGGCAACATGGTGAATGTATTATGTCCAGATTACATTCATATTACACACATTCATACTATATAGAACAGCGCTCTAGTGGTTAATAAACAAAACTGCATGCATCTTGCAGAAGAACATTGTAGTCGGAGCTACAAATCTCTGTATATGTATATGACGAGTCATGTGGGTACTGGGCTACTCCGCAGCGGTTGTCGTCCCACCCGGTCTAAAATAGTCGGAATATAATCACTTATTGTAGGTGTACTGTAGTGATTCATGATAAGACTAAAATACATTTTGGAAGATGGATTCATAATGTACTCGCTTATTACATATATTTTGTAGATTTTGAACAAAAAGGTTTTATTGTGTACCTTTAAGTTATGTTCTGGTCAGGGCCATGGCATGGGGCTAGTGAATATTTCTCAGGGTATATTGGTTCACTTAAAGCCCTGGTCTGCTCTATTAAGTTGTGGCACTCATATCATGTCGATATTGTTTAAATCTGTCTTGCGTCACATCATGTTCCCCCCTCTTCTACTTATCATTTTCATTTCTTGTCATTTTTCAGCTGTCCTTAAAAAACAACAATAAAAACTGCAAACAGTCCTAATGATCTGAGCTGTAGTTTAGTGACATTGCGCAGCCCTAAAATGTGGATTTTCTGTTTTTCTGTAATATGTTGCGATATTAAAAAATACAAAAAAACTTACCAGATGACTTCAATAGCTATATTTGGAAGGAATTATTTTAGAATGATTGGGGTGATTTTGTAGGAGATTTTGTACATTTGTATAGAAAATAAAGATAATTTAGATAATTAACTTTTTTAGTCCCCCTTAATCCACAACAATTAATTTCAATTTAATGGTATTCAGAACAGAACAGGAATGAAAAATATGAGTATAAAACAAACATAACAGCGTTCATTATAAATGCCAAGACTAAACAAATTTATTTAAAGCAAAACTAAAAATGAGATGATAAAAAAAAAAAAAACATGACTTGTATTCTAGGAAAAGTAATAAAAAAATATATAAATATTTTATTGTACTCTGTAAAATTACAATAGTTATATTTACGTGTTAATTTCTTCATTTTCAAAGTTAAACTGCTTTTATTTTTTATAAACAAAATTTAATTAGTATTTGCGCTGGATGTTTCAGAGTGAAGAACGGTGCTGTTTATTTAAAAAAAAAAAATCTATATATCCTGTAATAAATAAAAGTAATTTATAGTACACTGTAAAATTACAATACTAATATTTACATCTTAATTTATAGTACACTGTAAAATTACAATACTAATATTTACATCTTAATTTATAGTACACTGTAAAAATACAATACTAATATTTACATCTTAATTTATAGTACACTGTAAAATTACAATACTAAAATTTACATCTTAATTTATAGTACACTGTAAAATTACAATACTAAAATTTACATCTTAATTTATAGTACACTGTAAAATTACAATACTAAAATTTACATCTTATTTTAGTACACTGTAAAATTACAATACTAATATTTACATCTTAATTTGTAATACACTGTAAAATTACAATACTAAAATTTACATCTTAATTTAGTACACTGTAAAATTACAATACTAATATTTACATCTTAATTTGTAATACACTGTAAAATTACAATACTAAAATTTACATCTTAATTTAGTACACTGTAAAATTACAATACTAATATTTACATCTTAATTTATAGTACACTGTAAAATTACAATACTAATATTTACATCTTAATTTATAGTACACTGTAAAATTACAATACTAATATTTACATCTTAATTTATTGTACACTGTAAAATTACAATACTAATATTTACATCTTAATTTATAGTACACTGTAAAGTTACAATACTAATATTTACATCTTAATTTATAGTACACTGTAAAATAACAATACTAATATTTACATCTTAATTTATAGTACACTGTAAAATTACAATACTAATATTTACATCTTAATTTATAGTACACTGTAAAATTTCAATACTAATATTTAAATCTTAATTTATAGTACACTGTAAAATTTCAATACTAATATTTAAATCTTAATTTATAGTACACTGTAAAATTACAATAGTAAAATTTACATCTTAATTTAGTACGCTGTAAAATTACAATACTAATATTTACATCTTAATTTATAGTACACTGTAAAATTACAATACTAATATTTACATCTTAATTTATAGTACACTGTAAAATTTCAATACTAATATTTAAATCTTAATTTATAGTACACTGTAAAATTTCAATACTAATATTTAAATCTTAATTTATAGTACACTGTAAAATTACAATACTAAAATTTACATCTTAATTTAGTACGCTGTAAAATTACAATACTAATATTTACATCTTAATTTATAGTACACTGTAAAATTACAATACTAATATTTAAATCTTAATTTATAGTACACTGTAAAATTTCAATACTAATATTTAAATCTTAATTTATAGTACACTGTAAAATTTCAATACTAATATTTAAATCTTAATTTATAGTACACTGTAAAATTACAATAGTAAAATTTACATCTTAATTTAGTACGCTGTAAAATTACAATACTAATATTTACATCTTAATTTATAGTACACTGTAAAAATACAATACTAAAATTTACATCTTAATTTAGTACACTGTAAAATTACAATACTATTACAATAAATTACAATTCATTTTCAAACTGCAGAGCTTTTATTTTGGCAGTTTGTCAGCAAATAAATATATGCACCGCTGTGTGTTTCAGAGTCAAGTGTGGCACTGTGTTCATTTCATTTTAATTCGCTATATTGTGCATATATAACGTTCCTCCATCAGACTCTGAATCAACATCCCATCATTTCTCTGCACACTGTCCCAAAGCACACCGCCATCCCCGCTCTGGCCCAACCCCTGCCTCCCATTCTCATACCAGTCAGTCAGCAGTGCCAGGCAGCCACACTAACGCCATCTCTTTCATCTCTCCTTTCTCCAGCATATTGGCTTTTCATGCATGGGTTGTGTTTAGGCCTGCAAGCTGCCACACTACCACAGCTCATAAACACGCAAGGGCTCGGCACACTTCAGGTTTGTGCATCTTGCGGGGACCACTGACACATTTCGACACAAGCGGCACTCATGTTTTGAGTCGAGTCTCATAAAGCAAGGGCTCCCGATTCTGGTTGCCAGATCTTTTTAGTTATTTTTTTGTAATCCAAACAACAACTGAGGTTGGACACAACAGCATTGGGACTGGAGGGCGTTAGTCTGTATCACTATTCCAGAGTGATTCCTAGCTGCTGTGCTTCACGCCACGCGATTCATCCCGCTAAAGATAATGTGGTAGACACTGTGGTGGCTGTTATGTAATCCAGTTTCTTCAGTTATTAATAATGTCCTGTCAACATGTCCACTTCTTTCTGTTCTTTTTAACAGGCTCCACAGCTCCCTGCCACCTCTGAAATACCTAAAATGATCGGTTGATAAAAGATTCGCTGTGCGACGTTAACGATGACAGATACAGATACATTGCGCCGATGACAGATACATTGTTAGTCTGCAGTACACAGTATATTAGGCCAAAAACATTGACAATGGGTAATGGTGAAAAGTGAATAATTTCACTGAATAGAGTCATAAGTTATTGTAACCGAGTCAGAATGAGTAATGAAAGCGTTCAGTTCACTAACAGTGATTGTGGGTTTGGATGTTTTGGCCAAGATTACAAAGGCTGAATGATGACGTTAAAGCCATCATGTTGACATGAAAATGAACCCTATTTTTTATTTAAATGCATGTTATTGGTCTTATTGTGAAAAATTCACCTGTGTATATGTTTCATTTTTTGACCTTCCCCACCCTACGTTTTTGTTCTTTTTTGATAATCTGTTACACTCAATAAGCATTTAATTTCAAGGAAAAAATTTTCTATTGATAGTTTTCAGTATTTACGCACCATGCATTCTGGGATTGCAGCAAGTGAACATTTTGTCCTCAAAGTTGATGGTAGAAGCAGGAAAAATGGGCAAGCGTAAGGATTTGAGTGAGTTTGACAAGAGCCAAATTGTGATGGCTAGATGACTGGGTCAGAGCATCTCCAAAACTGTAGCTCTTGTGGGGTGTTCCCGGTCTGCAGTGGTCAGAATCTATTAAAAGTTGTCTAAGGAAGGAACAGTGGTGAACCGGTGACAGGGTCATGGGCGGCCAAGGCTCATTGATGTATGTGGGGAGCGAAGGCTGGCCCGTGTGGTCCGATCCAACAGATGAGCTACTGTAGCTCAAATTGCTCAAGAAGTTAATGTTGGTTCTGATAAAAAGGTTTCAGAATACAAAGTGCATCACAGTTTGTTGCGTATGGGGCTGCATAGCTGCAGACCAGTCAGGGTGCCCATGCTGACCCCTGTCCAGCTCTGAAAGCACCAACAGTGGGCACGTGAGCATCAGAACTGGACCACGGAGCAATGGAAGAAGGTGGCCTGGTCTGATGAATCATGTTTCTTTTGCATCATGTGGATGGCCGGGTGTGTGCGTCGCTTACCTGGGGAACACATGGCACCAGGATGCACTATGGGAAGAAGGCAAGCTGGCAGAGGCAGTGTGATGCTTTGGGCAATTAACAATAACAGTAAGAATTGAAACATCCTCATAGGACTGTTTGAGTTAGGACTTTACTTTTATTAAAATTAACCATTGATCATTCATAGTTGCATCATACATTTAGATCATGATAACCACCGTGGTAAAATATGACTATGTGGTTTTTTATGGTATTTGTTACGAAAAACAGTAGCCTAAATAATACATGTTTTAGTATAAATGCACATGCACAAATGCTACAGCTTAACAATTATATTCCATTACTCCTTTAATACATGTCTACATTAATAATAATAAAATACGATATGAATATTCCACATTTCTGCCATGATACCATTGTGCAGTTCAGGGGCAGACTGGCCATCTGGAGCACCGGGAGTTTTCCCAGTGGGCCGCTGTACAATGTGGTCTGGCCAGTTAAGCCCTGTTCACACCACCAGTGACTTTATCGCTGTATGTCACTAGTCTCTGTACTGTGAAGACGCTTGTGGGTGTTGCCAGAGTGCTGTTGCTCTTTAAATGTTATTGCTAGACAGCACGTCTGGCCATATCTTTAGAAAATGCAATAGAGAGAGAGTGTTGTGATATGAACTACAGCAGTATACAGTGTATTAAATCATTAACCAGATTGAAGGTAGGGTAGGTCATTTTTTTATAAACACTTTTTGTTATGCTGGTTGAAACTCAATAATAGAAGTGGTCTAAATATTAAAACATGTACATATATATTCTGTGGAAGTCCCAGGACCACAAAAAATGTTTGTCCAATCATGATAATGATATGTAGTTCCTTCTGAACCAAAACAATGATCTTATGTCGTAACCATAATTACAAGATGGCAACCCGTGATGTTCTGCCCAGAGCTGTCACATCCACAGACTCAGATTTATGCATTTCTATGTCAACATTATCAATGCCAAAATGATTCTTCAGCTGTCAGGTTGTACAAGTAAGAGCTCTGTAAGTTGTTTACGTTCATAATTATTGTAATGTTATGTGCTTTGAGACATGAGGTAGTTTATTGCCATCTCTCGTGATGCATTGCAGACTCTGCTGTGTGCGTTCATGTGTTTTGGAGGAGGTGTGGCTTTGGAGAGCGCTCTGAAGGGAGGGTGGGATCTCATGCTTTCAAAGCTAGCTTGCTATTGCTAGCCTCTCCGAAACTGCCTACCCTCCTTTTAACGATTGATTGATCAATCAATGAATTAAACTCACTCGTACTGCCAAAAATGACTAAAACGTCATTCGAATTTGAAAAAAAATCTATTTTCTTGTCCCTTATATTCAGCATAATGCAGGGGAAACTGTTATATGGACTGCAGCAGTGCTAAATTATATAATATGCATCATATAATTAAAGGTGCAATCGGAAATAAACAACTCAGAGAGCTTGTATCTGACTGCTGCAGATTATTTTCTGTGTTGATACTGTTGACATGGAAACGCATAATTGCGAGTCTGAGGACGTGAACAGCTCCTGTTGGAAAATCATGGGTTGCCATCTCTTAATTTCAGTAGTTATGGCGTGAAAGCAGCATAAGCTCGCTGGTTTTTATTCTGTAGGAACTGTAAAAGGTGGCTGCTGTTTGTTTGCGGTGCTCAGTGACAGGGTGCGCGAAGGTATGTAAAAACATTTGTTGACAGGTAGCATTTTATGCTGCTGTTTAAGCCGAGCTGATAAATGGTCTCTTTGGTGGAGTTTAAATGAGTGTTGAATGTTTGTTATAATTGTATAGAGGAAAATTATATCGCAATAATTATCGTTATCATTATCGCCTAGCCATATTTATACATACAGTATTTTTTTAACTAGATGAGTAAAGTTTGATGACAAACATTGATGTTGGCTTGACAATGTCAGGTCTGAAATAACAGCTTATAAAAAAATGTTACTAGCATGTTTTAGCATGTTGCTAACATGAATTAACATGTTTTAGCAAATTGCTAACATGAATTTGCATGATTTAGCACGTTAACATGACTTAACATGTTGTTAGTATATTTTACCACATTGCTAGCATGATTTAGCACTTTGCTAACATGAATTATCATGTTGCTAGCATGTTTTAACATGTTGCTAGCATTAATTAGCATGTTTGAACACTTTGATGTTTTAACACTTTGAACAGAAAAGATATACCACAGTTTGGTGGTTGTAGCTTGAAAGCTTTAGAGGAAGATACTGTTCAAATTTTGGCTCAGAAGAAGTTTAAATAGGGGTTTTTGTAAGTGATTCTGGGTCAGTGAGTCATTTAAATTGTTATGCTTATGTTGCATGCAGTGACAGTTCAGCATGTATTTGATGTGTCATTTCTGTTAGCATTAGCACAATTGTGTGCAGTTCCGGCCTAAGGCTGAAGCTCTTCTGTTAACATGATGAGGACATTGACAGGCATTGACAGTGTCATGCTGCCAGGTGTGCTTGTTGGTGATGCATGAATTGTTTAAGAGAGACAATCGCTACGGCTGTGCATTTTCTGCCCCACACAGGCAGGGGTTATTCCCATATTATTGTCTAATACGCAAGAGGGATGTAATGTGTTTACACCCTTCAGGTTTCAGCTAAAGGTTTACTGTCAGTCACAGGCATCCAGAGCTTTCCCACAGGAGCAAATGAGGAGAGGGAGAGGAAGAGAGAACCTGTTCGGCATAATAGAGCTGTAGATTGCACAATGTGAGACAGTCAGGAAGACAGGCAACCGTAACGGAGCTTGTTTAGATGAACGTAAGATGAGGCGAGACCACAATAGACTCATCCAGAGAGGAATGTACAGTCACAGAGTCTGGCATACAGACAAGATTTCACTTCTAATGAAAGTTTGAATGACATTGTGAGAAAATGAAGAGCTACACTAGGTTACTTCTGCATGTGAGAAGAGACTATAGGTCTGTTCCAAAAATTATTGATCTGCCTACCTAGACAACAATTAAGGCACTATATATTCTGACTAACTTTGAACAAAAATAGCATTGTATCAATTGTATTTCACTTAATACTAAAAAAGCTATCAATGGTCAAAATTGGGTTAAACGGATCGTAGTTGATTTGACCAGGCCCCACAGTTCGGCATGCATGTGATTCGCAAATTAATTACAAAGTTTATCATTTGCACATTCAATTGATTTTACACGATTCCAGCACAAGAAAAGGCAAAAGAGAACTCAATTTGGTACTTGCACCCACAGGGAGCTGCGTTTCAATACCTCGTGAACACAGAACGGATTCCTCATTCACATCTCCTTGCTCTTGAATGAACTAGGGATGAACCAATATGAAAATTTTGGCCAATACGGTAACCGATAATTCGTTATATTTGAAAGCGATAAACGATATTTTGGCCGATAAATCTGAATAAAATTTTTATTCAATTTTTTAGAGCCTGATTACAAAAACAAAAGTCTCACCATTAAAAGCCATGTCCAAAACACACAATTATAATGTTTTCATTCCAATTTTATGTAGCCTATATGACAGACTTGCACTGCATATGTTGAACTTAACTGTATTTTCCTTTTTGAAGTGATTCCAATCATATTTTAAGCAATTCATAACCATAATGGTAAACAGTGCATATCTGAAGTGTCTTAGCTGAAGGAAATAATCCATTATTTATCGGCTTTAATGCAGTGTGTATATATATATATATATATATATATATATCTCATGTTCTCCAACCAATACGACCAGGTATTGGTCGTTTGTCACTTCCCTGAAATACGACCCATAGGAGCGTTTACTAAAGTTGCGCACCTATCGACAACAGGACACTTTCATTTTAATTCATGAAATACAACCCATAGGAGGATTTGCTAAAGTTGCGCACCTATCGACAACAGGACACTTTCATTTTAATGCATTGTTCCCTTTTATCTGCGTCATATTTCGGCTTTCGCGTAGCTCAATTGGCAGAGCATTGCAATATATAACAATATGCAATCATGTGATCGTGGGTTTGATCCCTGGGAACGCACATACTCATAAAGTATATATGCACTATAAATCACTAGGGTAGGTTTAGGGGTGGGTGTAGTCGTTAATAAAAAAAAAAGAGTTTTGCTAAATGGAAATAGGACAAATGGTGTAAAAAGTCCACACATTGCATTTAAATGAACACGCATTTTGATTGGTAACACGACAGTCAGAATGACAGATGTAACACGATACTGTCATTATTTTTACGCCAGCTAGAGGGCGCATGACTTTAAAACGTAAATATAGATCGTAATAAGGTGCTTGAAAAGGACTTTTTTTGGAGGACAGTCATATATATATATATATGTATGTATGTGTGTGAATGATACTAAAATAACACTGCATTATGCATTTTAGCATAATTAACTCAAGCTATATCTAATTTTGCCGTGTGCAGCTCATTCTTGATTCATTTTTTGTGCATACTCTTCTATATGAATGTGCTATGCTCTGGATGTACCTTGTTTATATTTATATGTAAATATGTGTAAATTATACACCCCTGAGGTACTCCAAATAAGAGCGAGTTGCCTGTTTTTTTTTTCTTTTGCTGAAGCGCACAGTGGTTTATTGTTTATTAGCTCCAGAATAGAATATTTTGCTGTGTTTATGGTGTGCATAGAGAAAGAAAGAGCTGCTGCAGACCTGCACATTGGAGATTTAGTCCCAAATCACAGTGTATACTGTGTCTGAACCGGCCACACTTCAGTAGTCACCGGCTGTTGCTCGGCAACATGCACCACAGTCCAACATCTTGTGAAGTGTAGAGCCAAGCTGCTGTTTTCCATCTCACCCTTGAACCGCTCTCTCTCTCTCTCTCTCTCTCTCTCTCTCTCTATTCATTTTGCTCTCCATTCCTCCCTACGGAGACTGTTGTTCATCAGGCATTTCACACATTCTCCTGTTTCTCTCTTGTCTATTCTTCCTATTAAGTTTCTTCTCACTCCGATAGGCCGCACGTTGTGCTCTGGACCATCTCGTTATTGTTCACATTTACACAAACTTCCTGTCTATCTCATCATATTTCAGTCTTTCAGGATGCTGTGTGAGTGCGTCTTAGCCCTCTAGAGTATTGGGAGAAGGCAAAGATGGGGACAAATAGGGACATTATGTTCTTGTGGAAGAGGCATTATGTTCAGATGATGCTTCTGCGTTGTCTGTCTTTCTCTCTCGCTCTGTCTTTCTCTCGCTCCCTCCATCTGACTGTACCATGACGTCTTTTGGTGGACTCTCACACTGAGTCAGAAAGGTGCCAAACGATTTGTTGAAATGCTGTCGCTTTGCACAAGTTTGCTTCATCACATTAAGAAGAAAACCCTTAAACCTTTTACATATTAATTGTGTCTTTTTAGATGAGTGCTTTCTAATTTGTGGTCACTCATCTAAAAGGCCAAAGAGCCACTAAATCAATGTTTTTTTAGCTCATGATAAACTGGATAGCATTAGCGTTAATTAAGTAAAGAGTTTCAGAAATGAGTTATCTGTCCATGGTATTCTGTATGCGCTAGAGCTGCACAATTAATCGTTAAAAGATTGCGATCTCGATTTAAACATCCATGCGATCTTATTCCTAAACGACAACTGACAAAATCACATCAGAACAGTCTTTTCCGAAACATAGTATTGTTATTGTGTTATAAATATATTATCACAGAAGAACTGGAATAGAAGTTTATAGTTCAGATATAAACACTGATGTCTACTGAAGCAAAATACAGTAAATCACCTTTAGAAAGTAACATGGTGCTTCAAATAACGATTGTATCGATTACAACGTTACGGCACCAGGTGGCGACAAGTACCTGTTGAAAAATGTTTTTGTTATTGAATCGTTCATACAAGACATTCGTTCAAAAAATCCTGATTCATCGAGTAATGAAACAAGTTTGTTTGATTAATTGCCTAAATTATTACATTATTTGCTAACTGCATTCTTTAAATTGTAATGTTGACATGCATTCTCTGTAAAGCTGCTTTGAGATGATATGTATCGTGAAAAGCGCTATACAAATAAATGTGAATTGAATTGAAAAATGTGAAACAAAAAAATTGTGATTCTCAATTTATCCAGAATCATGCAGCTCTAGTATGCGCATTATTGCTCTATATGCGTATTGTTAAATCTGCAGTCTATAATATTAACAATCTAATTTAAAATGCTAAAAATCTCCCAATAAAAACAACTTAAATCATATTTATTTTTATTTTCCCTCAATAATTATTGTTTTTATTAAAGAACATGCAGTTCTTGAAACTTTTTAAATCACAAAATGAATTAATTCATTTATCTGATAATAAAAATGTTTGATATAAAGCAGATTTGTCATAATTACAGCATGAATAGTGAACATAGCCTATCTTAAAACATATTTTTTGTTTTGTTTTCTTGTTTTAAACGACCTGAAAGGGTTAACCACAAAAATCACAAGATTAATCATGATTAATTATTCTAATCTACTGATAATGCTAATAATTTTAATGTTAAAGATCTAAACAAAGCAACAAAAAATGTATATTTTTCCTACTTCTCAGACTTTTATAGGGAAAAATGCCTTCATAATCTCACCTGTGTCTCATTGGATGTTTCAGAAGAGATCTCAGCAGTGTGGTTTTGCCAAGATAGCAAAGTCTTTACATAGATTTTGTCCCATTTGTGATTTCATGAAATGGTGGTGGCGTGACTCATGAATATTAATTACCTCATGTAGAAATAATTTAACAATCATTCACTGCTTTGTTCATTTCCAAGTCAAAACTGAAATGTAAACAGAAACATTACTAATGTTTGAAAATCATTTAAACAATTTCCGTGCCATTTCAATTTTATTGAGTTGCATTGAAAAACTGTAGATTTACTTCAGGTTCTAGTTGGTCACACAGATTCATCACACTGACCAATAGAAAGCTGATTGGTTTTTCTGAAAATGACTCCTGTGTGTGAGCCTTGGTGTGATTATCACATCGCTATACTATTGATTATAGATAATGAACCTTTTTCTCCTCAAAAATGCGTCTATATTTCGACCGTGTATTAAGATTTGTTAACGTACAGAGGACAAGGAAACCAAGCATGTGCAAATATGCAGAAGTAACACAAATGCACCCACACACACTTTTTCGAACGGGCTGTTTCCTTACCGCTGTTCAAATCCTATGCTAGGCCTAGTCTCATTATCCCAGCAGCAGGAACATGAGATTTCTCTTTTTCCCCCTCAAGTCAAACATGAATTATTTAGCTTTGTGTTGATCACGTTGAGTCTCTGCCCTGAGCTTCCCTCCCCAGTTCCCCTACTGTATTTCTCTCTCTCTCTGAGCTCTGTCTGTTGTTGCTAGCCTCTACTCAGCAATACAAAATGCATGTTTTGCTCACAGAATTGCCCATATCTCAGAAGTCTTATTCTGAAATCCTGCTCCGAGAGAGTATGTCATCATGTATCCGAACAATGTTTAGCCTTTCTTCTCAATGGCACTGTAACAGCACTCAGTAATTATTTCTGTACAGTGCGGGACGAATCTTCGCTAGCACACACACGTAAATAATTCACCATGCCAATGTTTTGTTGAAGCCAAGTCCCACATTATCAGTGTACACATTAGTGAGTCATAATGGAAAGAAACTGCATTTGCCCCAATTTTTTGGTACAGATATTGTATTCTTTATCTAATTTATAAATTGAATTTTCACGCAGCTGAGGATCGGTACATCGTTCTCGCTGCACCTTTATCAATTATTCACATCCAGCTCTTTGGAAGCTTTAATAAGCAGCTTTTCAGTCAACTAACTCATAGCAGTTCCGGCTTTTTTTTTTGTGATATAAGGCTAATTTTGCATTGCTGTAAGTACGCTCAATGAACAAATGATGATGCAAGGCTGCCAAGGTTAAAGGAGTTGATAGAGAGCAATTTATGTTCTAAGAATGGATCACAGTGGTCACTTATCTAAATAATAAGTGAGGTCAGTTACTTTTTGATTTTGTTTTTTTAGTGGTGGTGCGTTATTTAGCATGTTAACTTAGCGTGATAAAATTGAACCCCATCCAGCTGTTGCTGAACATCCTCTAAGAAACACATCTTTATGGGGTCACATAGACCTTTAGGCAAGACACTAACTAGTTGCCTTTGGAAAATATGTACACTACCGTTCAAAAGTTTAGGATCGGTAAGATTTGTAATATTTTTAAAAGAAGTTTTGTCTGCTCACCAAGATTGCATTTATTTAATTAAAAATACAGTAAAACAGTAATATTGTGAAATATTATTACAATTTAAAATAACTGTTTTCTATTGGAATATAATATAAAATGTAATTTATTCCTGTGATGGTAAAGTTGAATTTTCAGCATCATTTCTCCAGTTTTCAGTGTTACATGATCCTTCAGAAATCATTTTAATATGATGATTTGCTGCTCAAGAAACATTCATTATTATTATCAATGCTGAAAACAGTTGTGTACTTTTTTTTCAGGATTCCTTGATGAATAGAAAGTTCAAAAGAACAGCATTTGTCTGAAATACAAAGCTTCTGTAGCATTATACACTACCGTTATTTACTGTTTAAAAGTAAGGTCAGTAAGATTCTTTTTAATAATACTTATATTCAACAAGGATTCATTAAATTGATCAATAATGACAGTAAAGAATTTTAAAGTTACAAAAGACTTCTATTTCGAATAAATGCTGTTCTTTTGAACTTTATATTCATCAAAAAATCTTGAAAAAAATGTGTTACGGTTTGCACAAAAACTGTTTTCAACATTGATAATAATAAAAAAATGTTTCTTGAGCACCAACTCAACATATTAGAATAATTTCTGAAGGATCATGTGACACTGAAGACCAGGGTCATTATAGTTCATTAAAACCATAAACGTTTTCGTTACTTGAAATAACATATACATTAACTAAAATATTTTTTATATATATTTTGTTTCAGCTAGTTTGCGTTTTCTCATTTTAATTTTGTTTAACCTGATGTAAAATTAATGAAAACTATATAGAAAAAAACACAGAACAAAATCACTAAATCTTTAAAGGGGTGGTCGATTATGATTTCACTATTTTAACTTTAGTTAGTGTGTAATGTTGCTGTTTGAGCATAAACAACATCTGCAAAGTTACGATGCTCAAAGTTCAATGCAAAGGGAGATATTTTCTTTTACAGAAATCACTTTTTAAGGACTACAGCAAACGGCTGGTAGGGACTACAATGAGCTTGATTTTCACAACAGATTAACATGACGGCACATGCTAGTCACTGAGTTGAATCAACTCCACATCAACTACATCAATTTATCCACTAACCGTTCAGAAACGTCCAGTTTCATTCTAAAAGTTGTAACATCTTCCTGAGTCTCTCCATCAGTGTCCGACTCCGGTTTGAACAATGTAAGGCTGAACACCGTTAAGGCCTTTGCACACTGAGTCCGAAATTTTCGCATGTGTTTTTTCGTATTCGTAATCCTAAAAATTCGTCACGCGCAGAGACCTTGCACACTGAGTCCGATGCGTATTAATGAATGAGTTGCGAAAAAAAAACGCAAAACAATACAAAATGAAGTCTTCAAGCAGTGAGAACGATTTAGTTGTCCTCTCTCTCCTTAAAAAGAGGAAATATTGGGTCCATCCAATTTCGCGATTGCATAGAGAGAAAGAAGAGTTTCACCTCATCAAGGAGTTGCGTGGTTATCCCAAGCATTTCAAAGTTTACTTCAGGATGTCAGTGGCTCAGTTTGATGCTTTGCTACTGCCACAATCTGTCTTTGTATTCCTCACGTTGTTTGTCATTCAGTGCTGCTGTTTTGTGCTGTAGGCAACATGGATCAACTTGTGAGATGGCATTCTGGATTTTTGCGTTCGCGTACGGTGGCTCTGAATTGTCAAAACGTCTCTCAAAATGCGTGCCACGGATGCGAAAAACGCAGAAAATCGAACCTGATCTGAATATTTTTTTGACGGACGAAAGTTGTCAAAACGTCTCTCAAAATGCGTGCCACGGATGCGAAAAACGCAGAAAATCGAACCTGATCTGAATATTTTTTGACGGACGAAAGTTTCGGAGGCAGTGTGCAAACGTGATTGACATAACATGAGGTTGAATTTATTTTTTAACGTGCAAAAATTTTGCATGCGAATTTCGAACTCAGTGTGCAAAGGACTTTACTGACAATCGTTATTTTGGCTGCGTGAGATTCTCCAGCTTTGTTGTTATTGAGCAACCAAACCGCGAGCTGTTAAGGCTCCGCCCTCTTCTGGAAAGCATCCGGGAGCAGCAGCTCATTAGTATTTAAAAGGACACACAAAAACGACGTGTTTTTGCTCACACCCAAACGGACGAATTTGACAAGCTATAATAAATGATCTGTGAGGTATTTTAAATTACATTTGAAAATGTATTATGATATTCATTATTAAATATTTTATTATGAAAAATGTTTTTCTTTTACTGCATCCTTGATGAGCATAAGAGACTTATTTCAAAAATAAGAATAATGTAGTTTAGCACACCACTGATGTTTTGGGCAGCCATTTTGATTTAACAAACCTGCATTCTATAAACAGTTAGTGCGGTCTCAGAAAGTATTTCAATTATAGCCAGATGTTGTTAGTTACAAAATATATCCTCAGTAAAAAGTTGAAATTGACCATTCAGTTATGCTTTTGTGCAAATGTCAAGTTCTGATGTATTCTTTTTTTGTTTTGTGCTCCCTTCAGCCGTTCCCTTCCCCCTGAGTCACCGCCTCACCATGAAGGAGGTGTTTGACTGTGAGGGGAAACCAAGGGTGGATCTACTGAAAGCCCACCTCACTAAAGAAGGCAGAGTGGAAGAAACCGTGGCCCTCCGAATCATAAATGAAGGAGCCTCTATCTTACGCCAGGAGAAGACCATGCTGGACATAGAGGCACCTGTCACGGGTACTTCCTATTTCTTTTTTGGCAGATTCACCTCACGTACAATATGAAGGGAAATATTTACAAAGTGCTAAAGAGGATAGTTTAATTTGACTTGTATTTAAGTGACTATGTGTGCAGAAGGGTGATATATTTTCAGACATTAGTCGATAAAGAGCGTCTGTACATTAGCATCTGTGTGTGTACATAATGCAGTTTGTTATCTGACGCCGTCTGCATGTGTTAACTGTATATCAGTGACAATCTGCTTTGATACCGTCAGCAAACAGGACTAAAGAGCAGCGAGACAGCGAGAGTTTGAGAGAGAATGCACAATCCTGACCTCAAATACAAAAATAAACTCCAAAGCACCCAACTGGCAGTTCAAAGAATGAACGAGCGAAACAAGCACTCGAGATGTTTCCGTATGAAGTTTACCTGTGAAGGTAGCTGTCACTTTAAAGTTTGAGCTCTTTTAAACTTGCGAATGTGTACATGTGTGCATTTCTCAGGTATTTTAATTCCCTCCTTAGCTGTCATCACATCAACCATGAAATGAGAATAGAGGAAAAGGAGTTTTAATATAAAACTAGGGTACTGTACGTACCACATGAAGCATGTCTTTATCTATTCAATGGCTCGTCTGAGCAGCGCGTCTCTTAATGTGAAGCGCTTTTTCGCTTTTATCAGTGTCTTTGGATAATCAATAGAGTTGAGTACTTGATACCCGCGTCCATCTGCAGGAGTGTGTCAGCACACCAGCTGGCCGTGATTTCCGCTGTCTCATTCGCGTATGAGCCGCTTACTCCTGAAAGAAACAGGTCCTTGTGTAACTGCACCAAAAAAATAAATAAATAAATAAAAATACGCAGAGATAATGGACATAGCTTGATTAATTTTTCTTTGTAATGTGATTCTGCTCTCCCAAATGGTACATCTCTTTCACACTGGCAAAATTGCAGTATTTTTAATGCTGTTTTCATGCCTTTTGTTGTTGTTGTTGTTGTTGTTTATTTAATTTGTAATGACGTTGCTATTTGCACAGCAAAAAGACATTTTCTTAATCAGTATTTTTTAGGGGTGTAACGATACCCTCATGTCACGATTCGATACATATCACGATACTGAACTCACGATACGATATTATTGCGATACTCCAAGACATATGGTAAAAGGATAACAAAAATGTACTGTTGTTTAAAATGCTAAATTTGGTATTACATTGGGAGTGGAAATGAATAGTCTTGGACTTGGTGCTGGTAACCCAATGCACAGGACAATAAAAATATTCATGATTCTAATGCTAAAACACAGATTTAATTTAGATGAAAATGTTTCACTCAGTCACTGACTTGATATTTAGAATAATATTGGCCACTTTTTACTGGTAACATAAGACATTTTTTACATTATATGTAAAATATATATATATACAGTGCTTCCCACAGGTTTGAAATATACTTGCGGTGATAGCCGGGCGAAAAGTCCTCCTATTACCCACGGCACAAAAATGCTCTACTACATGTGACAAACAAATAATGTAACAGTATTTTTATTTATTGAAATTAATTTTAATTACATAGCATATTACACTTAATTACATACTAATATTATGCATTATTATGCATTGTAAATTATGCAAAATTACAGCATTTAAATGGCTCACCTTTTCCTATGTTCTCCTTGCTGTCATATAATGTCTCTCTCTGTGAATGGGACACAGATTTGACTGGTAAAATTTATAAAATGAATAATATATGTGTCAAATGTTCTTAGTCTTTTCTTCCTGTGGGGGAGACTACAATAATTTACTATGAATTAAATGGAAATCAAATTAAATACAATTTATTGTGTAACCAAAATACCAATAATGCCCAAAAGAAAAAGAAAAAACTTAGCGTGTGACTTTTAATTATAAACAAGTCCGAAATACACTGGTACTCTTATTTTGAAATGTCTGTACTATTGCAGGCTGATCCTTCAGATTCTTACAATCGTCTAAAACATTTTATATAAAGGCCATAAAGTAGACTTTGTAATAATTCATCAACTTGAATTCATTAGCAATCGCTTGGCATAAATCTGCGCTTTTCATTGATTGAGAATTACTTTGAAACAGTCTGAACGTAGAGTCTGAAGCGCTGTTGCGCGAGCATGTAGAACGATAAAAATGCTCGTTTTAGAAGAAAATTTCAGACGGCACTTAGAGGCTTTTGCATCTGAAGTCTTCATATATATATATATTAGTAGTTTAATGTAGTACTGACAGTAAAACTCTGTAAACTTAATTTTTTTCTCACACAGTAATTTTCCTTTTGGGTGAACTATGCACAATATTGTCACTATCCATGATACAATATAGTTGCATTTTTATATTGTGACATGATATATTGTTACACCCCTAGTATTTTTGTTTTGTTTTCTAGTGTAAGGATATAAAATACCTTAAAAAAAAAAAGATACATTTAGCCTACTTGAGAAGCAACATGTTTCTAATGTTTTGTTTCGAAGAATATATCTTGAATTACTGATTATATAAAAAAGTTATTGTTTTACAATGTGGGAGGGCTGCAAAATTGAAACAACTTGTGTTAAAATCACTGCACCAAAGGCTGTTTTTGGCAGCTGAAAAAGTCACACGGTCACAAGCTTCGGTGCATCAGGAGTCGCTCACTGCTGTGTTTAAAGGCACAAAGCATTTGAGTTCACTCCGGTTCAGTCGCAGTCTCACAGGAAGAGTTCAATTCCACGGTGCACTTAGATTTGTCTGGTACAGTGCAGCTGTTAAAATCCATCAGTTGATCAGAGCGACCTACAGAGCGAGAGAGAGGGAGAGATAAAGAGAGAGAGAGAGTGGTTCTCTGCTGCAGAACACACCTACACCTCTGAGTCATCTGCATCTAACAGCTCAATATTCTCTTTCTCTCTCTCTCTCTCTCTAAATCTCTTCCCATCATCCAGTTCTGCTTGCACCCTGTGTGCCTGCAGTGGGTGATGTGAGAATAAGCATCTCCCCCCTCCACACTCAGCACTGCACAGTCACTGCCACACATGAAGAGAGATACTTACAATTATCACCATTTACAGTTTACTGTGTGTGTGTGTGTGTGTGTGTGTGTGTGTGTGTGTGTGTGTGTGTGTGTGTGTGTGTGTGTGTGCTTGGTTGTGTGATGTCTGTCCCTGAGCTCAGAATATTTGCCCAGATCAGCCAAAATTAGGCCAAGTGAAGTTTATGCCTGCCGATTGTCTATTATTAATATCAAAGGGATATGAAATATGCAGGAGGCACAGTGTACACGAGGACCCATCATTGTCAATGGATCCGCTTCCTTTGTGATGCAACATAATGGCAAACAAAGACATATCTGCTGCTGTTTGTCACTACCTTCACCCAGCTGTGTGGCCATCACCTCATGCTATTGTTAATCAAGACTGCTTACACAATCACACAGATACACACACACACACACACACAGAGAGAGAAAGAGAGAGCGGTGGTTCAGGCCCATTCATTTATGCTGAGAATGATTTGTGCTGCTTGCTGCTCGCTCATTAAGTCCAGCTTACATAATGGAGAGGAGAGGATGAGGAGAAGAGGAGAGGAGAGGATATGAATAGAAGATAAAAAGATGAGAAAAGTGGAGGAAAGAGAAGAGGAGATGAACATATGGGAGAATAAGAGGAGCAGATGAGAGAAGAGAAGAACAGACGAGAAGAGAGGTGGGGAGAAATAGGAGATGAACAGATAGGAGAATAACAGGAGCAGATGAGCGAGAGAGAGGAGAGGAGATGGAGAGTGGGTGACAGCAAAAGAGAGATATCAAAAGATGAGAGGGGAGAAGATGAATTGTTCCTGTCCAGGAGAGGAGGTGAAAAGTTGAAAGTAGTGGAGAGAAAAAGAGATGAACATGTGAGATGATGATTTGAGAAGGGAGAAGAAAGGATGAAGAATGAAGTGAGGTGAGGTGAAGAAGAGATCAACAGAGGAGAGGAGAGAGGAAAGGAGATGAAGATGAGAGAAAGGAGGAGTTGAACAGGTGGGAGAATAGGAGTAGCAGATTAGGGGAAAGAGGAGAGGAAACGAAGAGAGGAGAGGGGCTGCTTAGATGTGAGAAAATGAGAAAGGAGAGGAGATGAATAAATGAGGTGGATGAGATGAACAGATGAGCAGAGGGGAGATAAATAGATGGGAGAATAAGAGGTGAGAGGAGGTGAAAAGAGAAACCTAAAGAGAGTGTATGAGAAAGGGAGGAGATGAACAGATGAGAGGGGACAGGATACATCAAAGAAATTCTGGGAGAGGTTAATGGAAGGAGGGAGAAAAAGGAGATGAACATGATATGATGGAAGGGAGAGGAGATAGGCAGATGACTGGAGAGGAGCAAATGAGAGGAGAGAGGGAAGGAGGAGAAGAACAGTTGAGAGGCAATTAGGAGTGGAGAAGGGAATTAACAGATGGAAGGATGGGAAGAAAATTAAAGAAGAAAGAAGAGATACAATGAGAAATTGAGAGAAAAGAGGAGAGTAAATGGACAGATGGGAGTATAAGAGGAGAAGATGAGAGTGAATAGGCACTGTATGAAAGAATTGTTGGTTTAACTTAAAAAAGTAAGTTTCCTGGTTGCCTTAAAATTTTGAGTTCACTGAAATTAAACATTTGAGTTAATACAATGAAGGCGATTGATTTAATCAACAGAAACTCTAAATATTATGTTCTCCGAATCACGTTAATTATTTAAGTTGATTTGACACAAGAAAAAATGTTGCGACAACAAATCATGAAAATATTTTTTTACAGTGAAAAGATGAGGACAAGAGGAAAGGATCTGAGGTGAACAGATATGCGGAGAGGAGAAACAGATGGGAGAATAAGATGAACAGAGGAGAGGAGAAAAGGCAGATACAATAAACAGGAGATGAAGAAATGACAGAAGGAGATAAAAGAGTAGAGGAAATGAACAGATGAGAGGATATGAGAGAGGAGAAATAGGAGTGGATGAAAGGAGAATGATGAGAGGAATCAAACAAATGAAAGGAGGAATGGAGATGAACAGATGAGACACAAGGAGCAGATGAAAGGAGAAAAGAGGACATGAACAGTGTGAGGAGAGAGAGGAACAAAGTAGAGGAGATGAATAGAGGTAAGTGGAGGAGAGGTGAAAGGAGGGGGGATGAATAGATGTGATCCTGTTCATCTCCAGGAGAGGAAAGGATGGGTTACAAAACGAAAAGAAGGGAGAGGAAGGAGATGAACGTATGAGATGATGATTTGAGAGGGGAGAAGGAAGGGAAATGAGATAAGCAGATTACAGTAGAGGAGGAGAGAAAATGAGATGAAGAAATGAGGGGAGAGAGGGAGAGAAAAGAGGAAGGGAAATTAACAGATGGGAGGATATGAGCAAGGAGAGAAGAAGAAAGATGAGAGGAGTCAAACAAATGAAGGGAGGAAAGGAGATGAACAGATGTGATAGAAGGAGCAGATGAGAGGAGAAAATGGGGAGATGAACAGAGGAGAGGAGAGAAGAAAGAACAGGATTAATAGATGACAAAAGAGGAGAGAACAGAGGAGATGAATCAATGAGATGATGATATGAGAGGAAAGGAAAGGAGAGGAGATAAGCAGATTATAGAAGAGGAGAAGATGTGAGGAGGAAAAAAGCAGATGAAGAGGAGAGAGGAAAAGAGATGAAGAAATGAGAGGAGAGATGGAGAGAAAAGAGGAATGGAAGTGAACAGATTGGAGCACATGAGCGAAGAAAGTTGAGAGGAGTCGAACAAATGAAGGGAGGAAAGGAGATGAAAAGATGAGATAGAAGGAGCAGATGAGTGGAGAAAAGGGAGAAGAACAGTGAGAGGAGAGGAAGAAGAACAGAGGAAAGGAAGTGAATAGATGACAAAGGAGGAGAGAACAGGAGATTAATCAATGAGATGGCGATATGAGAGGAGAGGAAAGGAGAGGAGATGTGAGGAGGAGAAGAGCAGATGAAGAGGAGAAAAAGGGGAGAAGAACAGTGAGAGAAGAGGAAGAAGAACAGAGGAGAAGAAGTGAATAGGTAACAAAAGAGGAGAGCACAGAGAAGATAAATCAGTGAGATGATGATAGATAAGCAGATTACTGAAGAGGAGCAGATGTGAGGAGGAGAAGAGCAGATGAGGAGGAGAGAGAAAAATGAAGAAATGAGAAGAGAAATGGAAAAGAGAAGAGGGGAAATGAACAGATGGGAGGATATGAGTGAGGAGAGAAGAAGAAAGATGAGAGAAGTCAAACAAATGAAGGGAGGAAAGGAGATGAACAGATGAGATAGAAGGAGCAGATGAGAGGAGAAAAGGGGAGATGAACAGTGAGGAGAGGAGGTGAATAGATGACAAAGGAGGAGAAAACAGAGGAGATAAATCAATGAGATGATATGAAAGAGGAGAGGAAAGGAGAGGAGATAAGCAGATTATTATGGAGGAGACAAGCAGATGAGGAGGAGAGAAGAATAGAGATGGAATGAGAGGAGAAATGGAAAAAGAGGAGGGGAAATTAACAGATGGGAGGATATGAGTGAGGAGAGAAGAAGAAAGATGAGAGAAGTCAAACAAATGAAGGGAAGAAAGGAGATGAACAGATGTTATAGAAGGAGCAGATAAGAGGAGAAAGGGGGAGATGAACAGTGAGGAGAGGAGGTGAATAGATGACAAATGAGGAGAGAACAGAGGAGATGAATCAATGAGATGATGATATGAGAGGAGAGGAAAGGAGAGGAGAAGAGCAGATGAAGAGGAGAAAAAGAGGATATGAACAGTGAGAGAGGAGGAAGAAGAACAGGAGAGGAGGTGAATAGATAACAAAAGAGGAGAGCACAGAGAAGATAAATCAGTGAGATGATGATAGATAAGCATATTACTGAAGAGGAGCAGATGTGAGGAGGAGAAGAGCAGAAAGAAAGAGGAAAGAGAAAAAGAGATGAAGAAATGAGAAGAGAAATGGAAAAAAGGGGAGGGGAAATTAACAGATGGGAGGATATGAGTCAGGAGAGAAGAAGAAAGATGAGAGGAGTCAAACAAATGAAGGGAGGAAAGGATATAGATGAGATAGAAGGAGCAGATGAGAGGAGAAAAGGGGAGATGAACAGTGAGGAGAGGAGGTGAATAGATGACAAAAGAGGAACAGATGAGATAGAAGGAGCAGATGAGAGGAGAAAAGGGGAGATGAACAGTGAGGAGAGGAGGTGAATAGATGACAAAAGAGGAACAGATGAGATAGAAGGAGCAGATGAGAGGAGAAAAGGGGGAGAAGATCAGAGGAGAGGAGGTGAATAGATGACAAAAGAGGAACAGATGAGATAGAAGGAGCAGATGAGAGGAGAAAAAGGAGATCAACAGAGGAGAGTGAATCAATGAGATGATGATATGAGAGGAGAGGAGAGGAGAGGAGATAAGCAGATTATAGAAGAGGAGAAGATGTGAGGAGGAAAAAAGCAGATGAAGAGGAGAAAAAGAGGAGATGAACAGTGAGAAGAGGAAGCAGAACAGAGGAGAGGAGGTGAATAGATGACAAAAGAGGAACAGATGAGATAGAAGGAGCAGATGAGAGGAGAAAAGGGGGAGAAGAACAGAGGAGAGGAGGTGAATAGATGACAAAAGAGGAAAGAACAGAGGAGATAAATCAATAAGATTATGATATGAGAGGAGAGGAAATGAGAGGAGATAAGCAGATTATAAAAGAGGAAAAGATGTGAGGAGGAAAAAAGCAGATGAAGAGGAGAAAAAGGGGAGATGAACAGTGAGAGAAGAGGAAGAAGAACAGAGGAGAGGAGGTGAACAGATTGGATATGAGTGAGGAGAGAAGAAGAAAGAGGAGTCAAACAAATAAAGGGAGGAAAGGATATGAACAGATGAGATAGAAGGAGCAGATGAGAGGAGAAAAAGGAGATGAACAGAGGAGAGGAGGTGAATAGATGACAAAAGAGGAGGGAACAGAGGAGATGAATCAATGAGATGATGATATGAGAGAGGAAAGGAAAGGAGAGGAGATAAGCAGATTATAGAAGAGGAGAAGATGTGAGGAGGAAAAAAGCAGATGAAGAGGAGAAAAAGGGAAGATAAACAGTGAGAGAAGAGGAAGAAGAACAGAGGAGGTGAATAGATGACAAGAGGAACAGATGAGATAGAAGGAGCAGATGAGGAGAAAAAGGAGATGAACAGAGGAGAGGAGGTGAATAGATGACAAAAGAGGAGAGAACAGAGGAGATAAATCAATAAGATGATGATATGAGAGGAGAGGAAAGGAGAGGCGATAAGCAGATTACAGAAGAGGAGCAGATGTGAGGAGGAGAAGAGATGAAGAAATGAGAGGAAAAATGTAAAAAAAGAGGAGGGGAAATGAACAGATGGGAACATATGAGAGAGGAGAGAAGAAAAGCAGATGAAAGGAGATGAGAGAAAAGTAGAAAGAAAATGAACATGAATGAAAGCATGAGAGGAGAGAAGAGGAGATGAACAGACAGAAGAGAGAGGTGTGATCTGTTGGACCGATCAGATATCAGGAGTAAAGGAGGACAGAAAGAAACGGCATTCAGTGATGTCCATGGGAGATCATGACAGAGTCACCGTGACACACATCGGATTCCATCCACATTCTTCTCCTCGTGCGCTCGGGCGGCATGTGACCCGGGAATGTGAACAAGCATGTTAATTGCACATTTGATACCTGTTTCTCCTCAAGCACAGTTAAAATCTGCTCGGCGAACCAGCCGTTTTGTTTAAACAGAAGCACTTAACACCAGGACCCGAGATCATTTTCATGCACAATTCATATACCTCTTCATGCATAATGTAATGTCTCAATATGCAGGATCCGCTCATTTATATACAGTAAACGCCATTTACTAACACAGCCTGGGCGCATCTGACTTGCCCATGCATTATGCAGCTCTGATGCTGCAACGTGACTGGGCATATCTGCATTTCCCACCCACCCCCCGTTTTTGGATTATATAAACCTATCCATATCTACAAAGACTTTAACTACAGGAATTTCAGACCGCGGCACAGCTCTGCCAGATTTGAAGTCGTCAGGAGTAAACCAGGCACCCACACTGTACATTTTTTTTTTTTTTTTTGTCAAATCAACTTAATTAATGTGGTTCAGATAACATAATATATTAAATCAATCGCCTTCGTAGTATTGACTCAAATTTTTAATTTCAATGAACTCAAAATTTTAAGGCAACCAGGTAACTTACTTTTTTAAGTTAAACCAACATGAATCTAGTTTTTAATGACTGGATTCGTAACATCTCATTTGAGGCAAAATCAAATGGTGTCGTGCACCATTTCCCACAATGCATCTTGTTTTTATCGATGCTTTGGGTGCAGTAGAGGAGGCAGGGTGAGAGAAGGGAAAAAGCACAGCAAGAGAAAGCTGGTGCGGGAACAGCTGAATACAAGGGGCGGAAGAATCTCTTTACCATTTTGTGGAGGAGCGAGCGTGTGCAGATAAGCGAGAGAGTTCAACTTGTCACCTCGCTGTCATTCATCAATCCAGCTCCTGCAGAAAAAAAGTGAGAGAAACAGCGCTAACTGCTGCCCTTGTGGCCCCGGCCTTCCAGAAAATGGTCCCTTTAGCCATTCTCGACATCATTTCCTCTAGAGGCTTTCGTTTTTCCTGACTACGCTGCAGTGCTTGATTACTTCTAGGGCTTTTGGTCTATAATGTGCGTTAATGGTTCATGTTAATGGCCCATTTTGCATGTATGTCAGACTCGGTGGACTGCTTGCGGCTGCTGTATGATTTAGAACAGATAAGTCCACTAATTCATTTGACATGAGGAATCTTAATTTAAGCCGCTTCCCCCGAGACGTTTAAGGCTAAATAAATGGTTGTTTTGAGAATGGATCTATTGATTTGGGCATTGATCTGGAAGTGAAGGAGCTGTTTGGGTAGAGCCTGACAGAATGCTTGTGTCACTGTATTGATTTAGCATTATAAGAAAAGGAGGCCAACATGATATATTTGTTAAGCTTGAAACATGAATGCTTGTTAAAGGGTTAGTTCACCCAAAAATTAATGTCATTAATTACTCACCCTCGTGTCGTTTCATACCTGTAGGACCTTGGTTCATCTTCGGAACACAAATTAAGATATTTTTGATGAAATTCAAGAGTTTTTTTTTTTATCTCCCATTGAAAGCAATGTAATTACCGTCATTCAAGGTCCAGGAAATTTGTAAAAATATCGTTAAAATAGTCTACATGTGACTACAGTGGGTCAACCTTAATGTTATGAATGTGGTAATTTTGTTGCTTTCTAATGGGAAAAAAAAAAAACTCTCGATTTCATCAAAAATATCTTAATTTGTGTTCCGAAGATGAACGAAGGTCTTAAAGGTGTGGAACGACATGAGGGTGAGTAATTAATGACAGAAATTTCATTTTTAGGTGAACTAACCCTTTAAGGCCTGTAAAGTTGATTAAAATACCCATGAAATGAAAATTAAACTTTATCTGTGAGCTTTGTGGCTATCTGTATGCTAGTGTGCTCCTAAATGATGACAAATTTCACTTTTAGCAGATCAAATCCAAATTGACTTATTTTTTAATGGAATATTGCAATGTTTATTATCCATGCACATCATTGTTTGTTAAAAATTCAAGTGTCCTTGTCATTTTTAATCAAAATCATTAATTTTCCCTTGCTTCCAGCAATCTTTCACTCACATGAGATCGCAGCAATTAGCAAACGATAACAATCCAATCAATTCCTCATGGACAAAGTCACGTTGCACTGATTTTTCTCTCATTTGAGAAGCCATTTCACTTGGATATAAGTCAGGATAGAGAAGAAAAGATGACTGCAATTTCTCTTTTCTCATGCTAAAAGTGTCTTTCTTCTGGGAAAGCAAGTCAAAAATATTACTCATCCTGCACTTCATATATTTTGTCCAATCAAATTGTCACTAGAATGAGATTTCCCCTTTGTACTTTCTTTAGCTCTTTTGAATATGTCTAAACAGCCCATAAGGAGCAGGTTCAAATGGGGTCTGGTAATTGACCGTTCACAAAGACCCACCCCCTTTAGTTACCATTGCTATGTCCGACAAGCCATGCCGATCTCTCACCACACATCATGTTCTCCCGCAGTGAAAAATACAACGCGGAGCAAAGAGGATACTGACAATGTGTCGACAGACAAGACAGAGCAGGTTACTTTTGATATGAAAAAAAGAAGTCTTAAATTTCAAATTTTGTAACTTTTAAAGAATTTTAAACAATAAATAATAATGTTTTGTGGCTATAATGTGTCCTGACATGTAATGCCTCAGTTCAAGCGGCTCGTGAACCGATCATCTCTTCCTACTAGTTAATTTATAGCTTAAAATAAACATGAATACACATCAGAAGGAATGTTGTTTCAACCTTGGAAAGATACAGTACACACCATTTTTCAAGATCACCGAAGTTAATCTACTTACTCCCCCGACTGCTTTGTCCGACATACCGGCGGATTCTGAGTTATGTTTGGTTAGATCGCCTGTCAATCAAACTCCTGTCGAAAGGGTCATTTGCGACATTTTATTTCACAATTCTGACTTTTTTTCTCGCAATTGCAAGTTAATATCTCACATTTCTTTTTTTTTTTCTTAGAACTGTGAGATGTAAACTCACAATTGTAAGTTATAGTCAGAATTGCATGTTATAAAGTCAGAATTGTGAGATATAGTCTCAATTCTGACTTTCCCACAATTGTGAGATATAAACTCACAATTGTGTCTTATAAAGTCAGAATTGCGAGTTTATATCTTACAATTCTGACTTTATAACTCACAATTCTGACTTTATAACTCGCAATTGTGACATTATATCACACAATTCTGACTATAACTCGCAATTCTGACTTTATATCTTACAATTCTGACTTTATAACTCACAATTCTGACTATAAATTACAGTTGTGAGTTTACATCTCACAGTTCTAAGAAAAAAAAAGAAATGTGAGATATTAACTCGCAATTGTGACTTTATAACTCACAATTCTGACTTTATAACTCGCAATTGTGACATTATATCACACAATTCTGACTTTATAACTCGCAATTCTTAGAAAAAAGTCAGTATTGTGAGATATAAACTCACAATTGCAAGAAAAAATCGCAATTACCTTATTTTTTTTTTTCATGGTGGAAACAAGCTTCCATAAGCAATCCATTTACTAGTCGATTTTGAAAATATTGTAGGTTGTTTTGCACATCCCTGTTTTTATGTATTGCCTTCCTGTTTCAATAGGACATACACTTTTGTTCAAAAGTTTGGTGTTTTTCTTTTAAAGAAATGAATACTTTTATTCAGCAGTTATGCATTAAATAGTAAATAAATGTTACAAAAGATTTCTATTTCAAATAAATGCTGCTCTTTTGAACTTTCTATTCATCAAACAATCTTGCAAAAAAAAGTACTACAGTTTATTAGAATGATTTCTGAAGGATCGTGTGACACTGAAAATTCAGCTTTGCCATCATAAAAATGAATTACATGTATAAAAAATGAAAATAGAAAATAGTCTAATATTGTAAAATCTTACAATATTACCATTTTTACTGTACTTTTGATTAAATGAAGTTTGATGAGCATAAGAGACTTGAACAGAATTGTACATTAACGAGGAAATAAAACTGCTTGTCGAGCGATGTCATGGTGTTTTAAGTGGGAGAAACAGGAAGCGAGATTCTCCACAGTTTCTCACAGGTCTCAAGTATGGTGACGCACTTACACTAGGTCATATCACACAATCTGGACTTTTGCTGTAAAATCAGATTCCTCAAGCGCCGGAGTCTGGCTGAAATTCCTTCCTCACAAACTCAGAACAAACACTCTTGCTTATAATTTCACGACCCTCTATCTTTACATGACATGCAGTGATGTGGGCTTCATATCTAGGTATTCATATGTGATGCAAGAGCTAAGAGGGTTTTAAATGTGTGTGTTTCCCTCTCTGTCCGTGGCCACACCCACACACACTACAGGCTGAGAGGCCTCTGGGGCAAACGCTTAGGCAGAATCTCCATGCCAACGCAAACTCCTCATTTATTTCATTCTTTATTCTCATCAAATTCATGTCTCCATGGCAACAAGAGTTTGCATTTCTCTCCCTCTCCCTCAGAGAGAGAGAATTATGTTGCTAAAGGAACAACATAGATCTTCAGGCCAGCTTTGTTGGATATAGGCTCTTAGGTGGTTCACGCCCCCAGGTGTGCACAGCTGTGATTGTGCTTCCTGTCAATTTGATCAGTTCATTATAGTTCGAGTTGACATTAAGGGATTACGCCCAACACAGAGCTGAGGTTATAGTATGATGATTTTAGTAGCTATGGCATGGATTAACATTTGTATATCCTGTATATTGAACAAACTGTTGCGCCTGTTTGCATCCATCTCGGCAAGTCAATATTTTCTCCTCTCTTTCTCTTTCTCTACTGCCTTCTCTTCCTTTATGCAGTGTGCGGTGACATCCATGGGCAGTTTTTCGACCTGATGAAGCTGTTTGAGGTGGGCGGCTCTCCAGCCACGACACGATACCTCTTCCTGGGCGACTATGTGGACCGGGGTTACTTCAGTATCGAGGTGAGAAGAGTATGCATCCATCTATTCATGGTTTCAGCGTGGATCTGTAATCACGTTGATCGAAATAATTGGTTCATTTGGATTAATTTCCAGGTCTAGTTTGAATCTGCATTTCAATAGTGATTTTGAAGAAAAATCTGCAGAATTTTTTAAAATATGGTGAAATGGTGTTAAAACGAGAAACTGCACCAGCTGAAAGCATTGAATTAGTAAAAACATTTAATAAACTAATTCTACGAAAACCTGCAGAGGTTAAATGTTGTAAGAAATATTAATACTGCAAACAAACATTTATAAATATTAATAAAATAAATATTTAAAGGGGTCCTTGATTATGATTTCATTTTTTTAGCTTAAGTTAGTGTGTAATGTTGCTGTTTAAACATCTGCAGAGTTACAACGCTCAAAAGTTCACTGCAAAGGGAGATATTTTCATTTACAGAAATCACTTTTTAAGGACTACAACAAGCTTCTTCCTGGGTTGGTGACATCACAAACCCCAAAATTTACATAAACCCCGCCCCTGGGAACATGCAACAAAAGGGGCGAGGCCATGTTGGGCTGCTTTAGAGAAGAGGAAGAGTTGTTGTAGTAGAGTGTTGTCACCATGCGATTATTTTACGCTGGACTGTTTCACCAACGTGGGTCAATTCAACGCTGGATTTGTACAAAAGATTAACATGACGCCACATGCTAGTCGATGAGTTGAATCAACTCCACAGCAACTAGTTCAGAAACATCCAGTTGCAATCTAAACGTTGTAAGTCCTCCCTGAGTCTTTCCATCAGTGTCCGACTCCGGTTTGAACAATGTAAGGCTGAACACCGTTGCTAACAATCGTCATTTTGGCTGCGTGAGATTCTCCAGCTTTGTTGTTGTTGAGCAACCGAAGCATGATCTGTTAAAGCTCCGCCCTCTTCTAGAAAGTGGGCCGGGAGCAGCAGCTCATTTGCATTTAAAGGGACACACAAAAATGGTGTGTTTTTGCTCACACCCAAAGGGGCAAATTTGACTAAGCTATAATAAATGATCTGTGGGGTATTTTGAGCTGAAACTTCACAGACACATTCTGGGGACTTATATTAGAGACCAGAGACTTGTAAAAGGTCAATAATAGGTCCCCTCTAAATATTAATTCAGTAAATACTTAGCTAAATACTATTAAAAATATATAAACGGGATATGAAACATTTCTAAATAATAAAAATAATAATATACATGGTAACTTCTTTGATCAATAAAGTGTCTTACTGACACAATCTGGAACTTCGTTAAAAATAAAGTTCATCCAAGTTTTGTAATGATAGATTCACAAAGATGGCAATGCAAAGTCTGCGTTTTCCCACAACTTTTCACTGCAAAATGTCTTGTAATCCTCAGAGGCATCTCTATCATTTTGTTGCTGGAGTAATCCTGTGTTTGCATCTCTAAATAATTACTACATGATGTGAGAATCAGTGAGTGGGGCTAAAGAGGCAATTATGTAGAAATAGGCATTGATTTTCTTCTGCAGAGCCACATTATTACGTCATAATGTGACAAAATCCAAACAAAGCAAGCCATTTTCGGAGCTTGGTTTTAAAGGTCCCGTTCTTCGTGATCCCATGTTTCAAACTTTAGTTAGTGTGTAATGTTGTTGTTAGAGTATAAATAAAATCTGTAAAATTTCAAAGCTCAAAGTTCAATGCCAAGTGAGATATTTTATTTAACAGAAGTCGCCTACATCGAACGGCCAGTTTGGACTACATCCCTCTACTTCCTTCTTTAATGATGTCACTAAAACAGTTTTTTGACTAACCTCTGCCCACAGGAATACACAAGAGTTGCGTTTGTAGAGTGTGTTTGTCGCCATGTCGTCGAAACGCTGTTATTTTCATCCCGCAGTCCAATCACCGGGTCTGATTCCGGCTCAAATTGATAGAGTAAAATTAAAGACATGTTTACAATAACACTGAGCGCGTGCATCTCCACGTTATGGTAAGAGGCGTGACCTTTCCGGGCAAGGTTCGCTAAACTGCTGTCGAATCACAACACAGGAACCGCTGGCACAATCAGAACTCGTTACGTATTTCTGAAGGAGGGACTTCATAGAACAAGGAAGTCATCAGCCCGTTTTTATGACAGTGGAAACAGCGGTATACAGATAAGTAAATTATGTGAAAAATACTGTGTTTTTTTACACGCGAAACATGAACACGTTATATTGCACACAATAAACACAATCAAAGCTTCAAAAAAACACGAAAAACGGGACCTTTAATAAAAGCTTTTTGTTTTTTGACCAATGAGGAAGTTTTGAGTTCTGAAACTTGATATTTTTATAGTACAATGACCTCTTATATGTCAAAACATCAACATATGACCCTTCATGACCCCTTTAATAAGCTTTTCGATGGATTCTAGCATGCCAAATTGCAAGACACCACTGTAATTGCTTGCACCATGTGACAAAAATATGATAAATAAAATATAAAATAAAATAAACATACAAATAGCAAGTGTCTGCAGCTCAAAAATGAATTTTCCTCCCTGCATTCATTCACATCTTAAAATTTCCCCCAAAAAAATGTACGTTCCATTTTCAAAGCAGTCGGTAGGTTTTGGAACTCACATGAAAACATAACCTGCAGTTTCTTTTGACCAAGCAGACAACTGATAATCTCATCCAAGTTATCTTGTAACTTTAGAGTGTTCCTTTGATTTGCCAATTCTGTCACACACGTCAGGGAATCATCCTCCAGCTTCAAACAGAGAGGAGGAATCAGTCATCCGTGAGCGCTGTGCTCTGACATTCACGTTCTTTGACATGTCCAGTTTCTGCCATCTTTGACTGCAGGCCATGATTAGCTCTGCGAACACATCTCAACACCGACTGCTCAGTTAAATCACTCAGCTCCCAATGTTTTTGGTGTAGAATTCTTCTTCTGTTTGTTAAAGCATAAATACGTGAGATCAGAGTTAGCCAGCCTGGTTGTGCTTAACAGTGTGTGTATTAGCAGTGAAGGAGGAGGAGGAAACCCATGTATGGTTTGGGCCTCAGGCAGCCAGTGAAGGTGATGAGGGCTGACAGTAGATGTGATAACATATGTAATGTAATTGGAAGTATATCATTAACACTACACCGACCTTGTGCTGGCCTGCATTAGCATGATGATGGTAGATGTGGTCATATGTTTCAGCTCTTTTTCTCTCTCTTTCTCTGTAGTGTGTTCTGTACCTCTGGTCACTGAAAATCCTCTACCCAAAGACGCTATTTTTACTGAGAGGAAATCATGAATGTAGACATTTGACAGAATATTTCACCTTCAAACAAGAATGTGAGTATTCCCCTTTTGTGCTTGTTTTAATTTGCTGGTTATTTCATTTGTAATGGCAAAAAAATGATTTTCTTATGGCATAAAAATGAGTTATTTTACATTGTAAACATATTTCAGTATTTCTTTACTTTGATCAGATAAATGCAACCTTGGTGAGCATAAAAGACTTCTTTCTAAAATGTGTTTATATATATATATATATATATATATATATATATTATTCTGAACTATGAATTACAAATCAGATCTGATTTGTAATTCATAGTTCAGAATAATGGTTTAAAAGGCGATTTATTTTCCTATATTTCACTGAAAATCCCTTTTCCGGTATATATTTAATATGATATATATTTACTAATTTAGAATATTAAAATGATTAATAGAATAATTTTATTGTTTATGTTTTATAGGTAACACTTTACAATAAGGTTTCTTGTGTTAACAAAAGTTAGTTCATGTTAACTAATGTAGTATTACTATAGTATTAATTAATCTTAGATCATGATAATCTCAGCACTTACTAATACATATTTAGGATCAAAAATGTTATCAATTAACATTAGCTTATGTAAACTGACATGGTTGTGAATTAACATGAACATTTTTATTATGTAACAGTAACAAAAGTTAATATATGCTGTAAAAATAAAACATATTGTTCATGTTAGTTAATGCATTAGCTAATGTTAACAAATGAGACCTTATTGTAAAGTGTTAGCATTTTATCTCATTTGTAATTCATAGTTCAAGTTTAAAAGGGGTATGAGTTCCATATCCCCATATTTCATAATAAATAAATCAGAATAACCGAGCACAGCCCTCAATTTCCTACCATGTCTATTGTTCCTGAAAGGACAAATCTTTCCATTTAAGGTGAATGAGGTTTATAATGTAGAGCAGTTGGGAGGGGGTGGGATGTGGAGTATGAGGTAATGCTTCAGAATGGAGCCTTCCCATGATACCGAGCGGCGAAGCACAGAGACAGGTGAGGTGGGAGGGAGAGGTGCGGAGTTGACGGCAAACTCTTTCTGTGTCTACTCCACTGACCTGTCGGCATGGTTACAAATGCTTTTGAGAGGTGGCGTATTGAGACATAATGAGAATAGGACACGCGTCGACACAATGAGAGAAAAAACTTCTCCTTCTGGAGACACTGTTTATCTTGTGTGTGAGTGTTTGTGACGCACTGAGACACATGGGGCTGAATGTTAAAGTTCGGTCCCAGTAGGAATCTAATGAGGCCAGTGAAAAACATGATAAGTGCTGTTATAACAAAATAGCTGTTGTTTACTACAAATAGTAGGTTGTTTTTAGCAAGGAACTGAAAAAAAAAATGTTACCTCTTCTGATTTCTTTCTCAAAATGACTTGCATTTGTTTAGCCTTAGGGGGCATATTGTGGAAAACAATAATTGTTCTTTTGAAATGAAAGAGCTATGTAAATATACTTTAATGTTAAAGGGTTAGTTCACCCAAAGCTGAAAATTATCACACGATTTTCTCACCCTCAAGCCATACTAAGTGTATGTGACTATCTTCTTTCAGACTAACACATTCAGATATATATTAAAGGTGCCATCGAATTGAAAATTGAATTTATCTTGGCATAGTTAAATAACAAGAGTTCAGTACATGGAAATGACATACAGTGAGTCTCAAACTCCATTGTTTCCTCCTTCTTATATAAATCTCATTTGTTTAAAAGACCTCCGAAGAACAGGCGAATCTCAACATAACACCGACCGTTACGTAACAGTTGGGGTGGAGGCCCCTAATATTTGCATATGCCAGCTCATGATCGAGGCATTAGACAAGGGCAGGCAGTATTAACGTCTGGATGTGCACAGCTGAATCATCAGACTAGGTAAGCAAGCAAGGACAATAGCGAAAAATGGCAGATGGACCAATAACAACTGACATGATCCATGATAACATTATATTTTTAGTGATATTTGTAAATTGTCTTTCTAAATGTTTCGTTAGCATGTTGCTAATGTACTGTTAAATGTGGTTAAAGTTACCATCGTTTCTTACTGTATTCACGGAGACAAGAGCCGTCGCTATTTTCATTTTTAAACACTTGCAGTCTGTATAATTCATAAACACAACTTCATTCTTTATAAATCTCTCCAACAGTGTAGCATTAGCCGTTAGCCACAGAGCATAGCCTCAAATTCATTCAGAATCAAATGTAAACATCCAAATAAACACTGTACTTACGCGATTAGACATGCTGCATGACGAACACTTTGTAAAGATCCATTTTGAGGGTTATATTAGCTGTGTGAACTTTGTTTATGCAGAGATAGAATCGAGAGCTCGGGAGGGGGCGGAGAGCGCACGATTTAAAGGGGTCGCAGCCTGAATCGGCGCATTTCTAATTATGCCTCAAAATAGGCAGTTAAAAAAATGAATTTAAAAAAATCTATGGGGTATTTTGAGCTGCAACTTCACAGACACATGCAGGGGACACCTTAGACTTATATTACATCTTTTAAAAAAACGTTCGATGGCACCTTTAAAATATATGCTGGTTCTTCCAAGTTTTATAATGGGGCGTGAGATTTTGAAGCCCAAAAAAGTGCATCCATCCATCATGAAAGTAATCCATAGGGCTCCAGGGGGTTAATAAAGGGCTTCTGAAGTGAAGCGATGCATATTTGTAAGAAAAATATCTTACAAAACATCTATTTTGGGTGAACTATCCCTTTAACAATGTATACCTATGATGTCAGAATCTTTTGCTTATTAGAATATGACCGCCCACACTTAACGTATAGATTTATGTAGCATATTTTATTTACTTATGCTCATTTAGTTCAGCAACTTCTCCCTAATAACAACAAAAGTGCCGTTTTGCTGAGAATAACAGAGATCACTTATACAAATACTAAGTTCTGTCATGAAACTCTAGGTGGCGCAGGCGCGTCCTTAACATAACCAGCTGACAATCACATTGTTCACTACACGGCACAAGCTGTTTGGTTCCTGTTGCATCTGTAGCCAATGAGCTTGCTGACATTTAAATAGTTGGTCAATGTTTGCTGTAGCAGTGTGCTTTCAGAGCTCGACTGAAACCCTTCACCTTCCCCAGCTCCACCTGTATAGATCTGTTAAGGGTAATTTCATATATACTATTTGTGCAGCAGCATGTCTGATCTATTCCGCTAAGACAACATCCATTACTAAACTCTTCAGAGAGTTGTCATGATAGATATAATATGTGACTTATATGTTTTTGTCTTAAAGGTACAGTAGCAATAATAACGTGTTTTGAAACCTTGACTAACATTATGGTTTTTCAGGTAAAATTAATAAATTAATTAATACAATATTAATTTATGAATTTTTCTGATGTAAACAGCTTTATATCCAAATCTCAGATTTCATGTACAGTACTTTGAGGATGCAGATGATGAATGTTGAGGTGAGAAGGGCACTCGTCTCCCTATTTATCATTTAAAGTTGCAGTTGTGAATGTTGATGGTACCGTTTAGTTTTTACTGTTAAGAAAGAATAGTGATAAAGTTAAAAAAAAAATATTCTACTCATTCAGCAGGTTTATGAGGTGACAGATGTGTGCAACCAAACTACATTTCCCATCATGCTCCGTGGCAGCACAAGAATGAAAGAAATACACAGATAAAGCATCAATTACGCACCTAATGCATATTCTCTGGTCTTCATTTTGTTATGCTAGCACTGAAAAATGTCTCTGTTTGAAAATGAAAAACAGAGTAATAGATATTGGCTGATTTTTTTTTAAATTTTCCATGTATTTGAACAGAAAAAAATTACTTATCTTCCTTTGTACTCACTTGTTCTCTTTCTCCCTCATTTTGTATCAGGTAAAATCAAGTATTCAGAGCAGGTTTACGATTCCTGTATGGACGCGTTTGACTGTCTGCCCTTGGCAGCTCTCATGAACCAACAGTTCCTGTGCGTCCACGGTGGCCTGTCCCCAGAAATACAGACCTTAGACGACATAAAGAAGGTACTGCCAAGCCATGCGTGAACAGAAGCGCTGTGTGTGGGAGGAGAAAGATTTCATGCATGGCCACAAGAAAGCAGTGTATGTGTGTGTGTATTTCTGTATTCTGTATTATATTTGTGTCTCTGTGGCCTAGTTGGACCGGTTCAAGGAGCCCCCAGCATTCGGGCCTATGTGTGATTTGCTTTGGTCTGATCCCCTGGAGGACTTCGGCAACGAAAAGAGCCAAGAGTACTTTAGCCACAACACAGTCAGAGGCTGCTCATACTTCTACAGGTGGGTGATTTTTTTTTGGTTTTTTTAAGGGTGTTTCGATGTGCCTGAGTGGGAATTATATGGGAAATGTTGTCACATGGACTTTTCGACTTAGTGAAACAATTTATGAAACAAACAAAATGTGAAAGGTATTATACAACCATTGTTTTATGAAAAAAAAATATTGTAATCAATAAAAAAATGAGATTAAAACATGTGACATCTTGCCCAAATAAAAACATGACAAAATGTATTATTATTAATGTTAAAAACAGTTGTGCTGCTTGAATTCTTTGAGGAAAGCATGATACATGTTTTGTTTTCGTTTTTTTATCGCAGGATTCTTTAATGAATAGAAAGGTCAAAAGAAGAGAATTTATTTGAAATAGAAATCTTTTTTAACATTATAAATGTGTTTACTGTCACTGATTAATTTAATGCATCATAATAAATAAAAAAATATTAATTCATTTCAAAAGAAATCCTACTGAACCCAGACTTTTGAATGGTAGTGTATATTTTTACATGCAATTTCTCTCTCTCTCTCTCTCTCTCTCTATATATATATATATATATATATATATCTGTTTATGGGTCATTGATGAATAAGGTTTATAATAGTGTAAAAAACCATAATGGAGTTATAATTAAAAATATTATAATTAAAGTTTTATTCAGTGTTAACAATGAGATTATGTGGTTTTTATAACCAGTTAACACTGCTTTTGTCATTTTTTACAAGATGGACAAAATTTGTCACCAAAAAAGTCATTCAGTTTGACCAAAATTTTGGTTTTACCAAATGACAGTTTTGGTTATACCGAATGACAATATTTTCAAACAATGCTAACATGCTCATATCTAGCTAGCTAGTTAGTTAGCTTGCTAGCTAGCTAGCAAAAGGACAATCAAGCATTTTATATTTAGTACAAGTTTTTTAAATATTCCAACATTTTCCATGTTTTATAGCGGTTGTACCGAATGACCCGATGTTTCGGAACATGCATATGTACAAGTGAAAACATGAATTTTTCAAATAGTTTTAGAGAGTTAGTTACTTTGCTTCACGACCATGTGTGCAGGTGTCTAAATAATGTCACATCCTGTCACATGATATTGACCACATGACTTGATCCAAAATGGTCCCTTTATATTGGTTACTCAGAATGACATCAATGAAATTCATCTTTCTGGACATTCTTTCTCATAACAAAGCAACAACTTATACACATAATTTTAATACCATTTTACACTATGTTGATATATGATGTTATAAAATCATTCCAGGATAAAAAAATATATACATTTATTACATTTTAAGATACCTTAATCACAAATGAAATGGCTGTATTGGATGGTTAAACATATCAAAGTAACAAAGAAACAGCTTCTGTGATGACTAGCCCCAGTTTCCCTTGTATGTATAGGTAAATAGGCATACGTTGTATAGGTATATGTGTCAGCGTGTATGTAGATGCTTGTGTAACACAGAACATGTGCACACATTTGAGTGTATTCATGTGAGTGTGTGTATGTATGTATGAGGACAGCCGAGTCTGTGGGGGGTTGTTGGGTCTCTCCAGGTGTTCAGGGTTGCTGTTGTTTTCTGCCCTCTGCTCTGACTGCTTAAAGCAACAGTCTCACACATTTTCTATTTCACACACTCTGCTGAAATGGAACAGAAGTGAGTATGTGAGAATGAGTGTTTGTTTCTCATAGAGCGAGAGTAAAGATTGATCTTTTGTTTTTCAGCATTTTAATGTTGTGCTTTAGCATTAGCATTAGCATTTAATCTTCTGAAACTATATAATAGCTTTGTGTGAGGAACAGACAGAAAGTCATCCTATCTATATCCATCCATCCATCCTTGTAAACTGCCAATTTGGGTCACTGATTCGGAGCCTTACATTCCTTAGTGTGATACCAGAGGCAGCCATGTTACAGGACACACAAGACTGAATTTATTACACATACACACAGCGCTTCATACTCTACTTAGACAGATAAATACCCACACACATTTCTGTTATGCAAGGCTCACAGAAGCCATTTGTTTTAATCTGTGTTGTCAGTGTTCCTCGAGCTGCCCACCTCCCTGAATCACCATGTTGGTGTTTAATCACTCCTCTTTCACTCCATTCACTCTGTTTGTTTATGTGATTGCCTTCATGCTAATGCAGGCTACATGTATATGGTTTCTCATAATGCACCTGTACAAATGAAGACATTTAGAGTATAGAAGAAGCAATTAGTAGCAAATTAATTCGATTTTATCCATAAGCAAAACTGTGATTTAATTTATTTATTTATTTTTTTTTTCACAGAATATTCCCTGGTTCAATACAAGTTAACATAACTATTGTTTACGCCCTATAGCTATTGAAACGCTGAGTATTTTTAATTTTACGGATTGGCTTCCTTTGTAAAAGTGCAGATGATGAGTCAAATTATTATTATTTTTGTGCGTTAATGAACACAAGTGCAGTCAGTTAAGAAGAATTTGTATTAAACACTGAATATTTCCCGATTCATATATTTTCCACCATGGTTTCAAACATGTAAAAACAGTCCATATTTGTCTAAGTGGGCGTTTCTTTGTCAGAATAATCTGAAAGTTGACCAGACTTTATGCTGATAGCCATATGTCAGACTATGCAAGAAGGGGGGATGCCTTTTCAGCCTCTTGATCGTACTGTAGTCAGCAGAAAGAGTGAGATGGAAGGAGGGAGTGAGCGAAGGGTTTACACTGCGGCCAGCAACGGCAACACAGCTTTGCGATCTATCCCACAATCCCCAAGGGCTCTGCAGTGTGGTGTTGCCATGACGACCCGCTTCCTCTTCCCAAACTGGAGCGAGTGATAGCGAGAGAGAAAGAGAGATGCAGAGGAAGAAGTGATTGGTAGAAAGCAGTGGTAAAGCAGCAGTGCCCCCTCATTAACCAACGACACGAGAGAGAGAAAGCAGCTCACACACCCTTTTACACACTCTCTGAGTTATAGGCGTATGTTAGCGCTTTCTTACAGTGAAGCTTGACAGCGTCCTTCCACATTCATTTTCATTGTAAGGAAAAGAGCAGAGTGAACATTCTGCCTGACATCTCCTTTTCTGTTCCTACAGGTTTAGAATATAGGTGGGAATCAGCAGAGCTCTGGGGATGTAGGATATTATATCAATTTCTTGGTTGCAATATGATTTTTTTGCCATTTTATTTTTTTATCTGCGCTGGACTTAGGTTATGTTTACAAGACAGTGGTGTATTAAAAAGTTTTTCCTTTGCGTTTTTTGAAAGGTTTCATATGCAGACGACAACATTGTCAAAAGGATTGCTGTTCACATGGATCTGTGAAAACAACTAAAGTCGTTGTATTATTCATGTCAGGCCAGTAGTTGGCGATGTCACTTTGTAAAAAAAAAAAAAAAAAAAACACTACACACCTATTTTTTTTGCAAGAACTTTATTGAACAAAAGGAATTTAACAACCACAAATGGTACAACATAGAACATTTCTTAGACAAGAATCGTAACATAAAATAAAAATGACAGATGATAATAAATAAATAAATAATAATATAAATAAATACAAAGACTAGGGGTTCTCTGCAAGATTAAGATCCTCTTCTGTAGACTGAACACATGTGCATGACATTGCCGTTTACAACAAATTTACGTTTTTGTTGTTTACACAGAGAAAATAACGGTATTTTCAGGCCCCCTAAACAGCGTTGTTGTGTAAATGAACAGCCAAAATGCATATGTTTTCCGTTTTTATTTGAAAACTAAGAGAAATAATGGTAACACTTAACCACATGGTTCCATTAGTAAACATTAATGCATTTACTAACAATGAGCAGTACGTTTGCTACGGTATTTATTAATTTTTGTTAACGATAGTTAATAAAAATACCACTGTTCATTGTTAGTTCATGTAAGCTCATGTATATTAAACAATATTAATGATAAAACCTTTGATTTGAATAATGTATTAATAAATGTTGAAATTAATATTAAAGGTGCCCTAGAATTAAAAATTGAATTTATCTTGGCATAGCTGAATAACAAGAGTTCAGTACATGAAAATGACATACAGTGAGTCTCAAACACTGTTGTTTCCTCCTTCTTATATAAATCTCATTTGTTTAAAAGACCTCCGACGAACAGGCGAATCTCAACATAACACCGACTGTTACGTAACAGTCGGGATCATTAATATGTACGCCCCCAATATTTGCATATGCCAGCCCATGTTCAAGGCATTAGACAAGGGCAGGACGTCTGGATGTGCACAGCTGAATCATCAGACTAGGTAAGCAAGCAAGGACAATAGCGAAAAATGACAGATGGAGCGATAATAACTGACATAATCCATGATATCATGATATTTTTAGTGATATTTGTAAATTGTCTTTCTAAATGTTTCGTTAGCATGTTGCTAATGTACTGTTAAATGTGGTTAAAGTTACCATCGTTTCTTACTGTATTCACGGAGACAAGAGCCGTCGCTATTTTAATTTTTAAACACTTGCAGTCTGTATAACGCATAAACACAACTTCATTCTTTATAAATCTCTCCAACAGTGTGTAATGTTAGCTTTAGCCACGGAGCACTATCAAACTCTTTCAGAATCAAATGTAAACATCCAAATAAATACCATACTTACGCGATTAGACATGTTGCATGACAAACACTTTGTAAAGATCCATTTTGAGGGTTATATTAGCTGTGTGTGTAACTTTGTTTATGCTGTTTAAGGCAAGCACGAGCTCCGTGGGCGGGGAGCGTGAGCATTTAAAGGGGCCGCAACTTGAATCGGCTCATATTTAATGATGCCCCAAAATAGGCAGTTAAAAAAATTAATTAAAAAAAATCTATGGGGTATTTTGAGCTGAAACTTCACAGACACATTCAGGGGACACCTTAGACTTATATTACATCTTTTAAAAAGACGTTCTACGGCACCTTTAACAAATTTGAATATAAATGCTTTATATGTATTTTTCATCGTGAGTTCATGTTAACTAATTGTTAAGTGTTACCGAAATGATTAAGTGTTATTATGCTTGCCTCTAAATCTTCTTTTTACCAAAAATATTCTTGTGAAAAATGCACTAAGAATACACCTAAAATACTTGGCATGAGAATACTGATAGAGCATCATGAGACAAAGTGTCACAATACTTTGAAATATAAATTTCATTGAAACTCAAATCATGTCAGGATCTGCTGAGACTGTGAGTGAATGTTAATGTATATCCAAACATATATAAACAAATATGAATTGCAAATATGTAAGAACAAGGCATTTTTTTCTCAGGATATCTGTAAATGGATATGAAGTGATAAACAGTTGAGTACCACACTGCCCCTGCTGGACACGTGGAACTGCACTCATGCTCCATTCACACATGAACGTTTTGGTTGGCTGACAGCGGAAAGCATAGAAAAAACAATACAACATTAATGAGACTCGTCCACCCACAGTTTCCGAATGTTGGCTCTTATTTTCTCATTCTCTTTTCCATCTCTCAATCTCTGTGTTGCAGTTATCCGGCTGTCTGTGACTTCCTACAGAATAATAACTTGTTATCAATCATTCGAGCACACGAAGCACAAGATGCTGGGTATGTTTTCCTTCCATTTTTGTTTTTTTCATTTGTGTACTAATATGCACCTTTTAGGGGTATATAAGATACAAAGGTGTACACCTTTCCATACAGGTACAGTTTTTGCACATTTTGTATATGAAAGTAAATGAAAATGTTTTTATCTTCCCTTTCCCTCTTCTCACAGATACCGGATGTACAGGAAGAGTCAGACCACTGGCTTCCCTTCTCTAATTACCATCTTCTCTGCACCAAACTACCTTGATGTTTACAATAACAAAGGTGAGTCCTGCTTTCTATCACAGTGAGATCTGTGTGAAAAAATGGAGCATTGTGATGGGAACTGAGAGCGTGGGCAGAACCATCAGCTCGAGTGACTCCATCCATGTGGTCTTATCATCCGCTGATGGAACAGGGTCAACCTCTCAGCAGTACCATCTAGTGGAGGCTTCTTGTGAAAAATGAATGTTCACAAATTGATATACTGTATATCTGGATGCTTTTACACCATTTTTGAATTAAATTTTTTTCCTCAGAATGCTCATTTAGCTTGGGTTTTGTCATATCATTGTGTGTACACACTATTTTAGCAATTTTCCACTTGAATTAGTTTATTAGGAAACAAACCCAGAGGCTCAGGAAGCCACGGTCTCTTGAGATTATTTCTCATATTATTGATTAGAAAAAACTCAAATGCCGGTGGCTCACTTTTTCTTATTACTCACTTCCTCAGCTGCCGTTCTGAAGTACGAGAACAATGTAATGAACATCCGACAGTTTAACTGCTCCCCTCATCCTTACTGGCTGCCAAATTTCATGGACGTCTTCACCTGGTCACTGCCATTTGTGGGGGAGAAAGGTACCTCTCTGTCACATACATATACAACCGGATATTGACAGGCTTGACAATTAATTTTGCTTATAGAGTTAGTTCACCCAACAATAAAAATTCTGTCATTTATTACTCACCCTCATGTCGTTCCACACCCGTAAGACCTTCGTTCATCTTGGAACACAAATTAAGATATTTTTGATGAAATCCGATGGCTCAGCGAGGCCTGCATAGACAGCAATGGTACTTCCTCTCTCAAGATCCATTAATGTACTAAAAACATATTTAAATCAGTTCATGTGAGTACAGTGGTTCAATCTTAATATTATAAAGCGCTGAGAATATTTTTGTGCGGCAAAAAAAAACAAAATAACGACTTTTTAACAATATCTAATGATGGCCGATTTCAAAACACTGCTTCTGAGCTTTATGAATCAAATCAGTGGTTCGGAGCGCCAAGTCACGTGATTTCAGCAGTTTGATGGTTTGACGCACGATCCGAATCACTAATTCGACTCAAAAGATTCATAACGCTCCATCACTAGATATTGTTAAAAAGTCATTATTTTGGGTTTTTTGGGGTTTTTTTCTCGTCGCTTTAAGGTAGAACCACTGAACTCACATGAACTGATTTAAATATGTTTTAAATAGCTTTATGGATCTTGAGAGAGGAAGTACCATTGCTGTGTATGCAGGCCTCGCTGAGCCATCGGATTTCATCAAAAATATCTTAATTTGTGTTCCGAAGATGAACAAAGGTCTTACGGGTATAGAACGACATGAGGGTGAGTAATTAATGACATTATTTTCATTTTCGGATGAACTAACCCTTTAAGAAAAAACAGACTCAACAAAAAACTTTTGCTAATGTCTGATACTTTCAGCTAAACGTCATTTTGATATGTTGTGACTGACTGTTGCTTGGCCTGCAGTCACGGAGATGCTGGTAAATGTGTTGAGCATCTGTTCTGACGATGAGCTGATGAATGATGGAGACGAGATCTTTGACGGTGAGACATCCTCTTAACTGTCCTATGCAGAAGATAAACATGATTTATTGCACATGAAACATGATTATGATTTCTCAACAGAAAGGGCCTTTTCTTTGACGTCAGGTACATCCTGAATTATGACTCATAGTCCTTTCAGTATCTTTCCTGTTAAGTAGCATTGTTGTGATACTGTGTTTGTAATAGACATTAAGTTTTTTCTTTGCGCTACAGCAACTACCTCCAACAAGTATTGGGAAAGCTACTTTAGAACTGGAGCATTTCAAGTTACAAGCTACTAATTTAAGGCAATTAAAAATAAGCTAGTGAAAATAATATTTTAGCATTATTATTTACTTTAATCTGATTCAATGAATCTCATCTCACTAAACACTTTACACAACGTTTTGTCATTGGAAAAAGTAGCTTGTTACTTTAAAAGCTACATGATTATGAAAAAAGCTGCTATTTTCACACTACTGAATCATGTAGGCTAGTAAGTAGTCGCTTCTTTAAGTTGGTTACTCTCGAAACTGCCACCAACACAATGCATATTTTCTTGTGTGTCTACATCTATGTATATAAAAGAAGAAAAGTTTCTGGAGGTTTTTAGCCTCTGGTCATACAGACTGAGACCGCTTTATTTTTTCTTTCCGCCCACAGCCAATGCAGCAGCTGCTCGCAAAGAGGTGATTAGGAACAAGATCCGTGCCATTGGGAAGATGGCCAAGATGTTCTCAGTGCTCAGGTACAAATGGGGCTTCCTCCAGCTGAGTCATTCAGTTTGCGGTCAGCTGAGTCACATGCTTATGAAACTGTTCTTGCTTGTCATATATGATAAATAGAGGAGAGGCTTCTTAAAGCAAGACATTGCTGATATCCAGTACAACATAAAACTGGGATGTAAGAAACTGCTGTAAAAGTAATATTTTAAAGGTACACTGTGGAATTCTGGGCTGTCTTTGGACATCTGTGGTTGTAACATAAAATTGCAAGTTATTTGGGGAGGATAATTATGTCAGTAAGTATCTTTGAGAGACCCCTTTCCTAAAATATAAAGGCAGCTGTATATTTTGATTCATAAAGACCTTTTTTACGGTCTTAGAAAAACATTATGTCACACTTGCAAGGAGTGGTGCAGGCCAGTAAGCATGATGAGGACGATATCTTTAAATGGCGTTTATTAACAAACGGTCGGCCGTTGGGCAGTTTTTGTTCATCAGCCGTCTAAGTTTTCTCAGTGTGTTCTGCACCGTCAGCTGAAGTTGGTCCTCGTCTGCTTTTTTCGGCCAATTTGACATGTTGAATCTGCGTCAGAGCTCGTCGGTAGGTCGTGCCATCTGATCATTCTGATTGGCTGTTCAGCTACTGCCACCTGCTGGTATGGAAAGGCATTTCTTCTTACGCAGGAGAAGAACGGACGTGCTACTTGGCCGTCAGGTGTCGAGCGTCGTTTTGGTGTGTCAGGGCAACTTTGGACCCAGGCACCGCTGACATGACGGAGCATGAGGGTAAAATTAGGATAAAATATATGCCACCGCTACATTTACATAACACCTTCGTTTTGCTTTTTATAAAAATAAAAACCACATAATTCAGTTGGATAACGGTCGCTTCAGTTCCATCCTGCTTGTCCAATGCAGGCTCCAGAGTTGTACCAAAGTCCCTTTAAGACAAGTCATTTCACTCGGCGGCCATCTTTGAAACGCCTCTCGGGCATCCTGGGCATCATGCAATCTCTTTGAATGGGGAAAACATCAAATTCTCCAAAACTGTTCGCCAACCTTACAATTAAATTTCATATTTGAAATCACCAATGAAATCTAACAACAACCGGCTCATAAATTTAGTTTCTTGAATCATTTTTCGCTCGAATCATGACAAAAAAACTGTATTTTTCAGGCTGGATCAAGCTAATGCGCATGCGCAGGCCTAAATGCGCGTCTCTTCGGAGGCACGCGTCTGACTGTTTCTATAGAAACCGGTGATTCTAACGGCAGCTGAAGTGACGCGATGACTTTTCCAGTCGGCGATTGGCTCTTATTTAGAAGGCGGGACTTATTTCGCCATATTGCGCGTTACACTTTCTCCCATTCAAAACAATACGAGTGACACGTCTTGTGTTATTCTATAGTCTTTGGTTGTACGTAGTGCAGCAGGAATCCGAGTTCACTGATCACGTGACGAATTGACTGACAAGACCATGGCGGAGGATTCGTTGCACAACAGAGCAAGTGTCTTATCTTGTAGAATTCGCGATCAGCATCGCCGCTCTCTATTCACAGAGCATGTGCGAAATCAAAAGCGAAAGTAAAACGCGAGCACGCATTCAAATCACGCATTTTGAAAGCGGCTGCCTGATGCATTCAAATATCTCCTAATATGAAAGCTATCTTAGGCTCGGCTGTGTAGTTGTAACAATCTCTTAGTTCTGTATTATGTTTGTAGAAACATTTTAGTCTCTATTTGCACTTTGAATATTGAGAGAGTACTTTATGGTTGCACTTTTTGTTTGCACTTAATAAAACTAAATTGTTGTTTATTTTTATTTATACTGTTTTTATTTCTATGATCAGTTTGTGGAAAGGAGTTCGGTTAGGAGGTCAAAAGTTGTAGAAGCTCATGAATCATGTACAGTTCTAAGGTCTGAAGAGACTCATGTGAAATCATATACATGTAGGAGAGAAGCCAGTCAGTTGAGTTTGTGGCAAAACCTTTTACAGTACTTGAGTATTGTTGTTTTTTACTGACATAACTTCATTGACATTCATTACAAGATGATCGTCATTTTCGTCATTGAGGATTTCTTAAAAATACTGTGTAAAAATCTCGTCTCGTTCCCGTGAACTCAATCTATGTCCACGGTTTTCCAGCATAATAGAGCTACTTTTACACTGTTGCCACGGGTTGTTTTTTATGTCCGCAGGTTGAAGCGACCCCAAATAACATGATATTTAGCCCCTGGAATGCAACTTTTACCTGGGGAGCCCTGGCAAAAACGTGGATTTTACCCCCTGGAACGCGATATTTACCGTGGGATCCCCCCTGAAATGCAATTGGGCTAGTTTTGTTGAAAACCTGGCAACCCTGCTGAAGACTGAAAATTCAGGAATAAATTACATTTTAAATTATACTTAAATATTAAACAGTTATTTTAATTTGTAATAACAATTGCTCTTTTGATCAAATGCAGAGTTGGTGGGACTTAAAAAAAATCTTGTTGACCCCAAACGTTTGGACAGTAGTGTAAAATCAGTGTGTTATTCTTTCTGATGGTTATATCCTGTCTTTGCAGAGAGGAGAGTGAGAATGTGTTGACCCTGAAGGGCCTGACCCCTACCGGCATGCTGCCCAGCGGGGTGCTTTCTGGAGGCAAACAGACTCTACAGAGTGGTGAGCAAACAAGCCAATACTGGCCATGTTCCTCTCTTAGTTCTTGTCTCCCTCTATCTCCTTCCCCCCCTCTCTCTCTCTCTCTCTCTCTCTCCCTCACTTCTTTTTATTTCCCCCTCTACTGTCTCTATAGTGTCTGTCCCTGTCTCTTCCACCTGTCTCTCCATCTGTCTCTCTCTGTGTCCTCTGACAAACTCCAGGCTTTGGGGTGCTTCTCTTTTAGTTCCCCCAAAGCATGGACACATTAGTGGGTCGGTTTACCTGTCGTTGGTAAACTGGGGTGAGAATGAGTTTCTGAGAGGCCTGTAGGGTGTCCAGAGCACAGCAAGCGTGAAAAGCAGGAGAAGCCTCCTGCAGAGTGCGAATGGTTGAGGGGATTGTCTGAGTCTGTGGTCCATAGTCTGGTTGGCGTGCATGCGTCTCACGGGTTGTCCCGGCGCCCGCCGCTGCTCGTGCACAACTGCTGCCTGTGCGTTACTGCTGTTGCATGGCTTGTTCAGGTGTAACACACTACCCTCCTCTCCCTCCAGCAACCATCGAAGCCATTGAAGCCATCGAGACGGAAGAAGACGGAGAAGGTAATTTCAGGACATGTATCTGGGTGTTCTCCAGCATAGACTGGTAGCCGTGTTTTGGAACATGGTAGATGGTTTCTAGCTGGTGAGACCAGCTGGTATCTAGTTTGTTTCTTGTTTCAACATGGTCTACCAGTCGGAAGCACATTTCAAAACACATCTACCAGTGGATGCTGGATTTTGCACCAGGGTCACCACACTCTGAAGGTGACTGCTCTAACTAACTAACACACCACATTAGAGAAGAGCTACAAGACCAGAATCCACCACATGTCTACGAAAGGGCACCGCACATGTCTGGGAACAGTTTGGTGTCAAATGGTTTTCAAATGGTCTGACATAGCCTAGATTGCTCACTAGTTAGTTAACACTGTGGCTGTGTCCGAAACACAAGGCAGTTGCCTTATTTCCCAGTCAATGACTAAACAGACAACTCCTAAGGAAAGTGATTTCATGCAACATATCACATTGAATGACCCAAACCAAATTCATGTGAGCTTTAGAGATAAGCAAGGAAATTTTCACTGCTGGGCTCAACTCTATGGATTTTTTTTCTGCTGTGATTTTTTACTTGTTCTGCAAACATTTTCACACACACACACACACACACACAAAAAAGTATTTATTTTTATATACATTTCAAAAGTTTGGGTTCAGTAAGATTTAAAATAAATACTTTTATTCAGCAATTATGCATTAAATTAATCAAAAGTGGGAATAATGATAGTTATGAAGTTAAAAAAGATTTTGAACTTTCTATTCATCAAAGAATTGTTAAAAAATGTATCATGATTTCCACAAAAATATTAAGCAACTTTTTTAACACTGATATTCATAATAAATGTTCTTGAGCAGCAAATCATCATATTAGAACAAAGACTATAGAATAACACAAGACGTGTCACTCGTATTGTTTTGAATGGGAGAAAGTGTAACGCGCAATATGGCGGAACAAGTCCCGCCTTCTAAATAAGAGCCAATCGCCGACTGGTAAAGTCACGCGTCACTTCAGCGGCCGTTATGCTGTGTTCCAGGCAGGTTTTTGAGCCCGTAAGTCACAACTTCAAATCACGACTTTGTAGAGTTCCAGGAAAGTCACGCCAAACTGCGTAAAAGTGTAAACAAACCAACATGGCGGACCGTACGTGGCTAATCCTCATTAATAATTATTTCTATCGCCAAAGGTGCTTACTCCTTGCTGATTTGAGGGAAACAGAGGAGGAAAACGGCGCATAAGGCAAGATAAGCTGTTATACCTTTTATTTTACCGTGCACTTGCATAAACACCGCATCAGTAGGGGCTGCCATTGTTGTTTCGCGGGTCATGTGACGTCAGAACCCGTAACTGGGAGTACGTCGATCTAGTACGAGTTCACGGGTGGGAAGTCACGGCTTTGACTGCTATTCCAGTGCACTTTCACGCGTAGAAGGTTGGAAAAACACGGGTTACGGGTTGCCTGGAACGCGGCATTAGAATCACCGGTTTCTATAGAAACAGTCAGACTCACGCCTCCGAAGAGACGCGCATTTAGGTCTGCGCATGCGCATTAGCTTGATCCAGCCTGAAAAATGATTTCTTTTTTTTTTTTTTTTTCATGATTCGAGCGTTTAGAAATTAAATTTATGAGCCGGTTGTTGTTAGATTTCATGGGTGATTTCAAATATGAAATTTAATCGTAAGGTTGGCAAACAGTTTTGGAGAATTTGATGTTTCCCCATTCAAAGAGATTGCATGATGCCCAGGATGCCCGAGAGGCGTTTCAAAGATGGCCACCGAGTGAAATGACTTGTCTTAAAGGGACTTTGATTAGAATGATTAGAAGGATCATGTGACACTGAAGACTGGAGTACTGATGTTGAAAATTCAGCTTTACCATCACAGGAATAAATAAGAAAAAAAGTTATTTCAAACTGTAATAATATTCCACAGTATTACTGTTTTACTGTATTTTTGATCAAATAAATGCTTTGAATACTCCAAACTTTTTAGCAGTAGTGTATATTTACATTTAACATGTTATATTTGTAACTTTACATGTATAAAGTTTACATTTATTATTTTAGTTTTATTTATTTTTTCAAATATTTAAAAAAATATATTATTTATTATACATTTTTCATGAATACTTTTTTTTTCTTCTTCAAATTTTAGGTTTTCTTTAAGAAAAAAATAGTTCTTCAAGACAGCAATAAATTCATAATGGCATAACATTACTGATTGGTTTGTAACTTTCAACACATTCTTACCATGTGACCAAGCCAATCGCAAGCCACTGACCCCAGGTCAGCCATCCTTATTGTTGAGCCCTGCAATGACTACAATACTTGTTTCTCAGTTAATCTGCAACTAGACGTTGACAACAAGAAAAAAATAAGTATGAATTATTTATCTACTAATCGTCAAACTACATGCAGAAAGGCACTGAGGGATACATCTACTGAATGCTGCCTTCAAAAACCAGCCAGATGAAGGCATCTTATTATATTACGATTCAAATTTGCCTTGTGGCCTTCCTACCGCTCTTTATTGTATGTAAATGCAGCGTTTTTTTAGGTTTTAGACACAGCCATTATGTAACTAAGGCATCACAAGATGCTATTTCTACAGACAAATAGGTTTGTTTGCTTTTTAAACAGCAACAGCAATTTAAGCAGATATTTGCCGTGCCCTTTTTGAGTGGTGACATTAAGGGAACATTCCTTTTTTATCTTGCATGATGGTTTGAGGTAGCATCTAAACTGGAGGCATGATTTTTTTGATATGGTCTGTGGGGCGCTGCTTTTCCTCCGGCCCTCATGATTTCAGTGTGGGCGTAGCATGTGATTAACCGCAACCAGGAACTCTCAGCCAACCAGAGTGTGTTCCTCTTCTGCAACCTCTCACTTTCTAAGACCAGCTCACCTCAGTGATACACAAATGGATGGACACAAGGGGTTTGGACACTGCTTTCTACTTCTACAGTTAATCTGTTGACAATCAAAGACAGACTACTGTGAGCTACGAGGTTGTTAATCCATGGTAAATACTTCTGTCGAAACCGGCAGCCGTGTTACAGCTCAATTTGTGGATTAAAAACTACAGTATGCATAATGCTGTACAGAAAATTCCACCGTTCAGAGTTGTCGTGTAGGCAAATAACCTCAAAAGAGCTTTCAGGGAATGCCCACTCCCATGAGGCACTGCGAATGACATAATCAAGTCAGTTTCCCTACGCTCTCAGAATACTTAAAGGGATAGTTCACCCAAAAATGAAAATCATTCCATGATTTACTCACCCTCAAGCCATCCTAGGTGTATAGGACTATTTTCTTTCAGACGAACACGATCGGAGATATATTTAAAAATATTCTTAGTCCTCCAAGGTTTATAATGCTTGAGAAAGGGGGACCGCATTATAAAAAGTCAAAAATAATGCATCCTTCCATAAAAAAGTAATCCATACGACTCCAGGGGGTTAATAAAGGCCTTCAGCAAAGCAATGCGTTATTTTTAAATATACCTCTGATTGTGTTCCTATGAAAGAAGACAGTCATATACACCTAGGATGGCTTGAGGGTGAGTAAATCATGGGCTAATTTTCATTTTTGGGTGAACTATCCCTTTAAAATGCTTACAAATTTGTGTGCATATATGCATATTTCCAATAAACTTGCAATAAATCTGTTGTTTCTATAGATATAATCAACAACTTTAAATTAATAGTTATATATTTCTCCACCATTTTTTAATTTGACATGTTGTTTGCCATGCTTCATGGGATTGTAGTTCTTTCCCTCATTAAAGCCGTTAAGTACCTTTGTTTTGTTTTGTTTTGTTTTGGATTTTCAAAATATTTTTTTGCTTCAAAACAAAGTGTGCAATGTTGTGATTCACCTCGTAGCTGGTTGGTTTGGTTCATGGTTTTTTAACAGTTTAATTAAGACTTTTTAAAAATCCCTATGGGAAAAATAAATGGAAAAAAATATTTCCGGAACCAATGCCGCATAAAAAAAGTCGATATTGCACTTTTGGTTAACACAACTGATGCACGACTATTTTTAAAAGTATTTTTATATTAAAACAGCATTAAAACATTATAAACATTTAAAATAATTTTAGTAAATGTACTAAAAATATGCTAAATATAATATTTAACTTATTTTTTAAACATGCATTAAATATGTCTGTATTTGTCAATTTTAAAAGTCATTTCTTAATGCTTTATTTTATTTTTTCACTTAGTTGTTTTTAAAATAATTAAACAGTTTTTAATCTAAATATTTTCAATTTAATAAGTCATTTACCAATTTAGATTTTTATTGATTAATAAATTGATAATTGATTCCTTTATTAGATTTTTCTTTTTCCTATCATTTCTCCATAGAATATATTTTATTATACACTACCTTTCAAAAGTTTGGGATTGGTAAGATTTTATAAATGTTTTGTAAGAAATGCTCACCAAGGCTGCATATATTTGATAAAAAAAAATTAAAAAAAACAGTAATATTGTGAAATTATATTGGAATTTAAAATACCTCTTTTCTATTTGATTATATTTTAAAATGTAATTTATTCCTGTGATGCAAAGCTGAATTTTCAGCATCATTAATCCAGTCTTCAGTGTCACATGATCCTTTAGAAATCATTCTAATATGCTGATTTGGTGCTTTAGAAACATTTTTGATTATTATCAATGTTAAAAACAGTTGTATTGTTTAATATTTTAAACTTTGAATCATACAAAATCATACTGACCCCAAACTGTTGAATGGTGGTGTGTATATATATATATATATATATAGCAGATCAGACAAACTAGTTTATCAGACTCTAATAAAGAGAAATGAAAGGCCTCATGGTGTTATTTACACCACAAATGTAGTGGCTAATGAGAACCAAGAGTCTTGCCGTTCATTGTGGGCTTTTTCCGTCTCTCCGCAGCCATCCGCGGCTTCTCTCCACAGCACAAGATCAGCAGTTTCGAAGAGGCTAAAGGTCTGGACCGCATCAATGAGCGCATGCCACCCCGCAAGGACGGGGTCAACCATGTGGGCCACTCCATGGGCAAGATGAACATGTCCGAGACCAACGGCACCGACGACAACAGCAACATCCAGTGATGAAACGGCTGCCCACTCACCTGCACCTGAGTCCATGCCACCGCCACGACGCATGGCAGGACAATGCCAAACTTGTGATTTAAGGCCTCCTGCTTCCAACAAACACCCAATGACATCACCTACACATCCCTCCCTGCTCCAATGTCCAATTAGAGAACCAAACTATCTTAAATGTGTCACTGAAAAGGGGCAGACTGTTTTCTTGCTGTCAGCTTGCCGCTTGCAATTTTCGAAGCGGATACCTTGCCAACGGCAAGTTTCTGCCTTTTTTTGGGAGTGTTGAATGGGAAGGAGGGGTGGGGGGTGATATGCCTATCAAGGGCTGAAAGTGTCTTTATCAGAGAGGGGGCGGTCTCGGTTCCTTGCGGACTCCGCCCACAGATTGAGTGGGCGGGGTTTAGGAACTCTCTCAAGCCTCATCCATCCAGTTCGTCGGTGCGGGTGATGAGCCTGTACCGGTTACATGCACACTTTTTTCTCCTCTTTTTCTTCATGATCCCATCTCATAATGAAATGATCTCACTGTTGACGATGTTTTGCTACTAGTATTAATAAATATACAAATTTGAAATGACAAAAAACGAGAAAAAACGTTTGTAAGAAAGGACATTTAACGACAAAACCTGTACATTTTATTACTTACGATGCAATCTTACCTGGGGGGTTTTATTTCTTGATTTGGTTTTTGGTAAGATACCATGAAGCAGTAGAAGAGCAGAGAGGCTCTGCTTGTCCACTGTAGACTCTCATTCAAAGCAACCGTTTGGATGGAGGAAAACCGCAGCGGGAGCTCAAGCTCGACCTTTGGCGCCACCTTCCTGATTGTTTCTCACCTGCCTGTATCTCAAGAGAGAGAATGCACATAGTACATTTCGCAAGTCAAATAAATATTATATATAAATATATATAAATATATTTAAATATATGATTATTAACAATGGTCGAGGACAATGATTTTTAACAGCATCTATGGTACTGAACGCATCAGTGCATGCAACTAAGTTCCTTATTGATATGTGAAATTATAATTGTGATGTGTTTCAATATAGTAGACTTGAATTATTTCCCTTCAAATTATATTTGTAAAGGTCTAGTTTGTTTTTATATCTCTATAAATAGATATGATTTTGTAATCTTTTATTTAATTTCGTTTTTTTTTTTTTTTCATCAATATCATTTTATTATTGTTGATTTTACTTTTGTATAGTTTCGCTGTACAGGCACTGACGCTCTTTCCGAGGTGTTTTTTCGTCATCTTTCGTTCTTTATTTTGGTTTCGTTCTCTCTGTTCAGTTGGTGTACAGAAGTTGTTCAGTAGTGTGAATGAACATATTACTCAGTGAAAAGCAACATTCAGGCTGCCAAAGCATGATCGCATGGTTTATTCAAATGTAAACTAATTGGACACAAGGAAAATTCAGTGTCTCACTTTGAAGAGGAAAACTATATTATCATTATGATTCTTGATGATCTTCTTATTATTCTTACGATTAAGCTTACAGTTCTTTCATTTCCACTGTTTTCTGATCCTTGTTTGGTCCAGACGTGGTTTATTTCAAAGAAGGAATTTTATGGATTTGTGACTATTTTTCTTGTAATTTTCTCTGGAACTAAGTTTTCGCAATTGACTTCCTAAATGAAAACACATATTGTAAGCATGCCCTATGGGACAAATCACTTTTTTTACTCTTGAATAAAATATGCATGAACTAATAATGTCTTTCCCCTTTCAATGCTGGTTTGAAAAAAAAAAGTGTATTTATTTATTGTTCTCAAACTGATTATTTGACAGATAATCAAGAATGAAAATGTCATTTTAGATGTAATATTAAAGGGTTAGTTCACCCAAAAATGAAAATAATGTCATTAATACTCACCCTCATGTCGTTCTACACCCACAAGACCTTCGTTCATCTTTAGAACACAAATTAAGATATTTTTGATGAAATCCGATGGCTCAGTGAGGCCTGCAATGTTACTGTCACTTTTCAACAATATCTAGTGACGGGCGATTTCAAAACACTACTTCGAATCAGTGGTTCAGAGCGCCAAAGTCATGTGATTTCAGTAAATGAGGCTTCGTTTACGCGATCCGAACCACTGATTCGAAACAAAAGTTTCGTAAAGCTTCGAAGCAGTGCTTTGAAATCAGCCATCACTAGATATTGTAGAAAAGTTATTTAGTTTTTTTTTATAATATTAAGATAGAACCACTGTACTCACATGAACTGTTTTAAATATGTCTTTAGTACCTTTATGGATCTTGAGAGGTTCAGTGACATTGCTGGCAATAGAGGCCTCACTAAGCCATCGGAATTCATCAAAAATATCTTAATTTGTGTTCCGAAGATGAACGAAGGTCTTACGGGTGTGGAACGGCATGAGGGTGAGTAATAAATGACATTATTTTCATTTTTGGATGAACTAACCCTTTAATGTTAAGAAATACAAAGACCATAGTATGCATAAGGTTTATCTGCTAAGTTTCAAATGCTCAGTCAATGAGAGCTTTTTTCCATGAGTTCATTCCACCTGTTTCCTGCTATTCTTCCACAGGAAACTTCCACAGTCACTGAGACCAGAGCTCAGTGCCCACTGACACACACCCTTACATACGCTTCTCAGCAGGGCTTTGTAGTACTATGTGCTCTCCCTCATGTGTTCTTATTATACACAACAGGAAATACTGGTACATACTGGTTCAGCCAAAATCACTTGCCCAAGAACATTTCCATTGCGTTTTTCTGCTTTGTCGTTTTTATACACATTTAATATTCATAATTATACATACGGCTGGTTCCGTGTAGACGGATGAGAGTAAAACCCATCTGGATTGAGCAATGGAGCTGCTTCTCTTTCTTCTCATTCTTACGATTGCGTCTTCATCAGTCATCTCAGCAGGTAAGTCAGTCAGAAGACAATTTAAATGTGTGGGTGTGTGTTACTAAGTAAACTAAAGTATTTTCAAATTTAAAGAAAAATTGCTTATATCTTGCTAGTGGCCAAACTTTGATCATGAGTTGTCTATATTAAGTTGAAATAGTGACTGACCACGTACAGTGACCCCCAAAAGCATTTAGGCAAAGTCTACCTTTAGTGTTCAAAATCTTTTTATTGCCATTTTATATACAGTCAAACCAAAATTTATTCAGACACCTTGAACATTTCATTCATTAATACAGTTTATTCACTATAGTTTAAAAAAATGGTAATAAAATATGACAAGATCTCAGAGTTAAACTGTGTCAGAAAAAAATCATCTTAATTATGTCAGATAACACTTAAGCAAACATGGTCTGGTCAAAGTGTCTGAATAATTTTTGGTTCCAAATTTTTATCATTTTTACTGATAGTCCACTGTATGAAGAATTTTTAGGTATAATATGTCACAGTTTATTTTGTTATCCTCACTTACATATATGAACTATAGTGTCCTGCACCCACTAGTAAAAATATATCAAAAATATCTGAATAATTTTTGGTTTGAATGTATATCTATTTTAAAATGTATGTTTTCCATGGGACCTGCACAGGAAATGACCTCACAAGTACGGCCCTTCCAGATACAACTTCATCACCACGGTCTGTTGATTCAAAAACAGGTGGGTTATATTGTCTATAAATCTCAGTAACAACATTTTCAATCTAAACAAGAATTTACCATATTAAAGATGTTTGAACATATTAAACAATTACAAATCATCATTATACCATTGTTTAGATAATAGTCATAGGTTAATGTTCAATAACATGCTTTCTAAATGTATCTGTGATGGTACTTCATATGAACCAATTACACATTAAGCGCAAGATGTCATTATTCCTTCAGCAGTGCTCTGTAGATTACTTACAAATTGTAATAAGTTACCGATTTCAAATTACATGATAAAAATTGTAGTAACGTAATGTTACATTACACATTTAAGGTAATATAATCTGATTACTTTTGACCTAACACATTTATCACATTGATTTGAATAGGGTAATCTTGTACCATATTGATAGAAAATCTATTAAATTCTTTGTTATCAACAACATGAAGTGCATTAAATACTACATTACATCAGGGTTTCCAGGACTGGATTTTAATGTGTTTGAAAGACAAAAGCCTTCCAGAGACTGTAATATGTGGTTAAATGACTCACTGGGTGATAATTTAAATAATAATTAATTTGTTCATTAGGAGTTCATTAGATATGTAATGTTGCGCTGTTGAGAAAACACTGGTCTGTGTGTGCACTTTCACAAAACCGGAAGAGCTTCTAAACATATATAAGCATCATGGGTTGATAAATAGATGTAGATAAATGTAAATAAAGTTTGCAAAGACAAAGAATACTAGGAATAGGCTTTAATCACACAGGAGAAAACTATTACCAAACGAGAACGGACATAGGACTGATGAGAACTCAGGGCTTAAATAGGCAGATGATGATTGGTAACGGTAGTTCAAGGGCCCATGGCTGTGCTGGCAGTTTGGGTGCCAGGGAGGCGCCAGCTGTTCAGGGATGCAGGGAGGATCGGCCTCCATGGCCTTGCCATGGGAGCTTGGCTCGGCCACTATGGCCGGGGACGTATAGCCAGGGGCTGAAGCGGACTCTGGAGTGGACTCAGGGGCTGGAGCGGACTCTGGAGTGGACTCAGGGGCTGGAGCGGACTCTGGAGTGAACTCAGGGGCTGGAGTGGACTCAGGGGCTGGAGCGGACTCTGGAGTGAACTCAGGGGCTGGAGCGGACTCAGGGGCTGGAGCGGACTCAGGGGCTGGAGCGGACTCTGGAGTGAACTCAGGGGCTGGAGCAGACTCAGGGGCTGAAGCGGACTCTGGAGTGGGCTTAGGGGCTGGAGCGAACTCGGGCTGGAGCAGACTCTGGAGCGAACTCAGGGGCTGGTGCGGACTCTGGAGCGAACTCAGGGGCTGGAGTGGACTCTGGAGTGAACTCAGGGGCTGGAGCGGACTCAGGGGCTGGAGCGGACTCTGGAGTGAACTCAGGGGCTGGAGCAGACTCAGGGGCTGAAGCGGACTCTGGAGTGGGCTCAGGGGCTGGAGCGAACTCGGGCTGGAGCAGACTCTGGAGCGAACTCAGGGGCTGGTGCGGACTCTGGAGCGAACTCAGGGGCTGGTGCGGACTCTGGAGCGAACTCAGGGGCTGGAGTGGACTCTGGAGCGAACTCAGGGGCTGGTGCGGACTCTGGAGCGAACTCAGGGGCTGGAGTGGACTCTGGAGTGAACTCAGGGGCTGGTGCGGACTCTGGAGCGAACTCAGGGGCTGGAGCGGACTCTGGAGTGAACTCAGGGGCTGGAGCGGACTCTGGAGCGAACTCGGGATGGAGCGGACTCTGGAGCGAACTCAGGGGCTAGAGCGGACTCAGGGGCTGGAGCGGACTCTGGAAGGAACTCAGGGGCTAGAGCGGACTCAGGGGCTGGAGCGGACTCTGGAATGAACTCAGGGGCTAGAGCGGACTCTGGAGTGAACTCAGGGGCTAGAGCGGACTCAGGGGCTGGAGCGGACTCTGGAATGAACTCAGGGGCTAGAGTGGACTCAGGGGCTGGAGCGGACTCAGGGGCTGGAGCGGACTCTGGAGCAAACTCAGGGGCTGGAGCGGACTCAGGGGCTGGAGCAGACTCTGGAATGAACTCAGGGGCTAGAGCGGACTCAGGGGCTGGAGCGGACTCTGTAATGGGCACAGGGGCTGGAGCAGACTCTGGAGCGGACTCAGGAACTGGAGTGGACACTGGAGCAGGCTCAGGGACTGAAGCAAACTCTGGAGCAGGCTCAGGGGCTGGAGCGGATGTGTGTGTGGCCCAGACACACACTGCCAGGGCCATTATGGACAGTGCAGTGCTCCCTGGGCTGAGCTCTGGGGCTGAAGCAGACACTGGAGAGCATTCTGAAGCTGACTCTGGAGAACATACTGGAGTGGAGTTTGGAGAACATACTGAAGCGGACTATGGAGAACATACTGAAGCGGACTATGAAGAACATAATGGAGTGGAATCTGGAGAACATACTGAAGCAGACTCTGGAGAACATACTGGAGTGGAGTTTGGAGAACATACTGAAGTGGAGTCTGGAGAACATACTGGAGTGGAGTCTGGAGAACATACTGGAGCGGACTCTGGAGAACATACTAGAGTGGACTCTGGAGAACATACTGAAGCGGACTATGAAGAACATACTGGAGTGGAATCTGGAGAACATACTGGAGCGGACTCTGGAGAACATACTGGAGCAGACTCTGGAGAACATACTGAAGCGGACTATGGAGAACATACTGAAGCGGACTATGAAGAACATACTGGAGTGGAATCTGGAGAACATACTGAAGCGGACTCTGGAGAACATACTGGAGTGGAGTTTGGAGAACATACTGGAGTGGAGTCTGGAGAACATACTGGAGCGGACTCTGGAGAACATACTGGAGTGGAGTCTGGAGAACATACTGAAGCGGACTCTGGAGAACATACTGAAGCGGACTATGGAGAACATACTGGAGCGGACTCTGGAGAACATACTGGAGTGGACTCTGGAGAACATACTGGAGCGGACTCTGGAGGACATACTGGAGTGGAGTTAAATCCTGGTTATCTCAAAAAAAATTATCCTTAAATGAGGAGAAAAAAATAGTTTTTGGCCCTTGAAAAAATATGAAAGCATTTAATTTTGATGTGGGATCCCTATTGGCTTTTGTGTCTTCACAGGTACAGAATCTGGGTGTTATTTTAGATGATTCATTAAAATCTGATAAACAAATTTCCACTGTGATTGGGTCCAGTTTTTATCAGCTCCGTATACTTGCAAAAATTAAACATTTCCTCACTGATAAGACTCTGGAGATGGTGGTGCATGCTTTTATTACGTCACGTCTCAATTACTGTAACTCATTATACTGTGGCATTTTGCCCATTTTCAACTGGTCCAAAATGCTGCCTCTAGATTTCTTTTAAAAAAGAAAAAAAGGGATCATGCCACTCCGCTTTAAAAGGCCCTTCATTGGTTGCCTGTTCAATTTAGAATACATTTTAAAATTGTATTGTTTGTTTTTTAATCTTTACACAATCAAGCACCTGGCTACCTATCTGAATTGCTGCATCAGTACATCCCCTCGAGAAGCCTAAGATCTGGTGACCAGAACCTTCTTATAATGCCTCACTCCAGAGGTGACCGTGCCTTCTCGGTAATTGGCCCTCGCCTCTGGAATGACTTGCCAGTGGAGATCCGAATGGCCCCTAGTCTGACCATTTTTAAGTCTCTTCTAAAAACCCATCTGTTTTCATTGGCCTATTAGGTTTTATATTCCTGCCTATTATATTTTCTATTTGTGTTTTATTTATTTTTTCTGGTTCTTTGTTTTAGTCTGTTTTATGTGATCTTACTATTCTTATGATGCTGTTTCTTTTGTGAAGCACTTTGGTCAGTCTTATGGCTGTTTTAAATGTGCTATATAAATAAAGTAAACTTGAAACTTGAGTCTGAAGAGGACTCTGGAGCGGACTTAGGGGCTGGAGCTGAGTGGAGCGGACTCAGAGGCTAGAGTGGATATGTGTGGGCCAGATAAAAGATAAAAAAAAAAAGATTTAAAAAGTAGTAGTAGAGAGAATCAAGGAATTATACATAAATAACTGCCATTGTGAGAATAACATGTACTAATCATGTAATCAATAAATAAAAAAATAACTGTAGTCTGATTGTGAGTATTTTAAAACATAATATAATCTAATTACAAGTACTTATTTTTTGGAATCTGATTATGTAATCCAGATTACATGTAATCAGTTACTACCCATCACTGTCCTTCAGCATGTATAGTAATTTATAAAATATACAAATAAAATTGCTTATATATATTGGGCATAAAAGTCCCTATATTTCAGCCCATTGCTCTGTTCTGTTTATTTCCAGGATTAAATAAAATGTTGAATCCCAGATTTTCATTATGGTCTCAGATTTGGGCTCAGACCATTTTGTATATTCTCAGTTTGCTTGTAAATGATATTCATCTCTATCTTGATTTAAATGTATAAGTCTTAATTTTATTTCAACAGTCCAAACAGAAAAAACTGTGTCTTCTACTGTTTCATTTCAACATGAGGATGTCATGACCAACCACACCTCAACAACCGTGAGCACAACCACAGCTTCTTTATCTTCCAGACACTCAGGTAAGGCACAAATATAACTATACTGTATAGTTTGCACATAGCAGCACTGCTCATTCAGGTCATTCACTACCTGTACCACTGTTTCTCCAGGCGGTACTGATGGATCCAGCCTCTCTTCTACAAATAGCACACCAGGTAATAATTATTAACTGCTTGTAATTAGAATATTCACCATGGGAGAAGATTTTGACTTTTCGTGGTTATTTGTAATCTTGCTTATCTAGTTCTTTCTGTGAACTGTGAGGTTATCACAAGAAATGTTATGAAAATTATAAGTGCATATTCACAGTTTTAGGGAGTAACTTACAGTACATGTAATGGAGTTACGTAATTTAATTACAAAATAAATGTAACTGTATTCCGTTATGGTTACTGAGAAAAAAAAAGTGTTACTTATGAAAATGTTAACAATAACAAAGGGGGTTGCATCTGACTGAATATTTTCTGTAATAAGATAGGATATGTTGAATAATATTAATTTGTATAATTGATTTATTTCCCAAATTGCACTGACTGCTCTAAAATATGAGACACCATTGTTTCAGGAGTTTAAGACAGAATAGGACACATGCTTATTCAATAACTATTTTATTTCCTATTTGGGTTTATGTATATGCTTTATTTTTTAAGATGAACTGTTTTTTCCAAGGCCAGAGTTTTTTCCTGTCATAGCTATGCAAAGATTTGATTTCAAAAACAGCATCATAGCTATCAAACTATTTCTTGTTATGATTTTAAATCTGTATTTAAGCTCAGAACGATCTCAAAGTAAAAAGAGGTGCTAAAGTCTGATTTTGTGGTGGCTGTGCTTTATAATTAAATTATTATAATCTTAATTCAAGTGATGGAGGATTTTGAAAGTCTGAGTGTCTCAGTGTTACTATAGTATTACTATAAGGTTAACCCTGCCTGGTTTAAATGTTTGAAAATGATTAACAGTTGAAATCATTTGTTAGAAATTTAGAAAAGTAATCAGTTACATTACTTTAATAAAGTAACTGAAATGGTTACACTACTTATTACATTTTAAATAGGGTAACTTGTAATCTGTAACCTATTACATTTCCAAAGTAATATTCCCAACACTGCTAACGTGTACCTTTGAGGTACTATACTATACCATTGTATACTTTTTAGAAAGGAAAATTTAAAAAATATTGGTATCAGACTCTTCTGTGTATTCTCAGTTTGCTTGTAAATGATATTCATCCCTATCTTGATTTAAATATGTCAGTCTTAATTTTATTTCAGAAGTCCAAACAGAAAAAACTGTGTCTTCTACAGTGTCTTCTACTGTTTCATCTCAACATGAGAATGTCATGATGACCAACCACACCTCAACAACCGTGAGCACAACCACAGCTCCTTTATCTTCCAGACACACAGGTAAGGCACAAATATAACTTCAGATGATGTAAATATACTGTATAGTTTGCACATAGCAGCACTGCTCATTCAGAACCTGTACCACTGTTTCTCCAGGCGGTACTGATGGATCCAGCCTCTACTCTTCAAATAGCACACCAGGTAATAATTATTAACTGCTTTTAATTAGAATATTCAGAACATGGGAGAAGATTTTGACTTTTCATGGTGGTTTGTAATCTTGCTTATCTACTAATAAAGTTCTTTTTGTGAACTTTTTGAATTTTCTCTGAACATTCTGAAACAATTAATAACATTTAAATGTTAGATGAACATCTAATTTATGTGTTTATGTTTTGAGAACATTATTAAAGACCAGATAACTTTGAATGTTTGTTCATTATTACTTTGAGAGAATCTTGCCAGAACGTTAGCCAAAGTAGCCATGTTCCGTTAGCTGGATGGTTGAATCCCTGGGTTCAAAATCAGTGGAAGTGGATGACAGTGTACTGTATATTTAAAATGTAGGCCTGTGGGGAAAAAAAAGATTGTATCCTTATTCAGGGTTGCCAACTTTGGGACTTTGGCTGGAGTGAGACTTTGTAAAAATTTCAGTTTGCGCGTGTGCGCGGAGAAAATGTTTGGTAACCCTAATTTTAAAAATCAATGTCAGTCCATGTTTACTTAGTATCATTGGAGTGAAATAATTTATTTTATTTTTTGTCAGTTTTGTTACCTGACAGGGGCGGAGCCAGACATTGTAAACATTGGGGGCTTAGCCCAAATCTATATTGGTCCAAAGACATTTCAATTTTCTATTAATAGCTTTACTGACATGAAAGGAGCTTTTGTTGTCGTATTCTTGTTCAGAAAATGTACATTATTTGACACTGTAATTTGTAAAACTTTGTTGGATGTACTTCCGCTAGGGGGGTCCGGGGGCATGCCCCCCGAAAGAAAATTTTGTACATTTTAAGGTTAAATGCATCAATCTGGTGCACTCTGGAAACTCAAAATTAAGAGCTTCAACCCATGTACAGTGTGCAAATTGAACAAAGAAACAGCATTGACTTATACCTGGACATTAAGGGTTCAAACATTTTTTTTTACAATACTTTTGTACTCATTTCTTTTTAAAAGATAAATCCTTGACCTTTTAATTTGATCACCAGATCACCAGCTGATCGCGTGCGCAAATGCGCTCACTTCTCTTTAAAACGCGCAGCACAGACAGACTGTATACTTAATCACTGTCTTTTGCTGTTTTATAAAGGCACAAAGCCATATCACAGTTTCGATTTTAGTTCGTTGGCAAACGTAGTATGTTTTAAATTTTCAGTTCATTATGAAACGGTGTCGGCAGCAGAGGGTCATTAATGGAAAACACTGAATGAATGTATAGCTGATAAATGTGCTAAAGTTGTCATATCGGTTGTTATATAACAAAACGTATATAACGTACTCGGTTACTTACGTAACTTCGGTTCCCTGAGAGATAAGGGAACGAGTATTGCGTTGCAAACGCTATGAGAAAACTCCTTTTCTCGAGAAAATAACGGCCATGGTGTGTAAAGCAGAAGCAGCCTGGCCAGCGGCGGAGCGTGCACGATCCGGGAGTGCTGAAGACGTTCTGCGCGGCTTTGATGGGTGCGCGGCCACAAATGGGCGGCGACCGCTTCTTCCAGTGGCAGGAGCTTCACATATCCTTTTTCCTCAGCGCCCTCAACAAATAGAGCGTTAACTGTACGTACACACCGCCGCCGACTTGAGCTGCAAAGAAGCTCTGGCCGCTTTGTCAAAGACGCTTGTCAAAAAGTACGGGAAAGCTTGACGCTTTGGCCGCTCTGTATATTGAGTGCGCGCGCGCGGTCGGGGCTCTCTCTCTCGCTCGCTCTCTCTCTCTCTCTCTCTCTCTCTCTTGGCGGGTGTTAATTTCGGACTCTACATGAGACTATTTTTATTGAGCAATTTAGCTAGCCGACATCATAACGCACGTCAGACAACATTTGCAACTATAGTTTAAGTCTGTAACTTAGTCTCGGCACACAGACTGATTAGGCAAGGCTACGTCTGTAGTGACAAGGCTTATGGAAGGCCGTTTCAGCATAAAAACGTTCCAGCGTTACTCGTCGTAATTATATTTTTACTAGTAACAATTAAATTAAAGAGCTCTATAATTTAATTTTTACTAGTAACAATTACAATTATAGAGCTCTATAATTCAATTTTTACTAGTAACAATTATGATTGTAGAGCTCTCTAATTGAATTATAGAGCTCTGCAATTATATTCTTACTAGTAACAACTGAATTGTAGAGCTCTATAATTCAGTTTTTACTAGTAACAATTCCAATTAGAGAGCTCTACAATTCATTTATTACTAGTAGGAATTCAATTGCAGAGCTCTGTAATTCAATTGTTACTAGTAATAATCCAATTGCAGAGCTCTACAATTCCACTAGAGAGCTCTCTAATCCAATTGTTACTAGTAAAAACTGAATTAGAGAGCTCTCTAATTGTAATTGTTACTAGTAAAAACTGAATTAGAGAGCTTTTTAATTCAATTCTTACTAGTAACAATATGGAAGGCCGTTTCAGCATAAAAACGTTCCAGCGTTACTCGTCGTAATTATATTTTTACTAGTAACAATTAAATTAAAGAGCTCTATAATTTAATTTGTACTAGTAACAATTACAATTACAGAGCTCTATAATTCAATTTTTACTAGTAACAATTATAATTGTAGAGCTCTCTAATTCGGTTTTTACTAGTAACAATAACAATTATAGAGCTCTACAATTAAATTTTTACTAGTAACAATTACAATTACAGAGCTCTATAATTCAATTTTTACTAGTAACAATTATGATTATAGAGCTCTCTAATTCAATTGTTACTAGTAACAATTCCAATTAGAGAGCTCTACAATTCATTTATTACTAGTCATATGTCTCCATTGACTTCCATGCATTTTTAATTATAGAGCTCTGTAATTCAATTGTTACTAGTAACAACTGGGATTATAGAGCTCTCTAATTGAATTCTTACTAGTAACAATTACAATTATAGAGCTCTCTAATTCAATTTTTACTAGTAAAAATTACAATTATAGAGCTCTGTAATTCAATTGTTACTAGTAACAATTACAATTATAGAGCTCTCTAATTGAATTCTTACTAGTAACAATTACAATTATAGAGCTCTCTAATTGAATTCTTACTAGTAACAATTACAATTATAGAGCTCTCTAATTGAATTCTTACTAGTAACAATTGAATTACAGAGCTCTTCAATTGATTTATTACTAGTAAAAATACACATTAAAGATATGTGTAATTGCAGAGCTCTATAATTGAATTACAGAGCTCTCTAATTCAATTGTTACTAGTAACAATTGAATTAGAGAGCTCTCTAATCGTAATTGTTACTAGTAACAATTGAATTACAGAGCTCTCTAATCATAATTGTTACTAGTAACAATTCAATTAGAGAGCTCTGTAATTCAATTATAGAGCTCTATAATCAAATTGTTACTAGTAAGAATTCAATTGTAGAGCTCTCTAATTGCAATTCTTACTAGTAATAATTAAATTATAGAGCTCTCTAATTCAATTGTTACTAGTAACAATTTGATTATAGAGCTCTATAATTGAATTACAGAGCTCTCTAATTGAATTGTTACCAGTAAGAATTAAGTTACAGAGCTCCATAATTCAGTTCTTACTAGTAACAATTAGAATTAGAGAGCTCTGTAATTGCAATCTTACTAGTACAAATTGAATTACAGAGCTCTACAATAGCAATTCTTATTAGTAACAATTGCATTACAGAGCTCTGTATTCGGCGACATATCATTATGCTAATCGTGCCTTATGCATATTCAACTGGGGTGGCGTAACTTTGTTTTACAATGTGGGTGGGACAAGAATGTGTATGGGGGGGGGTATGTTGTATTATTATTACAATAATAATAATAATATGATATTAAAATTATAAATGTGTTCAAATATGATAGTTTTCCTACATCTGCTATAATACAATGTCGTTAGTCTCGAGAGTATGTACATTAGTTAATAAATACGACGATCCGCCTTTAATAATTGAATGTCCTGATGGATTAGTGGCAGTTTCTCCGTTTAGGATGCAAGAGGTTCCTGGTTCTAATCCAACCATGTGTAGTTTTTTTTCTCATTAAAACCAAAGATTTTCATCAGTGATTGTATATCAAGAGCAGGGACACGTTTATATGTATTTTGTTTTTTTGTGATTTCAACGTATCGAATAGAGAGTCTCCGCAACAGCGATAGAATGAAGTGCTAATCCGTGTGCACGAGCGCTGTGAACCCTGTTGCACGCGCCTCTGATAACAGTGACAACGAGCACTCAACAACATAATTTCAAAAACAACACATCCCAGCGCCAAATCGCCTATTATTAACACAAATTGATAATCAACTAGAGGTATTTATTTTGTATTAGATATCCGCGATAATCATTCTATTATTGCATAACAATACTAAACACTGTAAATATTTAAAATGAATTTATACTCCTTAATATCAAGTTTGTCAAAACACTTTGGGTGGCTTAGGGCATTTCACCCTATATTATGTCCAGTGACATGGAGTGTTCTTGGCTCTTAGCTTTACCAATATACAAAGGTGAATGAATATAACGACTAAATATAGGCTTTCATCTCAGGCATCATCTTAATTTTGCTTTAATGTGAACATGATTAATATGTTACCTAAGTCTGTAAAATATTGCAGGATACTTTAGAACCACGCTACAGGGCTTTTATTTTGAAACTCACTTTTGTAGGCGGGAAATCTGCAATCTGTTTTGCATCTCATGAATAGGAGTTTTTACTAGTAATAATACAATTATAGAGCTCTGTAATTAGAATTGTTACTAGTAAGAACTGAATTAAAGAGCTCTCTAATTCAGTTTTTACTAGTAACAATTACAATTAGAGAGCTCTCTAATTCAGTTTTTACTAGTAACAATTGGATTAGAGAGCTCTCTAGTGGAATTGTAGAGCTCTGCAATTGGATTATTACTAGTAACAATTGAATTACAGAGCTCTGCAATTGAATTCTTACTAGTAGTAAATGAATTGTAGAGCTCTCTAATTGGAATTGTTACTAGTAAAAACTGAATTATAGAGCTCTACAATTCAGTTGTTACTAGTAAGAATATAATTGCAGAGCTCTATAATTCAATTAGAGAGCTCTACAATCATAATTGTTACTAGTAAAAATTGAATTATAGAGCTCTATAATTGTAATTGTTACTAGTAAAAATTAAATTATAGAGCTCTTTAATTTAATTGTTACTAGTAAAAATATAATTACGACGAGTAACGCTGGAACGTTTTTATGCTGAAACGGCCTTCCATAGTAACAATTCTAATTACAGAGCTCTATAATTGTATTATTACTAGTAAAAACTCCTATTCATGAGATGCAAAACAGATTGCAGATTTCCCGCCTACAAAAGTGCGTTTCAAAATAAAAGCCCTGTAGCGTGGTTCTAAAGTATCCTGAAATATTTTACAGACTTAGGTAACATATTAATCATGTTCACATTAAAGCAAAATTAAGATGATGCCTGAGATGAAAGCCTATATTTAGTCGTTATATTCATTCACCTTTGTATATTGGTAAAGCTAAGAGCCAAGAACACTCCATGTCACTGGACATAATATAGGGTGAAATGCCCTAAGCCACCCAAAGTGTTTTGACAAACTTGATATTAAGGAGTATAAATTCATTTTAAATATTTACAGTGTTTAGTATTGTTATGCAATAATAGAATGATTATCGCGGATATCTAATACAAAATAAACACCTCTAGTTGATTATCAATTTGTGTTAATAATAGGCGATTTGGCGCTGGGATGTGTTGTTTTTGAAATTATGTTGTTGAGTGCTCGTTGTCACTGTTATCAGAGGCGCGTGCAACAGGGTTCACAGCGCTCGTGCACACGGACTAGCACTTCAATCTATCGCTGTTGCGGAGACTCTATTCGATACGTTGAAATCACAAAAAACAAAATACATATAAACGTGTCCCTGCTCTTGATATACAATCACTGATGAAAATCTTTGGTTTTAATGAGAAAAAAAAATTACACTTGCACCCTAAATGGAGAAACTGCCACTAATCCATCATGACATTCAATTATCAAAGGCGGATCGTCGTATTTATTAACTAATGTACATACTCTCGAGACTAACGACATTGTATTATAGCAGATGTAGGAAAACTATCATATTTGAACACATTTATAATTTTAATATCATATTATTATTATTATTATTGTAATAATAATACAACATACCCCCCCCCCATACACATTCTTGTCCCACCCACATTGTAAAACAAAGTTACGCCACCCCAGTTGAATATGCATAAGGCACGATTAGCATAATGATATGTCGCCGAATACAGAGCTCTGTAATGCAATTGTTACTAGTAAGAATTGCTATTGTAGAGCTCTGTAATTCAATTTGTACTAGTAAGATTGCAATTACAGAGCTCTCTAATTCTAATTGTTACTAGTAAGAACTGAATTATGGAGCTCTGTAACTTAATTCTTACTGGTAACAATTCAATTAGAGAGCTCTGTAATTCAATTATAGAGCTCTATAATCAAATTGTTACTAGCAACAATTGAATTAGAGAGCTCTATAATTTAATTATTACTAGTAAGAATTGCAATTAGAGAGCTCTACAATTGAATTCTTACTAGTAACAATTTGATTATAGAGCTCTATAATTGAATTACAGAGCTCTCTAATTGAATTGTTACTAGTAACAATTATGATTAGAGAGCTCTGTAATTCAATTGTTACTAGTAACAATTACGATTAGAGAGCTCTCTAATTCAATTGTTACTAGTAACAATTGAATTAGAGAGCTCTGTAATTCAATTATAGAGCTCTGCAATTACACATATCTTTAATGTGTGTTTTTACTAGTAATAAATCAATTGAAGAGCTCTGTAATTCAATTGTTACTAGTAAGAATTCAATTAGAGAGCTCTATAATTGTAATTGTTACTAGTAAGAATTCAATTAGAGAGCTCTATAATCCCAATTGTTACTAGTAACAATTGAATTACAGAGCTCTATAATTAAAAATGAATGGAAGTCAATGGAGACATATGACTAGTAATAAATGAATTGTAGAGCTCTCTAATTGGAATTGTTACTAGTAACAATTGAATTAGAGAGCTCTATAATCATAATTGTTACTAGTAAAAATTGAATTATAGAGCTCTGTAATTGTAATTGTTACTAGTGAAAATTTAATTGTAGAGCTCTATAATTGTTATTGTTACTAGTAAAAACCGAATTAGAGAGCTCTACAATTATAATTGTTACTAGTAAAAATTGAATTATAGAGCTCTGTAATTGTAATTGTTACTAGTACAAATTAAATTATAGAGCTCTTTAATTTAATTGTTACTAGTAAAAATATAATTACGACGAGTAAGGCTGGAACGTTTTTATGCTGAAACGGCCTTCCATACAAGGCTCACCATTTTATTATTTGCTTACCTTGATTGTCTTCCAAACTTTCACACGTGCCGACTCCGAACCTATGCTCCGAAATCTCTCTGAACTTCTCACACACAACTGACGTATCAGGTGCAAGGTTTTCAGCCAATCAACGATCAGAGAATACTGCAGTGAGAACGTTGTAGGGAGATGTAACAGCTGTGGGCCTTAAACTCCTCTCCTGTCATTAATACCAAGCGGCAACCTCCCCCAGTTTCTCGTGAAGCCAATACGGAAGTAACTTAAACTGCGATTCATCGACTGGCCGCTAGGGACAGGCTGCAAAAGGGAGCAGAATCTCATTGACCATCATGTTAAAATAGCCAAGTTTACAGCAGAAAAAAACATGTTTACACTCTGGTTCACATTGTGTTTTGGTCTATACTGCTAATTTTGTCCTTCATGACAACTCTGAGGGGGGTGAATTTTTTTATAACTCATCCGTTTAAATTATATTAAGCCTTAAAGTTCTGCATAATTAAGGGCGTGGTCACTTGAGTGACAGATGGATTGGCACTGCTGTTTGTGAGCCGTCATGTTACCTCAGCTAATTCCAGCCGCTGAATTTGGCATCTCAGCCGTATTTGTGCCTTTTTTCTGGATTATTTTATACAATATATGGCTTGCTGCATACTCGAGACAGATGTCAGTCTGTGTACATGTGCTCACATGCGGAACACACGTTGTTGGATCGTCGTGGCATTGGCTAAAAGTTTTGTTCCTGAGATTTACTACAGTGACAATACCAGGAGGATATACAACTCCGACTCATTAGTTTGAGAGAACATTATACAGATATCTGGTACCTATATATGTACGTATAGAGTTTTACATTATAAACGATGTTTTATGTTTTGAAATGGACATTTTACCCAAGTGCAACGGATTGGATTCATCTCGCGATTTCTATTTCATTAAAGGTATGAAGTCCCAGTTGATTTTTTTGTGTTATTTGCACACCCCACACAAATTAATTAGCCTACTGGTGTTAGAGCATCTATAACGTTATCTTAAAAATCACTGTAGATTGACAGTAAACCTTTAGTACTTTCTAATGATATTGTTATCTTTATTAATATTTTAGATAGTGTCTAAGATAGATAGCTAGGGCGGGCGTGGTTTCAGCAACAAGTCGCATGGGCTCCAACTACGTCCCGCCTCTTTGCCCATTTTCAGTTATCCGTGAGTGACGTGCGGTCACGTGCAGCTAAGATGGCCGCGGCCTCATTTTTGCGTCAAAACTGCTGTTCAGAATTCTATGGGTGACGTCACGGACACTACGTCCATATTTTTTACAGTCTATGATTAATACGCTGTGGTCTAGTCATCAACAGAAAATTAACGGATTGAGAGGGGAGAAAAATGGATTTTGGCGTGACATTTCTTGCGTGTGCGTGAGAGCGTGAGATTGATGCTGAAAGCGTGAGTGTCACGCCAGATGCGTGAGAGTTGGCAACCCTGCCTTATTTGAGCTGTATGTTGAAGAATTGGTCATATTGTACAGTAAAGTCAAGCTTTTTTCATTTTAGACAACATTAAACAATTATTTCTATGTGCAGTGGGTGCTTACGAACGTCCAATGACTTCAACAACAGTTATTTCAAACGTCAGCATGCCAGAAATGACGGCAACGCCTTCACAAGCACCAGACAGCAGTCTCACTTTGCTTGCCTTTGGTAGGTTTTATACTGATACTCTCATTACGCACATTATTTCCTGTGCTAAAATATTTCCTGTCTGCAATTACAGGTGTGATGAGCCTTATACTCATTTTAATTGTTGTCATGGTGATCTTGGTGACCGCTATCAACATCAGGGGACGGTGTAAAGATACCAGGCAGCACAAGGGTGGGTTTCTCTCTCATTCTGTCAGTCTAAAGATTACTTTTCAAACCATACATGGCTACGAGCTTAAAATCAGTTTTGTTTTGTTTTGAATAGGTATTAAAAGCTATGACTCTGTGGTATTGGACAGGTGAGGACAAACCAACACACAAATACAAAGTTCTGTCATGTAACTCTAGATGGCGCAGGCTAATAGGTCCTTAACTCAACCTGCTTGCAATCACATCATTCTCTAAGGGCACAGCTGATTGGCTACTGATACATCAGGAACCAATGAGCTTGTTGCTCAACCTTCAAATACTTGGTTAGCATTTGCTGTAGCAGTTGCAGTGCGCTTTCAGAAACCCTCCACCTTCCCCAGCTCCACCTGTATAGATCTTCTACGAGTAATTCCTGCATGCTATTTTGTACAGCAGCAGCATGTTTGTCTTGCTCACAGCAGCATGTTGTGTGTATTGGCAGTAGCAAGTCCTGTGCTGCAGCAACAGCCAGACACTCCAAGAGTTGTCATGACAGAACTGTGAATGTGCAATTATCATCATTGCTTGTTTTATGTATATAAGAAAAAAGATTAATAAAATATTATATAATATTACGTACCATATTTAGATAACAGATCAGTTGAAAATACATTTAAGTTACTGTCTCAATTTTGATCTAGCAACGTGAGCAGCAACTGTGAGAAAGAGAGCATCACTCTTGTCTCTGTGAGGACAATAAACACAGAAAACAGTAAGTACATGCATTCCTTTTTGTGTGTGTGTGTGACAGATACCGAAGGAATAGCATCCTATTTGACATTATTCTAATATATGAAAACATCAATAATGCACAATGATAACAAAGTTCGGGAGGAACACGATAATCGGCACGAGAAGAGGCCTATATATATAGATAGCTGACTCACCTATGTTCCTCAACAGTTTTCTATATCCCTCTATCACACTCGCCTGGTTACTATCCTAGCCAGGGATACAGGGGGGCTCTGGGTTCAGGCCAAATTTCCAAGCTCGGAACCCTCCCCTTTTACAGCATGCCAAATTCACATACTTTTTACTCTATCTGATTATTTGTAAGTGTGATTATGTGTAACTCGTGAAATGTGCTACTGTAAGGTTCACTTCTCTTCTGTGCAGATACAGATTCTCCTCAGATCTCTTCAGTTCACAGCACTACAGTGGACAATGAGGACCAAGAACTTGCCAGAGACTTGCTGGGGATCAAAGATGGAGTTTGATTTCACTCATTCATAGTGCATGGAGATTGGAGGCTGCATACTTATTTTAGATATTTATAATGTTGAACGAATGTGAATTAATTTGCCTCTACTGATGGTCAGTGTACAGATCACACATAATGTTTATTACATGCATTGGTGCTCTGCATATAAAAAATATCATTATATCTGCCATGCACTCATATATTAAACAGGACTCAGTCGTCAATAGTAAATGTCACTTTTTGTGTTTCTCTTCTTTTTTCAGATAAAAAAGTGCATTTATGTCTAATGTCAAATATAAGGCAAAAAGCAAGATACTGAACAGCTTAATAATTATAAGGTTTTGAGATAAAAAAAAAGTTCTATAAAAAATATTGCTGTTTTTGTTTTTTTGTATATGGCTTTTGTATATCGCAAGTGAATAAATTTGACAATGCCATTTTCACATTATAGTGTGGACTCAAGAGGTATTTAAAAACGATGCTGCATGTTTAGTCATGTGATGCATATTGTACCTATAGATATCTATGTTTATACCGGTATGTGCCTGCTATGCTGTTCACTTTCAGTGTTGCTAAAGATAAATGTTACTTTGAGCAATGTTCATATTACATTCCTGGAAAGATGACATCAGAAAAGCTTTCAAAAGGCTGGTTACAATAATAAATGGTGTATCTGACCTTCTCTACTTACCTGGCTCTACTTACCTGAGTTTATTATGTGAATTACCACACTCTTGACTGGTGAAGTGATAAATATAAACCAGCACAACGAGAGGCTCTCTACCTCTCTAACACTGAAGAATATTAGGAATAGTTTATATCCCAATTATCATATTGTTTTCTCAATAAAATAACACATTTTGTGTTTATTTTCACAAACAATGTAGTTTAATGTGGTTGTGAAAGGATCCTCTAATGCTGTGAAGGCAGAAACCTTTTGAACCAGAGCAGCTAGCAGGAACCTCTGTGACCAGGGATGTTGAGAGAGGAGCTCTGGGACTGGAGCCTTAGACACCAGCTCTGACTGAGGCTATGACAGGAAACAGTGGAAGGCCATTGCTGCTTGCCAGTCTTGCCATGAATCTTTGAGGCGAACATGACGGGCATCAGTGTGACCCTGTGGGTCATGTCAGGAACCTCTGGGAAGCTTTGCAACTGAGGCTGCAATGACATAGAGCTGTGGATCCATAGCAGCCAAGGTGCCAGACGCAACCAAGACGCAAAGGCTGGAGGGATGGAGGGGCCACCAATGCCAGCCCCGCAAGACGCAAAGGCTGGAGGGATGGAGGGGCCACCCATGCCAGCCCCGCAAGACGCTAAGGCTGGAGGGATGGAGGGGCCACCCATGCCAGCCCCACAAGACGCAAAGGCTGGAGGGACGGAGGGGTCACCCATGCCAGCCCCGCAAGACGCAAAGGCTGGAGGGACGGAGGGGCCACCAGATGCATGGCTGACCCTCTTCTCCATGACCTACAGGGCAACCTGGAACACAATTAGAAATTGTACACATTATAGAAAAATAGTTCATAAGGTATAAGAATACAACTTGTCATCTGTGCCGTGGATGAGGACAGATTTATTACAGTTGCAGCACTTATTGAAAGGCATCGTAAGGAAGCTGATGTCTATATTCAGATAATCAAACCCAACCAAAAAACAAAACAAATGTCATTATATCTTCAATAATTTAGCTTCTCTTAGACTCAGTACCTTGAACCAGTCATGGAAGAGCATCTCCTCCAGATGAAGCCCCAGCGACCACACCGTTGCCTGATTCGCATGGTACTCACCCTTCGTGAAGTACTCCGGAGGGCAGTACCTTGCTGTCCCTGGAGGAAAGAGTTTGTCCCAATGGCATTTAATTTTAGTAAACAAAAATAATAGTATGATTGGCTTTTCTTCTTCTGAGAATGTTGTTTAGTGCATTGTTAAAATCTTGTGATGTCCCGTCTGATTAAGACATGGTGTAACCGGTCACTAGAGTTTAAGTCCCTAAACTACATGTGTGAAAGATAAAACATACCACTGTAGGTGAGGTAGGACGAGCTTCTCAGGAGGTCCCCACAGCCAAAATCAATCAATTTAACCTCAAGGGTCTCTGTGTTGACCAGGAGGTTGGGCATCTTGATGTCCCGGTGGAAGACCCCCCGGGAACAGCAGACGGCAGCAGCGTCAATCACCTGCTGCATGAAATGACGCGCCAACTCCTCACTGAAGAGGCCGCCGTGATGCTCCCAAAAACTGTGCATGTCCATACAGGGTATGGGCCGCTCTAAGACCATGATGGTCTGGTTGGGATGGTCCTGCCAGTCTATCAGCTTAATGATATGGGCACAGCTGGGGCCTTGATTGGCCAAGACTGTCAGGGCCACCTCAAGGGGAACTGGCCTGGGATGGTCAGGCTAAGAGAAATTAGATGGAAGTGGTTTCTCAAATGAGGATTTAGCCCAGTCTGATTATCTAGTGAAATATTTTCACTCTGTGATTTACATTAATATAAAATATTATAGAAGAGACAACATAGAGAGTGAAGTCTACTTACAAGGCTGATGTAAGGCTTGTTCTCTGTCTTTGCTGTAAATTTCACAGCCACCACAAGGCCATCCTTGCAACGGACCCCTTCAAAGACAGAGCCGAATCCTCCTTCCCCAATCTTCTTGCCTATGGTGTATTTCCAGCAAATGTGGTCTATTACAAGAAAAAATCATTAGTTAATTTCATTTCTTACTATTTAATAAAGCAGTGTCCTGCAGTGCAACTTGTCACTATGTTAACATTGCTTGTAATTCTCATATCATTATTATACCTGTACTATTAATGATCTCATATTACTTGAGAAATATATGGAATGAATTTGTCACACTGCAGGACTATTTAAGTGAACTGCAAACAAGCTACATGGTGATTAAAAATTATGGAAAGAAAAAAGTTAGCAATTGCATTTGCAATATGTAAAATATACACTTTAAATATACATATATTATATATATATATTTCAAAATAATATATTGTAATGTGTGTGAGTTTTATTTTGGTTATGACAGTAAACTCACTCTCAATCCTCATGATCTCATCACAGTCCAGCTGTCTCAGCAGATGTGGTGGACATTCACCCACTGACAGACTGGCTGGACTGTCCTGATCTTGAGGCTGGACGTCCTCCACTCGCTGGTCCACGGGAGCAGGAGAGACTTCAGGACTACTGGAAGGAGGTTCCTGATGATCACTGTCCTCCACAGTACAGATGACATCCTGTAGAGAAGCCTGATCTAAAGAGAGGAATATCAACCAAAGGCTTGTTTTAATCAAATAATATAACTACATAAAATATTGCATTCTTAATTTAGTGGAAACTTTGTTTACTTGACATCTTGAACGATTAAACGTTTTCAAACTATGTTTCATCTATATTAAAGAATTTATCACGTATCGTGGAAAGTTATTGATCTGCATCAATAACTGCTTTGTAATGTGTGATTGTAATGTAGCAATTATATTGTGTGTAAATGATTAAGAGACGTTTTGATGTTTTGCTTGTCATTTACCATCAGTACACCTCCTGGGGCTCATCAGTGTCCTGGTCCACCTCACCCTGCTCTACCTGCTCACCCTGAGCTTCGGTGGATTTGGGGCGAGACAAACAAGAGAAAAAAGAGGCAAACTTTCGAAACCTCCTCTTTTTCTGCCTCTTCTTCTTTGTCTGCTCTCCCCCTCTCTCCTTTCTCACCGGTACCCACAGGTGTCTCGTCAGGACGAGGATGTTGCTCCGCCTTGTGGTCGGTGGGTGTCAGTGGTGTACAGGGATTTACCCCGTGCACACACTCGCCTCCTCCCTCCGATTTCTCTTTACGAGATAGTCGCTGTCCCATAATCGACACGATAAAACGCTATCAACAACTGCAAAAGCACTGTAAACACTGTTGATAACAACTCCTTACTCGCTACAAAGTGAGCAGGTGAGTTTCTCGCTTTTTAGTCCCGCGCGAACGTTCTATTTCCTCTATGATGTTATAAGGGCCTGAGATTCTCACAAACATTGAAGTAATGTTAAATGTGTGTGTGTATATATATATATATATATATATATATATATATATATATATATATATATATATATATATATATATATATGTGTGTGTGTGTGTGTGTGTATAAAACAACAGATAGAATGTAGGCTAGCCTAAAGATATGCTATTTACAGATGTAAATGATTTACAGATGTGCAAATTGGAAGTAAACGAATTTGCTATATGTGCTATATAGCCTACATTTATGCTCCTCTAAATAATTAAAATGAAATGTTTCTAACATAGGCTACTTTTAAGAAATATGTGGTCATATTTCAGGTTTGAATTCCCCTATACCCCCCCCCCCCCCCTCTCTCTCTTTCTCTCTTTATTGATTTATTTAATTTATTAATATTATTTATTTTGGCTCATTGAAACTGCTCACGGTCCATTAGATGATTATTTCTTTCACCTGAAGTGAAGACACATGAGGGCGGCAGACATCACATTCATCAGTAAAATTACTGTGCGCATCTCTCTTCCAGCCAGCGTTTCTCTTTTTAAAGGAATGCATTGGACAGTACATATGGATTACAGGGTGCTGCAAACCCTAGTGACAGCCCTGCTTATATATGTGGACTTTTTGGGGTGTTAATTTAAAATAATTCTAATCTAAACGTGCAAGGTCATTGTGGTCAGTCTATGAGAGTCATCAAAGCTCATATATATCGAACAAATGACTCTAAGCTATTCCTACAAATAACAGATTCGACCCATAAACACACATGCCAGCATCACTCATATGGAAATACATATGTTGACTGGCAGGTAGGGCATCATTGCAGTCAAACTGGACTGGACTTTTTGGTCCTGAGACTTCCAGAGAATATATATATGCCTCACTGCTCAGAGTGGTTTGCCTCTGTAACTCCGTATAGCTTTTGAATCTCTTACTCTTATTCATTGTTGCTTATATTATTATTACCTTACATATAATATTGCCTACCACATTAATCTGACGTCGCTAGCTTGTAATCTTTGAATCTAAATCGCTATTACAATGCGTTTGCATCTCACTAGCTTGTTAATAGCTAGCGTCATCAGTCTCTCGCGAGTTCATCAAACAGCTGTGGTAACTCGGATCAGTCTACAAACACGGTGAGTCATGTCATCCTCTCCTAGCATTGTTACCTGTTCCATTTGTTCCATTCCACATGTTCAGCATAGCTCTCTCTGTCAGCGACAAGGGATTTACATGTCATAAATGTACGGAAATAGTCAGACTGACAGAGAGAATCTCAGAATTAGAGACACGCATCCAAACTTTAATCGAGGATAGTAAGAATGCAAGGGCTTCAGATACTGCGACTAGCTTAGTGAACTCTGTACATTGTTCGGTTCCGGCTGTAGAGCCCGCGCAGCAGGGCACTTGGGTAATGGTGAGGTGGCCTAGCCGCAGAAAACACCACTCTTCCCTTCCAGTAAGAACATCAAACAGGTTCTCCCCACTCAGTGACGCACCCACTGAGAATCCTGTTGAAAGTGCCCTAGTTATTGGTGATTGTTACGTCCAAGGACGTATGTTTTTTTTTTGTTTTTGGGGTTTTTTTTCCCTTTCTCCCTGTTTTCCCTCTCTCTACTTCCATAAGCAGGAAGTAATGGCTGCCACCTGACTCTAATGATTGGTGATCTGATGTGATTGGAGGGGGAGAGGAAGCTGTGGGGATTTAAGCAGCACCATTGCACAGAGCTGGGTGTGGTGTGTGTGGAGGCTGCATTGTGAGGCTTATTCTCCCAACCCAGAAAGCCTTATCAGTTGTTTTTGACTTCTACCTTGTTGATTGATTCTTTTCTTTAGTGTCATTGTGTTGACACTTTTTGTTGTACTTTGGTGCTACCAGAAAAACCCTTATGTTTTGTAAGTCATTTCCTTTTGTATATACTTTTGTTATTGTTTTCCTTTACCTAAGTTTATCTTGTTAATCACAGTTTATCTCGTGTAATAGAATCGCTGTTACGTGATGACGTAACAGCGATTCTATTACATGGAACGTGAAAATGGCAACACCAGCCACCATAGTCGCATGTTTGCCGGGAGCCAGAGCACCTGACGTCAAAGCAAATTTAAAAGTGCTGGCTAATGCTAATTGTAAATACTCTAATATTATTCATGTCGGCACTAATGATGTTCGACTTCACCAGTCGGAGATCACTAAAATTAACATTAAAGAGGTGTGAACTCGCAAGTACAATGTCAGAAACAGTAATTTGCTCTGGCCCTCTTCCTGTTCGTCGGAGTGATGAGATGGTTAGCAGATTATCATCACTCAATGGTTGGCTGTCTAAGTGGTGTCTGCAGAATAATATAGGTTTCATAGACAATTGGAAAAGTTTTTGGGGCAGACCCGACCTGTTGAAAAGAGATGGTATTCATCCCTCTTGGGATGGTGCTGTTCTTCTCTCTAGTAATATGGCACATAGTCTTAGAGCTAAAACATGACAAACTGGAGCCCAAGTCAGGAAGCAGACAGACTGGCTAAACCGACCATCTGCTAGCTGCCTCACGTTACAGAAGTCAGATAATCCCCAACACATAGAAACTCATACACCTAGATATTATCACATAGAGACTGTGTCTGTACCCCGAATTAGTAAAAACAAAAAACCTCCAAAACCATTTAATGGTAAAAATGTAATTGATGTTCAACAAATAAAAAAATAGAGATAATTATAAACAAATGATAAAACTTGGGTTGTTAAATATTAGATCCTTTTCTTCAAAATCACTTATTGTAAATTATATTATCACAGACAATAATCTAGATGTGCTGTGTTTGACAGAAACTTGGCTAAAACCGGACGATTACATTACTTTAAATGAGTCTAGCCCTCAAGGTTATGATTATCGACACAATCCTCATCAGAAAGGCAAAGGGGGAGGTGTTGCTGTAATTTATAGTAATATTTACAGTATTAGTCAAAAGTCTTTCAAATATAATTCCTTTGAAGTGATGGTACTTTACATAACATTATGTAAGTTGACATTTGTGCTGGCTACTGTATACAGGCCACCAGGACACCATACAGACTTTATTAAAGAATTTGCTGATTTTCTATCAGAGTTAGTACTAGCTGCAGACAAAGTCCTTGTTGTTGGTGATTTTAATATCCATGTAGATAATAAAAAAGACTCATTGGGATTGGCATTTGCAGACATTCTAAACTCTATTGGTGTTAGACAACACGTGTCAGGACCCACTCATTGTTGTAATCATACTTTAGATCTAATATTGTCACATGGAATCAATATTGATGCTGTCGAAATTCTGCAGCAGAGTGACGACATCTCAGATCATTATCTAGTCTCGTGTATACTACATTTAGTCAAGGCGGCTAAACTGCCTCCCTGCCATAAATATGGTAGAACCATCACTTCTACCACTAAAGATCGCTTTATAAATAATCTTCCTGATCAGTTTCAGGAGCATACCAGACCGGTTAGAAGACCTCGATGTTGCAACAGAAACTGTTGCCTCTGTCTTTTCCAGCACATTAGACTCAGTTGCTCCTTTGCGTTTAAAAAAGATTAAGGAAATTAATCCAACGCCATGGTACAATGAGCACACTCAGGCCCTAAAGGTAGCAGCCAGAAAAATGGAGCGCAGCTGGAAGAAAACAAAACTAGAAGTATTTCGCATTTCGTGGAGAGAGAGAATGATTGAGTACAGAAAGGCCTTAAAATCTGCTAGATCTGCCTATTTTTCAAAACTTTTAGAAGAAAATAAACACAACCCTAGGTATTTATTTGATACAGTGGCTAAATTAACAAAAAATAAAGCTTCAACTTCTGATGTTTCCAAAGAGCACAGCAGTAATGACTTTATGAACTTCTTTACTTGCAAGATTGATAATATTAGAGAAAAAATTATAACCATGCAACCGTCTACTACAGTATCGCGTCAGACAGTGCATTGTAGTGTCCCTGAGAAAAAATTCAATTCATTTACTGCTTTAGGAGAGGAAGAATTGTCTAAATATGTTAAATCATCAAAATCAACAACATGTATGTTAGACCCTATACCGACTAAGCTATTGAAAGAGATGCTTCCAGAGGTCATAGATCCTCTTCTTAATATCGTCAATTAATCTTTATCACTAGGATACGTACCAAAAACTTTTAAGCTGGCTATTATTAAACCTCTTATTAAAAAAAACACAACTTGATCCTAGAGAATTAGTCAATTACAGGCCGATCTCAAATCTCACTTTTCTGTCAAAAATACTTGAAAAGGCAGTATCATCACAACTAGAAATAAAAAGAAATAGTATCTGTGAGGATTTCCAGTCACGCCCTGACAAAAATTACCAATTCACAAAATTAACGGAATGCATAGCTGATATAAAAAATTGGATGACCAGTAATTTCCTGCTACTAAATTCAGAAAAAACAGAGATTCTAATTTTTTCTAACCTAGAATACTGTCTAACACTTGATGGCTGCTCTGTTAAGTCTTTGTCATCAGTTAGGAACCTGGGTGTGCTCTTTGATACCAATCTTTCATTTGAAGGCCATGTTTCTAGCATCTGTAAAATCTTAAAAATATATCTAAACTACGACATATGCTCTCAATGAAAAATGCAGAACAGTTAGTTCATGCGTTTATGACCTCAAGGCTAGATTACTGTAACGCTTTACTGAGTGGTTGTTCTGCTCGCCTGATAAATAAACTACAGCTCGTACAAATTGCAGCAGCTAGAGTTCTTACTAGAACTAGGAAATATGACCATATTTGCCCAGTTCTGTCAACACTGCATTGGCTTCCTGTTAAACATCGTATAGATTTTAAAATCTTGCTAATTACTTACAAAGCACTAAATGGTTTAGCTCCCCAGTACCTGAGCGAGCTCTTAAAGCATCATAGTCGAATTCAGGCCAGCTGATAATACCTAGAATATCAAAATCAACCGCAGGCGGTAGATCCTTCTCCTATTTGGCACCTAAACTATGTAACAATCTTCCTAGCACTGTTTGGGAAGCAGACACACTCTGTCAGTTTAAATCTAGACTAAAAACGCATCTCTTTAACCTGGCATACACATAACACATTATCAATTTATACTTTCAAATCCGTTAAAGGATTATTAGGGTGCATAAATTAGGTCAGCCGGAACCGGGAACACTTCCTATAACAGCAGAACAGCAGTACTCGTTACATCAGAAGAAGAATGGCATCTACGCTAACATTCTTTCTGTCATAGTCAACCGGATCCGGGCCGTATCCAGGTGAGACCAAGGACCTGCACCTTGACACGACCACAACGCAGTCCTGAAGTATCAGCAGAGATTGAGTCAACTAGATCATCCACTGTGAAGCCTCATCGACACGACAACCAGTGGCGCAGCTCCTCAACAACCATCCATACCGGAGTGATGAATACGATCCTCATCTGGATGGGACTGAAATAAATACTTTGAATGTTGCAATCCTATCGGACTTATGATAGCAACCTGAATCGTAACAAAGCACTGTTCGCCAGAGGAGAACTGGCCCCCCGACTAAGCCTGGTTTCTCCTAAGGTTTTTTTCTCCATTTTAACACCTATTTGCCACTTGTTTGCCACCTGATGTCACCTGTTGGAGTTTGGGTTCCTTGCCGCTGTCGCCTTTGGCTTGCTTAGTTGGGGACACTTGACATTTGACTTGACATTTGGTATTCAACAGTGCTTTAATCTGCCTGCACTGACACTATTCTTTAGGAGCTGCTGTGCAGCCAAAATAATGTACCAGTAATCAATGTAAAGCTGCTTTGACACAATCTACATTGTAAAAAGCGCTATATAAATAAAGGTGACTTGACTTGACTATATACTGTATATATGTACATGTTTTAACATTTAGACCATTTCTATCATTGATTGTTATCAGGATGTGAAGAGGGTTTCAACCAGTATAAAAAAAGTGTTTATAAAACCAATTGCCTACCCTACCTTTAACTCAATCTACTTGCAAGCGCATCATTATCTATAGGGCACAGCTGATTGGTTCCTGCTGTATCAACAGCCAATGAACTTTCTGCTCAACCTTCAAACACTTGGTCAGCATGGCTGCAATCCTCCACCTTCCCCAGCTCCACCTGTATAGATCTGCTACGGGTAATTCATGTACACTATATTGTACAGCAGCAGCAGGGATGGGCAGTATTTATGATACATGTATTTCAAATACGTATTTCAAATACAAAATAGTATTTTGTAATTTGTATTTGATAGGGTTGATGAAAATGGCTTTGTATTTTGTATCACCATACTTTAGTGTTTTGTATTTTTGTAGTTTTAAAATACTGTAAAATAATTTGTAAGAAGTCTACATGATGACAACATAAAAATGCAGCCTCTGATTGGTGCTTACTCAGTAATTTACCCAGACTTGTTGAGTTCAGAACAGATGTTACGTTTAGGTGTTTGTTTTAGTAGCCTAGGCTAAATAGTTTACCAATTTACATAATGTTATTGAAAACTATTATACCGAGCAGCAGCCCCCTATATTTATAATTACCAATCAATTGATTAATTAGTTAGAAAGTAGTTGCTATGAATACAAGTGCCATCATTTGTCTTCTTATGAATGAATTGTTTGTCATTGAGTCAGTGTTGCTGATGCAAAGTAGGCCCTTTGTTACCAAACATCAAGTAACTAAATTAGGATACAATTATAAGTCATTCGCAAACTGTTAAAAATTAAACTGCTGGTTACTTTAAAACTAACCTTCATCTGGGAGATCACAGAGATATGTGAATATTTGATCTGTTAAATCCACAATATGTAAATTTTCGCCGCTAGAGGTCGCTTATTCAGTCGCTTATCTTTGATTTTGTGGAATCATGGGATGTGTTGTTTTCAAGTCTACAGACAGTGGAAAAGAATCAGGACGGGACTCGGGCAGAAATCAAGCTCACGGATGAGATTATTATTAATGTTACTGTAGTATGAAGCAGAGCAGGGCGAGTGATGCTGGAGCTGAACGAGACTGCAGGAGAGATTGCTAATAAGAGATGAGTGCGATATGTCTCGAGAGCAGCGGAACATTTATTATGCCACAGTTGCCGCTTCCGCAATTTTTGGTCTAGCGTATGTGGGGTAATGCGGCGCTGTTTATCATATTAGATACATTTGTGTGTTAAAAGTTGTTATAATTCTACTTTGTGTGTTCGCTTGGCAGCTGCTATGAGACACTTGTTGCACACTGCAGTAAGCTAGATCGATATTAGGCATGGTAAAACATGGTACTCGTGGTAAATCAAGAAAACGAGATTTAAACAAGAAGCTATATAACATGAGGAATTAAATACGTCTTTGGTGATTCCATGGTTTTCTACAAAATAAAACCGGAAATCGAGGGTAACGCGGGTATGATGTCATTGATAGGCGACGCACGGACACGGCCCATGTCCTGGTTAAAATGGCATATTTCTCTGGATTTAAACATTCTTAGAAACATTTGGGATAATAAGTAGCCTACACAAGTCAACAAAATATATAACATTGTTCTAGTGGTTTTTGGATATTTTAATCCAAAAATCCTACTGTACATATTGTGCCTTTAACTGGTTTCATATGTCAGATTTATTGCAGACAAAAGGTGGTGCTATCAAACATTGTTTACTTAATCAAATGAGTCAGTGTAATGGTGAAGGGATAGATGAAATAGGCTAACTGATGGATGGTTTGCGAAGAAATTTCATGCTCCCTTGTAAAAGTATTTTTTAGTATTTTTAAAATACAAAAATATAGTAGTTTATTTTGATACATGGTGTGGCTGTTGTATTTTGTAGTTTATTTTGATACACTTAAAATTAAGGTATTTGGTATTTTATTTTAAAATACATTTTGATGTATTTTTGCCCAACCCTGAGCAGCAGCATGTCTTACTTGCCCTCCGCTGCGTTGTGTAAGTATTGGCAGTAACAAGTCCTGTACTTGCTCTGCAGCAGCAGCAGAAATAACAGCAGCAGCAGCGTGGCAGATCTATTTTGCCAAGACCAAACATATCAACATTGTTATATTCATTATCATGCCAGACACTCTGAGAGTTGTGATGACAGAATGTGAATATGCAGTTATCATCATTGCTTGTTTTATGCATAAAATAAAAAATAATATGAGAAAAAAGATGATTAAATTATTATATAATATTATGTACTATATTTAGATTTTTTTTAGAATTAGGTTAGAACAAATCTGTTGAAAATAAATTTAAGCTACTATCTCAATTTTGATCAAGCAACATGCAGCAGCTTTGAGAAAAGAGCATCACTCTTGTCTCTATGAGGACAATAAACAGAAAATAGTAAGTACATGCATTTCCTTTGTGTGTGTATATGTGTGAACTTGTATTTCAGTTCCAGAAGTCCAGAAGACCGCACAAAGTACGAAAGATACGGAATGTTTGACCCCACAAGGACAAAATCTTTTATATGAGACTAAATATCTCAATGATGTTGACAAGACTAAGTTTAATAGAACATCTGTTAAACTTATAACATGAAAGTAAGGTTAATAATATAACTTAGATTACACATTTTTCAGTTTCACTCAAATTGGGTGATGCAAAAATGAGTACGCCCCACAACAAAAACTACTACATCTAGTACTTTGTATGGCCTCCATGATTTTTAATGACAGCACCAAGTCTTGCATGGAATGAACAAGTTGGTGACATTTTGCAACATCTATCTTTTTCCATTCTTCAAGAATGACCTCTTTTAGAGACTGGATGCTGGATGGAGAGTGATGCTCAACTAGCCTCTTCAGAATTCCCCATAGGTGTTCGACTGGGTTCAGATCAGAAGCCGATGAATCACTTTCACCCTGTTCTTCTTCAGGAATCCAACAGTGGCCTTAGATGTGTGTTTAGGTTGGAAATGTTGGAAAAGTGCATGATGACCAAGAGCACGGAGTGATGGTAGCATCTTCTCTTTCAGTATAGAGCAGTACATCTGTGACTTCATGATGCCATCAATGAAATGCAGCTCCCGACACCAGCAGCACTCATGCAGCCCCACATAAGGACACTGCCACCACCATGTTTCACTGTAGGCACCATGCATTTATCTTTGTATTCCTCACCTTTGCGATGCCATACAGTTTTGAAGCCATCAGTTCCAAAAACATTTATCTTGGTCTCATCACACCAGAGTATAGAGTTACAGTAGTCTTCATCTTTGTCAGCATGGGCCCTAGCAAACTCTAGGCGGGCTTTTTTGTGCCTGTGCTTTAGGAGAGGCCTCTTTCGTAGACGGCACCCATGCATGCCATTCCTCTGCAGTGTACGCCGTATTGTGTCACGGGAAATAGTCACCCCAGTTTGGCTTTCTACTTCTTTAGTTAACTGCAGTGAACTTGCATGCCGATTTTCTTCAACCCCTCTCATCAGAAGACGCTCCTGTCAAGGTGTTAACTTCCGTGGACGACCTGGACGTCGCTGTGAAATGGTTGCAGTTCCACCTTTTTTAAATTTTTGTACCACTTTTGCTACAGTATTCTGACTGATAAGTACAGGTGCTGGTCATATAATTAGAATATCATCAAAAAGTTGATTTATTTCACTAATTCCATTCAAAAAGTGAAACTTGTATATTATATTCGTTCAATACACACAGACTGATATATTTCAAATGTTTTTTTTCTTTTAATTTTGATGATCATAACTACAACTAAGGAAAATCCCAAATTCAGTATCTCAGAAAATTAGAATATTACTTAAGACAAATACAAAGAAAGGATTTTTAGAAATCTTGGCCAACTGAAAAGTATGAACATGAAAAGTATGAGCATGTACAGCACTCAATACTTAGTTGGGGCTCCTTTTGCCTGAATTACTGCAGCAATGCGTCGTGGCATGGAGTCGATCAGTCTGTGGCACTGCTCAGGTGTTATGAGAGCCCAGGTTGCTCTGATAGTGGCCTTCAGCTCTTCTGCATTGTTGGGTCTGGCATATTGCATCTTCCTCTTCACAATACCCCATAGATTTTCTATGGGGTTAAGGTCAGGCGAGTTTGCTGGCCAATTAAGAACAGGGATGCCATGGTCCTTAAACCAGGTACTGGTAGCTTTGGAAAATGAAAATGAAATCTGCATCTCCATAAAGTTGGTCAGCAGCAGGAAGCATGAAGTGCTCTAAAACTTCCTGGTATATGGCTGCATTGACCTTGGACCTCAGAAAACACAGTGGACCAACACTAGCAGATGACATGGCACCCCAAACCATCACTGACTGTGGAAACTTTACACTGGACCTCAAGCAACATGGATTGTGTGCCTCTCCTCTCTTCCTCCAGACTCTGGGACCCTGATTTCCAAAGGAAATGCAAAATTTACTTTCATCAGAGAACATAACTTTGGACCACTCAGCAGCAGTCCAGTCCTTTTTGTCTTTAGCCCAGGCGGGACGCTTCTGACACTGTCTGTTGTTCAAGAGTGGCTTGACACAAGGAATGCGACAGCTGAAACCCATGTCTTGCGTTAGTACGTCTGTGTGTAGTGGTTCTTGAAGCACTGACTCCAGCTGCAGTCCACTCTTTGTGAATCTCCCCCACATTTTTGAATGGGTTTTGTTTCACAATCCTCTCCAGAGTGCGGTTATCCCTATTGCTTGTACACTTTTTTTCTACCACATCTTTTCCTTATCTTCGCCTCTCTATTAAGGTGCTTGGACACAGATCTCTGTGAACAGCAGCCTCTTTTGCAGTGACCTTTTGTGTCTTGCCCTCCTTGTGCAAGGTGTCAATGGTCGTCTTTTGGACAACTGTCAAGTCAGCAGTCTTCCCCATGATTTTGTAGCCTACAGAATTAGACTGAGAGACCATTTAAAGGCCTTTGCAGGTGTTTTGAGTTAATTAGCTGATTAAAGTGTGGCACCAGATGTCTTCAATATTGAACCTTTTCATAATATTCTAATTTTCTGAGATACTGAATTTGGGATTTTCCTTAGTAGTCAGTTATAATCATCAAAATTAATAGAAATAAACATTTGAAATATATTATTCTGTGTGTAATGAATGAATATAATATACAAGTTTCACTTTTTGAATGGAATTAGTGAAATAAATCAACTTTTTGATGATATTCTAATTATATGACCAGCACCTGTAGTGTAGGGAAGGGCCATACTATAGTTTTTAGATTTTGTCAAACATTCTTATATATGACTTTTAAGATGTTGTCTTTGTGGGGTCCAACTAAAGGAAATAATTAAAGGAAAACAACTAAATTCCTCATCTCAAAAAGCAGTATAAACAAGGATGTGTGTGTGTGTGTGTGTGTGCATGCATGTTTTTGTGACAAATCGGGACACAAATTTGTGTAATGACATGGGTATGACATAGGTATTACAAGGAGAGGGTTACTTATGAGGACATTACTCCATGTCCTCATTTTTCAAAAGGCTTTTTTTTTTTTTTTTGAGAAAGTAAAAAACTGCAGTTTCCTGTGATGGGTAGGTTTAGGTGTAGGGCGACAGACAATATGGTTTGTACAGTATAAAAACCATTACGCCTATGTAATGTCCCTACAATTCACAAAAACAAACGTGTGCGTGTGTGTCTGATATCAAGAAAATAACATCCCATTTGACATTAAATATATGAAACCGTAAATGTGCTACTTTAAGGTTCACTTCTCTTCTGTGCAGTTACAGATTCTCCTCAGATCTCTTCAGTTCACAGCACTACAGTGGACAATGAGGACCAAGAACTTACCAGAGACTTGCTGGGGATCAAAGATGGAGTTTGATTTCACTCATTCATAGTGCATGGAGATTGGAGGCTGCATACTTATTTTAGATATTTATAATGTTGACTGAATGTGAATTCATTTGCCTCTACTGATGGTCAGTGTACAGATCACACATTATGTTTATTACATGCATTGGTGCACTGCATATAAAAAAAATATCATTATATCCACCGTGCACTCATATTAAACAGGACTCAGTCGTCAATAGTAAATGTCACTTTTTGTGTTTCTCTTCTTTTTCAAATAAAAAAAAGCGCATTTATGTCTAATGTCAAATATAAGGCAAAAAGCAAGATACTGAACACCTTAGTAATTATAAGGTTTTGAGATAAAAAAAAAAACAATTTCAATAAAAAAAAATGTTGTTGTTTTTGTTTTTTTGTATATGATTTTTGTATATCGCAAGTGAATAAATTTGACAATGCTATTTTCACATTATAGTGTGGACTCAAGAGGTATTTAAAACAATGCTGCATGTTTAGTCATGTGATGCATATTGTACCTATAGATATCTATGTTTATACCGGTATGTGCCTGCTATGCTGTTCACTTTCAGTGTTGCTAAAGATAAATGTTACTTTGAGCAATGTTCATATTACATTCCTGGAAAGAAGACATCAGAAAAGCTTTCAAAAGGCTGGTTACAATAATAAATGGTGTATCTGACCTTCTCTACTTACCTGGCTCTACTTACCTGAGTTTATTATGTGAATTACCACACTCTTGACTGGTGAAGTGATAAACATAAACCAGCACAACGAGAGGCTCTCTACCTCTCTAACACTGAAGAATATTAGGAATAGTTTATATTCCGATTATCATATTGTTTTCTCAATAAAATAACACATTTTGTGTTTATTTTCACAAACAATGTAGTTTAATGTGGTTGTGAAAGGATCCTCTAATGCTGTGAAAGCAGAAATCTTTTGAACCAGAGCAGCTAGCAGGAACCTCTGTGACCAGGGATGTTGAGAGAGGAGCTCTGGGACTGGAGCCTTAGACACCAGCTCTGACTGAGGCTATGACAGGAAACAGTGGAAGGCCATCGCTGCTTGCCAGTCTTGCCATGAATCTTTGAGGCGAACATGACGGGCATCAGTGTGACCCTGTGGGTCATGTCAGGAACCTCTGGGAAGCTTTGCAACTGAGGCTGCAATGACACAGATCTGTGGATCCGTAGCAGCCAAGGTGCCAGACGCAACCAAGGCCTGCCAGCCCCGCAAGACGCAAAGGCTGGAGGGATGGAGGGGCCACCTATGCCAGCCCCGCAAGACGCAAAGGCTGGAGGGATGGAGGAGCCACCCATGCCAGCCCCGCAAGACGCAAAGGCTGGAGGGATGGAGGGGCCACCCATGCCAGCCCCGCAAGACGCAAAGGCTGGAGGGATGGAGGGGCCACCCATGCCAGCCCCGCAAGACACAAAGGCTGGAGGGATGGAGGGGCCACCCATGTCAGCCCGCCAGACGCAAGGCTGACCCTCTTCTCCATGACCTACATGCCTCTCCTCTGGCTCGCTCTTCAGGCAACCCCGAATAAAATGGCAGCATTCTGTGCAGAAAGATGGAAAGATGTCTGATTATTACCTTCAACTCTACACTTGTTCTCTTAGCTGTGAAACTTGAGGAGATTCCTGCATTATTCATATTTGCTTTCTCTGTTTTGCATGTATAAGACTTCCATTGTCCTTCTTTGTTGTAATGAAATTCTCACCATCTGAGAAGCCCGGTTGGAACCAGATATCTGCATCCATCAAATTTATATCGCTGCTGTCTGGATAAAGGCTGGTGATCATGGCAAACAGCAGCACTCCCAGCGACCACACCGTTGCCTGCTTCGCATGGTACTCACCCTTCGTGAAGTACTCCGGAGGGCAGTACCTTGCTGTCCCTGGAGGAAAGAGTTTGTCCCATGTCTAAGTTTGCTTTACCGCTGCATGTTTTCTCACTTTACTCTGACTGAAATGGCATTTAATTTTAGTAAACAAAAATAATAGTATGATTGGCTTTTCTTCTTCTGAGAATGTTGTTTAGTGCATTGTTAAAATCTTGCGATGTCCCGTCCGATTAAGACATGGTGTAACTGGTCACTAGAGTTTAAGTCCCTAACTACATGTGTGAAAGATAAAACATACCACTGTAGGTAAGGTAGGACGAGCTTCTCAGGAGGTCCCCACAGCCAAAATCAATCAATTTAACCTCAAGGGTCTCTGTGTTGACCAGGAGGTTGGGCATCTTGATGTCCCGGTGGAAGACCCCCCCGGGAACAGCAGACGGCAGCAGCGTCAATCACCTGCTGCATGAAATGACGCGCCAACTCCTCACTGAAGAGGCCGCCGTGATGCTCCCAAAAACTGTGCATGTCCACACAGGGTATGGGCCGCTCTAAGACCATGATGGTCTGGTTGGGATGGTCCTGCCAGTCTATCAGCTTAATGATGTGGGCACAGCTGGGGCCTTGATTGGCCAAGACTGTCAGGGCCACCTCAAGGGGAACTGGCCTGGGATGGTCAGGCTAAGAGAAATTAGATGGAAGTGGTTTCTGAAATGAGGATTTAGCCCAGTCTGATTATCTAGTGAAATATTTTCACTCTGTGATTTACATTAATATAAAATATTATAGAAGAGACAACATAGAGAGTGAAGTCTACTTACAAGGCTGATGTACGGCTCGTTCTCTGTCTTTGCTGTAAATTTCACAGCCATCACAAGGCCACCCTTGCAACGGACCCCTTCAAAGACAGAGCCGAATCCTCCTTCCCCCATCTTCTTGCCGATGGTGTATTTCCAGCAAATGTGGTCTATTACAAGAAAAAATCATTAGTTAATTTCATTTCTGACTATTTAATAAAGCAGTGTCCTGCAGTGCAACTTGTCACTATGTTAACATTGCTTGTAATTCTCATATCATTATTATACCTGTACTATTAATGATCTCATATTACTTGAGAAATATATGGAATGAATTTGTCACACTGCAGGACTATTTAAGTGAACTGCAAACAAGCTACATGGTGATTAAAAATTATGGAAAGAAAAAAAGTTAGCAATTGCATTTGCATAGGCCTATGTAAAATATACACTTTAAATATACATATATTATATATTACAAAATAACATATTGTAATGTGTGTGTGTTTTATTTTGGTTATGACAGTAAACTCACTCTCAATCCTCATGATCTCATCACAGTCCAGCTGTCTCAGCAGATGTGGTGGACATTCACCCACTGACAGACTGGCTGGACTGTCCTGATCTTGAGGCTGGACGTCCTCCACTCGCTGGTCCACGGGAGCAGGAGAGACTTCAGGACTACTGGAAGGAGGTTCCTGATGATCACTGTCCTCCACAGTACAGATGACATCCTGTAGAGAAGCCTGATCTAAAGAGAGGAATATCAACCAAAGGCTTGTTTTAATCAAATAATATAACTACATAAAATATTGCATTCTTAATTTAGTGGAAACTTTGTTTACTTGACATCTTGAACGATTAAACATTTTCAAACTATGTTTCATCTATATTAAAGAATTTATCATGTGTCGTGGAAAGTTATTGATCTGCATTTTTATAATGTGTGATTGTAATGTGGCAATTATATTGTGTGTAAATGATTAAGAGACGTTTTGATGTTTGCTTGTCATTTACCATCAGTACACCTCCTGGATGGGGGCTCATCAGTGTCCTGGTCCACCTCACCCTGCTCTACCTGCTCACCCTGAGCTTCGGTGGATTTGGGGCGAGACAAACAAGAGAAAAAAGAGGCAAACTTTCGAAACCTCCTCTTTTTCTGCCTCTTCTTCTTTGTCTGCTCTCCCCCTCTCTCCTTTCTCTCCTGCCCGCCTCCCTCACCGGTACCCACAGGCGTCTCGTCAGGACGAGGATGTTGCTCCGCCTTGTGGTCGGTGGGTGTCAGTGGTGTACAGGGATTTACCCCGTGCACACACTCGCCTCCTCCCTCCGATTTCTCTTTACGAGATAGTCGCTGTCCCATAATCGACACGATAAAACGCTATCAACAACTGCAAACGCACTGTAAACACTGTTGATAACAACTCCTTACTCGCTACAAAGTGAGCAGGTGAGTTTCTCGCTTTTTAGTCCCGCGCGAACGTTCTATTTCCTCTATGATGTTATAAGGGCCTGAGATTCTCACAAACATTGAAGTAATGTTAAATGTTAATGTTATATAGCCTATATATACAAATATATATTGTACAAAACATACAAATTAGCATATATTTTGTATAATAAAGCTTTTTTTTTTTACAATTAAACACGTTCAAATAGTTCTGACCTGATATTAATGAAAAATGTGTGTCCTAAAAAATAATAAATTAATCAAAAATATATCCAACAACTTCACAGAATTATGATGTTGAGGTTTAGTTTGAAGGACTACGTTCACAAACAAATTAGCCCAACTTAAGTTTTGATGTTGGAAACAAAAAAAACAACAAAAAAAAACAAAAAAAACATTGCTAAAGTGTGTGACAACTAGCCCCTGGCTCTCCCATATATATTTACCAGACTTAGGCTATTTCAGAATCAGAATAAGAATTGAGTAAGTTTTAATGTAAACTACGTGTACACACACAAGGAATTTGCCTTGGTGACAGGAGCTTCCAGTGCAGAAAAAAAGTACTGGCATACAGAGGGATAAGGGTGATAAAATAAAATAACACAATAATAAAACAGACAATAAAATTATATAGCCTAATAAATTACTGTGTGTGTATATATATATATATATATATATATATATATATATATATATATATATATATATATATATATATCTGTGTGTGTGTGTGTAAATCAGCAGATAGAATGTAGCCTACAGATATGCTATTTACAGATGTAAATGATTTACAGATGTGCAAATTGGAAGTAAACGAATTTGCTATATGTGCTATATAGCCTACATTTATGCTCGTCTAAATAATTAAAATGAAATGTTTCTAACATACTTTTAAGAAATATGTGGTCATATTTCAGGTTTGAATTCCCCTATTCCACTCTTTCTCTTTATCTCTTTATTGATTTATTTATAATTTATTAATATTATTAATGAATAATCAATGAAATGCAGCTCCCGACACCAGCAGTCAAGTCAAGTCAAGTCAAATTTATTTATATAGCGCTTTTTACAATTGGTAATTGTTTCAAAGCAGCTTTACATATTAGAAGCACAGAAAAAAGAGAAGTGGTTAAAAATAAGCTGTACAAGCAAGCGTGGTAATATGTAACATATACAAGATGGTGCTACATTAAGCCAATGTCGGCTGACTCCCAGGGGTGGAAAAAAAAACCCTAGGAGAAAAACCCAGCGTGCTAACACTGGGAAAAAAGTCCTAGGAGGGAAAAAACCCCTTGGAAGATATATATAATATATGTAAATGGATATGGAGATCAATGGATATGGAGATCTGAATTATACATTTTTATTATAGAGATTAAAAATAGATTATATATAAATATATGTAAGCGGATACGGAGATTAAAAATCTGAATTACAGATGCAGCCAGAACTGGATCTGTAGGCCCATTGTCCCACCTGTTGTAGTCAGGTCCAGACACAGGTTCTCCATCTGATCTGGATACGGCCTGGATCCAGCACCCGGCAAACCTCAGGATAAGCAGAGAGACTGATATTAGCGTAGATGCCATTCTTATTCTGATGTACAGGTATATCTAGTGTTATAGGAAATGTTCTCGGTTCCGGCCGACCTAATTATTGCAGCGTAACAATCCTTTAACGGATTTGAAAAATGTTAATGTATTGATAACGTGTTATGTGTATGCAAGAGCAAAGAGATGTGTTTTTAGTCTAGATTTAAACTGACAGAGTGTGTCTGCTTCCCGAACAATGCTAGGAAGATTGTTCCAGAGTTTAGGTGCTAAATAGGAAAAGGATCTGCCGCCTTCAGTTGATTTTGATATTCTGGGTATTATCAACTGGCCTGAATTCTGAGATCGCAATAGACGTGAAGGACTATAATGCACCAAGAGCTCGCTTAGATATTGGGGAGCTAAACCATTTAGAGCTTTATAAGTAAGTAGCAAGATTTTAAAAATCTATACGATGTTTAATAGGGAGCCAATGTAATGTTGACAGAACTGGGCTAATATGGTCATACTTTCTGGTTCTAGTAAGAACTCTAGCTGCCGCATTTTGGACCAACTGTAGTCTGTTTAAAAGCCGAGCAGAACAACCACCCAGTAGAGCGTTACAGTAATCTAGTCTTGAGGTCATGAATGCATGAACCAACTGTTCCGCATTTGTCATTGAGAGCATATGTCGTAATTTAGATATATTTTTTAGATGGAAGAAGGCGGTTTTACAGATACTAGAAACATGACTTTCAAATGAAAGATTGGTATCAAAGAGCACACCCAGGTTCCTAACTGAGGACGAAGATTTAATGGAGCACCCGTCAAGTGTTAGAGAGTATTCAAGGTTTTTTCGTGAGGAAGTTTTTGGTCCAAAGATTAGGATATCAGTTTTTTCTGAATTTAATAATAAGAAATTTCTTGTCATCCAGTTTTTAATGTCAGCTATGCATTCTGTTAGTTTTGTGAATTTGTAGGTTTCATCAGGGCGCGAGGAAATATAGAGCTGAGTATCGTCAGCGTAGCAGTGAAAACTAACACCATGCTTCCTAATTATCTCTCCTAAGGGCAGCATGTACAGAGTGAAAAGCAACGGTCCTAGTACTGAGCCTTGTGGTACTCCATATTGAACTTGTGATCGATACGACATCTCATCATTAACTACTACAGACTGATAACGGTCAGATAAGTAAGATTTGAACCATGCCAAAGCAATTCCACTAATGCCAATATAGTTTTCAAGTCTTTTTAAAAGAATGTTGTGATCGATAGTGTCAAAAGCAGCACTGAGATCTAATAACACTAATAGAGAAATACAGCCACGATCGGATGATAAGAGTAGATCGTTTGTAACTCTAACGAGAGCAGTCTCAGTACTATGGCATGGTCTAAATCCTGACTGGAAATCCTCACAGATTCCATTTCTTTCTAAAAAGGAGCACAGTTGTGTTGAAACTGCCTTTTCTAGTATCTTTGACAGAAAAGGTAGATTCGAGATTGGCCTGTAATTTACTAAATCTCTCGGATCTAGTTGAGGTTTTTTAATAAGAGGTTTAATAATAGCCTGCTTAAAAGTTTTTGGCACGTATCCTAGTGTTAAAGATGAATTAATTATATCAAGAAGTGGACCTACGACCTCTGGAAGCATTTCTTTCAGTAGTTTAGTCGGCATTGGGTCTAACATACATGTTGTTGATTTTGATGATTTGATAAGTTTAGATAATTCTTCCTCTCCTATAGCGGCGAATGATTCTAGTTTTACCTCAGGGACACTACAGTGCACTGTCTGAAGCAAAACTGTAGACGGTTGCATGTTTATATGGGGCAGCACTCATGCAGCCCCACATAAGGACACTGCCACCACGTTTCACTGTAGGCACCATGCATTTTTCTTTGTATTCCTCACCTTTGCGACGCCATACAGTTTTGAAGCCATCAGTTCCAAAAACATTTATCTTGGTCTCATCACTCCAGAGTATAGAGTTGCAGTAGTCTTCATCTTTGTCAGCATGGGCCCTAGCAAACTCTAGGCTTGCTTTTTTGTGCCTGTGCTTTAGGAGAGGCCTCTTTCGTAGACGGCACCCATGCATGCCATTCCTCTGCAGTGTACGCCGTATTGTGTCACGGGAAATAGTCACCCCAGTTTGGCTTTCTACTTCTTTAGTTAACTGCAGTGAACTTGCATGCCGATTTTCTTCAACCCTTCTCATCAGAAGACGCTCCTGTCGAGGTGTTAACTTCCATGGACGACCTGGACGTAGCTGAGAAATGGTTGCAGTTCCATCTTTTTTAAATTTTTGTACCACTTTTGCTACAGTATTCTGACTGATAAGTACAGGTGCTGGTCATATAATTAGAATATCATTAAAAAGTTGATTTATTTCACTAATTCCATTCAAAAAGTGAAACTTGTATATTATATTCATTCATTACACACAGACTGATATATTTCAAATGTTTTTTTCTTTTAATTTTGATGATTATAACTACAACTAAGGAAAATCCCAAATTCAGTATCTCAGAAAATTAGAATATTACTTAAGACAAATACAAAGAAAGGATTTTTAGAAATCTTGGCCAACTGAAAAGTAGGAAACACAATGGACCAACACCAGCAGATGACATGGCACCCCAAACCATCACTGACTGTGGAAACTTTACACTGGACCTCAAGCAACGTGGATTGTGTGCCTCTCCTCTCTTCCTCCAGACTCTGGGACCCTGATTTCCAAAGGAAATGCAAAATTTACTTACCGCCATAGAAGAAGAAGAAGCAGCGTCACTGTAAATATACACAGACCCGGAAGAGAAGACAATGCTGAATAAAGTCGTAGTTTTTGTTATTTTTGGACCAAAATGTATTTTAGATGCTTCAAAAACTTCTAACTAACCCACTGATGTCACATGGACTACTTTGATGATGTTTTTATTACGTTTCTGGACATAGACAGTGCACCGTACCTACACTTTCAATGGAGGGACAGAAAGCTCTCGGACTAAATGTAAAATATCTTAAACTGTGTTCCGAAGATGAACGAAGGTCTTACGGGTTTGGAATGACATGAGGGTGAGTCATTAATGTCATAATTTTCATTTTCGGGTGAACTAACCCTTTAAGATGTTGTCTTTGTGGGGTCCAACTAAAGGAAATAATTAAAGGAAAATGACTAAATTCCTCATCTCAAAAAGCAGTATAAACAAGGATGTGTGTGTGTGTGTGTGTGTGTGCGCGCATGTTTTTGTGACATATCAGGACACAAATTTGTGTAATAACATGGGTATGACATAGGTATTACAAGGAGAGGGTTACTTATGAGGACATTACTCCATGTCCTCATTTTTCAAAAGGCTTATAAATCATACAGAATGAGGTTTTTTTTTTTTTTTTTGAGAAAGTAAAAATGTGCACAATGTGTTTAGGTGTAGGTTTAGGTGTAGGGCGACAGACAATATGGTTTGTACAGTATAAAAAACCATTACGCCTATGTAATGTCCCTACAATTCACAAAAACAAACGTGTGCGTGTGTGTCTGATATCAAGAAAATAACATCCCATTTGACAAATATATGAAACCGTAAATGTGCTACTGTAAGGTTCACTTCTCTTCTGTGCAGATACAGATTCTCCTCAGATCTCTTCAGTTCACAGCACTACAGTGGACAATGAGGACCAAGAACTTACCAGAGACTTGCTGGGCATCAAAGATGGAGTTTGATTTCACTCATTCATAGTGCATGGAGATTGGAGGCTGCATACTTATTTTAGATATTTATAATGTTGACTGAATGTGAATTCATTTGCCTCTACTGATGGTCAGTGTACAGATCACACATTATGTTTATTACATGCATTGGTGCACTGCATATAAAAAAATATCATTATATCTGCCATGCACTCATATTAAACAGGACTCAGTCGTCAATAGTAAATGTCACTTTTTGTGTTTCTCTTCTTTTTCAAATAAAAAAAAAGTGCATTTATATCTAATGTCAAATATAAGGCAAAAAGCAAGATACTGAACACCTTAGTAATTATTATAAGGTTTTGAGATAAAAAAAAAAACAATTTCAATAAAAAAAAATATTGTTGTTGTTTTTGTTTTTTTGTATATGACCTTTGTATATCGCAAGTGAATAAATTTGACAATGCCATTTTCACATTATAGTGTGGACTCAAGAGGTATTTGAAAACGATGCCGCATGTTTAGTCATGTGATGCATATTGTACCTATAGATATCTATGTTTATACCGGTATGTGCCTGCTATGCTGTTCACTTTCAGCGTTGCTAAAGATAAATGTCACTTTGAGCAATGTTCATATTACATTCCTGGAAAGATGACATCAGAAAAGCTTTCAAAAGGCTGGTTACAATAATAAATGGTGTATCTGACCTTCTCTACTTACCTGGCTCTACTTACCTGAGTTTATTATGTGAATTACCACACTCTTGACTGGTGAAGTGATAAATATAAACCAGCACAACGAGAGGCTCTCTACCTCTCTAACACTGAAGAATATTAGGAATAGTTTATATTCCGATTATCATATTGTTATCTCAATAAAATAACACATTTTGTGTTTATTTTCACAAACAATGTAGTTTAATGTGGTTGTGAAAGGATCCTCTAATGCTGTGAAGACAGAAACCTTTTGAACCAGAGCAGCTAGCAGAAACCTCTGTGACCAGGGATGTTGAGAGAGGAGCTCTGGGACTGGAGCCTTAGACACCAGCTCTGACTGAGGCTATGATAGGAAACAGTGGAAGGCCATTGCTGCTTGCCAGTCTTGCCATGAATCTTTGAGGCGAACATGACGGGCATCAGTGTGACCCTGTGGGTCATGTCAGGAACCTCTGGGAAGCTTTGCAACTGATGCTGCAATGACACAGAGCTGTGGATCCATAGCAGCCAAGGTGCCAGACGCAACCAAGGCCTGCCAGCCCCGCAAGACGCAAAGGCTGGAGGGATGGAGGGGCCACCCATGCCAGCCACGCAAGACGCAAAGGCTGGAGGGATGGAGGGGCCACCCATGCCAGCCCCGCAAGACGCTAAGGCTGGAGGGATGGAGGGGCCACCCATGCCAGCCCCACAAGACGCAAAGGCTGGAGGGATGGAGGGGCCACCCATGCCAGCCCCGCAAGACGCTAAGGCTGGAGGGATGGAGGGGCCACCCATGCCAGCCCCACAAGACGCAAAGGCTGGAGGGATGGAGGGGCCACCCATGCCAGCCCCGCAAGACGCAAAGGCTGGAGGGATGGAGGGGCCACCCATGTCAGCCCGCCAGATGCAAGGCTGACCCTCTTTTCCATAACCTACAGGGCGACCTGGAACACAATTAGAAATTGTACACATTACAGAAACATAGTTCATAAGGTATAATAAGATTACAACTTGTCTTCTGTGCAGTGGATGAGGATAGATTTATGACAGTTGCAGCACTTATTGAAAGGCATCGTAAGGAAGCTGATGTCTATATTCAGATAATCAAACCCAACCAAAAAACAAAACAAATGTCATTATATCTTCAATAATTTAGCTTCTCTTAGACTCAGTACCTTGAACCAGTCATGGAAGAGCATCTCCTCCAGATGAAGCCTCTCCTCTGGCTCGCTGTTCAGGCAACCCCGAATAAAACGGCAGCATTCTGTGCAGAAGGATAGAGAGATTATTACCTTCAACTCTACACTTGTTCTCTTAGCTGTGAAACTTGGGGAGATTCCTGCATTATTCATATTTGCTTTCTCTGTTTTGCATGTATAAGTCTTTTATTGTCTTTCTTTGTTGTAATGAAATTCTCACCATCTGAGAAGCCCGGTTGGAACCAGATATCTGCATCCATCAAATTTATATCGCTGCTGTCTGGATAAAGGCTGGTGATCATGGCAAACAGCAGCACTCCCAGCGACCACACCGTTGCCTGCTTCGCATGGTACTCACCCTTCGTGAAGTACTCCGGAGGGCAGTACCTTGCTGTCCCTGGAGGAAAGAGTTTGTCCCATGTCTAAGTTTGCTTTACCGCTGCATGTTTTCTCACTTTACTCTGACTGAAATGGCATTTAATTTTAGTAAACAAAAATAATAGTATGATTGGCTTTTCTTCTTCTGAGAATGTTGTTTAGTGCATTGTTAAAATCTTGCGATGTCCCGTCCGATTAAGACATGGTGTAACTGGTCACTAGAGTTTAAGTCCCTAACTACATGTGTGAAAGATAAAACATACCACTGTAGGTGAGGTAGGACGAGCTTCTCAGGAGGTCCCCACAGCCAAAATCAATCAATTTAACCTCAAGGGTCTCTGTGTTGACCAGGAGGTTGGGCATCTTGATGTCCCGGTGGAAGACCCCCCGGGAACAGCAGACGGCAGCAGCGTCAATCACCTGCTGCATGAAATGACGCGCCAACTCCTCACTGAAGAGGCCGCCGTGATGCTCCCAAAAACTGTGCATGTCCACACAGGGTATGGGCCGCTCTAAGACCATGATGGTCTGGTTGGGATGGTCCTGCCAGTCTATCAGCTTAATGATATGGCACAGCTGGGGCCTTGATTGGCCAAGACTGTCAGGGCCACCTCAAGGGGAACTGGCCTGGGATGGTCAGGCTAAGAGAAATTAGATGGAAGTGGTTTCTCAAATGAGGATTTAGCCCAGTCTGATTATCTAGTGAAATATTTTCACTCTGTGATTTACATTAATATAAAATATTATAGAAGAGACAACATAGAGAGTGAAGTCTACTTACAAGGCTGATGTAAGGCTCGTTCTCTGTCTTTGCTGTAAATTTCACAGCCACCACAAGGCCATCCTTGCAACGGACCCCTTCAAAGACAGAGCCGAATCCTCCTTCCCCCATCTTCTTGCCGATGGTGTATTTCCAGCAAATGTGGTCTATTACAAGAAAAAATCATTAGTTAATTTCATTTCTGACTATTTAATAAAGCAGTGTCCTGCAGTGCAACTTGTCACTATGTTAACATTGCTTGTAATTCTCATATCATTATTATACCTGTACTATTAATGATCTCACATTACTTGAGAAATATATGGAATGAATTTGTCACACTGCAGGACTATTTAAGTGAACTGCAAACAAGCTATATGGTGATTAAATATTATGGAAAGAAAAAAAGTTAGCAATTGCATTTGCAATATGTAAAATATACACTTTAAATATACATATATTATATATTACAAAATAACATATTGTAATGTGTGTGTGTTTTATTTTGGTTATGAGTATATAAGTAAACTCACTCTCAATCCTCATGATCTCATCACAGTCCAGCTGTCTCAGCAGATGTGGTGGACATTCACCCACTGACAGACTGGCTGGACTGTCCTGATCTTGAGGCTGGACGTCCTCCACTCGCTGGTCCACGGGAGCAGGAGAGACTTCAGGACTACTGGAAGGAGGTTCCTGATGATCACTGTCCTCCACAGTACAGATGACATCCTGTAGAGAAGCCTGATCTAAAGAGAGGAATATCAACCAAAGGCTTGTTTTAATCAAATAATATAACTACATAAAATATTGCATTCTTAATTTAGTGGAAACTTTGTTTACTTGACATCTTGAACGATTAAACGTTTTCAAACTATGTTTCATCTATATTAAAGAATTTATCATGTGTCGTGGAAAGTTATTGATCTGCATTTTTATAATGTGCGATTGTAATGTGGCAATTATATTGTGTGTAAATGATTAAGAGACGTTTTGATGTTTGCTTGTCATTTACCATCAGTACACCTCCTGGATGGGGGCTCATCAGTGTCCTGGTCCACCTCACCCTGCTCTACCTGCTCACCCTGAGCTTCGGTGGATTTGGGGCGAGACAAACAAGAGAAAAAAGAGGCAAACTTTCGAAACCTCCTCTTTTTCTGCCTCTTCTTCTTTGTCTGCTCTCCCCCTCTCTCCTTTCTCTCCTGCCCGCCTCCCTCACCGGTACCCACAGGCGTCTCGTCAGGACGAGGATGTTGCTCCGCCTTGTGGTCGGTGGGTGTCAGTGGTGTACAGGGATTTACCCCGTGCACACACTCGCCTCCTCCCTCCGATTTCTCTTTACGAGATAGTCGCTGTCCCATAATCGACACGATAAAACGCTATCAACAACTGCAAAAGCACTGTAAACACTGTTGATAACAACTCCTTACTCGCTACAAAGTGAGCAGGTGAGTTTCTCGCTTTTTAGTCCCGCGCGAACGTTCTATTTCCTCTATGATGTTATAAGGGCCTGAGATTCTCACAAACATTGAAGTAATGTTAAATGTTAATGTTATATAGCCTATATATACAAATATATATTGTACAAAACATACAAATTAGCATATATTTTGTATAATAAAGCATTTTTTTTTACAATTAAACACGTTCAAATAGTTCTGACCTGATATTAATGAAAAATGTGTGTCCTAAAAAATAATAAATTAATCAAAAATATATCCAACAACTTCACAAAATTATGATGTTGGGGTTTAGTTTGAAGGACTACGTTCACAAACAAATTAGCCCAACTTAAGTTTTGATGTTGAAAACTAACAAACTAACATAAAGTCACTGCTAAAGAAAGCAAGTATTCGTGTAATTGAACTTTTTCTCTCCAAACCTTATGGTTAGTGAGATTTAGCCCTTGTGACAAATTCATGTTACAACTAGCCCCTGGTTCTCCCATATATATTTACCAGACTTAGGCTATTTCAGAATCAGAATAAGAATAGAGTAAGTTTTAATGTAAAATATGTGTACACACACAAGGAATTTGCCTTGGTGACAGGAGCTTGCAGTGCAGAAAAAAGTACAGGCATACAGAGGGATAAGGGTGATAAAATAGAATAACACAATACATAGATAGATAGATAGATAGATAGATAGATAGATAGATACACACACACTATTCAAAAGTTTGGGATTGGTAAGATTTTTAATGTTTTTAAGTTTCGTCTGCTCACCAAGGCTGCAACTAAAGCATATATATACAAATATATATTGTATAAAACATACAAATTAGCCTATATTTTGTATAATAAAGCAATTTTTTACAATTAAACATGTTCAAATAGTTCTGACCTGATATTAATGAAAAATGTGTGTCCTAAAAAATAATAAATTAATCAAAAATTTATCCAACAACTTCAAGGACAAAATACAGTAATAAAAACAGTAATATTGTGAAATAATATTACAGTTTAAAAGAACTGTTTTCTATTTGAAAATATTTTAAAATGTAATTTATTCCTGTGATGTCAAAGCTGAATTTTCAGCATCATTACTCCATATATGCTGATTTGCTGCTCAATAAACATTTATTGTGTACATTTGTATAAAATATTTGTGTACAATTTTTTTTTTCAGGATTCTTTCATGAATAGAAAGTTCAAAAGAACAGCGTTTATTTTAAATATATTCTTTTGTAACATTATAAATATATTTACTGTCACTTTTGATCAATTTAATGCATCCTTGTTGAATAAAAGTAATAATTTCTTTAATTTCTTTAAAAAAAAAATCTTCCTAACCCCAAATTTTTGAACGGTAGTGTATATGTTATGTTATGTTACAAAAGCTTTGTATTTCAGATAAATGCCGTTATTTTGAACTTTCTATTCATCAAGGAATCCTGAAAATACGTACACAACTGTTTTCAACATTGATAATAATAAAAAATGTTTCTTGAGCAGCAAATCAGCATATTATAATGATTTCTGAAGGATCATGTGACACTGAATTGAGAAATGATGCTGAAAAAACAGCTTTGCATCACAGGAATAAATTACTTTGTAAAATATAATCAAATAGAAAAGAGTTATTTTAAATTGCAATAATATTTCACAATATTTCTGTTTTTACTGTATTTTTAATGAAATAAATGTAGCCTTGGTGAGCAGACAAAACTTCTTTTAAAAACATTAAAAATCTTACCAATCCCAAACTTTTGAATAGTGTGTGTGTGTATGTATATATGTATATACAGTGCTCAAAAATTTACCTACCCTTGATTCTTAATACTGTGTGTGGTTACCTGATCCACGCTGAGGACAACTGAGGGACTGAAACACAACTATTAAAAAAAAGGTTCAAACATTCACTGATGCTCCAGAAGGAAACATGATGCATTAAGAGTCGGGGGTTTTGAATTTGAATATCAAGATATATTTTACTTAATTTGTCTTCCGTTAAATATGTGAGTATCTTCTGTAGCTTCCGATAGGCAGTACTAAATGAAAAAAATAAATATTTAAACAAAATAAGACAAATTTGGACATCTTCAGCTTGTTCAAAAGTTTTCACCCCTTGACTCTTAATGCATCATGTTTTCTTCTGGAGCATCAGTGAATGTTTGAACCTTTTTTAATAGTTATGTTTGAGTCCCTCAATTGTCCTCAGTGTGAAAAGATGGATCTCAAAATCATTCAGTCACTGCTGGAAAGGGTTCAAATATGCAAAAAATGCTGGAAAACTGAAGAATCTACTGGACCTGGAGGATTTTTCTGAAGAACAGAGCTCAGTTTAACTGCTCAGGACAAACAAGAGACTCATGAACAACCATCACAAAACATAAAAACAGTCATGGATCATCCAGGTAACCACACACAGTATTAAGAATCAAGGGTATGTAAATTTTTTAATGGGTCATTTTTATAAATTCAGCTATTTTTTGACTATATGTAAACATCTCTTATGCAAAATATCTTATTCAGGACAGTACTAAATAAAAAATAACATACATTTTGCATGATCCCTCTTATTTTGTTAAAATAATTAACATTTTTCAGATTCTGCAAGGGGTATGTAAACTTTTGAGCACAACTGTATATATATATATATATATATATATATATATATATATATATATATATATATATATATATATATAAAGCAGATAGAATGTAGCCTACAGATATGCTATTTACAGATGTACAGTTATGTGCAAAATGGAAGTGAACTAATGCGCTATACATGTTATATAGCCTATGCTCCTCTAAATAATTAAAATGTAATGTTTCTAAAATACATTTAAGAAGTATGTGGTCATATTTCAGGTTTGAATTCCTCTATTCCCCCCCCCCCCCCCCCCCCCCCCTCTCTCTCTTTCTCTATTGATTTATTTATTTAATTTATTAATATTAATATTATTTATTTTGGCTCATTGAAACTGCTCACTGTCCATTAGATGATTATTTCTTTCACCTGAAATGAATTCCAGGGTGCTACAAACCCTAGTGACAGCCCTGTTTATATTCAGCGTGGACTTTTGGGGTGTTAATTTAAGTCATCAAAGCTCATGTTTCTCTAACAAATGACTTAAACATCCATAAACACACATGCCAGCATCCCTCATTAACCCCGGGTACCATTTAGGATTTTTAGCGTGTTGCCATCATGCCATTTACGGCACGGATTGTCGCCTTCTGATTGGATGTTTGGATTGTAGTCCCGCACCATGCGCTTCCGCTTCCGATTAGCGATGGAGGTTGCAAGCAGTATTGCATTTCTGTCTTTCTCGCACATTTTACAATGACGAAGCCAAAGGGTCAAACATGAATAGTTTTGATAATAAATTCATATTCGATTAAGTCGCGTCGTAGAGGTGTCATTTAAGAGAACGGAAGATGTTTAAAATCGGAAGTTAAATTGTTGTGGTTTCATTAGCATAACGCACTAGATTTAGCTTCATGTCAACAACATTGCGAGTCATTTCTACATCCAAACAAGACTTGTTTTAATTATTTTGCTTCCGTTAGTTCTTGGCAAGTGATTTCATGCGGGTTTGAGGTGTCATTGCTTGAAATGACAATGTTTGAGATGGATAAAGAGGAGTCTGACAGGCTGATAGAGAAAGCCAAGCTGTGCTTGCGGTCAGGACGCAAAGAGAAAGCCTTGCAGCTGCTGTACGAGGCGCAGAAGATCTACCCCAGCACCCGGGCCAGAGGTTTGTATCATGCTGCTGTTGTTGTTTGATTGACAAATCAGCTGTGTTTGGTCAGAGTGCTGAAATAGAAAGTGCAGCGTCTGGATGTTGTGTGTTATATAATCTGTCATCAGGTCAGCGGTGGGTTTGGGTCTCTCAGTGGTTGAAAAGATCTCACATAGGACGTTTAGAAGCTTTGATGCCTCTCATTGGAGGCTGATCTTGTGAAATACACCTCCCTTGTGATCCAATCTTAAGAAAGAAAGAAAAAAACTTATGCAAGGTTGATTGGGACTAGGGTTGCAAAATTCTGGGAATTTTCAAAGCTGGAAACTTTCCATGAGAATTAACGGGAATTTATGGGAATAAACAGGGAATTTGCAAAATTGCAGGTTAGCCTATAACAGGGTACTTAAATGTAGTCTGAAGAAAAAAAAAAACATCTTGCAGCATAATTTTGGTTAAAACAACCAGATTTAATGCAATTTCAGTTGAATTTTTACCCTGCACATTCCTCAATCACATTCACACAGCACACTGTATACTGCAGGGCTATTGAGAACACACCCCCTGCATGCACTGTGCATTGCCCCAGTCCATAACGTGCTCATTTGAGCAAAAATACAGAAAAAAAACAGTAATGTTGTGAAATGTAACTACAATTCAAAATAATGTTTTTTTTATCATTTATTTCTGTGATGCAAAGCTGAATTTTCATCATCATTACTCTAGTCTTCAGTGTCACATGATCCTTCAGAAGTTATTCTAATATGATAATTTGATACTCAATTATCAATGTTGGAAACAGTTGTGCTGCTCAATATTTTTTTATAACCTGTGATACTTTTTTCAGGATTCTTTGATGAATAAAAATGTAAAGAACAGCATTTATTTAAAATAGAAATATTTTGTAACAATATACACTACCAGTCAAAATTTTGGGGTCAGTAATTTTTTCCTTTTTTTTTTTTAAATTAATTAATAAATTAATACTTTTATTCAGCAAGGATGTGTGAAATTGATAAAAAGTGATATTAAAGTGATATTGTTAGAAAAGATTTCTATTTTGAATAAATGCTGTTCTTTTTAACTTTTTATTCATCAATGAATCCTAAAAAAAAGTATTGCAGGTTCCAAAAAAATATTAAGCAGCGCAACTGTTTCCAACATTGACAGTAACTGAGTATCAAATCAGCATATTAGAATGATTTCTGAAGGATCATGTGACACTGAAATAAATAACACATAACAACTGCTGCAATAAAAATATTTATTTTACATATTTATTAAATTAGAATTAATTGAATGTGAAAAAGAAATTTCATGTTATGACCAAACAAAATGTTTATGTTTGTATATGATACATTTTATATAAATATTATAAATTTATATACATTTCCCAAAATTTCCAATAAATTTCCATAAATTCCCGTAAATTCTTGTTAAGTTTCCAAATTGGAATGCTTCCAAAATTCCCACGGTTAAGTTCCCGTAGAAAGTTTCCGGAAATTTACCTGAAACTTTCCACCCCTTTGCAACTCTAATTGGGACACATTTTGCCATTGAGATGACTGGGGAAAAAGTGTCCCAATCAACCTGAATTTACCCTATGTCATAGGCTGCGCAATTTCTACCTTTTTGCAAATTTCGTCATATATATTCTTTCATCATTTACCTTCTTGTGGTTACAAACCTGTATGCATTTGTTTCTGCTGTAGAACACAATCACAAAAAAAGAGATGTTTTGAAGAATGTTGGGAACCAAACTGTATGGACAAAAATACAACAAAAGTCGATGGGAACCAAAGCTGATTTTTTTCAATTTAAAGTCACCATGAAATCAAAATTGACCATTCTCATGAATTATGGAATATTGCCGTATTTATTATAAATGATTTATTCGTGAACAAACGTACCCTCGTATTCTTTAATCAAAATATCTTCCCCTCCCACTTGCAGCGACATCTCTTCTCTGATGACGTGTTTACTGGCTTGAGGGCTGGACAACCTGTCATTCACATGAGATCACAGCAATAGCAAACCACAACCATCCAATCAAATCCTGATGGACAAAATCAAGTCCCTCCGTAGATTTTTTTCTCTTGTTTGAAAAGCCATTTCGCTCGGATATATGTCACAATAGGAAAGAAAAGACTATCGCAACTAAAAAAAAGGATTAGTTCACTTTAAAATTAAAATTTCTCCAAGCTTTACTCTCCCTCAAGCCATCCTAGGTGTATATGACTTTCTTCTTTCTGATGAACACAATCTGAGTTATATTAATAAATATCGTGAAGCATCTAAGCTTTATAATAGCAGTGAATGTGAATATATGAAGCTCAAAAAAGTGCATTCATCCATCATAAACGTACTCCACACGGCTCCGGGAGGATAATAAAAGCCTTCTGAAGTGAAGCGATGCGTTTGAGTAAGAAACATATCCATATTTAACAAGTTATAAAGTAAAACATCTTGCTTCCGCCAGACTGCCTTCCGTATTCAACTTACGGATAGATGTAGCGTAAGCGTTTTAAACTGCGAGAGGCGTTACACTTTCTTAATAAGTTGAATATGGATAGCGGTCTGGCAGAAGCTAGATATTTTACTTCATAACTTGTCAAATATGGATGTTTTTTCTTACACAAATGCATCGCTTCACTTCAGAAGGCCTTTATGAACCCTCCAGAGCCGTATGGAGTACGTTTATGATGGATGGATGCACTTTCTTCAGCTTTATTCTCATTGATCCTGTTCACTGCCATTATAAAGCTTGGACGCATCAGAATATTTATTAATATAATGCCGATTTTGTTCATCAGAAAGAAGAAAGTCATATACACCTAGGATGGCTTGATGGTGTGTAAATCTTGGGGAAATTTTCATTTTAAAGTGAACTAATCCTTTAATGGAAATGTTAAACAGCAACAGGCCCAGGTGGACCAGCAAAAAAAAATTCTTATTGTGGAGTCCTAATACTAATACATAGGTTTTCAAGTAAAAGCTGTTTCTAAAAGTCACACTCAATGCATCAATATATAAAATGATCTCCGATTTCTTTCATTAGTACTGATTGATGCCATTGTGAAGAATGGTGGCACCCCCCCTGAAGAGGAGCGCACCTACACGCCTCCGCCTGGCTGGAGAAACTCTGAAGACGGCCCGGCTCCACATCAGCGGCCCAGTGCGCATGAGAGAGCAGAGGGGTCCAGCGACGACAAGAAGAGCTACACGGAGGAGCAGCGGCAAGGAGTTCTCAGGTACTGATGGACGAATTGTCCCCCCCAAAATTTAAAATTCAATCATTATTTATTCAACTACTTATTAAACCTGTGCAGGATAAAGAGATGCAGAGACTTCTATGAAATTCTGGGGGTGCCAAAGGATGCCAGTGATGAGGACTTAAAGAAAGCCTATAGGAAGCTGGCACTACGCTTCCACCCGGATAAGAACTGCGCCCCCGGAGCGACTGATGCTTTCAAAGGTATCTCATATAGGTCATGATTTTGATTTTGAAAACAATTAACACTTATTTTGTAAGGATGCATAAAATTGATCAAAAGTGACAGTAAAGACTTTTACAATGTTACAAAAAATTCTATTTCATATAAATGCTGTTCTTTTAATCTTTCTATTTATAGAAATAAATCATGGTTTCCACAAAAATATTAAGTCACACAGCTGTTTTCAACATCATTATGCAGCAAATCAGCATATTAGAATGATTTCTGAGGACTGGAGTAATGGTTGCTGAATGGCAGCTTTGCTGACAAATCTGAGTTAGTATATTTAGATTTCTCTACTCCTGTCCTCTATTCAGCTATAGGCAATGCATATGCAGTGCTCAGTAACCCAGAGAAAAGGCAGCAATATGATGAGTGTGGGGATCAGGGCCCTGCAGAGACATCCAGTCAAACTTCAGCCCAACCCCGTCATGCGTACGGACACCACCGCTCCTTCAGCAGAGACTTCGAGGCGGACATCTCCCCAGAGGAGCTCTTCAACATCTTCTTCGGGGGCAGATTTCCTACAGGTCTGAACCTGAAAATCATTACAGCTAACTGAATTATTTGTTTATTAGAACTTTTTTTTCCATTTTCCATTTTACACAACAATTTAATTTTTTTTCCCCCTGCATATTTACATTTTTCAAATTGCTATTCTTTTGCAATGTGTCCATCACATTTCTCTGCTCCAATTAAGTCCCTCTGAAGTCAATCATTTTATCCCTTAAAGGGATAGTTCACCCAAAAATGAAAATTTGATGTTAATCTGCTTACCCCCAGGGCATCCAAGATGTAGGTGACTTTGTTTCTTCAGTAGAACACAAATGATGATTTTTAACTCCAACCGTTCCAGTCTGTCATTTGTGTTCTACTGAAGAAACAAAGTCACCTACATCTTGGATGCCCTTAGACTGGGTAAACCCAGCCTGATCTGCCGGCGATAAGATTTCGCCTGGCAACTCAGTCTGGAAACCCGTACATTCATTTCTGCTGCATCTGTTACACTTTTGCGGGAACCAATCACAGACTGGCTTATCCACCTTGCTCGCTACTGGCGGGTACAGAGCTCTTCAGTCCAATTCCTTTTAACCTCTCAATGATGCTAAATGACTTCTTTAGTTTAGCAAACAAATCGCTCGAGTGGGTGTAAATACCACTCACTTTCATGTTTTTTTGCACAACCTGCAAAAATCGCTCGATGCCATTGCTGCTTCTGCAAACCGCTGATCAATGCTACAAACCAATACAAACTAAGCCTGTCTGGAGTTTTCGCATCACTCTGCAAAAGTATGTCACCCGGATCGTTGATCTGATTGGTTGAAGGACTATCCAATTGCGTGAATAATGCTCGTTGATCACGCCTCTTGTGCAGTAGAAAATACATGGCAGACTCTCCAGACCAATGTTCAATTTTAAATTGAGCTTGGTCTGGTGATAGCCAGACAAGGATGCCCTTGGATGCCTATCAAATTTTCATTTTTGGGTGAACTAACCCTTTAAAACTCATCTTTGATCACCAAATGACATATTTAAACGTTTTTTCCTTGAAAAAATTTCTTCATGCCTTAAAACAACTAACTCTACACCCTTGCCTCATTTAGTATACACGGTTCTATGAATATGCAAATTAATCCCGCCTCCACTCACTCAGACCAGCTCAGAGATCCACTTGTTGACGATCACACTTTGATGTGATTGGTTACAAGGTAGTTTGTGATGTCAACAACACCAGCAATTTCAAACTGCGTTTTTGAGACTCTTCTTTGGTTCACTGCAGTTTTAAGGTGTAAACGCTCAGCAATGGTGTTGACTTATGAAGTTGCACATGGTTTGTCATAATTCATATTAAAACACCATATAGTTATATCATATAGTTATATAAACAACATTAAAAACTTGATTTTCAACAAAGGGGGACTTTAATACAAACTAAAGATTTCTCACACATTTAAAGAACAAACAATCTTTATCCTCATGTAGGCAACATCCATGTGTACACCAACCGAGGAGCTTCTTACGCTCATTATTACCAGCCCCGCAGACGCCGTGCATACGAGAGACGGGAGGAAGAGGTGGAGGAGAGCCACAGTCAGGTGAGAGGATCCTACAAACACAAGACCAATCCTCAAATAAGTGTCTATGAAAAAACATGTACCAAGTTATTAGAAAAAAAAAACATGTTCCTCATACAAGAGGTAATGAAGTCGCTTTATGTATGAGAGTCATGTCTTGACCCATAAAACACTGCCTTAAAGCTGCAGTCTGTAACTTTTTTTTTTGGTTAAAAATGATCCAAAATCAATTTTTGAACAAGTACATAACCAGCCAGTTTTCAAAACTATCTCCTTACCTTAGCCCGATTCACAACTGTAAGCTTGTAATAATGTTTTATAATAAAATCGGTACTGCTGGGTTTCCGCGGGAAATTCGAGCATGCCACCGTTTATCAGCAGCTGCAATAATTAAACTTATCATTTTGATGGCGGATTGTAATCCAGAAAGGTGCACATGACAATCATCAGTGACAACTTGAGATTCACCCGTAGTCAAAAGCAAAAGACTTCTGCGGAGTGGCTACAGAAATTGAAATTTACAGGTAACGCTAAAACACACTAAATACACATAGTCATGCAATGCTGATGTTGTTAACATTAACAATTTGAGAAAAAGGAATAACAATAATAATCATTTGCATGGTTTGATGTGATATGAGCTAAGCAATTGATAGGTTTAATCACCATTGGCAGCGCGATTTATTGTAATGCTTTTTTTCTTAGTTGGTCAGAACATGAAGTGGCAGATTTGTTACTTACTTGTTTAGATGATATTTTCCAGTGAAAATTCTTATTTTGGTCATACTTCCAAGACGTAGAATCTGTGATTCTGAAGTACAGTATCCACACCGATGTGGTGACTGACAGCAAACATTAGATAAATCCGCAGTGAGGAGCCATGCCGATGCACAACCCACGTAAAGATATTTCCGCAAATCACTGCAATTGCAGGTTTCAAACAGAGATGGCGACAAAAAGGCAAAACTTACAGACTGCAGCTTTAAGGTGGGTCACATTTACCATTGTTCAGTGCATTTTCACAAGTGAAATCCAGTCATTTCAATAGGAATCTGTGCAGTTTGGAATTTTGTGTGAGGGTGGAAGAATTTATCACGCAGATTGCGCAACTGATTCAAGTTGGTCACACAAATTCACCTTGTGGAATGACTAACAGAAAGCTGCTGGGTTTGAAAGTGGCTAAGCTGAGCTTCATACATCGCAACACTATTGACATCAGACGAAGCCTTTTTGCCTGCAAAATTTCACAGAAACTTCACTAATGTGACCCCACCTATTCAGTTTCTGATTTTCATATTGTAAACATGTCACGTCTCAATACTTTTTCCTGCTTCTCTTCATGTAGAACAACTTCACAGCTCTCCTGCAGCTGCTGCCGGTGCTGGTGCTCATTCTGATCTCTGTATTCACTCAGCTGATGGCCACCAACCCTCCCTACAGTCTCTTCTACAAACCGTGAGTCAAAACATGGTGTTAAATTTGTCAGCTATTTATAAATTTAGATTTAGCCCTGTGTCAAATGTACTATTTATCATATTTAGTCAACCTTATCCTTTCACCTTGTTAAAGGCTATTTATCTTCTAAATTAACTAAATGACTACATGAAAACTGATAAAACAAAAATTAAAACAGTGAAATTCCTAATAGTAATTCCAATCATTCTAAATTACATTAATGTTTTTCTATTAAAGAAACAGCAAAAAAGACTTTGTATTGTCACACAGAGCTGTGTAAGTCAAACCACAATAAGGATTTGTAAATATGGATTTATTACAGGTCCTCACTGAGAAGCTTTGATTGCAGATTTAGTCACAGCAAACAGCACAAGCTGCTCGTGACAGAACACAGAATGGCTGAATGACACTTTCATTTAAACAGAATATCTCAAATGGAGATCGCTAAACTCCAGCTTACGTTGTCAGTGTTTACTGTGTTTTCAGATCATCTGCGGCACTTCCGCAAGGTAGAGAGTGCATGTGCATGGTTAAGTAAAATGCTGGGCAGAAAATGTATCCTTTTAATAGAAAAGCTCTGGGGGGGTTTATAATCTTGATTTCTGGCAACCGTAAGCATGAAAGCTAGTAGAGGCTTATAACAGTCTGTAATACTTTGTTTCCTATTTATTTTATTTTTTTTCAACAAAAAAAAAGAGAGATTTTGGCAAAGTCTTTATTATTTTTTTAAAAATACATTTTAGTCTTGTCTTTTTTTTCATCAATGATATTGCATGTTAATACAGTTATCGTTTAATAATGTTGGTGTCATCTCGTCATCGTCTCTTCTTAGTCATGGAAAAAAAAAAAAGGTCATCAACAAACTTTTTTCGTCATAGATTTTGTCATAGACAAACACAACACATGATGTAAAACATGCACTTTAAGAAAAGAACTGACATGTACTCTCCGTCTCACAGGTCCATGGGGTTAGTGGTGTCCAGGGAAACCCAGCACATGGGTGTGCCATATTATGTGGATAAGAGTTTTGAGAAAGAGTATCGCGGTGCTGCCCTGGACGAGCTGGAGAAGACCATTGAGAACGACTATATCGACCACCTACAGAGCAGCTGCTGGAAAGAGAAGCAACAGAGTAAGATGGATTTTCATCCATTAGTTTCAGTAATAGCTGTAAATTGCACAGCTGTAATGCAGGGCTGCCAACTTTTGAGTTCAGCTTGGAGTGAGAATAAAGAAGGGGAGGGGGTGTTATTGACACAAATTTCATGATTTGATTCATAAGCTTGATTAAAAGGGTTAGTTCACCCAAAAATGAAATTTCTGTCATTAATTACTCACCCTCTTGTCATTCCACACTAGGGCTGTGACAGTAGGCATGACAACCGCGCCACCGCGGTCGTGGAGTGTCACTGGCGGTAGTGTGACATTTATATATATATATATCAGAGGTCATGTTAAATGACAATTTTCCGTCATTGATGGATTTTTTTTTTTAGCAGTGACGGAAAAAAATCTGCAGGCCGACATATTATGTAGCTTATAACTGTAATTCCCACCCCTGTCCAGTAGGTGGTGAGTGCGCTCTAGTATGGCAGCAGAGCGCGAGTTCAGTCTCCATAATCACAATCTGTGACGTGTTCAAGATGAAAACTGAAAGTGACGCAGTCTTTGATTAACTTTCTTTTCATAATATAAATAAATGCATAACTAGGCTCATTTGCTTATCATGTAAGTTTGTGAATAAAAATGAAAATGTGGAACAAATCAGAAGCTATTAAATGACTTATCAAAATATAAAAATTCAAATGACGGGTAATTATTGATTATGATGGATTTTTTTTATGATCCTGTCCATCAAAATGACGGCGAAATGCAAGTCTAACGCAACCTCTGAGATATATGTGTATATATATATATATATATATATATATATATATGTGTATATATATATATATATATATATATACAGGGAGTGCAGAATTAATAGGCAAGTTGATTTTCTGATCATATTTTTTTCCCAAGCACATTTTACCAATTCCAATCCACATCAATCTTAATAACTACTATTAATATTGTTTTTAATCATTTATAAGTGATATATAATTGTTCATGAAGGCTGGAAATGAAAAATGCCTTATATTCAGGTGTGCAGAATTATTAGGCAAGTTTTCTTTTACAGGCAAAATGAGCCAAAAAAGAGATTTAACTCAGACTGAAAAGTCAAAAATTATTAAATACTCATGAGAAGGACGCAATACTAATGCAATACTAGAAATTGCAAAGTTAAAGCATGACCAAGGGACAGCAAAATGCTCATTGGGTCAGCGGGGTCAGACAACAACAGGTGGAAAAGAAAAGACACGTTAACAGCAAAATAATTAAGAATTAAGGTGAAGAATTAAGTGTGAAACCATCAGGAACCCTTTAGTCTCCAGCGCCACCATTTTCCAGAGCTGCAACCTACCTGGAGTCTCCAGAAGTGCAAGGTGTTAGGATCTCAGAGACTTAGGTTAGCTAAAGAATCCTAAAAAATGACCTGCACTTGATAAGAATCACAAGCTGAAGTGTTATAAAATACATGAAGACTGGGTTTTTATAGGCCTTATAGACAGACAGATTGAGAGTGACTCCTGAAGGACCAGCACCACATCCTCTTGTACCACTGTTTGAAGAATTTATCTTCCAGAATCTGGCAGTAAGTTTTGGAAGATCATTTTTAGTCCATCTCTGCAAGACAGACATTTCAGGATAAGAGATGGACTAAAAGTGAACTCAAACACCTTACTGCCAGATTCTGGATAAATTCTTCAAACAGTGGTACAAGAGGATGTGGTGCTGGTCCATCAGGAGTCATTCTCAAGCTGTCTGTCTATAAGCCCTATTAAAACCCAGTCTTCATGTATTTTATAACACTTCAGCTTGTGATTCTTATCAAGTGCAGGTCATTTTTTAGGATTCTTTAGCTAACCTAAGTCTCTGAGATCCTAACACCTTGCACTTCTGGAGACTCCAGGTAGGTTGCAGCTCTGGAAAATGGTGGCGCTGGAGACTAAAGGGTTCCTGATGGTTTCACACTTAATTCTTCACCTTAATTCTTAATTATTTTGCAGTTAACATGTGTCTTTTCTTTTCCACCTGTTTTTGTCTGACCCCGCTGACCCAATGAGCATTTTGCTGTCCCTTGGTCATGCTTTAACTTTGCAATTTCTAGTATTGCATTAGTATTGCGTCCTTCTCATGAGTATTTAATAATTTTTGACTTTTCAGTCTGAGTTAAATCTCTTTTTTGGCTCATTTTGCCTGTAAAAGAAAACTTGCCTAATAATTCTGCACACCTGAATATAAGGCATTTTTCATTTCCAGCCTTCATGAACAATTATATATCACTTATAAATGATTAAAAACAATATTAATAGTAGTTATTAAGATTGATGTGGATTGGAATTGGTAAAATGTGCTTGGGAAAAAAATATGATCAGAAAATCAACTTGCCTAATAATTCTGCACTCCCTGTATATATATGTGTATATATATATATATATATATATATGTGTGTATATATATATATATATATATATATATATATATATATATATATATATATATATATATATATATATGTGTATATATATATATATATATATATATATATATATATATATATATATATATGTGTATATATATATATATATATATATATGTGTATATATATATATATATATATATATATGTGTATATATATATATATATATATATATATATATGTGTATATATATATATATATATATATATATATGTGTATATATATATATATATATATATATATATATGTGTATATATATATATATATATATATATATATATATAAAATACAACCAAACCCCGCCCCCCCCTTTGGACCCCACCACCGCAACACCGGCGGTTGTTGATTTACCACCGCGGTAGTAAAAATTTGCCACCGTCACAGCCCTATTCCACACCCATAAGACCTTCGTTCATCTTCGGAACACAAATTAAGATATTTCTGATGAAATTCAAGAGTATCTGGTCCACACATAGGCAGTAACGTCATTTCACCTTTTGACCAGAAAGGTAGTTGAAAACATGGTTAAAATAGTCCATGTGACTACAGTGGTTCAACCTTAATGTTATGAAGCAACTAGAATACTTTTTGTGCACAAAAACAAATCAAAAATAATGACTTTAAACCACTGTCATAAGTAGTGAACTCAGTGCAGGCTTCCTTGTTTATGTCCGAACGCCAACTCTGTATTGGCCGAAGCTGAACACGTGAGCAACACGATGCATGCATGTGATGCTCACACAGGATCCGGACAATAATGAGCCGGCGTTCGGACATAAACAAGGAAGCCTGCACTGAGTTCACTACATATGACAACTGATTGAAGAGATTACATGTAAACATACCGATCGACTGTTTATTCGTCTTCTGCGCTTGTTCCTGTTGTGGCAGTTAGCAAACAGTGTTGCATTACCGCACGTGCCCCCTTTTTGGATTGGAGTGCGTATCGCCTGTGACTGACTGTATTCGTCGTCTGACTGCATGAAACGAACTGTGACGTCCGTACCGTGACAGTTCGGGACAAATACATGTACCATTACACCCCTAATATATATGATCCCTTTCATTTTCAGTGGAGAGCTGACGACTTCAGAATACTACTTTTAATTTTTAAATCTAATTCTTAGTCAAATTAGAGTTAATATCTTAGTTTTACCAGCAATATATATATAATTTGTGTGCATCTTCTAAAGATATTGGCAGACGTGCAGACTACTAATAACATTAGAGCGACAAGCATCTTCACTGTACAGAGACTAGCAACATTCAGCGACAAAGTCACTGGCAGTGTGAACGGGGCAAAAGAGAGGATCGGTTCATGTGTTCTCCCGCTTCTCTTGAACTTAGGTGCTACAGCCAAGCCTGTAACCATGTCTTAAATATTGGAGGGGACCAAAGTGTTCTAAGTCTGATTGTAGCCTAGTTGTGAAGCACACGTTCACACACATTTTTGTATGTCTAATATGCCAAAAACGCAAAATGTTTCTTGTTTCATCACATTTAGTTATGAAAGACATGGATCATGTAAAATATAGCATATTCAAGTCAAAATAGTGAAATTCCATTTAAAAAAAATTTTTTTTTTTGGCATTTCTAATTATTGGGGGGGGACTTGAAAAGTGTCAGATGCGTGAGAGTTGGCAGCCCTGCTGTAATATAAACCCCTATTATTAAAGCTGAGCTGTTTTGTTTTAGAATCTGATCTCGCTAACCTGGGCCAGCTGTACCGAGACGATCGGCTGAAGCAGAAGGCTGAGACCATGAAACTGGATCACTGTGACAAGCTGCACCGCTTCATGGGCCGACAGAGAGGAGAGTGAGGCATCGTCAGACAGCATGGTTAGCCTAATCGAAGAGCTTTTAGTATCAGTTACATATTTCAATTTACTTGGGTGGGTCACCTTTTTGGGAAGGAGAAAGGAAGGGAAAGACGTGTTACAGCAGTAGCCCAAGCTGATTTTTCTCATGAGCGTTTGTGCCTTTCATCCGTTAATGGGGTGAAGTCTGAAGGCCTTTGGCTCAAGCATCTGATTCAGCTGCGACGCACAACCATGTGTGGAAGAGGGTAATTCGTGCGAGAGCCTGGCATTTTTTCCTTACATTAAGGAGCACTGGCTCCAGGCTGGCCGACAGGTTTTAAGCTAGTGATTGTTGTTTATTAGTCGCATTAAAGCATTATTGTTTATAGGAGTTTAACTTATTTAAATTAACATATTTAATTTCTTTTTCCTGAATTTGTGATGTCAATTACATTTGACAATACAGTTATAACTTTTAATAGGACAAAAAGCTCAAACAGGGATATAAACCACTACAGCTTTTCAAAGCTCTCTGGGCATAGCAAAAAAAATAAAATAATAACCTTGTATACATTAAATTAGAGTTTCAGTCATTTGTTACGGTGCTGTATGTTTTGGACATGAAAAGATAGTAGGCAACTGTTTTTAAGCAATGTTTTTTGATTTTTTGTGAAGAAAATAAAAATGGCCTGCGCACTGACAGAAATGCTAAAAGCCATTACCTCGGATTTATTCATCTGCAGTATTTCATTTATATTTTGGCACTTTATTGGTCTTAACTTCTTGTGTATTGCATGCATCCATCCATGCATTCTCCCTTTCTTGTTAGTGTTCAAAGTTGTTAACAGCACAGTTTAATATCAGTAATTCTAAATAGGCAAATAACCGTTACTGAGCATTTGTTTCGAACTACTATTAATGTTTTACATCATGTCACTGAACACTATGTTCTCTATATATAATAACATACTGATCTTTAGCACAAATTTGAGCATGAGATGTTCAGAAGCGCTATCCGGGGTGAAATAGAGGAAGAGTATCGGATGTGATGTGGAGAGTTTGTGCCATTAATGGTATTGTGATCTTGTTCCATGCAGTATGCGAGCTGGTGGAAGTTTTGTTTTGGATTGAGTGCGTTTTGTGCTGCTTAAATAAAACATTAATCAAACACGTTTTCTCTGTGGTCTGTGAGTCTCCAAAGTTGTATGCTTGTATGTTGAATTCACTAAATATTGACCAAAATTGTTAGGAAGAGGCGATCATTAGTATCATAATTGATCCTTTTAGTTTTATAGCACTTCTCATTGAGTTAATTATTCCTTTTATGCAAAAATTAAATAAAAAAAAAAAAAAGCTTTTTTTCCATACATTGAAAGTGAATGGTTACCAAAGATTTTCAATAAAAAATGACTTAAAGTCAGCAGGAAATGCAAATCCAACCTATTTTCTAAATTCATGTTCTTATTGTGAACGATTCATTCTTTTTACAATTTTTTTTTTTTACCTTTTAATTTAATAAAAATGTTATATCTTGATCTTCCGATAAAACGGACCTCTCTCGGTTGCTGTGTCAGACTTCTCCAATCATTTTGTTTGCATTAACCCCGCCCCTTTCTTAACATCATTCTTCCTCCATCCGTGCAACAACCAATGCACAGAACCACATCCACTCCCTGTTTCACTCAGATGTGTCACAATACAGAAGAAAAAGATCTGTCTCTACTTCCATTACATTGCAACTTTAAATTTCAGTTTTAAAGTGGTGTTTCTCACACCAATCGTATTGCTTCAGACTTAAAAGGGACCTATAATGCCCCTTACACAAGATGTAATATAAGTCTCTGGTGTCCCCAGAATGTGTCTGTGAAGTTTCAGCTCAAAATACCCCACAGATCATTTATTATAGCTTGTCAAATTTGCCCCTATTTGGGTGTGAGCAAAAACACACCATTTTTGTGTGTGTCCCTTTAAATGCAAATGAGCTGCTGCTCCCAGCCCCCTTTCCAGAAGAGGGCGGAGCTTTAACAGCTCACACTTCGGTTGTTCAACAACAACAAAACAGGAGAATCTCACGCAGCCAAAATGACGATTGTCAGTAACGGTGTTCAGCCTTACATTGTTCAAATGAAAGTTTTTACATGACTTGAAAGTCCTTGGTCCTCATCCACTGTTACTGCATAGAAGACAGCAGCGTGAACATTATTTAAGACCTCTCTAAGTTTAAAAAAAAAAGTAATTGGTTTGGAACAAGAATACTGCATTGTAGGGGAAAGTGAAAGGGGATAAAATATCAGTAATCTTGTTCACACATTAAAAGGCCTTTAAATTTCAGTTGTCGTCCTTTTGTTTATTCCCGGTCATTCATCAATACCTGTAAAGGCAATATTCGTACACAAAACAAATTTAGTACAGCACAACACACATCTCACAACAATTACATACAGACAGACACATATATGCACACTCAGATTTTGAGGCAGTCCTATCATTGTACAATCCCAAACACCACACACCAGTGAAACCCTCATGAATATTCAAGTTATGTTTAAGCGTGTGGGAGGGGGTTGTTAGCGAAATGGTTCAGACAGATTGTCCTATGCTGTCTTCATCAATCAGTCACTTATTAGTGTTTCAAAGGAACCCGCCCACTGGCCAGTCCAACTGCTTATTTCTTCATCTTCAGGTCTGCTTCTATAGCGCAGCGTCGCCCCCTGGTGCCCCCGTCCTGCAGAGACAGACGGAGTCACTGAGTGACGGTTGTCAAGTCACTTTAAAGCAAGGCACTTTTTTCTCTTTTAACAACCTTTTTTTTTAAGATTACTTTTACATGTATGTCAAACTGGGGGAAAAAATCTGACAAGATTGTTTAGTAAACAAAAAGGTGATTTCTCAAAAAAAGTGACTGGCTCTTTTATCTAAAAGATGAGTTTTAATTCCTTCAGTCCCCATATTGACCAGTATGATTTTTTTTTACTACTGTTTTTTTCTCCTTCCCATTACATTGTCTCTATGGTTATTCTGTAGGAATAGTAGCGATCATAAGGGGAAGAAGGAGCATACAGGGTACTTACAAAGAGAGAGAGAAGGAATGCAGGAGAGGCCATGGGAACACAGTCCTATGAGAGGACAAAGGTCAGCATCAGAGAAAGAAATAAAGGTGCTTTGCAACACTCAAATGCAAAAGCAGTTAAAAGGTGAATTCGGCATAAGAAAAAAAAAGAAAAAAAAGACCACAAAGATGGGTTTAATTCTGGTTTCATTAATGTGTTTAACACTTGACTGTATTATCAGCCCTATGATTGGTCAAACTGATCCCACGGTAATTTGTAAGTATTTTATGAGGTGGCTATTTTGAAGAAAGTGTAAGCTGTGGCGTCAGTTACACTTTTTCCGTAAGCTGAATAGGGAAGGCGTAGGACGAAGCGTAAGCTTTTTGAACTTTAAAGAGTTTTACACTTTCTTCGTATGCTGAATAAGGAAGGCGGTCTGGTGGAAGATGGCTTGAGGGTGAGTAAAGCTTGGGGTAATTTTAATTTGAAAGTGAACAAATCCTTGAAGCTGGTTTCATTAATGTGTTTAACACTTGACTGTATTATCAGCCCAATGATCTGCCAACCCGATCTCACAATAATTTGTAAGTATTTTACGAGGTGGCTATTTCATACAAATTAATACTGTTATAATAGTTCAAAAACATGTCTTATAAGACATAACAGCATTTTAGAATGATTTCTGAAGGATCATGTGACACTGAAGACTGGAGTAATGATGCTGAAAATTCAGCTTTTTCATCACAGGAATAAATTTCATTATAAAATATATTAAAATAGGAAACGGTTAATTTTAAATTGTACTTTAAATTGCTGCTGTATTTTTGATCAAATAAATGCTGATGTGATGAGCATAAGAGACTTTTTCAAAAAATGTAAAAACAATAATAATGATAATAATTTACCAACCCTGGTGGTGTATATATATACACTATATTGCCAAAAGTTTTGGGACGCCTGTCTTTACGTGCACATAAACTTTAATGACATCCCATTCTTAATCCATAGGGTTTAATATGGAGTTGGCTCACCCTTTGCAGCTTTAACAGCCTCAACACTTCTGGGAAGGCTTTCCACAAGGTTTAGGAGTGTGTTTATGGGAATATTTGACCATTCTTCTTGAAGCACATTTGTGAGGTCAGGCAGTGACGTTGGTGAGAAGGCCTGGCTCGCAGTCTCCGCTCTAATTCATCCCAAAGGTGTTCTATCAGGTTGAGGTCAGGACTCTGCAGGCCAGTCAAGTTCCTCCACACCACATCCATGTCTTTATGGACCTTGCTTTGTGCACTGGCGCGCAGTCATGTTGGAACAGGAAGGGGCCATCCCCAAACTGTTCCCACAAATTTGGGAGCATGAAATTGTCCAAAATGTCTTGATATGCTGAAGCATTAAGAGTTCCTTTCACTGGAACTAAGGGGCCAAGCCCAACCCCTGAAAAACAACCCTACATCATAATCCCCCTCCACCAAACTTTACACTTGGCACAATACAGTCAGGCAAGTACAGTTCTCCTGGCAACTGCCAAACCCAGACTCATCCATTGGATTGCCAGACAGAGAAGCGTGATTTGTCACTCCAGAGAACACGTCTCCACTCCTCTAGAGTCCAGTGGTGGCGTGCTTCACACCACTGCATCCGACACTTTGCATTGCACTTGGTGATGTAAGGCTTGGATGCAGCTGCTCGGCCATGGAAACCCATTCCATGAAGCTCTCTACACACTGTTCTTGAGCTAATCTGAAGGCCACATGAAGTTTGGAGGTCTGTAGCTATTGACTCAGAAAGTTGTAGACTTCTGCGCACTGTGCGCCTCAGCATGCGCCGACCCCTCTCTGTGATTTTTGTTGCTGTTCCTAGTTGCTTCCACTTTGTTATGATACCACTTACAGCTGACCGTGGGATATTTAGTAGTGAGGAAATTTCACGAATGGACTTATTGCACAGGTGGCAACCTATCACGGTACCTCGCTTGAATTCACTGAGCTCCTGAGAGCAACCCATTATTTCACAAATGTTTGTAGAAGCAGTCTGCATGCCTAGGTGCTTGATTTTATACAGCTGTGGCCATGGAAGTGATTGGAACACCTGAATTCAATGATTTGGAGGGGTGTCACAATACTTTTGGCAATATAGTGTATTCATGTGGACTAACATTAGTGATCCAGAATCTTCTTATGTGCAGAAGTGCTGCTACATATAAATCGCCGCACCTTGTCATTGGGATCCTGCTTGCGGTTGGCCTCTCTCCCGCGCAGGCTCTTGGCACTGATGCCCGATTCCGAGGTCTGCATGATCAACTGTGTGGCCAGAAATTGCTGGATCTGCTCCAGAACGTCTCTCTGCATCTCCACGGCCATGTGGAACACATCATGGTCTGAGCTGTTGTACATCACTGCATTCTGGAACATCAGCATGATGTCACGCTGGAACTCGGCTGTGGTGCGGATCAGCCCGTTCTCGATGTTCTTCTTGATAGTGGACAGATCCATTGGCCTAAGAACCCGGAATTGTGGCAAAGCTATTTAAATTACATTTTGGAATTTATTTTCATTGTGCCTTCAACATTTCTCTCAAAAAAACATCAAGGACAATTGGATTCTTCCTGATAAGAAGATGTTCCTCTAACTGCAAAAACCTTTAAATTTACTTTCAACAATTTGCTCTCACCTGTGCACAATACTGTGGTAACCAGGGGCGATGTCATCTGTCACCGGTTGCAGGAAGACATTTGCATACCTGTTCAAAATGACTAATTATCACTCAGTTCATTCTGCCTGCAGAGAGCTAATGAGTCAGATAAAAGGGGCGGGGATTTGGAACAATGTAATGAAGACTCTCGCCTGTGATTGGCTGCTGCTCGCCACACCAGCATAATGGCTTTTTTCCAGATCTTCTGAGCCTGAATCGCTTCTTGATCTTCACTGCAGATAGAGCTGTGGAGGATGAGGAAGAGGGCATTATGTAATAATAGCATGTCGATTAATTGAACACATATTAAAGCAGGCTTGTTTATATCAATTCACCAAAAAGTATTAAATCATTTTTAAGTATAATCAAAATCATCAGAACTATTTACAGAGTTTGATTTTATTTATTTTATTAAATTAAACATGTTTTATTTTAACATGTTTACAAGTTGCTTTCAGTTAAAGGATTAGTTCAATTAAGACTTAAAATTTCCTGATAATTTACTCACCCCATGTCATCCAAGATGTTAATGTCTTTCTTTCTTCAGTCGAAAAGAAATTAAGGTTTTTGAGGAAAACATTCCAGGATTTTTCTCCATATTGTGGACTTCAACAGGGTACAATGAGTTGAAGGTCCAAATTGTAGTTTCAGTGCAGCTTCAAAGGGCTCTACATGATCCCAGACGAGGAATAAGGGTCTTGTCTAGTGAAACGATCGGTCATTTTCTAAAAAAAATAAATTATATACTTTTTAACCACAAATGCTCATCTTGCACTGCTCTGCGCCACGCATTACGTAATCACGTTCGAAAGGTCACGTGTGACGTAGGCAAAAGTACCGATCCAGTGTCTACAAAGCGAACGTGCAAAGACCAAGTCACATGCTCTTTACAAAAAAAAAGGTAAAACAACGATGTTGGACGATTTTGAAGTTGGAGGAGAAAATATTAAGTTTTTTGCCTTATCACGGTACTTCCTCCTACGTCATGCGTGACCTTTCCAACGTGATTACATAATGTGTGGCGCATCGCAGAGCAGTGCAACATGAGCATTTGTGGTTAAAAAGTATATCTTTTTTTTTTTTTTTTTTTAGAAAATAACCAATGGTTTCGCTTGACAAGACCCTTATTCCTCGGTTGGGATCGTGTAGAGCCCTTTGAAGCTGCACTGAAACTGTAATTTGGACCTTCAATCTGTTGAATCCTATTGAAGTCCACAACATGGAGAAAAATCCTGGAATGTTTTCCTCAAAAACCTTAATTTCTTTGACTGAAGAAAGAAAGACATGAACATCTTGGATGACTTGGGGTGAGTAAATTATCAGGAAATTTTAAATCTGAAGTAAACATCCTTTAAAACAGCTTAAACATGTATTTTAGTCTGAGACTAGGCTTAAAAGGTTAATTCACCCAAAAATGAAAATTATCCCCTAATTTATTCACTCTCAAGCCATCCTAGGTGTATATGACTTTCTTCTTTCAGTCAAACACAATCTGAGTTACATTAAAATATATTCTGGCTCTTCCAAGCTTTATAATGGGAGTGAATAATAACATACATACTAAAGACTACAGGTCTTTAGCCTCTTTAGCCTAAAGACTGCAGTTTATAGCCTCCTTGTTAGAGCATTCACCTCCCATGCATATGGGCCCGGGTCCACAGGCGGCCATTCACAGAAGCTAGTGATAATAGTCGATAAAGTTATAAATATTGATATTTTTCTTAGAAAAACACATCGCCATTTGGATTACTTTTATGATGGGTGGATGTGCTTATTTGGGCTTCGAAATCTTGGTTACTATTCACTCCCATTAAAAGCCAGAGACAGAATATTTTTTAATTTAACTCTGATTGTGTTTGACTGAAAAAGAAAGTCATATACACCTAGGATGGCTTGAGTGTGAGTAAACTATATATTTTTTTTATTTTTGGGTGAACTAACCCTTTTAAGCATGTCTGTGAAACCTAGGGTTAATTTAATACAAAATAATTATAGCAAAAATTAAATCTGAAAAATTTGGAAAAATCAACCTGAGTTAATAAAACGATGTATTATCACAATGTTTGGGATTTGATCTAAAGTGGCTCACTTATTTCACTTTAAAGTTATATTGTACATGACATGTTTTTCTATGTCAAACAATCAGACTTGGTGTGAAAGCTTCATTATGTATACATACAACTGTGAGGAGGCAGGGCTGCTGGGAATGGAGTCTGCAGTTGTGTGTAGCTGTACGGAAGAGGATGCCGTATGCATGCTGTAGCCGTCCTCGCTCTCGCTGGCCGGAGGGTCCAACTCTGTCTCCCCCTCTGGCTCAGAGAGATAAATGCCGTCTCCATCCTCCTCTCCCCCACAATCCTCAGCTCCATCCCCTTCTAAACCGGCTTTTATCTCCGACACACTGCCCTCCTCTGCATCACTCACGGCTTCCTCCTCCTCTTTCACTTCCTGTTAACGAGGAGTGTTAAAAATACTAAAAAGGGCAGAGTTAATGGTTTCCGGGTGTATGTATACTCGTGGCTGGTACATTATGTGTTAGCGTATGCAAACAGTCACACCTTTGAGTGCTGTTTTATCACCGGGTCATCTTCTGACTGTGTATCTGGAAGAAAACGGAACATCTGTTAGTTCTTACCAAAATCCTGTTTCCAGGGGGTGTTTGTGTGTCACATGCAGCTGGGGTCAGTGACAAATAAGAATTTCCAAAATAAAAGAGGGAAAATATTTTAAAATTTTGCTTTAAAACGCATGTTTTTAGAAATGTACTCATAGTGGTCTGATAAAATGTATGGGTTAAAAAAATGTTTAAATGTAATGATAAATGTTACCATTGAAACCATTTTTCACGTTTCATCAAGTTTTTGGGGGGTCACACCACTTGACATTTTACAACCTGAACTAACCTTGCCTTTTCATAAAAAGATTAAATTACTGACTTTGACACGCAGTCATAAGGGTCTATGATATAATTTCTTGATTATTTATTTATTTTGCATACTGGTTGCACCACATGACCTTGATTTGGCAAATCAATTTTAACAAAGCTCCTAACTTGCTTTTTCTAAGAAATACTTATAAATGATTAGGCCAAACTAAGGATTTCTTTACAAGAATTTTCATTTAATACGTTTTTTTTCCATAACGATATTTGGACAACATGACACTGCCTTACTTTGACTTTATGCCCCAAAAATGTATGAATTTGAACAAATTCATCTCAGAAAATGTGTATTCATATTTATCATTCAAATGTTAGGAGTCTGTAATATTTTTTATACTCACCAAAGCTACATTTATTTTATCAATAATACAGTAAAAATAGTAATATTCTAAAATATTATTAGTTTTCTATTTTAATGTATTTTAAAATGTAATTTTTTCCTGTGATGCAAAGCTGAATTTTCAGCATCATTACTCCAGTCTTCAGTGTCACATGATCCTTCAGAAATCATTCTAATATGCTGATTTGCTGCTCAAGAAACATTTATTATTATTATAAACAGTTTTTGTGAAAACTGGATTCAGGATTTGATGAACAGAAAAGTATTTATTTATTTTATAGAAATCTTTTTTAACATTATAAATGTCTTTACTGTCACTTTTATGCATCTCTGCTTGCTGAATAAAAGTATTAATTAAAAAAAATCTTACCATAAAATTTTGAACAGTAGTGTATGAATGGCATTTTTAAAAATATAAAAAAATAGCATAATGATATTGACCCATTAAAGGATTAGTCCACTTTTAAATAAACTTTTCCTGATAATTTACTCACCCCATGTCATCCAAGATGTTCATGTCTTTCTTTCGTCAGTCGAAAAGCAATTAATGTGTTTGAGGAAAACATTCCAGGATTTTTCTCCATATAGTCAAGTCAAGTCACCTTTATTTATATAGCGCTTTTTACAATGCAGATTGTGTCAGCAGCATTACATTAACTGGTATATAACTGGTACATACTATATATAGTGGATTTCAACGTATATAGTGGATTTCAATGGCTACCAACAGGTTGAAGGTCCAAATTGCAGTTTCATTGCAGCTTCAAAGGGCTTTAAACGATACTAGACGAGGAATAAGGGTCTTATCTAGCGAAACGATCGGTCATTTTCGAAAAAAATACAACCGTTTATGCTTTGTAAACATAAATTATCACCTTGAATGTACTTCCCGTTTCCGCATTCTTCAAAACACTTACGCTGTGTTCTTCAAAACACTTACGCTGTATGTCCTACGCCTTCCCTATTCTACTTACAGAAAAAAACGAAACTGGCGCCGCATTCGTTCTGTAAGTAGAATAGGGAAGGCGTAGGACATTCAGCGTAAGTGTTTTGAAGAATTTGGAAACGGGAAGTATTCAAGGCAATATTTTGTGTTTATAAAGCATAAACGGTTGTATTTTTTTCAAAAATGACCAATCGTTTCGCTAGATAAGACCCTTATTCCTCGTCTAGTATCATTTAAAGCCATTTGAAGCTGCACTGAAACTGCAATTTTGACCTTCAACCTGTTGGTAGCCATTGAAATCAACTATATATAGAAAAATCCTGGAATGTTTTCATCAAAAACATTAATTTATTTTCGACTGACGAAAGAAAGACATGAACATCTTGGATGACATGGGGGTGAGTAAATTATCAGGAAAAGTTTATTTAAAAGTGGACTAATCCTTTAAGTTTCAACAATGTCAAATCATTTAACTAATTTGCCGTAGTGTAAACGCAAAACATGGAGTACCTGATTGAGATCGTGTCCATTCGTTAGCCTCACTTTTGATTACAGCATGCAGTGATTCTGGCCGCCCATGCTGGGCCTCATCTGTGTGCTCTGGTCTGTGGGTATCTGCTTTCGGAGCAGGGTTTTGAGGAACAGAGGGGACAGTGGTGGAGGGTGTTGGGTACCCCTGTGCGCAGCCACTGCTGGATCCACACGTGTCAGAACTGTCTCTCTTCCCCTCCGAGAGATGCAGGGAATGTGGGTCTAAGTCCTCTGAAGTGCTGGAGGGCTCAGGGCCAATGGGCCTGAAGGGGTTTGGCTCCCAGGTACCTGACAGGGCGTGACCCGTGTCCTCACACAGAGACAGAGCTGCCTCCACTGCTGCAGCATCCAGCGCCTCGGCATTCTCGTCACCCTATGTGAACAAAGGTTGACAATGATTTTCTGTTGGACTATGCAGGAAAAGTCAGAAGACTTGAGTGGTAAAACACAAGCTTCAATGGTTTACAGGCTAATTTTGTATTTTTGCAATGTCAACGATGTAAACTCAAAACAATTTGTAGCTTTCTCTTAAATATACTGTTTTCCTTGTTCAAATGGTATATTGAACCTCGATATACCTGATTTTGTCTTATAAATGATTAATTTCTCATTTATTTTTACAAATTCATAATGGCAGAAATTTCATTTTTGGGTGAACTAACCCTTTAACTTTAAAAACAGGAATTTTACCCCCTCGTTTCTGAGAAATATAATGTGATTCAGTAGCAAAGCTGTTTTGTTAATAAAAGCCACAGAGCAGCGTTGATATCAAGTTTCTGTGCTGCTGAATGATTTTGTGTGCGCAATGAGATCTCCGATCTCTGTGTGCGAATCTGTGCATGCGCTTTAAAGGGGTGGTTTATTGCGATTTCACTTTTTTAAAAATTTTTAATTAGTGTGTAAAATTGCTGCTTGAGCATAAACAGTATCTGCAAAGTTACAGCGCTGAAAGTTCAATGCAAACGTAGATATTGTCTTTTAAAGTTATGGCAGTTTAATGCCTACAATTGCGACCAATCTGGACAACAACGAGCTTCTTCCCGGGTTGGTGACATCATAAACCCTGCAATTAACATAAACACTGCCATGTCGCCTGCATACAAGTTTTCTGTGTTTGGGCTTCCTAAGGACGCTGGACTTCGGGAACAATGTTAAAAATTATGTTTAATTCTATTCCTGACAATTATAATGCTAATTTAGCTGTCTGTGCTGCACATTTTATGGAAGACAGCTTACAGAATCTTCCAGAGAGTTCAATGCTGGATTTGCACAAAGGCTATTACTGAAAGATGAAGCAGTTCCCACTTTAAAAGCCGAAGCTGCTGTTTATGGGCCCCAACCTTTAAGTATGTTTTATTGTTTATAAAGTTATATAGTTTCTGGGACGTAAACAAAAACCAACATGGTTTGGCTTCGCTAGCCAGTTGGCTAAATTCTATTTCATACTTCTCCAATAAACACCAACAAACTTCCATGTAATCACACCAGCAAACTTCTGTTGGCGTTTCTGTTATCAGTGTACAGCATTGTTTCATTACGGCTTTTATGTTGTTTACCCACATGCTCGTTCATGTTATAAATTAAACAATACCTTTACAAAAATGCTACAGTAAAGGTTTAATCAGGATAACACTGTATATTGAAAGCTAACATAAACAGCAGTGACATTTACAAGTGACAGCATATCTAAACACTTTGACACAAATACAAACAAAAATACTTACAATTCATAAACGTCCTTTAAAAGCTGTGCTTGCAGAGATTTTGCTTGACCCTCTTCATCATTACTGCTCTGATTCAGGCTCAAATTGATATGGCAATATTGACACCATTATTTACATTTCCACCGAAGCACGTGCCACTTTTGCCCATAATGGTAAGGGGCGTGGCATTTCCGGACAGCGAATCACAATACACTGGGCCAGCCAACCAATCTGAGCCCATTGCGTATTTGTGAGGGAGGGGCTTCATAGAACCAGGAACTTAATAGAGTGTTTTTAGGAGAAGGGAAACAGCAGTGTAGAATAAAGGTAAAATATATGAAAAATACGTCATTTTTTTAAAAAACGAAACATTAAGACATGTTAAACTGTGCACCATAAACACAATCAAGCCTAGAAAAAAAACAGTGAACCACCCCTTTAATGAAAACTGCGCATTAATATAGAATGGTGATTAAACTACCTGTGCATTAAACAGTTTTAATGCACACCTTCCAGCCAATCAGAATCGAGTATTCGGACAGACCATGATATAAATGTATTTATTAGGGCTGGGCGATATATCGCATGCGATTGTCACGCACATTTCGTCAGTAAAGCCGGTTCCCTGATTACCGCTAAATTGCCATCACCTGCTTTCAAATGGAGCGGCATTTAATAGACAGAGCCGTAGATCACTGACAAGCTACGCAATATCGAAGGTGATTCATCTGCGATAATGAACGCGATATTGCGTAGCTTGTCAGTGATCTACGGCTCTGTCTATTAAATGCCGCTCCATTTGAAAGCAGGTGATGGCGATTTCGTGGTAATAAGGGAACCGGCTTTACTGACGAAATGCGCGTGACAATCGCATGCGATATATCGCCCAGCCCTAGTATTTATATACAAATATATGTAATATATTTGTATATATGTCTGAGTTACCTTCTCCTCAATAATGGCTATGATGTCCCCAACAGTCTCTAAGTCCAGCTCTTCTGCCATATAGGACACAGTCACCAGGTCCTCCTCCCCTAAAACTGCCTCCTTATTATCCACTGAAGCACTTGGGGCTCCATCACCTCCTGTTTAAAGTATTACACACATATCAAACCAACTAAAAGCTTTAGACATTCATATCAGGTAGAGATTTGTGTTCCAACTTGAGACCTGCACTCCCGTGGGACTACCGCGGGACCCCCCAATGCAGCAGAGTGCGGCACAGGACAAGATTTGATGGGAGAGTGCGAGCGGTAAGACACTCGTGTGTGTGGGTTGAGGGAGAATAAAATGACTCCCACAAAACAGAAATATCTAAAAATAAAATGTCTAAAAACAAATCTATTTTTATTCATCTATTGCACAAAAGCAACAAAAACCAGGGATCAGTTTTCTCTGTAATAATAGCATAGTGACGAAACGGTTTTGCAAGCGATCCAGTGCGTTTTTGTGTTTGCACTCTGGAGAGTGTCAGAAGTTTCTATTTACAACGTGTTTTTGTGGTGTTAAGCATTGTAGCCAATCCCAAACATATCTGTTGATTTCTTGAACGGAGTGACCAATCAGGTGTTTTTGTTCAGTGCTGGATTCTGCATGCTCGCCAATCCTCTCATCATAACAAATGAAGTGTAGACACAATATAAATAATGATTCATTTTGTAGTGTAGACAGCTTCATTGATTATAACGGAACTTTGTGAGATCTCGATTAACTAAGATGAATGACAAATTTTTTTGATTAGAAAGGGAGTGCTTTTTGCGTGCTTTATGCCATGCCAAATCACGCATGCATTAGCCTATGCTTGCTTCTCTGTTAAAATTAACAGTGGTTTGTGAACGTAGATGCTTTAATAACAAATAATTTATCGGGAGCGTTTATGCTGGGATGTAGTTGTGGCTAGGCAACACGTAACTTGAAACTATTTTATGGAAATTTCATGGACGTGCAGAAAAAATATATTTTTACCTGTGAGCATTTACTGGAGGGAGTGGAACAAAACATGAATGTTGTGATTGGGAGCGGGAGAAGGTAACATATGTTTGTGAAAGCAGAACAGAATCAAACAGGAGTGGGACTAAAAAATCCATCCCACGCAGGTCTCTAGTTCCAACACACCAGACAAAAAAGAGACAGTCGAACAAAGGTCCAAAATAAAGAGTTAATACATCAGATATGAAGTAAAGACTGGAGAAGGATAAGACAGCATCTATGAGAGACCTGTGCTGAGTGAGGCAGCTGTGTCTACTGCTGAGGTGGCAGCACTGGGGGTGGAGTCTGCAGTGGCCAATGAGCTCAGCTGAGAGGGAAATTGGGCGGGGCCAGCTTCCAGCAGACGAGACAGTGTCGGAGCACCTGAGACACGTGTACAAATGGATCGACATACCCACACACACACACACAGTGCACAGAGAGAGCAGGCTGGCGTTAAGCTGGAAGAGATACCCATATCATGACTAATACACAAAGACTAAAATGCAAAGATGCTGCTGATACAGAATTAGTCACTTTGCTTCTACAGCCCAGATGCTAAAATGTTGCACTGCTAGACTCAGTGCACAGATAAGTGTGTTTGAATCCATACCTGTAGCTGCTTGAGAGGCAGGTAGTGAAGAAGTCATCATCTGATTATCGTGACTTCCTGTAAGTTGACTAGACGGAGATTCTCCCTCAACTGCCTGCAATAAGGATTTTCAGTAAATTGCCATCTTTTAAAAGCCTTTGATTCAAAAAAACCTTTTCTAAACAATAAGAAAGAATCTAATGGCTCGTTTCCACAGAACGGTACGATTCAGTTCAGTTCAGTACAGTACAGTACAGTATGATTCGGGATGGTAAACCCTGATCCGGCTTGCGTTTTCACCACCACTTGTTAGGCGTGGTGTATGCCGGAAAGTAGCGACTGCCATCATTCTCGTGTGAAGTAGAAAGTGACAGTAAACAACAATGGAGGACATACAGCAGCTTTGTTTGAGCAAAGGCTGAAGGCTACAAGGAAAAACAGTTGAAAAATACACATCGTGTTGCGGCGGTATTGTGTTGTTATTCACCTTGTAGCACGCCAAGTGACGATTTTCTGTCAACCAATCAAAATTCTACAGTGAGTGTAGCTCCACCCTTTTGGTTCGGGTACTATTGGTACTATTGTGCTAGGTACCCCAACGGAAGGGTCCCAAAAAAGTAGTCTGGTACGGTTCAGAATTAGGGTACCGTTCACGACTTCTGACAATAGAAATGGCAAAAATTGCATACTGTACTGTACTGTACCGTACCGTGGTTGGAAACAAGCTATAACAGTCCTAACAGTCCAAATAATACTACTCAGATTTACATGGAAGAGATAGCTGTGCCACTTTTACAGGGTTCCCTCACTTTCTGACCAATGAATTTCCATGATTTTTCCATGACATTTCCAGTCATTTGCCAGATAAGGATTTTTCCTTATATATATATATTAATGATTATGATTTATATTAAGCAAACAGTACGTGAGGAAATTTGCTTGCTTTCCATGATCTTTTCATTTTTCCATAATTTTTCAGTCCTGAAAATTTCACTGTTGACATTCCCTGATATTTTCAGGTTTTTCAGAATTGCGGGAACCTTATTGGGAATCCTGTTTTTATTTTTTATTGTTCACCCAAAAATGAATAATCTGTAATTAATTACTCACCTTCATGTCGTTCCACACCTGTAAGACCTTCGTTCATCTTCAGAACACAAATTAAGATATTTTTGATAAAATCCGATGGCTCAGTGAGGCCTGCATTGCCAGCAAGACAATTAACACTTTCAGATGCCCAGAAAGGTAATAAAGACATATTTAAAACAGTTCATGTGACTACAGTGGTTCAACCTTAATGTTATGAAGTGACGAGAATACTTTTTGTCCACCAAAAAAACAAAATAACGACTTTATTAAACAATATCTAGTGAAGGGTAATTTCAAAACACTGTTTCGTGAAGCTTCGAAGCTTTACGAATCTTTTGTTTCGAATCAGTGGTTTGGAGCGAAAACACTTATGACGTAATGAAGCCTCGTTTACTGAAATCACGTGACTTTGGCAGTTTGATATTAAATCTGTTTTTAGTTAGTAGCTTTCTGGGCATTGAAAGTGTTAACTGTCTTGCTGGCAGTGCAGGCCTCACTGAGCCATCGGATTTCATCAAAAATATCTTAATTTGTGTTCCGAAGGTGAACGAAGGTCTTACAAGTGTGGAACAACATGAGGGTGAGTAATTAATGACAGAATTTTCATTTTTGGGTGAACTAACCCTTTAAGCCAGTTATGTGTATCTTTTGCTGTAGTGTGTCAGTAGGAAATATCAGTTTACATTTCCAAACATTTATTTTGCCATTAATTGTAATAATCCAGTGAGATTTTTGTTTGCACAAGGAGATCACAGAGATCTCAACATCATCGAATTTGTCTGTGATTACATAAAGAAACAGAAAAAACTGAGACAGACTAAATCCAGAAGAACTGTAGCAACAAGCCTACATGCAAAGCTACCTGAAAAACTACGTAAAGGGTGGTCACACCAATTATTGATTTGATTTAGTTAATAGAAGTTAATTGATAAATCTATTTATGACATTATTTTTGAAAGCATCCTCACTTTACAGCATTTTTATACAAGTGCCTAAAACTGTTTGCTTTGCAGGTGGGGTCTTTCAAGCGTCTTGGAGATGTTACCACAATTCTTCTGTGATGTGTGTGTGTGTGTGTGTGTGTATGTGTGAAGAATTCTGACCAGTCTGGGGCTGGTGGGCAGGAGACTGCCTTTCTTCAGCAGTTCTGACAGGAGAGGGGAAGGCGGCGGTGTGATTTTCTGACCCAAAAGCTTCTTCTGTGTTGATTCATCCAGCAGCGACCCCAAACTCGCCTCTACCACTCCAGGACCTGGCAGCTCCGTCAGCGGTACAAACACTGATGATCCTGCCCCCTGCACCGGGGAGGAATGATTGTAAATGACAGATTAAAATGAAATGACACTATTTGAAAAGAATAATGGAAAAAAAAACTCACAGTGGTACTATGATCTTCAGATGAATCTCCGATAGGAAAATCCATGCTTGGAGAGCAGGCCCCAGATGGGGAGCGCACAGTCACACTGGGCACACGTTTAGGAGTGTTCTTCACTGCCTGCCTGGCTGAAAAGAAAAGATAAACAGCTCTTACTATGAAGCATTTATGAATGACTGTTTCGAATATAGAATCAAATAGAATTGCAGTTTTGCCCATTTATGCAATAAATGCTATAATATGCATTAATTACTTTATTAAACAACGTAATCAAGACAATAAGACCACACAAAACAGACAAACAAATGTGAAAATGACTATTCTAATAACATGTTGTGGGCTTTCTTTAGTACCCTTGTATGCTGCATCTGTGGCCTTTCTTTTCACCTCAGCTTCTTCTTCCTCTTGTTTTCTGCTCCTAATGAAGATCCAGAATTTAAATCACTAAACCAACAAACATTCACTTAAAGGGTTTTGATCATCAGAATGAAATATCTCTGATTTACCCAACATATTGTTGTAAACTTATGGAATTTTTAAAGGAGAATCTGTTATAAAACTATTAAAAACTGCTTTCAGTAACTGAAATAAAGCTAAAATAAAATATAACTGAAAAACTCAAACTTAAAGGATTAGTCCACTTTTAAATAAACTTTTCCTGATAATTTACTCACCCCCATGTCATCCAAGATGTCCATGTCTTTCTTTTTTCAGTTGAAAAGAAATTAAAGTTTTTGATGAAAACATTCCAGGATTTTTCTCCATATAGTAGACTTCAATGGGCACCAAACAGTTGAAGGTCAAAATTAGTTTCACTGCAGCTTCAAATTGTTCAACACGATCCCAGATGAGAAATAAGGGTCTTATCTAGTGAAACCATCGCTCATTTTCTGAAAAAAATTGAAAATTATATAAGTTTTAACCTTAAATGCTCATCTTGAACAAGCTCTCTTCTTCTTCTCCTCTATTAGAATTCCAGCAGTGTAGACACTATTAAGCGTAATACTGCCCTCCACAGGCCAAAGTTTGAACTAATTGTTATATACTATTGAACTAGCATATTGCATATAAAAATTAGTTCAAACATTGACCTGTGGAGGGCAGTAATACGCTTAGCAGCGTCTACACTGCCGGAATTCTAATAGAGGAGAAGAAGAGAGCTAGTTCAAGATGAGCATTTCTGGTTAAAACTTATATAATTTTCAATTTTTTTCAGAAAATGAGCGATGGTTTCACTAGAAAAGACCCTTATTTCTCATCTGGGAACGTGTTGAACAATTTGAAGCTGCAGTGAAACTAATTTTGACCTTCAACTGTTTGGTGCCCATTGAAGTCCACTATAAGGAGAATAATCCTGGAATGTTTTCATCAAAAACTTTAATTTCTTTTCGACTGAAGAAAGAAAGACATGGACATTTTGGATGACATGGGGGTAAATTATAATTATAAATTATCAGGAAAAGTTTATTTAAAAGTGGACTAATCATTTAACCTAAATGAAAATTAGAAATGTTGCATTGGCAACTAAGTGAAATAAATAAATTTAAGTTGAAGTACTACAATTACTAAAACTGATTTTTTTAAAGCTAAATGGATTTTTTTAATAGCACAAAATGATAAATAATACATTGTATATATATATATATATATATATATATATATATATATACAGTCAAACCAAAAAAAAAAAATCAGACACCTTGAACATTTCATTCATTAATACAGTTTATTCACTATAGTTTAAAAAAATGGTAATAAAATATGACAAGATCTCAGAGTTAAACTGTGTCAGAAAAAAATTATCTTAATTATGTCAGATAACACTTAAGCAAAACATGGTCAAGTCAAAGTGTCTGAATAATTTTTGGTTCCAAATTTTTATCAAATTTACTGGTAGTCCACTGTATGAAGAATTTTTGGGTATAATATGTCACAGTTTATTTTATTTTGCTATCCTCATTTACAAAAATGAACTATAGTGTCCTGCATTCACTAGTAAATATATTTTTGGTTTGATTGTATATATATATATATATATAATACAAAAACTTTCAAAAAATTGAAATTACAAAAGTGCATAACAAACTCACTAAAACTTGAAATGAAAACAGAAAACATAAAAATAAAAGCCAACTCAAAAGATTATTAAATACTATAATAGTATATAAATAATATTAAATGGGGTCATGAACTGAGAAATCACATTTTCCATGAGCTTTTGATATATAAGAGGTCATCATACTATAAGAATATCCTGTAAGATTCAGAGCTGAAAACTTCCTTGTTAGTCCAAAAACAGCTTTTAATGTTACCAAGCCCAGCGAACGACTCGTCCTGGAATGTGCCTATCTATAGGTAGATGAAAGACCGCCTCTGCAGAAAAGGATCAACACCTACTTCTACATCATTACCACTCTAGCCCCGCCTACTGGCGTTAGTGACATGAGGAAGAGAGAAGAGCACAGGATCACTCACTGGACTAAAATAACACCTTCCAAAGGATCCTAATGCTAGGAATGTGGTTAATTTATTTATTTTCAACAACGTGAATGTCTCAGTTGAGCATTATTTATTTTTTATGTGGTACATTTCACTGTGGATTCTTTGGTAAATCAGTCGCAATTTTAAAGCAGGCTTTGCAAACACTTTTATGATATGGACTTGACAGTAATGCGACAACATGTAAGTAATCGTGTTAATTCTAATGCTTGATCTGTGACCAGTGATTTTTGATATGTAATGATTCATGTACAGTCCGATGTTCTTTGTCTATGTGTCAGTAAATCAAACCAGTGATGACTTAACGGTCAACTTCACATTGTTTCTCTTAGTAGGATGAAAATAATCTGTAATTTAAACTGTGATTAAATTATATATAGAAAGCGATCAAAGAACGCTCCCTTTGCAATCACTGGAGCTGTCAATCAAACAGCACGAGTTTATCAGTGACTCGTGCCAAAATTATTTACAGTGTGTTTGCACTGTTAGTAATGAAAGCATTCGTTAGTGTGCAGATATCGAGTTACAATGACGAGATCGCTGCATTCATGCACTCAACAACATATCAATGATTGGCTACATGCTTGTCGTTGCAACCTTTCATGCCACAATCTAAATATAATGCCATAGATCCAAATATAATCAACACTTTACACAATTAGTTAACCTTGAGAGCTGTAATACGTAAAAACGTGCTAAAAGAGAGAGTAATACTTGGCTATTTCATATGCAAATTTGTAAGCCAATCACCGCAGTGGACGTTAACACTGAAGTCTCACAGCAGACACGCCCCTCCAAACAGAGCGTTCAAATAAAAGGGCTAAAATCAGGGTAGGAAAATTGACTAAATTATGACAATTTATGATGTAAAAATCATACTAACAGTATAAGTGCACCACAGGAAACATTCTAAAACAATAAAACAATGCAATTCATGACCCCTTTAAAATAACTATATCACATGTCTTCTGAAGTCATATGGTAACTTTGTGGGAGGAACATAATGATTGTAACTATGAACTGTTGTATGAAAAAGATCTATGATAGGATCCTTAAAAAAACAAAACAGCTGATAAATGGTTTAAATGACAATTTAGCTGGGAACTATTCCTTTAAATGTGGTATATTTATAGCAGATAGTGTTGACGATGGATACAGCTGGTATAATGATTCCTACCGTGTAATTTCTTCCCATAACTCCTCAAGTTTGGAGTCTAGATGACCTGCCTGGATGAGTTCAGTTTCTCTCTTCAGTTTCCTAAAGGGACAGTAATAGAGTTACAGTCAGTCGACAGTAGGAAACGGTTCAGGTAAACATGTGAACATTTGGTACCTGTGCTTCTCTTGTGTGTCCTTGATCAATCGCTTCAACTCCTCTATCCTCTCCGCCGTCAACCTGCGAACGATCACATCCTCCACCGTCTCAACCACCTCCCCTTTTTCGCCTCGCTTTCTCCTGTGAACATGCACACACATACGCTCACCGCTAACTGCTGTCAGCAATGGAGTGAGTGTTGGAACGCAAATGAACAGGAAGTGGACTCACTTTGGCGCCTCAGTTGTCTCCAGGAGCTCAGAGTATTGTGATGCACAATGCTGTGAAACAGTGAGGAAAAGAATAAAGAGTGTGTGTGTTGTAAGAGTCTTATTAATTGATCTTTAAAGGAATAGTTTACCCAAAAAATTACAAAGCATTGGAAGACTTGGAATTTGTGATGCTTTTATGCTGCTTTTTTGTCACCATCCACTTTCATTGTATGCGAGAGCAGCTTTCTTCAAAAGTAATTTTCTGTTCCATACAAGAAAAATGTCATACAGGTTTAGAATGAAACAACGGAATTTTAATTTTTAGGTGAGCTATTCCTTTAAGTTTCCTATATGGCATTGGATTGTTTTACAGCTTCCCCAATACCTTCTGAGAGAACCAGTCAGGAGGGCGTCCAGGTTCTGCAAATGGCTTAATGGCTCGGCTCACAGACACCCTAAAATAACCATTGTACAAAAACACATTACTATTGGTGGATCCAAAATGGTCAATATTCATATTCATGCATTTTATTCATATTTATGTTAATCATTTATGGCTTATGATTTATCAATATGACTTTTGATTTCATATATTCCCTACTCCTACTCCATATTAATCGTCATCATATTTTCAAGTATTTACTCTTTATTGTATCCTTTATGGTTATTCTTCTTTTATATTTAAGAGTATGTATGCTTGCTATATTTAATTAAGTTGGCTTGAAAAAGCCAACATATTGTTATGCTATTTTTTTCTGAGACTAAATTTTTAGACTCTAACTCCAAACACGGGTCAGACCTTCAGACTGCTCTGACTCGAGTTGCTATATCTTTTCTAACTGATCGGACTTACGGTTTTCCTAAAAATGACTGTTAGCAAGCTTGGAAAAATCCCATTGACTTTCATTGACGGAATGTTCAAATGAGGCAAGACTTTCAAAATCCAACAGTCAAAATTCAAATTTAAACTACGGAAGCCCATTAGACTCAAAAACTCAATTAGACTCAAATGTCATTCTATGTACTATTTCTAATCCATTGAAACTCATTCAAACTCATTAACTCATCTATCTATCTATCTATCTATCTATCTATCTATCTATCTATCTATCATCAAACTAAATCTATCTATCTATCTATGATCAACTCTCATAGCAACCACCCAGAACACCATGGCAACCGCATAGCAACCACACAAATCACTCTGGCATCATCCTAGCAACCAGCCCAGGTACATTAGCAACCTCAAAGCAACACCTTAGCAACCACCCCGAGTACCCTAGCAACCGCGTAGCAACACCTTAGCAACCACCCCGAGTGCCCTAGCAACCGCGTAGCAACACCATAGCAACCACCCCGAGTACCCTAGCAACACCCTAGCAACACCCTAGCAACCACCAGAGTACCTTAGCGACCACATAGCAACACCCTAGCAACCACCCAGAACACCTTAGCAACACTATAGCAACCACCCTGAGAACCCTAGCAACCGCATAGCAACACCCTAGCAACCACCCCGAGTACCCTAGCAACCGCATAGCAACACCTTAGCAACCACCCCGAGTACCTTAGCAACCGCATAGCAACACCTTAGCAACCACCTCGAATACCTTAGCAACCACATAGCAACACCCTAGCAACCACCCCGAGTACCCTAGCAACCACATATCAACACCCTAGCAACCACCCCGAGTACCCTGACTCTATCTATCTATCTATCTATCTATCTATCTATATCAAATAAAACTTAAACTTTCAAACTTCAAACATTTAAAACTATTTCAAACTTTCTGGACCGGCTTTTTCAAGCCAACTTAAGGTTTGTCTTCAAACTTTTTTATCTAGTTGTTCTTCAAGTGTTTCAATGTGACAGGTCATGTTGACACGTTTGTGGTTAGATACTGGACGTTTGCCAAGTACTGCAGAAGTGATGTTTTCAGAATTAGTTGCTCATTTGAACTTGATCAAAATATGTCTGTTATTAATTCAGCTGACATGTGATAATGTAAGATTTGCAAAATTCAATTAAGGGGGGTTAAAACAACCCCTATACCTATTTTCATGTATTTTTCATCTATTCAGTCTATGACATAATGGGTAAATCCATTTGACCTTTTCTGATTAGAACAAAACATAAGTTTGAGTGGGATGTAAATTACCCTATGCTTATTGTATAAAATGGACTGAGTCGTTGATAGTTTTGCTTTTATCTGCTCTTCTGCTTCTTCTCTTCTCCTTCTGCAAATGTCTTAATTATTGTTCTTCCATTCTGTATATTCTGATATTCATCTGTTAAATACAATACTCTGGATTTTACAATACTCTAAATTGCATTATTAACTATTAATTACTTAATGAATTTGTTTGTCTCTATAATTTTTAATAAATAAATTTGTTATTCCTTATTCAAATTTAATCTCTGACATAATCATTGCTGGACTGCCTGGATCTCATGTTCTCAAGTTTTTGCATCAACAAAAATGTTATTTTTTTTTTATTATTCATTTATAATTATTTAACTGAAAAAGAATAAGTTGACGTTTAAGTAACTGAACCTATTTCCTTAAAGAACAATCCATTATGCATTATTTGTTTTATTAGGAAAATACCATACTCTTTGCGAATTAAATTTCTTACATTTTTAAAATGACTTTAAACTATAAACTTTTTGGAACAAAGCAGGCGTTGAAATGAGCCAAAGCAACTAAAAATCAAGAGATTTCTTATTTTAAATCACCCATTCTTTGAAGAACCAGGAATTCCACAGTCTTAAAAACATGGATATATGAGGTAGCCTAATTTAAAAGTGGGATTTCTCGACCTAATGTTTATATAAGTAGCCTAAGCAATAAGGTACGAGAGGCTTTGCTGTATGGTGACTAATGGTGCGTTCAAGTCATGTCGGAAAGATCGTATTTACGAGCTGAACGTACATGAACGCCACCACAATGTCGTAAATACGAGTGGGAAGTTCGGGAGTGTCTGTACTGCCCCGATCTGTACGAGATGGGGGCGTGTCAGTGAGATGCTGCGTTCACGTCACCTCGTACTTACTGGAATCTTGAGATAACAACACGTGACGTTATATTCGGAGCTGTTCATGTCCTTTTGGTCCTTGGACTGGGAATTTTCCATGGCACCACTATCAACGCCTAAATGAATCTACAGCGGTCAGGTGGTACATCTGGGAGCTTTCAGAAAACTCCCAGCTTACAAGCTGTACTTTACGAGCTCTACGAGGACGTTGAACGCTTTTTACAAGCTAGAATCTCGTGAACGCACCTAGAAACATGGCGGAATACGAATACCACAATATTATTTGGCAGTGACATTGTCCGGCTTTTCTATTTACAACGAAGTGAGCTAACTGCCTGCACAAAATATGGTAAAGTTTACAGTGGCTTCATAAATTAATTCAAAACATAATAAAGCTGATGCACATTCTTTGTTCTTCTTTTTCTATAAGTAGAAGTGCTTTATTTTTTTGTAATTAATTAAGAGAAGGCACACTGCCATCTTACTCCGACGAAAGTGACTTGAACGCACCTACTGTCATAAACACGACTTCCCACCTCGTAAATACGAACTTCCTAGGAGGACTTGAACGCACCTACAGCACTAGCTTCGAGTACCTTATTGCTTTTATAAAACGGTTACCACACAATACAAATATTAACGACAAAAATATGTATCAGTGCAACTTCATGAAGTAAACTTTCACTAAAAGCCTTCATTCCGCTGGAAAAAAAATAGTCCCTGACCGTGAACAGCAACAGAAGCTACATTATTACGCCATTAGATGGCGACAAAGACTGTCTTTATGAGTGTGTCAGTCAGTAGCAAAGACTTTTACATTGAAAAGACGGACATTTAAACAGATTTTTTATTATGAACATAGGACTGACCTGAAGGAAAATGCTAAATCTGAATGCAGGTAATAAACTCGCTCAATCGATCTCTTTCTCACAATACTCTTCTAGTTTGAGACAACTGAGAACAAACAGTTTAACTTTACGTTGCTAAGAGTGGTTGCTAAGGGTGTTGTGTAGTGATACACAGAACCTTTGCAGTCATATCCGTGTTTTATCGTGAATAACTGTTTTATAAATATATAACGTTACATTATTTTTTAAATGTTTATTTGTAATGAATTTACATTTTAGTAATAGCAAGCTCTAAACAATTTTATCGAGTAGAAATTGTGATTCATTTATATCCTTAGTAATGGGGTCTTTGAATATTTTTTTGTGGTCAATGGGGGACCTTGGAGTCAAAAAGGTTGAGAACCTCTGAATTAAAGCAATAATATAAATGTAAAAATCACCAGTTTTGGTCTCCACTCTTCATGACAGAGGAGGCGAGGCACAGCTTTTCCCTAATTGACCATGGCTCTGTTGGGCCCAACAGCAACTTATGTTCTGTACAAAGAATAAAAAGGCAGATAATAATGAGAAAAAATGCATTTCAGTTGTAAACAGCATTTAAGCACATCTGTACGTGCTACGCTGCGAGATGATGAATGGGTGGGCAGTTTGACAACTAATAACGGGGCCATTTTAGATGGTCGAAGCATCATCGGCGTCTCACATTCCTTATGTTAAATGTGATGTAGCTAGTCTGATGCAGTCATAAATGTGTCATTTTGGTAAAGTGTTCAGTGATTCGGCCAATGAGCGTCATTGTAATCAATGACTTCTGCGTGTCAAATCCCGCAACACCTAATCGCGGCACGCGCACCGCTGCATCCATTATGCACGCGCGCTTGACATGCATCAATTATAATCTGTCCTCTGCCCCGTGCAGGACGTACATGCATGTGTGTGATGAAAATGTAAGAGAGCAATACTCACTTCCAACTCCGCTCGCCATTTTGTCATGACTGGACTGTTTTCTATTGCTCCTTTGGCATGACAAGTGTCTGGCTATCAAATGTAAATGTGCATATCCGGTGTGAATTTTCCAACAATCATTTTGCTCTAAGGTCTGCAGAAGCCCAATGTAGTTAAGTCACATGTGCATTGCTGAATTTATAAAAGTCTATCATTTTGACCAGCATTTTGCGCTGGCATATCCATATTTGAAGTATCATATATATATATATATATATATATATATATATATATATATATATATATATATATATAGAAAATACTTAAGAACTTGAAGATATTTAAATGTAATTGAATGACGTGCAGTTTATAATAAATGAATATGATGATGTCAGTTTCGTATTGTTATTTTTTCTTCTGCTTCCTAAATTCAGTTCATGAAAGTTTCTTCCTGGTGTTGTCTCATGTAATGCCATGTTACTTTTGGAATGTAAAGAACAATTATTTACTTTATTTAGAAAATAACATAAAAACAAATGGACACTTTTCAAACCACAGTTCTTACATTTTTATAAATTATACATACATTTTTTCGAACAAACTAAACCCAAAAAGCACGGAAAACGTAATAATTTTAAAAACACTGAAATTTATGTGACTTTTTTTTTTTTTTGGCAGTTTACGTTATGTGACTGTAAAACCTCTTGTTCGTGTGGTACTGAATAATAAAATTAGTCCCATGTGCTGTGAATAAAAAAAAGAAATGCTGAGGCATTATATGTTATAAAGAGCGCCGAAGTACGCCGTAACGAGTGAATTCACATGAGAGGCGCCTTTGAAAATATACATTTTATTATAGCTTTTATTTTGACTGGCTCATCCTTACCGGAAGTGAAATTAATAAAATGTATTTATTCAGAACGTATTATTATCTGTTGATTTGGTTTGTTCGATCATCTGTTTACTAATTAATCACGAATTGTATTCTTTATAAAAAATGTATCGAACACAGATCTTGAAACTAATATGAGTGAAACTGGTCAAGGGGTGTTTTATTTGTGGCAGCACGACACGCTTCCTACGGAGGGGGATTAGCTCAAATGGTAGAGCGCTCGCTTAGCATGCGAGAGGTAGCGGGATCGATGCCCGCATCCTCCAATGTTTTCGAGTTTTTGAATATGTGTTCTAGTCAGGGTTGGGGAGTAACGAAATACATGCAACTTAGTTACGTATTTAAAATACAAAATTTGAGTAACTGTATTTAATTACAGTTATATTTTAAATGGGTGGTAATCAAATTACAGTTAACGTTACATCCACACAGTATTTAAGATTACCAAAGTAATTACTTTGAATTTTAATGTAATTTATTTCATTTAAACATTAATGTAAACTGTGACAGGCAATTAATGTAAACAGCAATTGGTGATTCTCTGACTCTGACAGTCTACAAAAGCATCCTAAGCAGGGGTTAAATTGGACGGGGGCCGTCCGGAGATGAGGATGGGCACACAGGCTTACGAGGGCTCGACATACGCTTACCCGGGACTGTGGGACAAGTGGATTTTTTAAAGTGCAAGAGAATTTTAATTGCCTGACCGGATAAGTAGCTTGATTAAGATGTCAATAACAACCAAAACGCGAGAATGATTAATCTATCTTAAGTGGCGATTGATAGTGGATACTAGTAGCCTAATGTATTGGCAGTGATATTGCGCTGTTGAGGCGCACTAACCTCTTGAGGAGAATTCAAAACAAATGAGTTCTGCTCACAAAAATAAACTCAGTTATCATGTTGCAATAAAATATGCCATAAAAACCCCACATTCAATATGTGGGGTTTTTATAGCTTGCTATTTACGACATATGATAAAGTTAAGCATCACAGGAAGTGCTGAATTCCTGAATATCACCTCGGTTGAAATTGCCACTAATTTCATAAAACAGTTCAATAAACAAGTAGTTAATATTAATTACTTACGTTTTGGGAGCAGTATTGCCTGTTTTTTGTTCTATTGTAGCAGCGAAAATAGTTCCAAACAAAGGAGAACCAGCGCATCTCGGAGCTACAATCAGCCGTTTTGAATGATTCAGCGTTTTGAACGAATCGGTTGAGTGAAGATTCAATGGTCCAATCATAAACAACTGCTTCATTCTTGATTCATCCTTTTGAATGAATCGTTTGAATAAATGACTCAGTGGCTCACTCATTAAGACGGTCACTTGCCGCCATCTACTGGCGGTTTAATTTCAAGGTAATTATAAATTTCCCACCAACATTTCTTAATTGTTTATTCAAAAATATTTAAAGAATCTCATAACATGGTCCCACTTTATATTAAGTGGCCTTAACTACTATGTACTTACATCAAAAAATAAGTACAATGTACTTATTGGGTTCATATTGAATTGCAAAACACATTTTCAGCTATTGAGGTGGGGTACGGGTAAGGTTAGGGAACGCTTTGGTGGTATGGGTAGGTTTAAGGGTAGGGGTAAGGGTTAAGGGATGGGTCAACAGTGTAATTATAAATGTAATTACAGAAATTAATTACAGATGTAATTACATGCAGGTGTTTTTAAAATATAAGTACAATGTAAAAACATGTATGTACACAATAAGTGCATTGTATCAAATGAGTAATTTAAATGTAAGTACATAGTAGTTAAGGCCACTTAATATAAAGTGGGTCCCATAACATTATTGAATGCATTTTTTTTTTTTCAGTGTAAATTATTTAATTTGGTAACAGCCCTATAATATCTTATTATTTTAATTTATCAAATGTAAGAATTTGAAATAAAAGATGAAACATAAATTTAATTAGATTGGGGGGGGGGGTGCCCTTTATAAAGGTTAATAAAATGCCCCAAATAACAAAACTGCTGATAAAACACTGATCAGAATGTCACTTGTTTCAGAAATTATATTTACAACACACACACACAAATCCATTTTTTTTCTCCAGACAAGTAAATGACCAATTTAGTTGTCCAAAGGACAAGCACAAAACAAGGCAAGCACTGTATTTTGTATTTATATTCTCTCCTTTAAAGGTGATACAGAGGATCTTTTCGTCAACTAAGAAACCAAAGACTGTTAATGAGTTTTTGAAATGAGCGCATGCTTAAGAACAACCCCCCTCCTTCACATTTTGAGGGAACGCCTCACAAAACTCGTGCACGAGTATTGGAACACGAGTGTTTACCACCGGCATTCGCTGTGTCGTGTTAGTGGATTCATTATGTCGGACTCACCGCAGGTAACTCATAATCTGCAGTTGTTACTCCTGTCTCCTGAAAAAAACATTGCATGCAGCGCCTGTGTAAAGTTACTGGAGCATGCAGCCGTGCACGTCTCTCACAAGGAACGTCATGGCAGTGATTGACAAGCCAGAGGGCCAATCGTTTACGCGATGATCACGTAAACGATTGGCTGATGTTTTTAAGGCCCTACCTCGTGCACAGATGATGTATATTAATATTATTCCTTTCAGTGCACCTAATAAATAGTCTTTTATCAGTTAGTAAAGACAGTTTCAAGTAATATTGCAAAAATGTATAAAACAAAACATCCTCTGTAGCACCTTTAAGGTAGCATCACTCTTATTTGATACTGACACAAAGGAGAAGGCACAGGCCTACAGAAAGATTTTATTGTCATCAGATATAGCCTTGCACACTACCAGCATCTATAGAATGATTTTGATCAGCATTTTATTGTTTATAGCAGAGGGCTCTCTCAACTTGTTATATTTTACAGTTTGTCAAATGATACGATTTTGTAGTCTTTGTATGCACATGCACCACTCGAAAGCCTGAAACCACAGAGGTTCATACCCCTTTCAGAACATTCAACATTTTAATAATTTTAACATAGAGGGTTCATAAAAATTGCATGTTATATTTCTTTAGTACTGTCCTGAGTAAGCTATTTAACATAACAGATGTTTACACTCAACAAATGACTGAATTTATAAAAATTGCCCCATTCCTAAATTTAAATACCCATGAATCTTAACTGTCCTGTCATTACCTGAATGATCCACGACTGTTTTCATGTTTTGCAATAGTAGTTTGTGAGTTTACATCTCACAATTCTGACTTATTTTCTCAAAATTGAGAGTTTATATTTCAGAATTCTCAATATTGGGAATTTATATCTCACAATTCTGACTTTATAACTCGCAATTGCAACTTTATATCAGGCAAATCTGAGGAAAAAAGTCAGAATTGAGATAAAAACTCGCAATTACCGTTTTTGTGTTACATACTATTCCAAAAGTATTCTAAAATATTTAGATTAAGTTACAGAACTTGGGTAATCTAACGAAATACGTTACAAATTACCTTTTAAAGCATGTATTTTGTTATCTGTAGTGAAATACATTTTAAAATATGATATATTATTAGAGGTATAAACATAAATGCCCCACGTATGACACAGGCAGTCGATGATACTATACATTTTAAAATGATTTACATCAAATGTTTCTTTAATAATAATGTATAAAAACAAATATTTTATAAGAAATCTAGTTTTGCGTAACATTATTCTTGCTTTAATTAACGTGCGGACTGTGTGAAATGTACAGCCTACTAACATATCGAATACAGTAATGACGACCAATAATATTGACATATACACAATAATAACCCAACAACAATATTCAAGCAAAATCAATTCCTGTTTCAGCAAATGAAAGCAACACGTTGGTTCCGAATGCGGAAGTGGGCGTGGACTCTTACCGGAAGTTGTCGCGAACCTGCGTTGCTGAATGAGTAGGGAAACGTTTGAACGTGACCACGCCGAGCAGAGAAAATATCAATTATAACAAGGTATCATTTCCATTATTCGTTTATCAGTTATATCGTGTTTACAAAGAAGGTGTAACAGCTGTTTTACATGCTGAATTCCTGTTTGCTTTAAAAGAGTATTTGCTGTGAAGCTGCCGGCCTTGGGAGGCCTGCGTGCGCTCTTTGTTTCGGCACTAGCCGCGTATCCGTCCTAATGCGCCATCATAAGAGAGTCGGTAGCTGCTGTTTTTGCTCCATATAATAAACACTAGTGGTCAGTCAGTTTAATAATCTATTTAAAGGGGTTCCCGAGCCAGCTTCCATTAAAGCTTGAAGTGGTGTGGACATCACCAATATAAAGCCTTATAAATAGTCCCTGTGCTTTCGGTTCCTGTTGCATCCCACTCACTGATTAGTGTTTACTAATCTCTGTTTTTCTCTAGCTTGAAAGCAGATTCATTGTTATCATGGCTGATGATGAAGGATATGTCGTCCGTGTTCGAGGTTTACCTTGGTCGTGCTCTGTAGAAGAAGTTTCCAGGTTTTTTTCAGGTAAGAATGTGGAGTCTTCATACTAATCCTTGTAATACTCTGATTATTTGTGCTTAAAAGTTAACACAATGTTGAAACTTGTGTTTTCAGGCTGCAAAATTGCCAACAATGGAACAGCCATTCATTTCACATACACACGAGAAGGACGACCGAGTGGAGAAGCGTTTGTGGAGCTGGAGTCAGAGGAAGACCTGAAAATTGCAGTCAAAAAAGACAGAGAGTCAATGGGGCATAGATATGTGGAAGGTATGAATTTCACAGTCTGTAGAATTTTTTGTACGCTATCGCTCAAGTTTTGGTTTGTACTAGGGATGCACCAGTGTATCAGCCGATACAAAATAGCAATTGTTTTCACATTTAAAAAACAGTCGATGATCAGGGCTGATTACATCAAACTGCAACTGATACTTTTTGTGAAGAATCACCCTATGAATCACTAGTAGTTCAAGCCCAGGTTTTCTTTCACATCCGGTAAATCAAAAGAGTATGTGCTTTGTTACTTCAGAAACTTTGTTACTTCAAAAACATGTATGAACATGAAAAGATATGTTGAAAGATACAGTACAAATTACTGAAATACCATATCTCATGTAATCGTTTCTTCAGTGTTTCTACCACGGAAAGATGTCAGTATGACTTAAACTTGCATTTACCTTAGGAAAGTTATCCAGTATTCAGTTTGTTAGTTAGCTATAAAAAACATTAGAGAGGAGCTTATTTATTTACTGTTAATTATGTTTGAATCAATTTGTCATGAAGACAAGTGTTAAAGGGTTAGTTCACCCAAAAATGAAAATAATGTCATTAATTACTCACCCTCATGCCGTTCAGCACCCGTAAGACCTTCGTTCGTCTTCAGAACACAAATTAAGATATTGTTGATGAAATCCGATGGCTCAGTGAGGCCTGCATAGCCAGCAATGACATTTCCTCTCTCAAGATCCATTAATGTACTAATAACATATTTAAATCAGTTCATGTGAGTACAGTGGTTCAATATTAATATTATAAAGCGACGAGAATATTTTTGGTGCGCCAAAAAGACAAAATAACGACTTGTATAGTGATGGCCGATTTCAAAACACTGCTTCATTAAGCTTCAGAGCGTTATGAATCTTTTGTGACTTTGGCGCTCCGAACCGCTGATTCAACACAAAATATTCATAATGCTCCGAAGATAAAAATATCTTAATTTGCGTTCTGAAGATGAACAAAGGTCTTACGGGTGTGGAACAACATGAGGGTAAGTAATAAATGACATTATTTTCATTTTTGGGTGAACTAACCCTTTAATGAATACTACCATCTGTGCAACTGAGTTGCATACAAACATTTCAGTTTTATCATATCTGAAAATAAATTGCAGTTGAATATAATTTGGGTTCTGTTGTTAACTTTAACCTCTAATATTAGTAACATACCAAGTTAGGGTCGATGTTTAAAATTCAATCCGCGTATCCGAATGGTTTCTGTAGGATCATGTGACACTGAAGACTGGAGTAATGATGCTGAAAATGTAGCTTTGCCTTCACAGAAATAAATTATATTTTAAAATGTATTCAAATGGAAAAGTTATTTTAGATTGTAATATTATTTCACAATATTACTGTTTTTACTGTATTGTTGATCTAATAAATGCAGCCTTGGTGAGCATAAGAGACCTCTAAAAAAAAAAAAAAAACTAACCAACCCCAAAGTTTTGAAAGGTAGTTTTCAATTGTTTTATGTTTTTTTTTTTCCCTCAGTGTTCAAATCAAACAACGTGGAAATGGACTGGGTTATGAAGCACACTGGTCCGAACTGTCCAGAAACGGAGGGAGACGGACTGGTCAGATTGCGCGGCCTTCCTTTTGGATGTAGCAAGGAAGAGATTGTGCAGTTTTTCTCAGGTATATTCAAACTCTTTCCTGCAACCCTTCACATAGTCATCGGGAGAATTAATGGCCAAGCGTAGTCCTCATTGAGGTGAATTTGACCATTCCCATGGTTGCTAGAATAATTTGGCGCATTGATTCATTAGTTAATCCAGCATTGTTGTTCCAAATTATTCTGCTACATTAGGGATATTGCCTTTATAGCTACCAACTCTTGGGATGGCCACATCAAGTCTAAGCCAAGTTAGTGGAATGCTTGCTCACTTGTAGGCCATGTTCCCAAGTGGTGGAACTCTCCCAGTAGGATTCATTGCAATATGCTTTTTTTGTTTTATGTTTTTATTTTCATTCAAGAAAAGAACAAAGCAAAACTTGTAAATGGGCATGTGGATTTATTTAATATGTCCCCGTTGGGGTTATCTGTCCTTGGGTTGAAGGGTTGGAAATCGTGCCAAATGGGATAACATTGCCGGTGGACTTCCAGGGGAGGAGTACGGGGGAGGCCTTCGTGCAGTTTGCTTCACAGGATATAGCTGAAAAGGCTCTAAAGAAACACAAGGAAAGAATAGGGCACAGGTGGGGATGGATGGTTGGATGGTTAAGCTGTTTTTCATGTGGTAAACACTACTACTACTACTTACTACTACAGTAAACATTCAAAGTGGTATGCAACATGAACTTACACACGCCACATGGACACGCACACGTCTTTACCAGAGGGCTCCCAGGGCCTAGATGGATTCCTACTCTTCTTTTCTTATGTGTTTATTTGTGAGCAGTCATCAATGTCTGGATTCAAAAATGCTGAATGCACATTTAGTGTGAAGCAATGGTGCACTTGGGCATCATGGGATCTTCTAATTCTTAAGCATACAAACGAGTGCCTTGCAGCAGCCAGTTTGAATAACATTTTAGACTGGATACAGTAATGGGTCCTTATAGAGTTGTCAAAAGTACCGACTGTGGTACCTAGTCGGTACTGAAACTTTAAAAATGACGCTTTGAGCGCTGTTGAGCGGATTCATAAACACCTCTGATTGGCCATTGTGTTCACACACTCATTAGATATTTCTGTGATTGGCTTCAATGATCAGCGCTTCAAAAATATTGTAAATAGTCATCAACGATGCTCTTCACCGAGCACTTACACAGATACACACAGGAGCGTTTGAAAGCAGGCGTCTATCGTGGACCAGTCTGCTGAAAGACGCTTGCTTTTAAACGCTCACGCTTTCAAATTCACTTCCGTGTGCTTTCAAACGCTCCTGTGCGTTGATCGTTGTAGCCAATCACAGACATATCTGATGAGTGTGTCAACACAATGGCCAATCAGAAGTGTTTATGAATCCGCTCAACAGCGCTCTAAGCATCACATTTTTTAAATTTCAGTAACGACTGGTATCGAAGTCGGGACTTTTGAGAAATGTAGGTCCCTGTTGACTGTCATACTGAAGTAAGCATTCGATTTTAATGTATGAATGACACATTGTTTAAAAACTATGAATTCTGCGATTTTTGGGATACAGAAAAATTATTATAGGTATTGTAAGTACTGGGTAGATTATTTACAAATTGCAGTCCTTTACTGAATATAAATAACATGTAAACTATTACATTATATGATATAATCAGATTACTTTTAGATAAATTTTGACCTAACTTATCTATTGAAACTTGCTTCTGTCACAGAATTTAAAAAAAAATTATTTGTGAATTTTTTTTTTCTTTTTTCTTTTTCTTAGAGTTGTGATTTTTATATCCCAAAATTCTGAGTTTATATCTAGACTTGGAATTGCGAGAAATAAAAAGTCAGAATTGCGAGTTATAAAGTTTTTTTTTTTTATTATTTATTTATTCATTCTGTGGCTTCCATATTTATATCACATTAATCTGAATAGGATAATATTGTATCATAGTGATATAAAATATTAAGAGAAAGGGGGAAAAAATGTTGAAATTGATCAACATGAAACGCATTAAACATTTTGTCAGTGTTTTCCAAACTGGAGTTTGTGAAGGAACTGCAGGTGGTTCGTAAGTCGATGAAAAGGTAATAATTAAACCATAAGAATTGAATAAGAATATAAGAATAAGAATATAAAATTTAAAAATAAAATCAATCAAAATTAAAAAACACAAACATGAAATTTAAAAAATAATTGCTGTGTGTCCTCTGACTCGTGCCACTCCACAAAACTGGAGGGTTTTCTGAACATATAAGCAAAGGGCTGTTTTAGAAAGGAAAATTTAAAAGAAAAAGAGTATTGGTGAGAAACAATAAATCATGAAATGCCCTCCATTTTGTGAATGTTAAGTAATCATGTAATCAGTAAAAACTAGCTTGAAGGGTATTTTAATATGTAATGTGATCTAATTCCAAGTATTTAATTTTTGGAATCTGATTATGTAATCAGTTACTATGCAGCACTGGGTATATTTTAAAAATGTATATATAAAATAATAAGACCCTAATGTTCTTTTATAAATCTAGAAGTGGAGATATGATGCTTCGAATTAGCTGGTATCAAGAAAACTTGAGCTCACAAATGCATGCATGGATATTATACATGTAGAACAAGTGAAGGTCCGCTTGTTTTTCTTTTTCTCTTTGCATTCCATTTTACTTCTGAACAGGAGTGTTTGTGATGAGTTCATGCATTGCACCTTAATGTTCATATGAATGGTTGTAGGTATATTGAGATCTTTAAGAGCAGCCGAGCTGAAGTGCGGACACATTATGAGCCCCCACGTAAAGGCATGGGCATGCAGAGACCTGGGCCTTACGACCGTCCCAGCGGAGGAGGCCGGGGCTACAACGGCATGAGTCGTGGGGGATCTTTTGATCGAGTGCGACGTGGAGGATACAGTGGAGGTGAGACCAGCTTCTTTTGCGGAAGTGCCACATTTTTGTGCTTTAGCTATTTTGCATGTGCTTGCTTTGAATTTACTTTAATATTTTTTTTCTTTTTTAAATAGGAGTGTCCGATGGACGTTATGGTGATGGTGGTAATTTTCAGAGTACCACGGGTCATTGTGTTCATATGAGGGGACTCCCTTACCGGGCAACAGAACCTGACATCTACAATGTAAGTGGCCACTGTTTGATTTGCTTGATTTTATGACTTTATAAGAAAATTACATTAATTTGGAAATGTATAATAATTGGGTGTTTTTCTGTGCAGTTTTTCTCTCCTCTGAACCCGGTGCGTGTGCACATTGAAATTGGTCCAGATGGACGGGTAACCGGTGAGGCAGATGTGGAATTTGCGACACATGAAGACGCAGTAGCTGCAATGTCAAAGGACAAAGCAAACATGCGTAAGTTAGGTGTATCCTGACTAGAAAGACCTGTTTTTGTGTTACTGATATTAAATGCTAGGATTTTATATTCAAATCTTTAATTTCTTTGTTTAAATATCTTGTTTTCAGAACACCGTTATGTTGAGTTATTCCTAAACTCAACAGCAGGAGGCAGTAATGGGGGCTACGGGGGGCAGATGATGGGCGGAATGGGTAAGATAATAGTTTAACTACTCTAGCTTTTTATATAAAGCTGAGAAGGGCAAGTTGCTGTGATATTAAAATCAAAATAGACCAGCATGCAACAGTCACATCGTATTCTCTGTATCTAATATCTATTAATGGTTGTACAGACAACAATAGCCAAGTTTCCATCCAGTTTTTGTTATCGACAAAGCAAATATGCCCAAAAAACATTTTGTGAAATTTGCCTCCTCGAGGCTGTTTCCATCCAGTTGGCCTTTTACTGACAAAATGGTGTGCGTGATATCATCCCTAAAAAAAAAAAAAAAGCTTTCTGCCCTTAAGCCAATTCCATACATAATTTTGCGTATATCGCAAATTTGTATCTTGCAACCCATATATTTGTAAAATAAACAGAGTAATGAGACAACTGAAATTCGCCAGTGCTGCTTATTTTCACATTTAATGCTATTAAATGGGAAATATAAGAAGATGACGACGGTGAAGTGGAGCCACTTGTCTGACAGGACTTTACTGCCTTTATTTGATGAAGCGCTGGTTTGGACACAGAGCAGCTCACTTGTCCTGTATGCAAAATTTTTAGGGTCCATTAACAGTGAAATATGCAGTCTTTGTATATTGCAACTATCTTTAACACTTTGAACATCCAGTCAAGCCAGTCACAGTTTGACGCGGCCGGGAACGCATTCAAAGAAAAAGATCATTCAAAGCAAAGAGTTATTCGTTATGGTTTCAGAGTTCAATAACATTAAACCGGTTGCAAACATCAAATCAATGTTGTTTTTCTCAGTCTTTTTTTCTTTCTTTCAGAGACCGATGCAGTTCTGACCTAAAACATTTTATTTATTTAACCTTTTTTCACTGGTCTATATTAGATAAAATGAGGCTTGTTACATAGCATTTCTAAAATTCTATTAGAGATTTTGGAGTCAACTACTTTATTTCCTAATTTATTTGAAATTAAATTCTATATTAATAAATTGCACTTATAAAATTATTTCATTTACAAGTGTCATGTTTGTGATTTTCATTTGTCATGTAGCCTAAAACCTCTTCTGATCATGAAATTGAAACAGACTCACAATTTTGAGAGTACTTTTATTTGTTCAGATACAGCAGTATCATATCTGTATGTTATTTTACCTTTCTTTTTGTCAGTGTTGAAAACTCCAACATTCTTCCTTAATTTGACAGACACCCCACTTATTTTTGTTGAGCTGCAGAGATTTTCAAGACACTATTTTCCTCATCCTTGTGATGCACCTTTGAACTGCAGAGAAACTGCTTTAATGGGAGCAACATCACGAACGTGGACGCTGCATGACGTTTGTAGACTAATTCTATCACGTGACACCACTTTTATTTGCGTTAAAGCCCTTTTTCTCGACAAAACGTGTTTCCAAACCAATTTTTGCGACATTTGAAGTATCGACCTAGAATTTATGCACTAAAGATGAATGAAAAAGACTGTCGACATTTGAGAAATGTTATTGACAAATGGCATTTCCATCAGCTATATCGCTAAATATTTTGAAGCATTAAACCTTTTTTACCAAAAAAAAAATCCTTGAATGGAAACCTGGCTAGTGAAGCTGACCTGAGGATGAGACTAAACTACTGCTTATAAAATTTGTATTATAATATTATAACAGTATAATATTTGTTCTTTCTAGGAAACCAGTCGTCTTATGGGCACGGAGGGCAGCAGATGGGTGGAGGCTACACTGGAGGGTACAGCAACCAGTCCAGCATGGGAGGCTACAATGATTACAGTGCGTTTTAACTTTGTACTGTTGTTTAATGTAATTTTTCTACACTTTTCTGGTTCTCACATGTATATTCCTTTACCTCAACAGACAGCCAGGGTGGAATGAACAACAGTTATTATGGCGGCAGCCGTGGCTCAGTCGGCATGAATGGCATGGGAGGAGGCTGGGGCATGTAGATGCACCTGAAGAAGTATATTTGAGTTTTGGGTCGTCTCGATTCTGCTGAGGCTGTCTTTTTTTGTTCTTTGTGATGATGACTATGGGAAGAATCAGATTCACTCCTTGCCCACCTTTGCTCTGAACCTCAACGTTGGAATCAGTATTATATTTCCTGCAATTCCTGAGTTGAAGGTTCTGCCATTGATCTCAAGTCTTGGCGATTGTCCACGAGCCCCACTAGTAATGCTTGTAAATATCCTCCAGAAGTATGGCTCACTTCAGAGACTGTAGAACACAAGCCTCGCATGGCATGAGGTCCTGCAACTCCACTTTTTATAATGCCGAAAGAACTTTGATGAAACTGATTTTTAAACATAAACTGGAAAATGTTTTTCTTTTCTTGTCTGGCTACTTCACAACATGCATATTTTAATTTTCATTATTGTAGATGTTGCAGTTCCCTCTATTGGTCTGTCTTTGACTTCTCCATATGTATGGTTAATAAACATTCACATATGTATTGTCTGCTTTATGCACATTATTTTGTCTTATGAAAAGAGGTCAAAATAAAGAACCAACAATAAACCATATTTTAAAGACTAACCAAATTAGCAGATTTTGGGAAATATACAGGTGCTGGTCATATAATTAGAATATCGTGAAAAAGTTCATTTTTTTTATTGTAAATTATTTTAAAAAATGAAACTTTCATTTATACTAGATTCCCTACATGTAAAGTAAAACATTTCAAAAGTTTTTTTTTTTTTAATTTGTTGATTAGAGTGTACAGCTAATGAAAGTCCAAAATCCAGTATCTTAAATTATTAGAATATTTACATTTGAGTTTCATTAAATGACCACCCCTATAGTATAAATTCCGGGTATCTCTTGTTCTTTGAAACCACACTAATGGGGAAGACTGCTGACTAGGCAATGGTCCAGGAGACAATCATTGACACCCTCCACAAAGAGAGTAAGTCACAGAAGGTCATTACTGAATGGGGTGGCTGTTTGCAGAGTGATGTATCAAAGCATATTAAATGCAAAGTTGACTAGAAGGAAGAAATTGGGTAGGCAAAGGTGCACAAGCAACAGGGATGACCACAAGCTTGAAAATACTGTCAAGTAAAGCCGATTCAAACACTTGGGAGAGCTTCACAATGAGTCGAATGAAGCCGGAGTCAGCGCATCAAGAGCCACCACACTCAGACATCTTCAGGAAAAGGACTACCAAGCCACTTCTGAAACAGAAACAACATCAGAAGCATCTTACCTTGGCTAAGGAGAAAAAGAACTGGACAGTGAACAGTGGTCAAAAGTCCTCTTTTCAGATAAAAGTAAATTTTGCATTTCATGTTGAAATCATGGTCCCAGAGTCTGAAGGAAGACTGGAGAGGCACAGAATCCAAGCTGCTTGAAGTCTAGTGGGAAGTTTCTGAAGTTAGTAATGATTTGGGGGGCCTTGACATCTGCTGGTGTTGGTCCATTGTGTTTTATCAAGTGCAAAGTCAATGCAGCCATCTTCCAGGAGATTTTGGAGCACTTTATGCTTCCATCTGCTGACAAGCTTTATGGAGATGCTGATTTCCTTTTCCAGCAGGACTTTAGCACCTGCCCACAGTGCAAAAACCACTTCCAAGTGGTTTGCTGACCATGATATTACTGTGCTTTATTGGCCAGCCAACATGCCTGACCCCTGAAGCTATGGGATATTTTCAAGAGAAAGATGAGAAACAGTCGATCCAACAATATACAGATGATCTGAAGGCTCAATAGTGCCTCAGCAGTGCCACAGGCTGATCACTTCCATGCCACACTTCACTGATGCTGTAATTTGTGCTAGGAGCAAGTCATTTGCTGTAATATGTGCTGCTGACCAAGTATTGAGTGTACAAATTAACAAACTTTAAAGAACTTGAACTTTTCTGTTTTGAAAATCCATTTTTTGATTGATCTTAGGAAATATTCTAATATTTTGAGATACTGGATTTTGGACTTTCATGAGCTGTAGCCTACGCTCTAATCATCAAAATAAAAATTAAAAAAACGTTTGAAATGTTTTACTTTACATATAGGGAATTCTAGAATATATGAAAGTTTTATTTTTAAAAATAATTTACAATAAAAAAAAATTAACTTTTTCACAATATTCTAATTATATGACCAGCACCTGTAGGCTTTGTTTAGGCAGCTTATTATGACTATAAAAGGGTTTATGTCTGCATTTTGAGCACAAGGTGGAGCCAGCGATCTCACTGCGGATGATGATTAAAATAATTTAAACTTAAGCATGCACACATTCTGTATTCTTAAATAATATATGCAAATCCATGTATTTAAATGTAATCAATTTATTCCGTTTTAACTCGGCCTTTTACACTTTCGTTTTAACCTCAATTTCCCCTTAAAAATCATTTGCGTACAAATGTTAGAAAACTATACTTATAACATTTTGAAGCATCTTGACCAAATCTTTTACAAATATTATATTAGTTCCCAGCTGGAAAAATTCAGCAGGTCTAAACTTGTGGACAATGACCAAACCAGCTATGAGTTGGTCATCATAGCAGTTTAAGTTTAATATAGTTTTTGAATACGGTAGAAAGTCAACCATCTTCAACCTAGCAACTAGTTACCATCTTAAAAAAATCTATTTATTATTAACAAGGCAATAAAACACCAGCGTTATTGACGAATCAAATTATGAATCAATCTACCTCGATATTAGCTTTGGCTCCTAGTGCCGGTGATTGATTTAGGTGTGGCTAAAGTGATTCATAAAATATGTGTCGGTCTGACGGTCTATATAACTGCACCGGCGCGCGCCCTTGTTCTCAGCTCACAGCACGAGACTTTTGACACAGTCCCCAGCACGCGCATTTGCGTGCAGATCGCCGACGGGGCTGGAGGCACGGTGGTACAGTGAGCCAAACTTCTTATCTTCCAAAATCTGGGATTGTACTAAAAGGAATATGAATTCGTTATGGATTGTGATCTTTCTTTCCCATTATTTCGGTGAGTGTTTAAAACCAATGGCTTTTCATTAGAATGTGCTGTTACGCGGACCTGCCCAATATGTGGCACTTCTAGGTTTTTATATGAGTACGAGTACATTTTTTTACTTTTAAAATAATATTTTTTTGCTTCACTGTTATTTTTCTAACCACTTTTGACACATTGCTGATTGTATTCCCTATTTATTCCGTGGTTTATTTAACATTTTACATTATACACATATCTATAATCACCACCAGCTTTAAATGTTGCCATTGTTTTTCATCTTCTACATACTTACTGTATCTAAGATACACCAAATATGTGTTTTATATATTTAAAAAGCGTCTTGTTCTGTTCCAGTGTTACTCAAGGTGTGCAGTGGCGCCTCTGTGGACAGGTATGAGAGTGGCAATCCCAGAACAACAGTGGGCAACCTCTTTCACCCCCCAGAGAAAACAAACACAACAGGGCACCAGCTGCACAATGGGACAAATGTGTATGAAAATGATGAAGATTATGATTATGATGAAGATGATTATCTCTCTGGGGATTATGACCTTAACGTGCCAAGAGGTAGAGTTGCTGCTTTCCACTGAATGCTAATTTTTAAGTGTTCAACAAATATGTTTTTAATGCTGATATCTTATGAATTCCAATAAACACCATTTTACATAAGTACTCAACAAACAAATAAAAAGATTTTGGAATGACACTAGGATGGCTACTTTTGTTAAACCTGTTTCACAACTGATTATTATTTTATTATAAAAATTAAACTAAGTGTTGTATACTTCCACAGGAAATGCAAGTGTGTATTCATTCAATGAGTGTGTTACACTGTTGTACAAGATGATCACAGACTGACATCACTGCTCTTTCTTGCTCAACAGTGGCATTTTCAACCAAACCCAAACATCCGTCGGTGATGCCCACTAGTGAGAAGGCAACAAAAAAAGGAAAAAGGAGGGGCAAAGGAAGAGGCAAGGGGAGAAAGAAGAACCCCTGCCTGGGGGAATACAAAGATTTCTGCATTCATGGAGTGTGTCAGTATTTGAAGGAGCTGAACACTCATTCTTGTGTGTGAGTTTCATGCAGTGCATTGTTCTTTTCTCCAACTTTTGTTCAATAAATTACATGTTTTGTTCCTCCTGATAGTTGTTTAGCAAAGGCTTGACGTTTGCATTTATTAATTTAGCAGACACTTTTATCCAAAGCACTTTATAAATGCGTAAAAATCCAAAGACAAGCAGTTAATCATAATATCAGCAATGGTACAATATACAGTTTCAGCAAAATTAGAGAGGAAAAAGAGTAGAATGATAACGGAATTATTGCTTTTCTCTCCTGATATGATTCTCTCGTGTGACGTTGCACTGATCTTGAACTTTTGAATGATCTTTTCTTACAGTTGTCAAGCATATTACTCAGGGGAGAGATGTCATTTATTCACCCTACCAGTAGCTAAAGAGGAACAGCGTTACAGCCGGACCACAGCTCTAGCTGTCATAGCGGTGGTTCTGTCCCTCATGTGTCTCGCAATCATCGCTATTCTGCTAGCACTAAGGTACCATGAATCAGCATTATATTATTCTTAATCATTAAACTGTTAATGTTTTACAAAGTTCCTCAGATATTCATCACGTTTTTCCTTACAGGTACCACAAAAAAGATGACGCTGATGTAGAAAGTGAAGAAAAGGTCAAACTTGAGGCAATGTCAATATAGTTGTGATAAGGAAAGAAAGGTAAATAGCTGTCTATTATTTGTTAAATATTTTAAATATATATATATATAATTTTTAAAAAAATAATATTTATTAATGTTTTACAGGACGTTGAAAGTCTAAACGACATGTGACCCATTGATGGATAGCATTATGGCTGAGGATCAGGGGCATATTTTTTACATTATACCCAATGGTAATCATTACTTTAAAAAAAAAAACAACAAAAAAAAACCTTGCTCTCCTTTAAAAATTGATCCACGCCCCTGATGTCCTGCAATTATGGTGTCTGTCTGCACTGGCATGAAGGATGTTTTGAACACTGCTTCCATGTACAGTACAATGACTTTCTCATTGAATTCTCCTCCTGGAGAACATATTGAGAGGACTGAACTGGATGAATGTACTTCGATCAAGTTGCTTTTTTTGCTCTTTGCTTATTTATTTATTTTAAAATAGGAGTTTCTGGTTTATCCCATAAGTTTGAATCTATAGTACTGTCAGAAACATCCCAAAGCACTTGTAATTATTTATTCATAATGTATTATTTATTTTGATATGTAACAATTTTGTGTACTGAATACACTGTAAGTTTGTAAATGTTTTTTTTTTTTTTTTTATTGTGTATATATATTTATTATTGATAGAGACAATCAAATAATGTTCTAATAGGACTGAAGTTGCTTCACAGACTGTACAATCACATATGGAAGACTCTGCAATAATATTATAGCTAAACTGTGAAATAAAAAGATTTACAGAGCTCTAAAAATTCAAATCAATGACGTACTGTGGAGGATTGTCAGAGACAGGGCTTTGTAAGTCTTTTAAATGTATTACTGAGAAAGTGTAGCTTAAATTAAGTGAAATAAAACCATGTTTATCAAAGCATTTTTGAAGTACTGTGTGTAAAAAAAAAATAAAAAAAAATAACCCAATTTCATTTACTAATTTCAAGCAATTTCAAGCAATTTCATTACTGTTGTTTGACTTTAATAAACAATTATTGTCACATTGTGAATTTCAACGTGTCTGTGATCATGTTTTTAGTGTTTATATTGGAAAGATGCAGGTCTGGCAGCATATTTGTCAACTTATGTAAATGTTTTCCTTTTTTTTTTTTTAATTGTAGTGCTTTGAGTAGGGATATGTTGGTTATGTACAAGTATGTTGTAAGGTTATACTATTAAGGAGTGAGTAAAGATATAAAAATGTTATGTATAAAGCTGATATACTCATCTTATTTAGTAGCCTATGCTCAAGTCCCAAACTGGTTTACAGCCATTTGTCTCCTGCATGGCAGAAGAAACAGTGTCTTCAGGAGCCACAGTACATGACTTTACAAGACAAAACATGTTGATAATAATTACAAATATTTTCTCAAGCAATGTTGCACTGAGGTGAAACGTGGGCTGTAAAAATAGAAAAGGCAGCATAAATGGGAGTCACCTTTTGGCTTTTGAAACATTTGTGACTTTTCCCTTAACAGCATTACACATTAACATTAAATATAAAAGTCTATTTAATAACTCGTGCACTATCATTCCTAGGCTGCACTATTTTGAGATTGAGGTGATGTCTAAAATCCTACCGTGCTATCTATCTAGAGAACATTTTTGGGATTTCGAAACCGAAAATGCTGTCTATGTAGGTCGCTCACTAGGTTTTGCGACTAGCTCTTTGTTTCACGCATGCGCAGTGACCCATTCTTCTCTCAGCATCATGGCGGCTCCCGTAGACCTCGAGTTGAAGAAGGTAAACGGGGGTTTACAGATTTATTTACAGAAACTAAACGTGATTATTGCGTCGTCATGATAAAATAAAGAGTAAAGTGTTGTTTTAAAAACCAAGGTAGATCAGAATTATGGAATTAAACTATAAAAGCAATGTGAAATGGCAATATGCAACCTCGGTGCACTAGAAACCGTTTCATTTGTTATTTATTTTTGGTATAATGTCAAAATAGTATTTTAGACGTTTACTGTCTACTGTAAACCCTTTATAAATTCATATATATACATAAAATGATGTAAAAAGCTTTCAAAATATGTCTGTCATTTTCTTTAATATTTGGCACTTTGACTGTTGCTAGTTGTTTGTAACTACGTTATATGGTTATAAGTCTCTGGTTAGGTTACCATTGTAAACCTTTTGCAAAAGTATAGAGTCTAGTCTAAATTTTAGGTTTCTGACATTTCTGCTCTTTCATTCACATTTGAGTATGTAGTATATAGAATAAACCCTCTCTCAGGTATCTCTGTAATAACTAATTCACATCCAATAAACAATGTTTTAACATGTGCTTGAGGGCATGAAAAAAGTTATTATATTGCAGCAGATCTCATTCAACTCAAACTGCAACCCTCACATCTGTATCCCACAGGCCTTTGGAGAGTTGCAGGCTAAAATGATTGACACCCAGCAGAAGGTGAAGCTGGCAGACCTGCAGATCGAACAGCTGAGCCGCATGAAGAAGCACGCCAACCTCACGCATGCAGAGATCACGTCACTCCCTGACACCACTCGCATGTTCGAGGGAGCAGGACGCATGTATGTGCATTTCTGTTGGTGTAAAATCCGGGCCTGAATGAGACCTTTTTTTCTACTGTGATCATTACGTTGACCTCATTCTCAATTTTCCAGGTTCATTTTACAGTCAAAAGATGAGATCACCAATCAGCTTTTGGATAAGCAGAAGACCGCAGATGAGAAGATAAAGGAGCTTGAGGTAAGTTAGGAGCATTAGCATCTCTCTCAGTTACACTCTGTCAAGCACCTCAAAACTGTGTTACCTAAACCTGGTATTAACATCCATCTCTCACAAGTGGCCAATGTTACATAAAACAGGTGTAAATAAGGTCTAATGCATTTTGGAATACAGTCAGTGAAGCCACATTTTAGAGGTGTGGCATGTGACACAATGCATTTGTAGTGTAAACGATATTATATCTAATTGCCTATTCATCTGTCAATCAAGTATTGATAAAACAACATAGGTTTTAAAATTTGCTGTTTATGTAGCGTCTTGAAAAAAATTTGTAGAATTCCATAGATATAGAGTTTAAACAACAACTTCACTCTGCCAAATGCAGTGACACTGCTAATTCTATTTGGGGAAAAGTTAAGAAACTAAATATAGATCATATCTGAAAATTGATACTGATGTTGTGCAAGCATGACTTAATGCTGCCTTCATGTGCTATCTGAATTATGGTAAATGCGAGTTTCGTAGTTACAAATTACACATGAATGTCTTCTCAAGTCGTATTTACCACTGGGAAGCTCGGGGATAATTTTGATAGTCAAGTTCCCGAATTAGGCGTGCCATAAACTTTAAAGATGACGGAGGGGAGAACGATTGCTGCTGTAACTGGTATTTTTTAGTCGTTTTTTTCACAACAGCTATATCGCCTTGTTAAAGTAGTGCATATTTAGACGATTGATCATTTGAAGTGTATTGTATGTTTCATACACAGCGAAAATAGCCTGTATTTGACTGAAATTCCAGAATTGTCATCAAGCTGAATATCTAAATAGAGCAGTCAATGAATGGGAGACTAAATATCATTTTGGCTTTAAAGGGTTAGTTCACCCCAAAATGAAAATTCTGTCATTAATTACTCACCCTCATGTCATTCCACACCCGGAAGACTTTCGTTCATCTTCGGAAGACAAATGAAGATCTTTTTGATGACAGAATGCTATCAGATTTCCTTCGATTGACTGCCTTTGTTACTACCACTTTGATGCTTCAAAAACTTCATATGGATTTGTTTTACGATCTCTTTATGAATTGAGCAGTTTCATCCAAATTTTCTGAAGAGAATCGATCGCTTGTTATGATGAAAAGATTTAATTTAGGCTTTTACTCAATGTAAACATTGATCAGCGAACATCACCAGAAGCTTATGAATGAACCTCATTAGTTATGCAGCATGTTTGAGCTTCAGAAAGAGGTTTGTTCTTGTGCGTCATTCATGTTCGGCTGAGCTTCTGCTTATGTTCGCTGATCAGTGTTTACAAACGAGTAAAAGCCTAAATTAAATCTGTTCATCATAACAAGCGATTGATTCTCTTCAGAAAATTTGGACTAAACCGATCAATTCATATAGACATTAGAGTGGCAGAATTTTCATTTTGGGGTGAACTAACCCTTTAAAGGTGCCCTAGAATTAAATATTGAATTTATATTGGCCTAGTTGAATAACAAGAGTTCAGTACATGGAAAAGACCTACACTGAGTTTCAAACTCCATTGTTTCCTCCTCCTTATATAAATCTCATTTGTTTAAAAGACCTCCGAAGAACAGGCGAATCTCAACATAACACCGACTGTTACGTAACAGTCGGGATCATTAATATGTACGCTCCCAATATTTGCATATGCCAGCCCATGTTCGAGCATTAGACAAGGGCAGCCAGTATTAACGTCTGGATCTGTGCACAGCTGAATCAACAGACTAGGTAAGCAAGCAAGAACAATAGTGAAAAATGGCAGATGGAGCAATAATAACTGACATGATCCATGATATCATGATATTTTTAGTGATATTTGTGAATTGTCTTTCTAAATGTTTCGTTAGCATGTTTCTAATGTACTGTTAAATGTGGTTAAAGTTACTATTGTTTATTACTGTATTCACGGAGACAAGAGAGCCGTCGCTATTTTCATTTTTAAACACTTGCAGTCTGTATAATTCATAAACAACTTCATTCTTTATAAATCTCTCCAACAGTGTGTAATGTTAGCTTTAGCCACAGAGTATAGCCTCAAACTCATAGAGAATCAAATGTGAACATCAAAATAAATACTTTACTCACATGATTCGATGTATGCACACAGCATGCATGACGAACATCTTGTAAAGATCCATTTGAGGGTTATATTAGCTGTGTGAACTTTGTTTATGCACTGTTTTATAGTTGCGAGCTCGGGGCAGGGAGCGCAAGGATTTAAAGGGGCCGCAGCCTGAATCGGCACATAGTTAATGATGCCCCAAAATAGGCAGTTAAAGAAATTAATTTAAAAAAAATCTATGGGGTATTTTGAGCTGAAACTTCACAGACACATTCAGGGGACACCTTAGACTTATATTACATCTTTTAAAAAACATTCTAGGGCACCTTTAATAAGATTTTCCCAATAAATAGGCAAGAGTAAACCTGGTGTCCTCCATGATTTCTGTTCTTTCTGACAACAAAGCTTGAATGCAACAAGCTCATAATCACAACTTCAGAATTGGGAAGTCATACATTTCCAATAGCATGTGAAGGTATATCATGCTAAAGACATTTATAATGTTACAAAAGATTTTTATTTAAAAGGTGCCATGTTTTCCACAAAAACATTAAGTAGCACAACAGTTTTCAACATTGATAAGAAATGTTTCTTGAGCAGCAAATCAGTGTATTTAGAATGATTTCTGACACTGGAGGAATGGTTTAAACTACATTATTATTTCACAATATTACTGTTTTATAAATAAATGCAGCCTTAAGAGACTTCTTTCAAAAACATTAAAAAATCTTACCAAACCCAAACTTTTGAACAGTACCGTATATGTATTAATACAGCGACAGTTAGTAATGTATGCACTCATAAAATGATAGAACCTTCCCTTGATGAAATCCGATCACAAGCTGTCACAGGAGATGCTTTTGAAGAGAATGTGGTGGTGTAAGTGTTAAATGCCATTAGGTTGACCACATGTGATCAAATCACCCACGACGGATGTTAATACCAGGTGTAAACAGAGCATAGTATCTTGTATTTGTAGTGTGATTATACACCTTTTTTTTCTCTCTTTTTGAATTTCAAAAGGAAAGTACAAGAAAGCAGTTAGTTTGTGGAATTATTCTTTTTTATCAAAGTTCTATTATGATTAAAACCATTAAAAGAAAGAAAGTTTAGAGTTAGTGCATAAAATGTCTATGTATTTAAAGAAGGAATAAAATGTTGAAATAAATTAATGCTAATGAATGTATAAGATTTTTATGCAGAGGGAACCTTTATGATTTATGATTTTGTCCCCCTGTAGTCAATAATTTTATCCCTTAATACCCATCTTTGATCACCAAAATTACATATTTAAATGTTTTTTCTTGTGAAAAAAAAATCGTAATGCCTTAAAGGGTTAGTTCACCCAAAAATTAAAATTCTGTAATTTATTCCTCACCCTCATGTTGTTCCACACCCGTAAGACCTTTGTTAATCTTCAGAACACAAATAAAGATATTTTAGTTGAAATCCGATGGCTCAGTGAGGCCTTCATAGGGAGCAATGACACTTCCTCTCTCAAGATCTATAAAGGTACTAAAAACATATTTAAATCGGTTCATGTGAGTACAGTGGTTCAATATTAATATAATAAAGCGACGAGAATATTTTTGGTGCGCCAAAAATAACAAAATAACTATTTATGTAGTGATGGCCGATTTCAAAATACTGCTTCATGAAGATTCGGAGCACAAATGAATCAGCGTATCGAATCATGATTCAGATCGCGTGTCAAACTGCCAATGGCTGAAATCACGTGACTTTGGCGCTCCGAACAGCAGATTCGACACACTGATTCATTTATGCTCTGAAGCTTCCTGAAGCAGTGTTTTGAAATCGGCCATCACTAAATAAGTCGTTACTTTGTTTTTTTTGGCGCTCCAAAAATATTCTCGTCGCTTTATAATATTAATATTGAACCACTGTACTCACATGAACCGATTTAAATATGTTTTTAGTACCTTTATGGATCTCGAGAGAAGAAGTGTCATTGCTCCCTATGAAGGCCTCAGTGAGCCATCGGATTTCAACTAAAATATCTTAATTTGTGTTCCGAAGGTCTTACAGGTGTGGAACGGCATGAGGGTAAGTAAGAAATGACAGAATTTTCATTTTTGGGTGAACTAACCCTTTAAAATAGCTTGAATGTAACTCTACACCCTTGCCTCATTTAAAATACATGGATCTATAAATATGCTAATTAGCCCCACCCCCACTCACTCACACAAGCTCAGACGAGATCCACTCAGTCAACTTACTGAGGTAAACGCTGCACAATGGTATCGCTTTTTACAATGTCGGACACATAACTGTAATTAATATGATTAGCCTTTTATAAAGCTAATAATGTGTTGCTGATGTTAAACAAACCATGTTCACATTCGCCATGTCAGAGTCAGACAGCTGAATTCTAACAATCAGTATCCTTAGAAACGCTTTGAACAACTCAGAACATCAGTGGAGAAAGGCACATAGTTCATCATAACATCGTAATATGCTTCATACACCCGCCATATTGCTAAATCTACTCGATTTTTCATATCAAAAGAAAATATACCGGGATAACCTTCTTTTGAGACTCTCTCGTGCGGTCAGTTAATGATATGCTAGAGCCCGGCGGCACGTCGACGTGATTGGTTACAAGGTAGTTTGTGACGACAGAAACACCAGCGATTTCAAACCACGTCTTTGGTTTACTGCAGTTTTAAAGAGAAAATACTCAGCAATGGTGTTGACATGAATTTGCACATGGTTTGTCTTAAAGCATGTTAAAAACACCAGGTACATATATGAATAACATTAAAAACTTGATTTTCACCAGTGGGGGACTTGTTTACACAGCAGTCAGTAGTCACCGTAGCATGCTTGTGTGGTTATTTTTCCCCTGTACATGCTTCTCCCACTGTTTTACAAGTACACTCAGAATTTCACACTTGCTGTTTGTGGGTGGAAAAGCCCCCATGCTTGTTTTTAGCTGAGAATGTGTGGTTAAAATGATGGGCATACATCACAGCGTTCCCATCACTATGGTAAAAACCACATGAGCTACATGGCCTTCATGATATACTTATCTTCTCACAAACATTTGCATGCTGTATGTTACATTATTAGAGCCGTCATCCTTCTGCCTCCCTTTTTCCTATTTGCTTATGAACTCTTTATTTGTGAACAATGTACTGCCACCCCAACATGTATTTTTGTAAAATACTTTTTTTGTAATTCATAGTCCATTGACTGTTATTATAGTCAGTGAGAAATTTGCACTGGAACTTCGTAGGTGGTCTGAAAAATTCTGTGAAGGAGCTGATGTGTTCATTCTTGATTTGACTTACCAAGACCTCATTGTAAGGAAATTGTGACGACAAATGTCATCGTCATCATCTACGTGTGGGCCTCTATGAAAATGACTGATGCAATTGATTCAGTGTCACATCATGTTTTTTCCTTTTGTGGGGTGTTGAATCGTAGATTTTGTCACAGGTTTTCTGAGATCACCAGCTTCCTACTTAAATTAGCAGCTCTTTGGTTTGAAGTTCCTTTGAAATTCAGTTGTTGTTGTTTTGTTTTTTCTCTGAGCACTTTCTAATTATGTCTTGATGGAACATAGACATTGTGATATAGGCAGGGTCCATCACTAAAACTATTTATCATCAGTCAGATTTCTTTATCAGATTTTCTATTGCATTTAAAAAAAAAATAGAGTATTAATTATTTTTATAATTAATACTCTAAGCAAATGTAAAAGTGAACTGTTCTTTGAAAAAAGCTGTATTATTTTATTGTTTATGAAATATACTTTTAATTTTAATTATAATTTTATCAATTAAACAGCAACCATGTCAATGTCTACAAAGTTGATTTGATTTTAAAAAAGATTTTAACTTCAATTTAAAAAGACCAATAGATTTACACGCTTTTATATCCTCTGGCAAAGCATTCCATCGAGTAGTATCTTTCACAGCAAAAGACGATAGTCCAAAAGCAGAACGACGAAAAGGAACAACACAATTATTATAGATGATCTACTTATTACTATATCTTTTTCTTATGATTCTAACCAACATTTATATCACAGATACTTTTTCTAAAATATAATTTCTTGTGCACACTACTGTTTAAAAGTTGTATATTTTTATATTTAATTAACACTTTTATTCAGCAAAGGTGTATTCATTTGATCCTAAGTAACAGTAAAGTCATTTATAATGTTACAGAAGATAAATCACTTTTTTAAAATGTATTTAAATAGGAAACAGTTATTTTAATTTGTTAAAATATTGCTGTTTTACTGTATTTTTGATCAAATCAATGCAGCCTTGGTGAGCATGAAAGACTGTTACTGACCACAACGTTTTGAACGGTGGTATAAGTTTGACACTCAACAATTTTTTTTTTTAATTAAAATACATATTATACGTAAGGGGTAATCCATGGCTAGCTGTGCATTAAACAATTTAAATGCATGATGTGGAGGCAAAGAACCACCTGATGCGAAGTGGTTAAAATCACAGTTATTTTCATCAGTAATGGCTCGTTAGATCTAGCACAGGGGTGTCCAACCCTGCTCCTGGGCTGCGTTCCACTCCAGTTTTAGACACGCACTCGCAAACTTCCCTACACACTTCCCCTCGGGGGAATCCCTGCCGCCATTTTGAAGTGCGTTCCACTTCGTGAAGTGGACGAGGGAAGTTTACATGTACACTTCAGGCAGCTCCATAACCCACAATGCAACACGATTATGACGTCACCGTCATATCACGTTTAATATACCCTACCATAAACAATTCTATGATATATTAATTATTTTTGTAAACATTTAAAACACACATAAATACATATAGAATGCTGTATTAAACAAATTTGTAAGGGGAAAAAAAAAATAATAAATCGGCTCCATTGCGGATTCCAAGTGATCAAGGGCTTAGGACGTTCCAGTTCAGCCCATTGCAAAGGTTCCGCCAGAAGTGGGCACTCGTGCAAACGTAAGCAATGGCGTACATCCGAGTCAACGAGACCGAGGGAAGTTAGCGAGGGAAGGGCATTTAAAAACCGAACTGGAACGCAGCTCTGGAGAGCATCCTGCAGATTTCCGCTCCAACCCCAATCAAACACACCTGAACCAGCTAATCAAGGTTTTCAGCATTGCTTGATAATTACAGGTGTGTTGGAGCAGGGTTGGAACTGAAGTCTACAGGACAGTAGCTCTCCAGGAGCAGGGTGAGACACCCCTGATCTACCATATCTGCCCACTTTGAAATCAGACAAAGAGATGAAGCAGTGTGGTAAGATAACATTTATTTGAATGAATTATCGATCGATCGATCGATCGAGAGAGAGAGAGAGAGGTGTATGTGAATTACCTGTGTTTATGCAGCGTCTCTCTACTAATAGTGAAGCTGCGGAATTCAAATACTTCAAAAACAGTGATGTTACCCCCTCGTTGCTAAGAAATATAATGTAGCGATTCAGTAGCAAAGCTTTTTTATCAGTAAAAGTCATGCACTGGTAAGTCTCTGTACTCCTGAATGATTCTGTTTGCACGCAGAGCGGTCTTCGATGTGGGTGTGTGTGTGTGTGTGCTTCAGTGAAAGCAGCGCATTAATTTAGAAAGGTGATGACTGGAGCTACCTGTGCATCAAACTGTTTTATTGCACACCTTCCAGCCAATCAGAATCGAGTATTAAGACAGACTATGGTATTATGAAAATTATAGCACTCTTTTCTCGCTTACATGGTTTAACGCCAACCTGCTCGCTGTTCAGACGACCTGTTTTGTAAAATAGAAATATGTGCATGACTTTCAGTTTGTTGCATTTTCAGAACATAGAATATAATAGTAAAATGTTAAGTAATGAGCTGAAGAAAGCATCTCTTGTGCTTTAAACAGCATTCAGTAAGCACCTTACATGGCAGCTGGCTACACACAACTTTTCTCTGTGACCTCAGCCAGTTTTCAAATGTGTCTTGTCTTATACTAAAATATACAACTCCAATTTGTAATGAAAATGAACACCCATCAGAGTTGCTTGGCATTGCAACTAAATAGGAGATTGACCTAGGGGTGTACGAATATGTCCTTCACTTTACAAAAACACACATAGAGAGTTGCACAAATACACTACGGTGCATTTAGAGTGCACGCTTTCACTGCATGATATAATCCATTAAAAATAATTTATAATGCACCCAGTATTCAAGATAAGGGGGTAAAAGTACATCTGTATGTCTTTTTATATTTATATCATTTAACATAGTTAATCTATATTACATGAAGAATGCCGTTTTTCTCCAAATATCAGCATGATTACAAATGTGATATTGATTTGATACAAGAGTTCAATAAACAAATGCTCTGTTTTGCCAACGAAAATAGTTTCAAACAAAGCCACAGGACTGATTTGCATGTCTGAGCAACACATGGCAGTGAATGAATGAATCGTTTGAATTAATGATTCAATGACTCACTCTTGAAGACAGACAAATCATGAGGCGTTTCTCAATAACAAGTTCGCAAACTTCGGACTTGCGTCCTTGGTAGTTAGGACAAGTAGCAAGTTCGACTCAGGAGAACAAACTCCCGTGAACGGGAGGACACAAGTCCAGTGATTCTGCAAATGGCACAGCGGCATACTTGATAACATCACTTAGCTCGCTGTGGCTTCTCCGGTTATCTCTGTATGTGTATTTTAGGCAACAATAAAACGAAATGTGTTATAAAACACCACCCTGCCTCTTTTTTTTTTATTTAAAAAACAAACAAACAAAAACATATTAATAGCCTCACAAATGTGGTTCAGGCAAATGTGGTTCTTCAATCTCTGCATATAGCCTATAGTATTTATAACAAAACGAAATATTAAACAACCCTGCCTCTTTTCGTTTACATTTCAAAAATATTAAACATTAATATATGTGCATAATTTTGATTATCTTCACTGTAATAAAATAAAACAAAAACAACTTTTTGTTAAATGTCAGTTTTAATGGTCAATAATAGCCATTATAAAAGGTATAAGAATATACAATAAGAAATAAAGCAAACAATTCAGTCAGGCGTACAAAATCAGCGCTTTAGTAGGCTACAACGGTGAAGTTAAATAGCCTAAATATATTAAGTTATGAAACGTCACTTTGCCCTCATCCAAAACGATTTGCCATGGAACAAATTATAGATTCATGAGACCAAAGATCAACAATTAAATATACAAAAGACGAATGATCTCATGTAACCAGTACAGAGGCATCTGAGCCAGCGGCAAATGGGTACATGCAGAAATTAGTACAAGTCTGCACAAGTCACCTCTCGATGCATCCTCGGTAAAAGGGGCGGATCAAGAACACATCCGGGGATTTGAACTGTACTTGGCTATATGTGAACTTTGAATTGGAACAGGACTTGGACAGCGACTGTTGACATTTTACAAGTCCACAACAGACAAGAACGCATATTGAGAAACAGCTATGCTTTGTTCCTGAGTGAATCAGCCATTTGAATGAATCGGTTGAAACTCAATGATTCACTCATTAACAGGGACTTTCTGCCAATCAGTATTCAACATTTTATGTTTATAACATCAAAAGATTATTGTAACTGCAGTTTAAATGTGTTTGTCAGCTCTAAACTGCTTTAAACAATATGTTAATGCATATAAATGCCGCTTCAGATGCAGCTCCTGTGTTTCCTCTGCATTGCAAAGATTAATTTTGTTGATACTGATTTCATTTGATTGGTAACAGCCCAATTATGTCTTATTGTTCTAACTGAATTTATTGATTAAATGTAAGAATTTGACACAGTAGATTGAGGCATACATTTAATTAGGTTAAAATGGCTTTATAAAAGGTAAAAATGCCCATAAAAAGGTAAAAAAATCAATTTAAACTTATTGGAAAAGACAATTTCCATCACTGCAGTGAACTAACTACTGCACAAAATATGAAGAATATCAAAAACTTTTGGAGTCAGCTGCCCACGGCAGCCCAAAAACCTGCTAAGGTACCAACACAATAAAACACACTCAGCAAAATATTGTCTAATTATCGTTATTGAGAAAATCCCAGAAAATATCGAGATAGCATTTTTTTGTCAGCAGTGTACACCCCTCGATTGACTATATTTGGCTCTTGATAGGTGTAAATTTCAGACCATGGGTGTGAAAACACTAGCAAAGTTATACGCCTCATGAAACAGCAGATTCTAAACCTGTGAGTAGTGGCCACATCAGTCACAACAAATGTGTTCAAACAAAGTTCACATGCATTTCACTGATGTCATCGTTCATGACTGAGTGAAAAGGCAGCTGTTCAGATGTTTACCTGAACCTCAGACACGAGTGTGACCACCTGTAGCCTCGTGGGAGGTCCTGCTTTCTGACACAGCAGCCTCCTATTTCAAACAGATTTCAGATCAATGCAGTTATTTTCAAACTGCATGACATTAAGGGAATGCAGCAGGCCCCGTCAGGTGAAAAGTGTTAAACCAGCACAGCATGTCATCGAGGTGTCATACCATGAGACATCCTTCTATGCATTTTGCATGAGGGGAAAATGTATTTTAAAACTTGACAAGTTTGGAAAAGTTCATGAGAAGAATGGGAGGAAGTGTTTATTTCCTTATGATGGGAATTTATAGTCATGTTCTAAAAATACTGTTTATCTTACAATGCACAGTGTTGGTTTAGAGAGCTTCAATGATTCAAATTTCTTATCAGACTGAATAAGCAATTCAAATCATTCTATGAATGTGTCAATTACTGTAAACTTCTCTTATCTTTCAGTATTATCCCCCCTTATGTCAACTGTGATGTAATTTCTAAATTGTCACCTATCATTGTGGTAAATCATCAGTGTGGGTCCTATTTAAGCAGAATGTGACATATCGGTGCAGATGAATCGCATCTAGATATGAGTGTATAAAAAGAGGAAATGAACCTGTGATGCAGTAAAACACAGGGTGAGACATTTAGTAGATCAGGTACAGCAGTCTAGTTTACCTTTCATCTGTCTGGGTCTGGTGTGTCATGCAGAGTCGTTTCTTCATCTCAAGTCATGACCTTATCTAGTATTTACCCTTTGGCTATAAACATTGTCTAGCATCTTTTAACATATAAGAAAGAGTATAGGATTTCTTTCTTTCATTCTTTCTTTCGTTTTGATAATTTGAACCGTGGGTCCTGTGTAATACACATGGGCGTATTTAATTTTGTAGTTTTACATTTTGTAGTAAATAATGTTTTAAATTAAAAACATTGAGATTTAATAACAAGTACAAAAAAATGCACTACATGGATTTCACATTAAAAACCCAAATAAAATGTAGACTGCATTTGATTGATCAAAAGTTACAATAAGACATATACTTTTACAAGTTTTTCAAGTAAATTCTGTTCTTTTAAAATTTCTATTTATCAAAGAATCCTGAAATATATCATAAATATGTTTTCCACAAAAATAATACCGCAAGCAGCACAACTGTTTTCAACATTGATAATAATGAAATATGTTTCATGAGCAGGAAATCAGCATATTAGAATGATTTCTGAAGGATCATGTGACTCTGAAGACTGGAGTAATGATGCTGAAAATTCAGCTTTGCATCACAGTGCAGTCTTGGTGAGCATAAGATGCTTCTTTCAAAAACCGACCCCAAACATTTGAACGACAAATTTGTGTATTGTATGCAGAATAAGTGCTGCATTTGATAAAGAACTTCTCTACCCGTTAATTGTGACATAAAGCTTTTGCCATACAACGTACATTGATTTGTGTCATATATATCTTTTCATATGATATTAAAGGGTTAGTTCACCCAAAAATGAAATTTTGTCATTAATTGCTCACCCTCATGTCATCCCAAACCTGTAAGTCCTTCGTTCATCTTCAGAACACAAATTAAGATATTTTTTTAGAAATCTGAGGGTTTCTGAACCACACATAGCAGTAACATCATTGCACCTTTTGAGGTCCAGAAAGGTAGTAAAGACATCGTTAGAATAGTCCATGTGACTGCAGTGATTCAACCTTAATGTTATGAAGCAACAAGAATACTTTTTGTGCGCAAAAACAAAACAAAAATAACGACTTTATTCAACAAATTCTTCTCTCCTCTGTCAGTTTCCTATGCAGTTGACCTAGTAAACACAGTGCAGCGCTTCCGTGTTCTACGTCAGAACGCCGGTTCATTATTGGCCGGCTCCTGTGTCAGCATCACACACATGTGCCAATTCTGAGCCGGCGTTTGGACGTAAACAATGAAGCTGCACTGCATTCACTACATCAGCAGCGTATGACAGCAGTTCAAATTGTTGAATAAAGTTATTTTTGTTTATGCGCACAAAAATTATTCTCTAGACCTCAAAATGTGCAATGATGTTGCTGCCTATGTGTGGTTCAGAAACCCTCAGATTTCATAAAAAATATCTTAATTTGTGTTCCGAAGATGAACGAAGGTCTTACGAGTGTATGACAACATGAGGGTGAGTAATTAATGACAGAAATACCCTTTAATCAAGCAATAATTGGTGGAATTAGTGCTTTGAGTGGCACTGCGCATATTTGGGAAAGGTATTTCCTTGTTAAGGAGTATGCCAAAGTAAATCAATTTGCATAGTCTTACTAATGTATTTACTCTCTAATCGATTGCTCATCCCCATCCCAACTTTGCATATGCGCATCCGTTACTGCACTTAATGCTATTTGCAGGAACTCTGCATTGAAAAGGCAAATGAGATGCAAGGAAGTGTACCTGAAGTGTAAATGAGAGCTGTGAGATCATGGGCGTTCACTCATATACAGTATTTCTGAGCTCTGTGTGTGTTCTGGCCCAAAGTGTGTGTTCTGCATCGTGTCTGGGCCTGTCTGTCTTTGGCTTCGGTGCATTGGGCAGTTTGGGTGTAATTCCAGGCTCGGCCGTGACATCATTGTGAATAAATGCAGGGCTGGTGACATCTGGAATGATGCCCAGGGCTTCCCTCAACAGGCAGAGAGCGAGTGAGAGAGCAGCATGTGATGCAAGTATCTTGTCAAAACTGGCTACAGCTTATTTCATTTCACTGTGACCATCACATATCCCAAAAAAATGGAAATACTGTCATCATTTACTCACCCACGTGTTGTTTCAAACCCATAAGACTTTGGTTAATTTTCGAATTTCTTAATTATCAAATTAAGATATTTTAAATAGAGAGGTTTCTGTTTCTCCATTGAAAGTATCCAGGTAACCAAAACGCAAATGATCCATAAATGTCAAAAACATTGTAAAATTAATCCAAATAAATGTGGCTGTTTAATCCAAGTCTTGTGAAGACAAATAGTTGCTTCATATTAGGACTGGATTAGGACTGTGCCAATTTATCTGTAACTGATTTACAATGAGCAGAAATCTGTAAGAAATGTTACAAACAATAGATAAAATAACTGCTGAAAGTGAGCTGTTATGTCAGAGCACTCTTTCATTAGGAACGAATATCCCACCTTTTAATAGTCAAGCATATTTACAGGGCAAAAAAAAAAACAAAGCAAAAAACACAAGATAATAATCATTCATTAATTAAAGAAAATGTTAAATTAATCTTGATTTTGATTTTAGGTCATATCGTCCAGCCCTAGTTCATACACTGTCATGATGAACAAACATTTGGTTAGTTCACCCAAAAATGAAATTTCTGTCATTAATTACTCACCCTCATGTTGTTCCACACCCGTAAGACCTTCGTTCATCTTTTTAATCTTAACACAAATTAAGGTATTTTTGATAAAATCTGTAAGCTGTGGCCTCCGATAGACTGCAATTTAATTACCACTTTCAAGGCACAGAAGGGTATTAAATACATCGTTAAAATAGTCCATGTGACTGCAGTGGTTCAACTTTAATATTATGAAGCGACAAGAAGACTTTTTGTGCACAAAAAACAAACAAAAATTACTTTTATTCAACTATTTCTTCTCTTCCATGTCAGTCTCCTATGCTGTTCACATAGTAAACACAGTGCAGCACTTCCGGGTTTACATCAGATCACCGGCTCAGTATTTGCCGACACTTTACACGAGCACCATGACGCATACGTACACTGCTTACGCAGGAGCCAACCAATAATGAGCCGGTGTTCTGACGTAGTTGTTATTTTTGTTTGTTTTTGAAAAAAAAAGTGTTCTCGTTGCTTTATAACATTAAGGTTGAACCACTCTAGTCACATGAACCATTTTAACCATATTTTACCACACGTGATGCACTGTATGTTTGTGTATATAAGTGAATAAGTCTAAATTAAATTAAATTAAATTAAATATAATGTTCATCATTTAAATCAAACTTCTTCATACAAAGATTTTTTGTGAATCCACAACAACATTTTCTGCTTATACAAAAGTCATAATTATTTGTCATCCTAAACATAATTGTTAGCATTTGAAAGACAACCCCTGAGTCACACAAATGTTTCAGAAGCCTCCTTGCTTTTCTAACGCCCGTCTACAGTCAAAACACATAGCTGTCATTTTCCGCCTAGTACATACTGGAACCGCATTTAGATCTCAGGGAGCAAATGAACTCATGGCTCCTTTGCTCTCTCTATTCACACGGCCTGGATGCGAGGCAATATGTTACGAGGTAACATGATGTCATCAGCATCGGAGCAGCGTCTTGGCCCACTCACCACCCTCGTGATCCCCATACATGTCTGATGACTCCTGGGGTGACAATAACCCCACTGCTGGTTCCATTATGAGGTCATAATTGGCCCACGATGCTGGTGGGCTTAGAGTCCGCAGCAGGGGGTGAAGTCTGTAGTGAAGTGTGTGAGAGAAACCTGTTGACAGGCTGTTATGGATCTGTCAGCTCCCTTCCCTGAATCTTGGCGGGGTATTGTTTGCTGCATTTGCAGTAAAGATGGGGGAAGCATGTTATTAATACTCCAGTGGCAGCAGGAGGGAGATGCTGCAGAATTAGTTGCATGGCTTGGGTGTCAGTGCATGGGCACAAATGTCCTTACATGGCACTTTCATGCCCACATCTTCTTTGAGACGCTTGATAGATCTCCTCACACCCACCGCGCTGCAACTCATTTGACTTTGTATCCTTGGCAGTGGCACAGAATTATGCTTTCATCTAGACTGCACATTGACAGTATTAAAATAATGGTAACACTTTATTTTAGGGTCTTTTAATTTGCTTATTAGCATGCATATTACTAGAATTTTATTAGTTCTTTATTAGTACTTATTAAGCACATATTAAAGGGCCGGGGGTATAAAGAGCTAAAGAGTCACGAGCTCGCACAGCTTCTGCGTAGAGATTGCATGCTAGCTGCGACATCATTATAAATGGATGAAATAGCATTACACCCCCGCTTTAATACCTTATTCTGCATGACCATATTCTACATTCTTAAACTTAACTACCTTACTTACTATTAATAAACAGTAAATTAGGAGTTTATTGGGGGAAAAGTCAAGAAATAGTGAGTAAAACAATTTCTGAAGTAACACTTTACAACCATTTCCAAGGACTTGCCTTACCACAAAAGAAAGATTTATCTTTATTTTTATATATTTTGCTTAGTTAGAAATATTTTTTACATTTTTAGAAATAATTTTTCATGCAATTTCATAATTTATTTTTCTGCCCCCCCAAACTTATGTAAATAAACTGTCATTAGCCCCTTTCACACAGCAATCCCACTAAATTACTGTAAAATTATAAGAATGACTTTACCGATAAATACACAAATGTGCTTTTCACACAAGCAACTGGCTTTTTACCAGAAGGAGGGATTCACACATCAGCAGCAAAATACCAGTAAATTCTGTAATGTCAGTCATCGGAAATGATCTTTAAACACTGTGCCGTTGTCTTCATTCACCTGCATGAGGAGAAGCACTATAGTTTCACTATCTGTTCAATTTGACAACATTTTTTTGACAGGCATAATGGATGATCAAACAGAACGCATTTTTGCTCTTAATAGTATTCAACTGCAGAGCCACAACACTGATGAATGGAAAAGAAGGCTGGGTCTCGAGCGTGACGTTGTAAAAGCACATCATCATCACAATCACATCATCTCCATAAGAATTTTGATTGGCCCAAAGCAGACTTCTCACGTCAGCGTGTTCTAAATTCGTACGTGATCATACCTGTAATCTTCATTCGGTGTTCACACAGTGCACATTACCTGTAATTTACTGTTTACAACTTCCCTCACTGGTAAATTGCCAGAACCAATTTACCGGTATTTTTGAAAAGATCCTGTTCACACATGATCTCTTACTGGTAATTTACAGATAATTTGCCAGTAAAGACTATATGTGTGAAAGGGGCTATTGTTTACTGATTGTTTTCAACAGATTCTAATGCTTGCAAGACTGTCACAAGTCATTTGTGCAGCTTTGACAAAACCTCAAGCTGGCAAGTTTTTCAGCTAGTTTAACAAACATTATATAACAATGGATTGAATCTCTCCATAGTCATATATTGGGGGATATTGGTTGCTTGTTGATAGTGGGAGGTTATTGATGTTCCATAAGCCTGTAACCTGGAAACTGTGTAAACATCAAATGAAACATGAATTAATAATGGACTATAAAAACCCATACGCAGAGAGTGGACTTTGCCTTGTCATTTAAGATGTCCACCACATGGCCGCCACTGAAATTCATGGATTCCTCGCCATTTTAATGTTCTGTAGGTGTTACTTTAATTAAATGGTAAAATCAATAGAAATCATAGTTTTTCTTTGCAGGATATGAGGCAAGATATCCCAGGTGAATAGGGTAAAAAACGAACGAATAGATCACCATACTTCCCCAGTTGAAGGATTACATTAAGAATTGCAAGAATTTTTTGTATTGCAAGTTTTCTGAAATGTTTAAAAATGCAAATTATTCAATTATATTATTAAATATGCACTAATTTGCATACACTTCCAGAATAGAAATCTGAACATTGCATAAAGCCAGATTCAAAAATTCAAAAAAAAAAAAAAAAAAAAAATTTTGACGTATTAGACTCAAAGGTTTTTTTAAAAAAAGGATTTTTGATATCTTTTTTTGTCACCCCATAAAAAAGCAAATACTGTCAAAAAAATCACAATTTCTTTAGAAATAAAATGTTGTATACAATCGGGCAAATTACATGAGCCAAACCCTCTGTAAAACCCTTCAGAATATAGATAGAAATAAAACTTAAAAGTTTGGTGTATGTATTAAAGTGGAGATTTCTGGACCAGTGCAGAAGAAAAAAACTCATTTTGAGAAAATGGCCTTTAAAGAAATGTATTGTGGTGTAGCGATTCCCTCGTTTTCTGGATGCATCTATTAAATCCTGATGATGCATATGCATTGATCTTGAAACATGGATTTTTGAATCTTGAATCAGTTGTTTGTCAATAATCGATTTAAAATGCTATAATCAAATGAATTATTGTCACTTCTTTAAAATATATAAGCATTAAATTATTACATGCTCAAATTAATGGAGACGCTGCGCCGTTGTTCGCTCCCTCACAGATACACACTGCACTCTTTACCACTTTTCATTGGATTGCGCTCACTCTCCGTCCGTACCCATTTTTTGTGCAACCGTGTTTGATCTCCCCTCAGGACGGCCACTGCTGTCAGATTATCAGATGAAAACTCTCTCACAATAGCACTATAGTCCGGAGTCAAACCACTCAAACCATTGATAAAGTCATGGAAATAGATAAAATCCCATAACATTAAGCTATACTTGTAAGTATGAAGATACATTTCATTAACACTTCATTTTAGGGTCTTTTAACTAGATGCTTATTAGCATGCATATTACTAGAATATTTGCTGTTTATTTGTAGTTAATTAGCATATATTAATGCCTTATTCTGCATTCTTAATCGTACCCAATACCTAAACTTAAAGGGCACCTATTATGCCCCTTTTTACAAGATGTAATATTGGCCTTGGGTGTCCCCAGAATGTATTTGTGAAGTTTCAGCACAAAATACCCCACAGTTAATTTATTATAACCATTTGAAAATGTCATTTTTGGGGCCTGTTTTAAAAAGAGCTGTTTTGGTGTGTACCACCTTAAATATAAATGAGCTGCATATCCCCGCCCTGCCTTTGGATGAGGGCGTAACTTGCATACCTATGGCAATAAACAGAGGGTAGAAGCAGAATGGCTGAGAGTGAGAGACCCGCTGTTTTGTATGGCATTCAGCCGTACATGTTTGAACCGGAATCAGACCCAGATGATGAAGAGACTCCGGCAGAAGAAACACAATTGAGAATGGAGCAGGACGTCTCTGAATGGTTATTTGATACATTTATGTACTTATAGAGTTTTAATCGCGTCCCCTTTGCAATTATGGATGTGCAACACACACACACACACACTGTGATAACGTTTGCGCATTTTTTTGAAACTACAAACACAAATACTGTGATAACGTTTGCTAAGTAAACATACACAGTTTTTAATACAATATCTTTAAAAAATATATATATACGTGTGGATACACACTATACAAACAAGGTTTAAATTATATACACAGACATTCTACGATGAAAACAACTTTAGACGCATTTGTTATTGAACTGGCTGACATCGACTGAAATGACTATTTGCTCAAAAAACATTAAATACACTTACTTCTTCTGGAGGCAACGATCCACACTTTAGGATTAACTTTGAAGCAAGACCTGCTTTGAATTGACCCTCGTTCTCAAAACAGTCAGTCAAAAAATGATTCGCGCAAACATAAACGTATTTTGGAATTTTGAGTGGCGCCTTTCCTTTGTAAATAAAATCCATCCACTGCGTTTTCAGTGGCTCTGATGTCGGAAGTAAGTGAAAACTACTATGTTCATTATTACATCCCACAACAGAACACTTATGTTTCTTAGGAGACATTACCGGCTGTCGTTGAAACAATGGAGGATGGTTGACAGATCACCGACGGCGGGGTCTATGCCAAAACCAGATTGTCAATCAAACCACGTGGGTGGGGCTTAGCGCAATTCTACGTCACAGTGAGAGCAATCTTAGAACAGGGCGTTCTGAGACAGTGCTTATGAATTATTGAGATTGTAAAAAAACCACTGGTTGGATTTTTCTCATTCTAGGGTGGTTTTGCTCACACACTGCCAACACACATTTATGGTCAAACACCATGTAAAAGTGAATTTTGCATAATAGGTGCCCTTTAACCACTAACTTACTATTAATAAGCAGTAAATTAGGTGTTTATTGAGGGAAAAGTCGTAGTTAATAGTGAATACAAGTTCTCTATACTAAAGTGTTACCTACATTTCTATAGCTCAGACTTATTTAAAACCACGCTTATTCAAGGATGTGCATTTATTGCATGGATAGAGCAATAACAATGTGTTTAAAATGCATTCGCACATTTCTATTGAATGTAGGGCTGCATGAACTGAAACTGAAATGTAGCCTATATTTTAACACTATCCAACAAAATAGTTAACATGAGCTAACAATAGTTTTAAAGCCTTTTTAAATCTTGTTTTATGTACATTTTTACATACACCAATTTGGTCACACTTTAGTTTAGGGTCCAGTTCTCACAATTAACTACGACTTTTGTCTCAATAAGCTCCTAATTACTGCTTATTAATAGTTAGTAAGGTAGTTGTACGTTTACGTATTGGATTAAGGGATGTAGAATATGATCACGCAGAATAAGGCATTAATATGTACTTTATAAGTACTAATAAACAGCCATTATCCTAGTAATATGCATGCTAGATTAAGCAGCTAGTTAATAGTGAGAATTGGACCCTAAACTAAAGTGTTACCCTCAATCTTGTAGGCTATTAAAATAAAGTGATGTAGCATCACTTGATGTAGTATTCATTTTTTGTTCAAAATTTACACAATAAATATATAATGAGCAAGTACATCATGAATCCATTTTATTAACAGTTTTTTGTCTTATTCTCCTGAATAACTACGATACACCTATAGTAAGTGTTTATATTCTGAATATTTTAGGCTGGGTGGGATGACAACTGCTGCGGAGTTTGGTTCTTCTTGGTTCTTTTGGTCCAAAAATAGAAAATAAATTTAGTCCTGGTTTGCTTAACATTCACACTATAATTTTTACGACTGAACCTAAAGACAAAATAAAAACAGAAAAAACATATTTTGCAGCCGAACTTACCGAACATCCAACAGCTTCTTTATTGGCGTCTATGGTTCCATGAAGAACCTTTAACATCCATGGACCCTTTTGGTTCATCAAAAGGTTCTTTAGATTATTAAAATGTCCTTCACACTAAGAAAAACATGGTTCTTTTAAGAAATGTTCTCTAAAAGGTTCATTGGGTAACCAAAAACTGTTGTTCTATGGCATCGCTGCAAAGACCCCTGTTAGAACCTTTATTTTTAAGAGTGTACGGAACAGGAATGGGCAACATAGCTCCTATGATGAGTAAAAACAGGTATACTTCAGCATTCTGTCCTTTTTAGGGTCGCATCTGGTGACATCACATCCTGTTTTTGGTTCGTTTAGGTGTCTTTGGTCTGTGTTGCATTCATATTTTAGTTGAACCGCACCAGAGTTTGTTTTTAAGGGGACCAAGACCCAACTTTTCAGCGGTCTCTGTCCGCTTGTTTGGTGCGCACCAGGGTTTGGATGGCAGCGTTCACACTTATTCAAATGAACCGCACTAACAGAGCAATTCATTTTAATCCAACCAAACCTGCCAAGTGTGAACACACCCTTAGATTTGAACTGAAAATACCTCACATTACCAGATAATCTGGGGCAAACATAGTAACTGAGCAAGGTACTGGACAAGATTTTTTATCTGATTGTCAGGTGGGTTTAATTAGTGAAAAATCAGCCTAAAACTCCTGTAGTCTGAGCCCGGCTTAAGACATATTTGGGGAAGCATTTAAATAATCCTGTGAATGCACTTAAAAAATGCAAAATTTAATAACATAGAATCAAAAATTGCTCTTAAATTGAATCAAAAGCATGAATCGAATCAATTTGCGTTCTACTCAAAGATTCACAGCTCTAAATGTACTGTAATTTGAAATCTACAGACGTAAACAGATGAAGTGTAATAAAATAAACACTTAAAAGTGTATTTTGGATGTTTACTTTCTACTAGTCTGAAATGACACATTTGGAAAAAGCCAAATATCCCAAAATGAACAGTGCTTGATTTTTTTTTTTTTTTTTTGCCTGTAGTGTGGCAGGTGCAGCTACAGTTCCTGTTTCATTGGCACTTTTAAGAATACATCTTTTGTTTCTGCAAAACAAACTTCTCTGCCATTCAAAACCAGTTTGTTTTCACCCAGAGGCATCTTCCACCTTCTTTTCTCGAGAATTATATATCGCTACAGCAACATTCCATTGGCAGTTGTTTATGTTTGATTTTGCTAAAATGGAATCTTGGCACGTGAAAATCTGCAGCTATTCTTTGCCGTTCATCCGTTCTGTCGGCCTTTGCGGCAGGTCAACGCTTTTCAGAAGCGTCACCTCTGCCTTTTGTAGCGGAGCCGGCAACAACAAAGGGCTCTTTTACAGCAGTGTCTGCGCAGACTATCTGCCCTGTCATCTGTGTTCTGACAGAAGTCACTATGGGCGGCCCTCACTCCCATGAGAGGATCCATTCAGGCCACAACAATGAAGGCTTCTGCAGCTCGATTGAGACAGAACCACAGAAGAGTGAGCCACAAGACCTCTCTTTGTGCCTTCTTCCGCATTGTTCTGGGAAGGTCAATCTTCTGAGGTATCATTATCCACATGGAGAGTAGTGTTTCCATAACACAATGTGTTTGGGCAATGGGGAATCCCCCATTAGCTGTTGGGTTCATACCTTTGATGATGAACGGTTTAGTGCAAAATTTGGTGCGTTGATTGATCTTATATATAATTTGTTATTTTCAATGACTTTAGGATTTTAACATTTTATTATGGTCCTGAGATGACCTTTAATTTTATATTGTTAATGTTGAGAGCTTCAACTGAATGTTGTGGTTGTGTTTGTTTTCCTGTGTTTGTGCTGTGAAGTTGCACACAAAGACAAAATACCATCAGTGTAACACATGAAGCATAGTAAGTAGTAAGATAAAACAAAACAGTTGAAACAAAATGTAATCGTGTGATGTTTCACGTGGGCCCTTTTGGGAAAGCTAAAGTAAAAAGTAGATTTGACAGTATTTTACACTAAAATTACATCTAATGTGTTGTTAAACAATTTTTCAGCATATATGTTAAAGGGTTAGTTCACACAAAAAGGAAAATTCTGTCATCATTTACTCACCCTCATGTCATTCCAAACCTGTAAAACTTTCGTTCATCTTCAGAACACAAACGAAGATATTTGAAATGAAATCAGAGCTCCACTCCATTGACAGCTACACAACTACAACATTCAAGCCCCAGAAAGGTAGTAAAGACATCATTAAAGTAATCCATGTGAGACCAGTGGGTTAACCTCAATTTTATAAAGCAATACTTTGTTTGTGGAAAAAAACATAATTTACCACTTCATTTACAAAATATTAATCTCCAACACATTCATGAGAGGACCACGATGCATGCGTGTTGTTGAAGCGAGAGCAGATGTTGGAGCAGACGTGGGAAATTATGTTTTTTTGCACAAACAAAGCACTCGTGTTGCTTCAAAAAATTGAGGTTAAACCACTGGAGTCACATGGATTACTTTAATGACTTTACTACCTGGGGCTCAAAAGTGGTAGCTGTGTAGCTGTCAGTGGAGGGACAGAAAGCTCTTAGATTTCATTAAAAATATCTTAATTTGTGTTCTGAACGTGAACGTGTTCTTAAGGGTGTGGAACGACATGAGGGTGAGTAATTATGACAGAATTTTTTGGGTGAACTAACCCTTCAAGGTAACTTACAGTTGACCAAATAACAGATTTTAACCCTAGATTCTTTTTTAGTTTATTTTTTCTGTAAAAATTACAAACATATTTCATGAGTCTAGCTTTCATTGACAGATTTATCAAAGAGATCAGCATTTAAAGGGTTAGTTCACCCAAAAATGAAATTTCTGTATTTAATTACTCACCCTCATGTCGTTCCACACCTGTAAGACCTTCTTTCATCTTCAGAACACAAATTAAGATATTTTTGATAAAATCCGATGGCTTAGTGAGGCCTCCGTTGCCAGCAAGATGAAGCTTCGAAGCTTTACGAATCTTTTGTTTCGAATCAGTGGTTCAGAGCATGTATCAAATGGTCAAAGTCACATGATTTCAGTAAATGAGGCTTTATACATCATAAGTGTTTCGAAATTTCAATGGTTCACCACTGGGGGGCGTGACTTTGGCAGTTTGATACACGGACATGGTTGCATTTGTGCGAGAGCGAGTCACGCACTCAATCTGTGTTTGCCAACCTGCACTTGCATTAGGGACTTAACTAATCTGTCACGTTTTATCGACTACGGCAAATCGGCTATTCTCCCCTAGTTAGAGTTTTTCCCTCTTTTGCACCTCACTTTTAAATTGCTAATTTGAGCCGCACGGGCATTCATAACAGTTTGGAGCAGTTTGGGCGCTTCCATAGGAATTAACTGAATTAGTGCCAATTCGGGGCATTCAATTGCTTGAATTTTTGGTTCATTATAGACTGGGTAAACCCAGCCTGATCTGCCGGCTATTTGATTTCGCCCGGCAACTCAGTCTGGAAACCCGTACATTAATTTCTGCTGCATCTGTTACACTTTTGCGGGAACCAATCACAGACTAGCTTATCCACCTTGCTCGCTATTGGTGGGTACAGAGCTCTTTCTATGGCTCTGGGCAGGTATAACACGATGACGTCTCTCGCACGACCGTCAATCCAATTCCTTTTAACCGCTCAATGATGCTAAATGACTTCTTTAGTTTAGCAAACAAATCGCTCGAGTGGGTGTAAATACCACTCGCTTTCATGTTTGTTTTTTTTGCACAACCTGCAAAAATCGCTCAATGCCATTGCTGCTTCTGCAAACCGCTGATCAATGCTACAAACCAATACAGACTAAACCTGTCGGGAGTTTTCGCGTCGCTCTGCAAAAGTACGTCACCCAGATCGTTGATCTGATTGGTTGAAGGACTATCCAATTGCGTGAATAATGCTCGTTGATCACGCCTCTTGTGCAGTAGGAAATGTATAGCAAACTCCCCAGACCAATGTTCAATTTTAAATTGAGCCTGGTCTGGTGATAGCCAGACAAGGTTCATTATATTTCTTAATGAAAAACTCAATAACAAAACAGTACAATGTCATGCTCGCTAGGCACTTTTACATTTTCATTTTAAATCAAATCTTCCATCATCTTGTCAGTCAGATCCTCACCCTTGTGATAAATGAAATCTGACTAGAATGGTGCAGACGATGAAACGTGAAAATTAGGAAGTTATGAATTAAGTCGTCTAAAATTGAAGAGGTCAATAGCTGATTACTTTAAAAAACAAAGTGTGGAGGGTGAGGGTGCTGGTGGAAAGGACAAGCCAATGAGCCAGCATATAGACACAACTGATGATGAGAGCACAGGTGTGGACAGGTTGATTTCATTTGATTTTAATCAAACATTAAAAAATATACATGTTTTTTTAGTTTTTGATAGTTTTTTATGGTTTTCATTTAAGATTAAAACATTTTGCCAACATGAGGTCTCGTGTCACTGTCAGTCTTTCTTTTAACATCAGTGCAAAATTAGGGTATGCTGATTAAGACAACTATTCATCAGCATGCATTGATTAATCTCATGTTGTAGCAAACAAACAAACAAAAAAGGTGCGACCAAATCATGTGCTGGTGTGACCAACCGAGAAAGTTGGTAGCACCAGTGGAAAAGTTAGTCTGGAGCCATGGGGGATGTCCAAAAGTGAGCAAGACACACACATACATATACCAAACTGGACATTCATGTAATCAAAAGATTGATTGTTTCGCATTTGGCTCAGCAGAGCTGTGTAGGAGGCAAGTGCCACTGAGTTAGGATCATTTCTGTTCCTGCAGACACTTAACGGCTAGTTTCAGCTTCCCTAACACGGACGTAGTAGTCAATACAACAGTATCCCACCGATTTTCCATGTGAATATGGAGCTTCTTGTCTTTTGCATATGATTCACTGAGGATTCCCCTTTAGTTTTTCAGCTTGTGCACCAGTGCTCTTTTTATAGAATAGCTGCCCCACCCAAAATGAGATAATCAGTAAATAAAACACTGGAATAAACTTTTATCTTCTTCAGGACAGTTGGCTTTAAACAGTGAGCTCATTCCTTGAAGGATATGTTGGACTGATTTCAACCAGTAACTTCTGTCTTTTTGAATGATTTATTTTAAAGAACGGTTCATAAGAGTCATTTGCTTAGGAATCAGACTGCACAGGCCACACTTTTTTTTGTTTTTGCATGCAGCCCATGAGGACAACTTCATATGAAAACATGCTTCCTTGCCATTACTTTGCACTCTACATTTAGTTCAAACTGCAAACTCACCATAAAACATAAACACTGCTGTTCAACAGTATGGGGTAACCCTTTTTTTTTTTTTTTTTTTTTTTTTTGAAAGAAATGAGCAAGCAATGACATAAAAATTGCATTACAATTTCAAAAATATTAAGAAGCACAAAACAAATTTTTCAACTTTGATAATAAGAAATGCTTCTTGAGCACAAAATCAGTATATTAGAATGATTTCTGATGGATCATGTGAAAATTCAGCTTTGACATTACAAAAATAAATTGCGTTTTAAAATATTAAAATAGAAAACAGGTATTACTGTTTCACAGTATTACTGTTTTTACTGTGTTTTTGATCAAATAAATACAGCCTTGGTGATCCTGAGACACTTCTTTCACCCCAAACTTAGTATAGTATTGTACATATATGTAGCAAATTAGAATACATAATGTATCAAATAAAGATTGATACTTGCATGTCTCGCCCATTTGAATTAAATTGTCCTGATGAAATTTGTGGAGGATCCCGTTGATCTTTGCTGATGTTGTCTTGATGAGAGAGAACCAGTTGAATTCAGAGAATTCAGCAAAATGTAATGTAAATTAACAAATCGAGAACGAATATTGGAGTTCATAGAGACCAAACATGTGACCCATGTGATTTTTAGTTACCATAGTATGCAACTCTGAAACATTTAATACAAAAGATTTCAAAAGAGAGAATTAATACATGGATCAAACCCCATAAAAGGAAAATCATGAGAGGGGAAAATTGGATACATGTTTATACATTTCTCAAGTGGTTATATGTAGAATATATAGGATTAAAAGGGTTTATTTGTCCTTTCTTTACAAGAATTAAGTGAGAATCACATCATCTCTGCAAATTCCTTACGGTTGTAAAACTTATCAGTCATCACGTGTCCTGTAAAGAGAGGCTCGGTGTTAGCTGCATTTGTTGCAGTTGCAAATTATTCATTAACTATAATGAATAATTTGTGTGTCTGATTTGTCCAGATGCTACATAAAGTATATTTTCCACTTTAAGTGTGCTACTGTAAAATTTTAATTTGTTTGTACAAACTGAGGGATGAATCCAAATTATTTTCTGTTGTTGACGACATACTTTTGAAAGAGAATTTGCATTTAACCCAGAATAATAATTTTTCTGTGCATGCATTCTGGGTGTTCTGATGGTGTATTCCTTGTTAAAGGGTTAGTTCACCCAAAAATTTAATTTCTGTCATTAATTACTCACCCTCATGTTGTTCCAAACCTGTAAGACCTTTGTTTGTCTTCGGGAACACAAATGAAGATTTTTTTGATGAAATCCGAGTTTTTTCTTTTCGCTATTTTCGTTGCAGAGCTTCGTAATTAGTGACAATTTCATTTTTGGGTGAACTAACCCTTTAATGGATAAAAAGAAAATATATTTAAAGGCAGCCAAACAAATCTGTTATAGTACTCACAGTCCAACTCTATCAGATCGATGGAGGGGGTAATACAACATTCTGCACACCCTTGTTGACCATTGTTTCTGCCTTTCCAATGTTGTCTATAATGGGGAGGTATGGGTAAGCTGATATCAATTGTTATCATATCTCTTATCATGCTTGCTCAGGGAATATTTTCCTCCTCACTATGGCATGCAGACTTATCACAAAACAGATGCCATAGTGTGAAAAACCCATCAAACCTCGCCCTCTCATGAAAAACAAGCAAGCATGTTGGTAACCTGTATCAGCGGCATCTACAAAGGCACGTAAAAAAAAACCAAAAAAAACAAATACACAAGCAGCTTTGTACGTAAACAGGCCAGATGAGATTCCAAAAAAAATCTTTTCTTCAATGAACAATTGACTCTTGCTTTTTATAGTACAGAGTTTGGATATTTGTGTCATTCCACGTCCTTGTTTTGCATATTTGTGACACATTTGGCGTGGTTTGAATGGAAAATCTGTTTACGTAAATAAACTGAATACCTCTGTTTTCATGTAAAAGTCAACACATTATCACGTTACTAGGGAAAACAAGACAATGCATTGAAAACCCATTGAACGAAACCAAGTTCTTTAAAAGCAGAAATGGGTAGTTTGCTCTTTTTGTGCTAAGCCACCAAAAGTTTAAAGGGCTAGTTCACCCAATAATTAAAAGTCATCAGTTCCTCAGCCTCATTTTCCAAACCAAAGGCAAACCAAACCAAACCAAAATGCACCTTCACCATCTACCATTGTAGAAAAGTGAAGCCGCCAATGTCCAAGTATGGTGCTGACATCTTGGAGCCTGAGTCTGTGCAGTGGTGAGCATGAAGTAGAGCCACGGTATCAAGGCCCCACCCACACTCCTGCAGAATCTGTTAGTACTGTTTACTGCAAAACAACTCATGTCTGTGTGAAATAAACAGTTATGGTAGTGAATGTAGAAATGAAAATTGAATCTCCTCCCAAAAATCGGTGCCTCAGTGACTACCTCGCTCAGAGCTGTCAATCAGCATGTCAAAACCCCGTTTTTTTTAGCATCAAATAACTAAACTCAAACTTATTTAAAGGTGCCCTCGAATGAAAAATTGAATTGATCTTGGCATAGTTAAATAACAAGAGTTCAGTACATGGAAATGACATACAGTGAGTCTCAAACTCCATTGTTTCCTCCTTCTTAAATAAATCTCATTTGTTTAAAAGACCTCCGAAGAACAGGCGAATCTCAACATAACACCAACTGTGACGCAACAGTCGGGGTGTACGCCCCCAATATTTGCATATGCCAGCCCATGTTCCCAACATTATGAAAGGCATTAGACAAGGGCAGCCAGTATTAACGTCTGGATCTGCACAGGTGAATCAACAGACTAGGTAAGCAAGCAAGAACAACAGTGAAAAATGGCAGATGGAGCAATAATAACTGACATGATCCATGATATCATGATATTTTTAGTGATATTTGTAAATTGTCTTTCTAAATGTTTCATTAGCATGTTGCTAATGTACTGTTAACTGTGGTTAAAGTTACCATCGTTTCTTACTGTATTCACGGAGACGAGAGCCGTCGCTATTTTCATTATTAAACACTTGCAGTCTGTATAATGCATAAACACAACTTCATTCTTTATAAATCTCTCCAATAGTGTAGCATTAGCCGTTAGCCACGGAGCAAAGTCTCAAATTCATTCAGAAACAAATGTAAACAATATAACACTATACAATACTCACATAATCCGAAGCATGCATGCCGAACACTTTGTAAAGATCCATTTGATGGTTATATTAGCTGTGTAAACTTTGTTTATGCACTGTTCAAGGCAAGCGCGAGCTCCGTGGGCGTGAAGCAGGAGAATTAAAGGGCCAGTAGCCCTGAATCGGCTCATTTATAATGATGCCCCAAAATAGGCAGTTAAAAAAATGAATTAAAAAAAATCTATGGGGTATTTTGAGCTGAAACTTCACAGGCACATTCAGGGGACACCTTACTGTGTGTTCACACCGCCGGCGGCAAGAGCGTCAAAGTGCCGCTAGTCATTCATTTTCAATGAGAGCCGGCGGCGAGCTCCGGTGAGAGCGGCGCGGCTCGTCTTGGACGGTGAGAGTGTCGAGGAGAGTTGAAATCAGGTTAACTTTATGGTAATGAGCTATGACGCGGTTCGGCGGCAACCAATTGGAATGTAGAGGTCCTCGCTTGAGAGGCTTCCGATTGGTTGACGCAACTTGTCATTTACTTTGACCCTCCCGTCGGCGGCGGTTTGAACGAACAGTACAGCGTTGTTGGCAGGGCGGCCAAGGCGACTGTTGACGCTCTCGCCGGCGGCGGTGTGAACGCACGGTTAGACTTATATTACATCTTTTTAAAAAAAGTTCTAGGGCACCTTTAAAAAAAAAAAAAAACGAATACTTGAAACTACCTAAAATGGCATAATCTGTCTTTATTTGAAGTGTAATTTGATTGTTTAGTATGTCTCATGTCCCATTTGATTACATGGAGAGGGTGTGGTTTATGAGCTATACTGCATCCAGCCACCTGGGGACGAATCAGAACATCTTGGCTTCACTTTTCAGGACTTGTGCGGCACACTTGTTCCAAACCCATAAGACTTTTGATCATCTTTAGCCGCTTTTCCTCCGTCGGGCCGAACGGTTCTTAGAATGGTAAGGAATGGTTCCAATTGTGTTTCCACTAGAGCCTGGTATGGCTTGGCACGATTACAAACCGTTCTCGGCACAGTTTTCTAACCGTGCTGAATCGTGCCGGTAGAATCCGTGAAGTGATGTTGGCACACACGATTGGTCACTTTGTCTGTTTCCTGGCTACCAGTTTCTCTGTAGCTGGCTAAGCACTCTATTTGAAGGACGTAAACACAAATTAATAATACAATTAAAAGAAATATCTAATCATCCACCATAACGCGGTCGTTATTACCAAAGACTATAGAATAACACAAGACGTGTCACTTGTATTGTTTTGAATGGGAGAAAGTGTAACGCGCAATATGGCGAAATAAGTCCCGCCTTCTAAATAAGAGCCAATCGCCGACTGGTAAAGTCATCGCGTCACTTCAGCAGTCGTTAGAATCACCGGTTTCTATAGAAACAGTCAGACATTTAGGTCTGCGCATGCGCATTAGCTTGATCCAGCCTGAAAAATACAGTTTTTTTGTCATGATTCGAGCGTTTAGAAACTGAATTTATGAGCCGGTTGTTGTTAGATTTCATTGGTGATTTCAAATATGAAATTTAATCGTAAGGTTAGCGAACAGTTTTGGAGAATTTGATGTTTCCCCATTCAAAGAGATAGGAGCTGCATGATGCCCAGGATGCCTGAGAGGCGTTTCAAAGATGGCCGCCGAGTGAAATGACATGTCTTAAAGGGACTTTGTTTTTACATCTCATATCATAAGTAAACCGTTGCATTACCAAGGCAATGACTGACACTTTTATATTATGTTCCAAAGAGCGGCCGTTATCAGCCCCACAGTGGGAAAAAAAACTGTAACCGTAACCAGCTGGTCCGGATCGGCACGGAATGGAATGGTTACGCAATGAGAACTGTTCGGCCCGATGGTGGAAAAGCGGCTTTTGAAACATGAAAGAAGGTATTTTTAATGAAACTTTGAGATTTCTGAATGTCCCTCCATTGAAAACTGCTTCAAAAAGTTGATATGTTATGATATGCAGATTGCATATGCAGATTTTGGATTGGGTTCAGTTGGTCACACAGATTTGGTGTGTTGACCAAAAGACTTTAAAACCAAGCAGCTTTGTTTCACTTTCAAATAAAATTTTTCTGATAATTTTCTCACCCCCATGTCATCCAAGATATCCATGTCCTTCTTTCCTCAGTCTAAAATAAATGAAGGTTTTTGATGAAAACATTCCTGGATTATTCTCCTTATAGTGGACTTCAATTGTCTCCATGGTTGAAGGTCAAAATTACAGTTTCAGTGCAGCTTCAAAGGGCTTTACACGATACCAGATGAGAAATAAGGGTCTCATCTAGCGAAACGATCGTTCATTTTCGAAAAAAATGTAAATGTATATGCTTTATATAAACAAATGATCGCCTTTCCAAGTGCTTCCACCAAAACCGCACTTTCGTATTCTTCAGAAAGCTTACGCTGTATGTCCTACGCCTTCTCTATTCTACTTACGGAAAAACTGGAACTGGTGCTGCGTTCGTTCCGTAAGTTAAATAGGGAAGGACATATAGCGTAAGCTTTTTTGAAGAATACAAAAGTGCGGTTTTGGCGGAACCACTTGGAAGGCGATCATTTGTTTAAATAAAGCATATACATTTACATTTTTTTTCCGAAAATGACCGATCGTTTCGCTAGATAAGACCCTTATTCCTCGTCTGGTATCGTTTAAAGCTCTTTGAAGCTGCAATGAAACTGTAATTTTGACCTTCAACAGTGGAGTCCATTGAAGTCCACTATAAGCAGAATAATCCTGGAATGTTTTCATCAAAAACCTTAATTTATTTTCGACTGAAGAAAGAAGGACATGAACATCTTGGATGACATGGGGGTGAGTAAATTATCAGGAAAATTTTATTTGAAAATGATCTAATCCTTTAACTAGCCGAATCCACTTGACCAACTTGAACCGCTTGCGAAATCTGCTTGGGGAAATACTGTATTTCGCCCTCACACAGAATTCCTGTTTAAATGACTAGATTTTGTAAGCTAAAAATTCGCTGAGAAATGTTAAATGTGACCGCATCTGAAAGCCTACTTTTGCAATCTTTCTAAGTTTCGAAGCCTCAAAGTTAGACTTTCAATGGAAGGACAGAAATCTCTCATGTTTCATTAAAAGTCATAATTTATGTTTTGAAGTAAATGATGACAGAATTTACATTTTTGAGTGACCTAACCCTTTAAGTTTATTGTCATATCATTTAGTTTTTGAGAGTCTAGCTGCATTAGGCTAGTCATATGTAACTGAGGGGGGATGGAGGAAGGGTGGGATTCCCAGACAGCAGTGAGCTAATGTGCAGTAATGCTTGGTTACAGATGTAAACACATGCCTATACTTAAATCATTACAGACCTGTCAGCCCACAAGCCACGTTTCGACCTACAACCACTTAAAATGAAAATACAGCACACTTTTGGTTCTTTTTGAACTACTCACAGACGTGCAATTGCGATATAAGGTAGAAACTCCTGCGTCGGTTGATGTAAAGTGGATTTTTAATGTTATACAAGTCGCACAACATTTGTGTTATGTTGAAAATGACTTAATTCTTATTTATTGTGTTTATGAGATGGTGCCACATCGCCTTGGGCAAAGGTTTTGTGTGTGTGCGCGCACTGTGCATTTGACTCACTTCTTTTGCAACACATTGTCGGAAGACTTCAGGTAGAGGCCTGTTACTCTACAGTATCTTGGTCACTAACCAGGTGTTGGCCTGTGATTTACACATCCTGCACATGTTGCGTAATACATTCACACTTTCTCTAGCATGCAACAGCTTTGCTCTTTCTAGTCTTTTCTGATTTTTCATTTACAGAAAATGAGAATCCTTGAACCTTATTTAACCTGAGAAATCAAAGTTTAATTCGTCTTGAGACCGTCTTTGAATGCAATCCAAAAAAAAAAATCATCATCTTATCTTATCTTAAAGAATTTTAACAGCTCTGTCACGCAGTTTGGGGAGTAAAAAGGGTGTGTTCAGAAAGAAAAACCTTTTGATGTTTCCAAATGTGAGGTTACAGCAAACTTAATTTAGTCTTTTCCCCCTCTATTTTCTTTGCAGCAAAAGAAGACGTACCTGGAGCGCAGCGTTAAAGACGCAGAGGACAACATCAGAGAGATGCTGATGTCCAGGAGGGCCCAGTAAAACACTCTCACAACCATCCACATGTGAGAAACGTTCTTCATCACCTTTGTACACCGTGCCCTTAGTTTGAACATGCTTGTGCATGTATTGGAGAATACTCGTGACAGCCGAGGAGTCATTTTATCAACTGAACACAGGAAGTTTATTTAGGTTAATAGTTAAAAATGAATGTACTGTTGACCGTCTGTCTAATACTGACTTGTGTGATATCTAGCACCTGAGTATTCTGTAAGTCTTTTTAAGTTATTGATTGTTTTGTTCGAGTTCGATTTTTTTTCTATTGTTTTGTAACAATGCACAACATTTTTTTTATGTAAGCAGGTGTTAACATGGTAATAAAGGTGACTGTTTAAAGACAGCAAATTCTCTGTGTGTGTATGTGTCATAGAGGGCACAGACAGTAATTTAGATATCATCTGAATGATGTGGGACTTGGATTACTGTGTGTTTTGGGGATTGCCGTGTTTGTGTTTGTTGCCTCTACGTCACTCACTTCCTGTCAATCCCTCTGGACATCCTCTTTCTCAACTGTCTCGTCTCTGTGTCTCTTTTCTTCCTTGTTCTTCTGATCCTAGGCTGGTCTCTCAGAGAAATTTGTTGCATAAGCTTGTGAAAACTTTTCTTTCAGGCAACATCCTTTAAGCTTGAAAAGAGAAATACACCAGACTTCTGTTTAAGTCTTCTCCAGACAGCCCTTCCTGTGTCTTTCCTGTGTGCCTGTCTGTGTCTCACTCCTTCGTGATGCAGATATGTGTCTGCTTGATATCCTCCTTCCTTAGTAGGGAGCTGAATTGCATAAATAAAGCAATGAAGGATATTTCTAAATTTAAAGCTTTGTAATTGACCCAGTGAGGTTTTGGTTTTGCCTCAACTTTATACATGGCACTCATGAAAACTTTATTCTTACTGGAAAGTTTTCAGTTTTGACTGGTTTGAGTTTTTTAAGGGGGCAGGGCAGAGTGTTACATGAAGCTTGTCAGAGAAATTGTAAGGAAAGTGAGCCTGACATAGTAAATTCCATTCATCACTAATAAGGGTACTAAAGCAATTATAAGTAAGCTTACCAACAAAGTAAATATTGGCATGCTCTTTCAAATAAAAAAGTTTAATTTAAAAAAGAAACTTCAATTTTTGTGAAAAAGGTCATTTTAGTTAGAAATGGCTGGTTAAGCTAAAATGGCCCACAATTTTCAGCTAAAATTGGCTGCATGCACACACACTTACACAGAAATTGAGGGTGAAAATAGGGTTATAGGCCTAGATGTATCCATACAAAATCTTAACAGTCTTTTAAAAAAAAAGCGCACTGCAGACAGTATGGCATATAGCTACAGAAATTTGTCATTTTTTTTTTTTGTCAAAGATGTTCTAATCTTTAACAAAACCATTGACAGATATTTGACAAGCGTACACGCATACATGCACACAAAAGACACCAATGCACAGAAACACACCTATACAACATGATCATTTTTAATTGCATTTTTTAATGAAATATTCGTTCAACTTTTCTATTTAATGAAATAAATTTATAGTGTTGTTGCTATGGCACGCTAAAGACAATAGTGTCAATTTACTATTAAAAATAAAATGATTTTAGCCAAAATTACCTGTTGATCTTTTTTTTTTTTTTTTTTTTTTTTTTTTTTTTATATTGGCCCATTTTAACTGAACAGCTGGGCCATTTTACCTAAATGTTGGCTCAAGAAGGGACCTGCTGATACTCTTAACTCTCATAGTTTTAAAACAATGCTACTATTTTTAGATTGGGAAAAAAATATATATATATATATATATTGGTGCCACACTCTAATAAGCTAATTAACTCAAAACACCTGCAAAGGCCTTTAAATGGTCTCTCAGTCTAGTTCTGTAGGCTACACAATCATGGGGAAGACTGCTGACTTGACAGTTGTCCAAAAGACGACCATTGACACCTTGCACAAGGAGGGCAAGACACAAAAGGTCATTGCAAAAGAGGCTGGCTATTCACAGAGCTCTGTGTCCAAGCACATTAATAGAGGCGAAGGGAAGGAAAAGATGTGGTAGAAAAAAGTGTGCAAGCAACAGGGATAACCGCACCCTGGAGAGGATTGTGAAACAAAATCCATTCAAAAATGTGGGGGAGATTCACAAAGAGTGGACTGCAGCTGGAGTCAGTGCTTCAAGAACCACTACGCACAGACGTATGCAAGACATGGGTTTCAGCTGTCGCATTCCTTGTGTCAAGCCACTCTTGAACAACAGACAGCGTCAGAAGCGTCTCACCTGGGCTAAAGACAAAAAGGACTGGACTGCTGCTGAGTGGTCCAAAGTTATGTTCTCTGATGAAAGTAAATTTTGCATTTCCTTTGGAAATCAGGGTCCCAGAGTCTGGAGGAAGAGAGGAGAGGCATTCCACGTTGCTTGAGTTCCAGTGTAAAGTTTCCACAGTCAGTGATGGTTTAGGGTGCCATGTCATCTGCTGGTGTTAGTCCACTGTGTTTTCTGAGGTCCAAGGTCAATGCAGCCGTATACCAGGAAGTTTTAGAGCACTTCATGCTTCCTGCTTCTGACCAACTTTATGGAGATGCAGATTTCATTTTCCAACAGGACTTGGCACCTGCACACAGTGCCAAAGCTATCGGTACCTGGTTTAAGGACCATGGTATTCCTGTTCTTAATTGGCCAGCAAACTCGCCTGACCTTAACCCCATAGAAAATCTATGGGGTATTGTGAAGAGGAAGATGCGATATGCCAGACCCAACAATGCAGAAGAGCTGAAGGCCACTATCAGAGCAACCTGGGCTCTCATAACACCTGAGCAGTGCCACAGACTGATCGACTCCATGCCACGCCGCATTGCTGCAGTAATTCAGGCAAAAGGAGCCCCAACTAAGTATTGAGTGCTGTACATGCTCATACTTTTCATGTTCATACATTTCAGTTGGCCAAGATTTCTAAAAATCCTTTCTTTGTTTTGGTCTTAAGTAATATTCTAATTTTCTGAGATACTGAATTTGGGATTTTCCTTAGTTGTCAGTTATAATCATCAAAATTAAAAGAAATAAACATTTGAAATATATCAGTCTGTGTGTAATGAATGAATATAATTTACAAGTTTCACTTTCTGAATGTAATTAGTGTGAAATAAATCAACTTTTTGATGATATTCTAATTGTATGACCAGCACCTGTGTATATATACAGTACAGTCCAAAAGTTTGGAACCACTAAGATTTTTAATGTTTTTAAAAGAAGTTTCGTCTGCTCACCAAGGCTACATTTATTTAATTAAAAATACAGTAAAAACAGTAATATTGTGAAATATTATCACAATTTAAAATAACTGTTTTCTATTTGAATATATTTCACAAAATAATTTATTCCTGTGATGCAAAGCTGAATTTTCAGCATCATTACTCCAGTCTTCAGTGTCACATGATCCTTCAGAAATCATTCTAATATGCTGATCTGCTGCTCAAGAAACATTTAATGTGTACAATTGTACAAAATATTTGTGTACAATATTTTTTTTTCAGGATTATTTGATGAATAGAAAGTTCAAAAGAACAGTGTTTATCTGAAATCTAATCTTTTGTAACATTATAAATGTCTTTACTGCCACTTTTGATTGATTTAATGCATCCTTGCTGAATAAAAGTATTCATTTCTTTAATTTCTTTAAAAAAAAATAAAAATAAAAATTCTTACTGACCCCAAACTTTTGAACGGTAGTGTATAATGCTACAGAAGCTTTGTATTTCAGATAAATGCTGTTCTTTTGAACTTTCTATTCATCAAGGAATCCTGAAAAAAAAAGTACACAACTGTTTTCAACATTGAAAATAATCGTAAATGTTTCTTGAGCAGCAAATCAGCATATTAGAATGATTTCTGAAGGATCATGTGACACTGAAGACTGGAGTAACGATGCTGAAAATTCAGCTTTGCATCACAGGAATAAATTACTTTGTCAAATATATTTAAATAGTACACAGTTATTTTAAATTGTAATAATATTTCACAATATTACTGTTTTTTACTGTATTTTTAATTAAATAAATGTAGCCTTGGTGAGCAGACAAAACTTCTTTTAAAAACATTAAAAATCTTAGTGGTTCCAAACTTTTGGACTGTACTGTATGTATATGTATATATATATATATATATATATATATATATATATACATACAGCAGAGTTGCACTGATATAACGGCTGATAAAAGCAAACACATGGCCAATATATCCTGTCAATCAAAAGAGGGCAGAAAATGCACTGAATTTGGACTTTGTGTAAAGAAAATGCTAAGAAACCAGTTTGATGTTCAATATTAATAGTAATTATATGAATTAATAACATTAATATTAATAAGAAATATTAATGTAATCTTGAGAATTTAGTTAATGTGTGTTAATACTAATTTCAGTAATGTGTTTGTTTATAACTGATACCAGTTACTCTGAAACAAGTTGATGAAATGGAGAGAATAAAGTTTTTATTTGCATTTCTTTCAAAATATAATCATTAAAAATATGATTCATTTTTAATTACAATGAAATTATCAATTTAAAAGAAGGTATAAAAGGTAGAACCTCCAAACTATCATTATCGGTATTGACAGATATCACTCTGAATAATCAGCTATCGGTATCGATGGAGAAATTTAGTATCGGTGCATGTCTAATGTACAGTATATACATACATACACACATACTTGTATATGTGGTTTACAGGGACTCTCCATAGACATAATGGTTTTTATACTGTACAATCTATCTCCCTACACTACCCCACCCCTAAACCCATCACAGAAAACTCTCTGCATTTTTTGAATTTCAAACCATAGTATGTTTTAAGCCACAGAAAGTGTCATCACAAACCATGTTTACGTTGTAATACCCATGTCATTATATACATTTGTGTCCTCAAACCATGTATACAAGAACACACACACATGTTGTTGCGCCAGGCAAACAGTTTCCTACACAACTTGTCTATATTATCTCCAAACAATATTTCATGTCCATTTATGGATTTATTAGGTAGGTCTCTGTGTTATATATGAGATAATCACCCTATCTGAGTTAATTTGGCAAAACATTCTTGAGGCAGATGAACTTTATCACTGATCCACAGGTTCACGTAGATGAGGAGTTGATCTGCAGCGCCCTCTACTGGCCGCGGAAGTGAATATCGCAGCTCCACATATCTGTCACGTCTAGGTGTGAAGTCACGTGTTCGTTACTGCAATACAGGGGGGTCCAATAGTACAGTGGAAAGGTTTGTACTGCTTTGATTAGCTATATATCTACTGAGGTCCATCTACAAGACAGACATAGACACAGGACTTTTTTTTTTTTTTTGCCTGGTTTTGATGTGTTTAACAGCTATTGAATTTCACATTTGCCACTATAGACTACACTACTTAAGAAGAAAATGAAGACCTTGTTGCGTTTAGATAACTGTTCAAACGTCTTTGCCCTGAAGAATAACCTCACATGTGTTTTTGAGGGGCCCTGCGGTTCACATCCAAAGGAGACTTCCCATTGCTTCATGAACACAGCTCCTGTTGTGTTCACACTGTCGGTCTTTTGATGAGCACAGGCAGGGGGAGTAAAGTCCAGGACCAAGGGCAGATTATTAACCTGTCTAATCTGGTCCCCTTCTGTCTCTCGCATTCCCATAAAACCAGCGCTCTGCGTCCAGCCGGGTCTCAGGTCTCACGTGGCCTCGAGGAGACAGCAGCACAGAAGAGCCCCGCACATCCTCAGAGGGCCAATGAATCAGTCTGAACCTGCAGAGGAGTTTAAGGTAAAGTATCCTTAAAGTATGGCGTCATTGTTGTGAAGTAAAACACTGATTTGGGTCACACTGCAGATGTTTATCTCAAGCAAAGTAAGAACGGGAAGTATTTATTGGTTATATATCACATTGGTAATGACGTCTCAGAGGAATCTCAGCAGTTTACTTTTATATTGAGGAAAATGTCTTGATAGCATGGTCATGCAGAGCAAGTACATTTAAGAGAAGGCCTTGCTCATATGGATGTGCACAAATGTCCAGATATGAGATACAGAAGAATTGTGCCAGAATTTTTTTTTGTTGAAAATTGTTGACTCAGTGCAAGATACTCTAAATGATGTTCTCTCAGGATAAGAGGAGTATGTAAAAATATTTTTGTTAAGCAAAATGTTTTGCTTTTTGGCAATTTGGAACAGTGAATGGTCTGAATGAGTTAAGCGCTCTTTCTTACTATAAGGCTGAATCAAGAGTATTTTCTTTTATTTAGTAGTTTTATGCTTTTGTTTGGAATGAAAATTGGGTTACATTTCAGTTGTGTCAAAAAAAGTGGATACTTTTGGTTAGTTAAATGCGTGATGGAACATGTAAAACCACAGGTGAGAGAACAGTCCGTTCTGGTCCACTGATTTCATTGGATAAGTCACATTCCTAGAGATATGACGTTTCTTTGCACGGTTTCCATCACTTTTGCGTTTGCTCGAACCACCTTTTAATTTGCAAAAACTATTCATTCTTATAGATTTTTAGGGGTATTCTATATTCTAAAATCTCTCTCTCTCTCTCTCTCTCTACATACACACACATATATATATATATATATATATATATATATATATATATATATATATATATATATATGTGTGTATATATATATATACACATATATATACAAGATTTTTAATGTTTTCAAAAGAAGTTTCGTCTGCTCACCAAGGCTACATTTATTTAATTCAAAATACAGTAATTAAAACAATTTAAAATAACTGTTTTCGATTTGAAAATATTTTAAAATGTAATTTATTCCTGTGATGCAAAGCTGAATTTTCAGCATCGTTACTCCAGTCTTCAGTGTCACATGATCCTTTAGAAATCATTCTAATATGTCAATTTGCTGCTCAAGAAACATTTATTGTGTACAATTATACAAAATATTTGTGTACTTTTCAGGATTCTTTGATGAATAGAAAGTTCAAAAGAACAGCGTTTATTTGAAATATAATCTTTTGTAACATTATAAATGTCTTTACTGTCACTTTTGATTAATTTAATGTGTCCTTGCTGAATAAAAGTATTTATTTCTTTTCAAAAAATAAAAATTCTTACTGACCCCAAACTTTTGAACGGTGTATACTGACCCCAAACTTTTAGTGTATAATGTTACAAAAGATTTGTATTTTAGATAAATGCTGTTCTTTTGAACTTTCTATTCATCAAGGAATCCTGAAAAAAAGTACACAACTGTTTTCAACACTGATATAAATGATAAATGTTTCTTGAGCAGCAGATCAGCATATTAGAATGATTTCTGAAGGATCATGTGACACTGAAGACTGGAGTAATGATACTGAAAAAACAGCTTTGCCAACACAGAAATAAATTACTTTGTAAAAAATATATTCAAATAAAAAAAAAAACAGTTATTTTACATTGTAATAATATTCACAATATTACTGTTTTTACTGTATTTTTAATTAAATAAATGCAATGCAGCCTTGGTGAGCAGACGAAACTTCTTTCAAAATATATATATATATATCCTTTGGTAATCTTGTAATGCTTGTTTTCAGCTTTGTTGTCAGTAAGCATTGGTAAATTATTTGTCTGGAATCGCACCTACATAGTGTTTATAGTGACAAAACCTTATACGGTCTGGTTACTTAATAATGAATCGTGATATTCATGTTTTCACCCATGTTATCTTTGGTTTAACACTTAATTGAGCACTTAACTTGTCACGCGTATCAATGAAATGTCTACAATGCAAAAAACAAAAACAAAAAAAAAAACAGGGATGGTGCCAAACTAGAACATGCCAAGTGTTACAGCCAATTTAAGAAAGAAAGATAAAGCAATTCAGTTTGAAATATTAAAGTTTGTTTTATTTGAGGTGAATTCTGTTAATTATTTGGTTAATGGAGGCTGCTTATATTCAGACTTTACTATGTGGGGTTAGTCTGTTTGCTGTCTTATGCAGTTAGATACATTATCTGTGGTTAAATATTAAATATTAAGTGATTATAAATGCTAAATAAGAGAGTAAGTTGCCACACACACACACACACATATATACATATCAAAAATTTGTTTTTAATTGTCTTGCACTTTTAAATTAAAATTCAATGACTGGCTGTACAAGCATGGCTTTGATTAAAGTAAACTGATTAAAGAGTTTATAATTTATATTTAAGCTTTTGAAACATGTATTAATGTATTTAATGCACTTCATCAAAAGCTGTGCACACAAATAATGCTATTGTCATGCATGAATATGTGTGCTTGTTCTCCATTAGCTCCAACCTTCAGATGGAGCTGTGCCAGCAGATGGTACAGAGCTACAGGAGATATCTGCTGACATGGCCAAGATGTCTGATGGGACTCCTAATCAGCCAGCAGGGTTTGATATGATCTACAGAATCGAGGACGTCCCGCCATGGTATCTGTGCGTGCTGCTGGGACTGCAGGTACACTTACGTTCTCATACTCTGTTGTAGTCTGACTCACCCAACATGTCCATCCCATCTACATCTGTATATGTTCTGCCTCTGGATCTCCAGCACTACCTGACATGCTTCAGTGGAACTATTGCTGTACCATTCCTATTGGCTGAAGCCATGTGTGTGGGGGAGGACCAGTACACTGTCAGCCAGTTAGTGGGCACCATCTTCACCTGTGTGGGGATCACTACGCTCATTCAGACTACATTTGGTGTCAGGTGAGTTATTGAATGTGTGCTTCAATACAGAAATATGCGATTAGTTGTCACTGTATAGATGTTTTTTTTCCTGTGCCATGTTCAGGTTGCCTTTGTTCCAGGCGAGTGCTTTTGCCTTTCTCATCCCTGCTCAGGCAATTTTGAGGCTGGAAAGATGGAAATGTCCTCCTGAAGGTACAAGCAGTGTTACACACTGTGTGAATTTTTACTGTCACTATCAGAGGGGGATGCTTTCAGGCATGTTTCATTTGCACAAACAAATATTCATTTTCCATTTTGTTGATATTTTGTCTGATACTGTGCCTATGGTTACCTCCTCAGGTCAACATAGATATACTTTGCAAGCATTTATTTGGCTGCAGATTAAAGCACAGACTAAATTGATTAACTGTGCTGAAACATTTGCAAGTGGTTCAAGTGTTTATTTGGGGTGACAGACCCCCTAAATGACCAAAACAGCAAGACAGAGCACAACAAATTGGTAAAAAAAAAAAAGTAGTTGAACTATTTTGAACTTAAAATGCCATCTTAAAAACCCAGTGTGTGAGATGCTAAAAAAGAGTGAAATGCACTGCCTGGCTAAAAAATAGCGACTTCGATACCTAGTCTGTACTGATATTTTAAAAATGTGATGCTTTGAGCACTGTTGAGCAGATTCGTAAACACCTCTGATTGGTCATTGTTTCAACGACTATAGATATAGAAAGACGGTTTACTCCTATTAGCTATGAATGGGAGAAATTACAACACGCAATATGGCGGAATATGTCCCGCCTTCTAAGTAAAAGAGCCAATCGCTGATTGATAAAGTCATTGCGTCACTGTAGCTGCCGTTAGAGGCTCTGCTTCCCAGAAAAACCTGAGGCTCGTGCTTAATAATGCAAAATAAAGCTTTTTAACGCTATTTGAGCATGAGAAACAACATTTATGGTACGGTTCATGTCAGATTTTGTTGCTGATTTGAAATACAGTATGTAATTCGACAAGCAGTTTTTGAGATTTCAGGATTCCCCCATTCAAATACATAGGACTTGGTCTTGGATGCCCAAAATAGCTGCCCGGAGGTGTTGCAAACATGGCCGCCAAGTGAACCATCTTCTCTTGAAAGGGACTTTGATTGTTTTTACACGTTCATCAGATATGTCTGTGATTGGTTACAATGGTCAACGCTTCAATAACATGTTGTAAATAGACTGGCCCCACTGATAGACATCTGCTTTCAAACGCTAATTTAAACCATGCGGTATAATTTTCAATTGCTCCCGTGCGTTGATCATTGTAGCCAATCACAGACAAATCTGTTGAGCGCGTCAACACAACGGCCAATCAAAGGTGTTAACGAATCCACTTAACAGTGCTCAAAGCGTCACATTTTTAAAATTTCAGTACCGACTTGGTATTGAAGTTGATACTTTTGACAACGCTCTACACAGCAAAATCTCCTGAGTTAAATCAACTCTGATTTAAAAGTAGAGTACATATGGTCCCTCTCTAAATAGTGTTAAAATAACACTAAAGCAGAGTTAAAGTTAATGAGATAATTAAGCAATTAATTAAGTGATGATTGTGTATTAGTGATGAACACCTGTTGTTAACAAGCAGAATCACTGAAGAAAAGAGAAACACAAGAACTACAACTGACTTCAGTCACAGCCTTATTAATTGCTTAATTATCTCATTAACTTTAACTCTGCTTCAGTGTTACTTTAACACTATTTAGAGAGGAACCATATGTACTCTGAGCAGAGTTGATTTAACTCTGGGGATTTTACTGTGTACCGTTCAAAAGACTGGGGTCAGTATGTTTTATTTTAAGTATTTTTTAAAAAGAAATTAATGCTTTTATTCAGCAAGGATGCATTAAATGGAAAAAATTTAAAGTGTGACAGGGAAGATATTTATAATGTTACAAAAGATTTCTATTTCAAATAAATCCTGTTATTTTGATCTATTCATCATATAATCCTGAAAAAAATGATGGTTTCTATAGAAATATTAAGCAGCACGACTGTTATGTTTCTTAAGCAGCTAATCAGCATATTAGAATGATTTCTGAAGGATCATGTGACACTGAAGACTGGAGTAATGATGCTGAAAATTCAGTGTTGCCATCACAGGAATAAATTACATTTTAAAAAATATTCAAATAGAAAAATTGCTATTTTAAATTGTAATAATATTTTCATATTTATTTCAAAAACTTTAAAGGGTTAGTTCACCCAAAAATGAAATTTCTATCATTAATTACTCACCCTCATTTTGTTCCACACCCGTAAGACCTTCGTTTATCTTCGGAAAACAAATGAAGATATTTTTGATGAAATCCGAGAGGTTTTGGATGAAATCCGAGCCGGCCAATACTGAGTCTGCGTTCTGATGTAGAACACGGAAGCGCTGCACTATCTATACAATGTGAACCGTAGAGGAGACTGACAGAGAGAGACAAAATTGTTGAATAAAGTCATTATTTTTGTTTTGTTTTTGTGCACAAAAAGTATTCTTGCTGCTTCATAACATTAAGTTTGAACCACTGTAGTCACGTTGACTATTTTAACAATGTTTTTACAACTTTTGGACCTTGAATGTGGTAAAAAAAAAAACTTTTGGATTTCATCAAAAATGTCTTAATTTGTGTTCCGAAGATGAACAAAGGTCTTAAGTGTTTGGAATGATATGAGGGTGAGTTATTAATGACAGAAATTTCATTTTTGGGCAAACTAACCCTTTAAGAAATCTTACCAACCCCAAACTTTTGAATATAGTTTAGACCAACTGTCTGCACATCTCGTGAAATGTTTTTAAAAGTTGAACTGCTTTTAACTTGGTGTCTTGAAAAGGCAGTGAGAATCACGTTTACATAGAGTTGTCCATTTTGTGTAAATCATTCCTTCTAGAAAGCATTGTCTATTGAGAATCTATTTACATTCCACATTGCGCAGGTCAGTCTGTGTCGAAGTTAATGCTTAACCTTGGTTTTGGGTTTCACAGAGGAGATTTACGGAGATTGGTCTATTCCTCTCAACACGTCTCATATTTGGCACCCACGAATACGAGAGGTGCGTGACTAAGGTCTAAAGATTGAATCAATCAGCGTTGCCTTCGTAATGTGCTGCGTCCTGACCTGTGTGTATGTGTCAAATCTCTGTAGATTCAGGGCGCTATCATTGTGTCCAGCTTGATTGAGGTGGTCATAGGATTCGCTGGAATCCCTGGGATCCTGCTTAACTCAATCGGGCCCCTGACTGTCACCCCCACAGTGTCCCTTATCGGCTTGTCTGTCTTCCAGACGGCGGGAGACCGCGCAGGCAGCCACTGGGGCCTGTCTCTGCTGTGAGTCCTTGGCCTCTTTAAATGCATTTCATGCTCATTTATCTCCATACTAGCTGTTTTTGATTTAATACATCTGTGTGTTTTGTCGTTCTAGGTGCATCTTTCTTATTGTTTTGTTCGCTCAGTATCTAAGGAATTGGGCTTGTCCTTTCCCAGCGTATTCCAGAGAAAAAGGCTGTCACGTCACACATGTGCAAATATTCAAGATGTTTCCCGTACGAACCCCCAGCTTTTTGCCTTTTGATGATATCATAAACATAGGGCTAAGCAATAAATACATACAGTATTAATCACAATTAATTAAACTACCTGATTGGCCTTGGAACAAAGTTCACATTACCACATGTTATCAACACGTTTACAGATTGAAATGCTCACTTCTGAACATTTTGTCCTTAGTAAATGATTATCCTGATTTCAGTAGATCATCATGGCTATCATGGTGGTATGGCTGGTTTGCTATATTCTCACCCTGACGGATGTGCTGCCGAATGATCCAGAACGGTACGGCTACAAGGCTCGCACTGACTCCCGGGGCGATATTATGACCCGTGCGCCGTGGTTTCGTTTCCCCTATCCATGTAAGGACCTTGCTTGCTTCCTGTAACACACACCTATGATTTATAACGGCTTGTTTATCAGAAAATATCACTGTGTCGCTGTGACCCAATCTAAGACTTTAGATTAGAAGGGAATTATGTTGGTGGATCAATGACCAAACTCTTTCCAAATCAGATAATTTTCATGATTTTGTGTGTCACAGGTCAGTGGGGTTTACCGACAGTGACGTTAGCAGGAGTGCTAGGCATGTTTAGTGCCACTCTGGCTGGTATTGTTGAGTCTATCGGGGATTATTACGCCTGCGCTCGCCTCTCTGGAGCTCCACCTCCTCCTGTGCATGCTATCAATAGGTAAGAACAACAAGCAGTCGAAACTACACTACTTATTTTAAGTGGGTAATATCATGAGGAATCAGATTTTACTTTTTTAAATAATTCAAATTACTAAGAAAACATACTGTAAATTTCAGAACTGTTTGTTAACCTGAAAAGCCTCATATAAGAAATAATAGTTTAAAAAAAAAAAACATTTTTAAATGGAACAGTTTATTGAACCATGTGTTCTTTGTTGAGTATCATATTTTATGGATCAGGCTTTTATGGCTCATATAGCTTAAAGGGTTAGTTCACTCAAAAATGAAAATAATGTCATTAATTACTCACCCTCATGTCGTTCCACACCCGTAAGACCTTCGTTCATCTTTGGAACACAAATTAAGAAATTTTTGATTGAATCTGATGGCTCATCGAGGCCTGCATAGACAGCAATGACATTTCCTCTCTCAAGATCCATAAAGGTACTAAAAACATATTTAGATCAGTTCATGTGAGTACAGTGGTTCAATATTAATATTATAAAGCGACGAGAATATTTTTGTGCACCAAAAAACCAAAATAACAACTTTTTAACAATTTCTAGTGATGGCCGATTTCATAACACTGCTTCTTGAAGCTTTACGAATCAAATCAGTGGTTCGGAGCGACAAAGTCACATGATTTCAGCAGTTTGGTGGTTTGATATGCGCTCCGAATCACTGATTCGACTCAAAAGATTCATAACGCTCTGAAGCAGTGTTTTGAAATCGGCCATCACTAGATATTGTTAAAAAGTCGTTTTTTGGGGGGTTTTTTGGCGCACAAAAATGGAAATTCTGTCATCATTTACTCACCCTCAAGTTGTTTCAAACCTGTATGAATTTCTTTCTTCTGCTGAATACAAAAGAAGATATTTTGAAGAATATTGGTTACCAAACAGTTGATGGACACCATTGATTTCCATAGTATGGAGAAAAAAAATACTATGGAAATCAATGGGGCCCATCAACTGTTTGGTAACTGACATTCTTCAAAATATATTTTTTTGTGTGTGTGTGTTCAGCAGAAGAAAGAAATTCATACAGGATTGGAACAACTTGAGAAAAAAAACACCTCAATTTTATTCAGAGCCCCAAACTGAGGAAAAATATGCAAATTAGTGCAAGATGAAATTCTATAGTATAACAGACTACTTACATAAAAGGCATATAAATATCAGTTGTCACTCTATATCTCCTAATAATATGTCTTAGTAAGATGATATTTAAATGCTTAGTTTTATGATGGAATGATGATTGAGACGTACAAATAAATGTTCCTCAAAAGCCTGTTGTATTGCATTTGATACTCACATTTTAACATGAAAGACTGAAATATTAATCTTGAAATATACTAACGTTAGAAAAGTTATTCTTACGTTTACTTTATGAAAATCGGTAAAGATTTCACAGCAAAAAGACACATTTACCAAGACCTGAAGAGGGACATTTTCAGTATTATACTACAGGGCCTACTATACTATAATAAAAGTATAAACTATCAATCAGATGACAGAAGGGATGTAGTAAAAGTGTTAAAGTCCATTAAACATTGAGCTATTCCTGGCTGTTTGTGGCACCTACAACTCCGCCTATCCTTTTGAAGAATCCCAATATTAGGAAATTCATATCATGTCACACACTGAATCATTCATTCAAGAGAATCGTTCAAAAACTATTATGATTTCACCTTTTTAACTTTAGTTAGTGTGTAATGTTGCTGTTGGAGCATAAACAACATCTGCAACATTACGTTCAAAGTTCAATGCAAAGTGAGATTTTCTTTTAAAGAATTCTGTTTAAGAACTACAACGGCTGATAGGGACTACAACAAGCTTCTTTCCGGGTTAGTGACATCACTTACACTAAAATTTACATAAATCCTGCCCCCAAGAACACGCAACAAAGGGGTGAGGCCATGTCACTGCAATACAGTACATAACACAAATGCAATAGCATGTCATAAAAGCAAGATGACAACATGACAAAGTATAACCGTAATTAAACTAAACTATACCTGTTCTATCTTCATGCTGCACATATTCACCTGTTCATGACTAATGCTAATAATTAGAATATGCTAATCAATTACTTTAAGATATCCCACATCAGCTACATAAATTCATCAACTAAACGTTCATAAACGTTGCATTCTACATGTTGTCACTTCTTCTTAAGTCTCTCCATCATTGTCTGACTTTGGTTTGAACATAAAAGGCTGAACAGTTTCTGACATTTTCAGTGAGTCTGCCTGAGGTAATCGGCACTGCTAACATGAGCTCTTGAAGCTCCGCTCTCTTCTTGAGAGCAGCAGCTCATTTGCATTTAAAGGGACACACAAAAACTGTGTGTTTTTGCTCACCCTCAAAAATTGACAAATTTAACATGCTATAAAAAATTATCTGTGGGGTATTTTGAGCTGAAACTTCTCATACATACTCTGGGGGCATCAGAGACATATTTTACATCTTGTAAAAGTGGCATTATATGACCCCTTTAATAAATATTTTAATAGACTTGTTTATTACTTTTAGACATTTATAAATGGACTAATTCTAATATTAAATAGAAAATTTTATACATTAAATAGAACATAAATCTCAAGTAAATTACATATAAACCTGATTCCAAAAACGTTGGGACACTGTACAAATTGTGAATAAAAAAGGAATGCAATAATTTACAAATCTCATAAACTTATATTTTATTCACAATAGAATATAGATAACATATCAAATGTTGAAATTTTGAAATGTCATGCCAAATATTGGCTCATTTTGGATTTCATGAGAGCTACACATTCCAAAAAAGTTGGGACAGGTAGCAATAAGAGGCCGGAAAAGTTAAATGTACATATAAGGAACAGCTGGAGGACCAATTTGCAACTTATTAGGTCAATTGGCAACATGATTGGGTATAAAAAGAGCCTCTCAGAGTGGCAGTGTCTCTCAGAAGTCAAGATGGGCAGAGGATCACCAATTCCCCCAATGCTGTGGCGAAAAATAGTGGATCAATATCAGAAAGGAGTTTCTCAGAGAAAAATTGCGAAGAGTTTGAAGTTATCATCATCTACAGTGCATAATATTCGAAGATTCAGAGAATCTGGAACAATCTCTGTGCGTAAGGGTCAAGGCCGGAAAACCATACTGGATGCCTGTGATCTTCGGGCCCTTAGACGGCACTGCATCACATACAGGAATGCTACTGTAATGGAAATCACAACATGGGCTCAGGAATACTTCCAGAAAACATTGTCAGTGAACAAAATCCACTGTGCCATTCGCCGTTGCCGGCTAAAACTCTATAGGTCAAAAAAGAAGCCATATCTAAACATGATCCAGAAGCGCAGGCGTTTTCTCTGGGCCAAGGCTCATTTAAAATGGACTGTGGCAAAGTGGAAAACTGTTCTGTGGTCAGACGAATCAAAATTTGAAGTTCTTTTTGGAAAACTGGGACGCCATGTCATCCGGACTAAAGAGGACAAGGACAACCCAAGTTGTTATCAGCGCTCAGTTCAGAAGCCTGCATCTCTGATGGTATGGGGTTGCATGAGTGCGTGTGGCATGGGCAGCTTACACATCTGGAAAGGCACCATCAATGCTGAAAGGTATATCCAAGTTCTAGAACAACATATGCTCCCATCCAGACGTCGTCTCTTTCAGGGAAGACCTTGCATTTTCCAACATGACAATGCCAGACCCCATACTTCATCAATTACAACATCATGGCTGCGTAGAAGAAGGATCCGGGTACTGAAATGGCCAGCCTGCAGTCCAGATCTTTCACCCATAGAAAACATTTGGCACATCATAAAGAGGAAGATGCGACAAAGAAGACCTAAGACAGTTGAGCAACTAGAAGCCTGTATTAGACGAGAATGGGACAACATTCCTATTCCTAAACTTGAGCAACTTGTCTCCTCAGTCCCCAGACGTTTGCAGACTGTTATAAAAAGAAGAGGGGATGCCACACAGTAGTAAACATGGCCTTGTCCCAACTTTTTTGAGATGTGTTGATGCCATGAAATTTAAAATCAACTTATTTTTCCCTTAAAATGATACATTTTCTCAGTTTAAACATTTGATATGTCATCTATGTTGTATTCTGATTAAAATATTGAAATTTGAAACTTCCACATCGTTGCATTCTGTTTTTATTCACAATTTGTACAGTGTCCCAACTTTTTTGGAATCGGGTTTGTATTTTGTTTGGTTGTGTAACGATTTATTTTCAGAATCATGGTAGAACCTACTAATACTATTTGTAGTGTTTCTAATATTAAAATATACAGTCTTACAGACTAGGATTGAAGTCTTTATAGACATTAACAAGAATTTGTTACAATTATAATGCATTAGGATTCTGAAATGCTTTCTTATTGTAAAGATGTGGCACTTATCTTTCAGTATGCGAAGTTAAACAATGAATTAAACGACAAAATAAAACAGTGAAAATTAAGAACAAAAATTAAATTATATATTAAAAAACAGGACATGACCCCTTTAAAAAAAGGGGCATTTTTTTGGCATTTCTTTACTATCCATTTCCTTTCCTAGAGGGATCTTTACAGAGGGAGTGTGCTGCATCATAGCTGGGCTGCTGGGCACAGGAAATGGATCTACCTCTTCCAGTCCTAACATAGGGGTGCTTGGCATTACAAAGGTGAGATAGTGGGAGCTCTTAGGCTCTGTATAACACTAGTGTATAGCTTAAGGGCTATTAGACAGAATTCGGTATATGCAGTTCTAGTGTCTGTATTTGTGACATATGATCAGAGTCCCTCGGGGAGGGAAGCTGATAGCAGGTGTATACAGATACACTATTCACAGCTCTCCTGTTGTCTCCTCAGTTGCTCTGTTTTCAGTGTCATAATTCATTTTGTAAATGTGTTTTGTATTGAGTGACAAGCAGTGGTTTCTCTGGTGTCTTGACTTCCCCTACAGGTGGGGAGTAGGAGGGTGATACAGTATGGAGCAGGAATAATGTTTTTATTGGGAACTATTGGGAAGTTCACCGCCCTGTTTGCCTCCTTACCTGACCCTGTCCTTGGAGGGATGTTCTGCACCTTGTTTGGTAATGAGCTTATTGGACCTATTTGTATTTGCAGATGTTTTGTCCCAGCTTTATCCACAGGGTGTCAGTAAAGAGCCCAGAAACTCCCTAATAAGGCCCTGTCCCAAATGGCACACTTTATGTGCACTTGCGGTCTATGTCCCATTTGCCATTTTAGGTTTCAGGATGGTGCTCTCGAGTACCCCTTTGCAACCAATATTTGCCCTCAAATGCACACTTTCTGCTGTTGGGTAGATGTCTGAATGCACACAGACTTCTATCCGACAGTTAAAGCGGCATTACGTCACAAAAGTGTGAGGGTTCCATATGGGACAGGGTCTAACAATGCACATTTCCACCCTTTATCGATTTAACATCCAAGCTTACAACATGCCACGAATGAATTTTGTATTTAAAACAACATTTTTTAGGGGACCGGCCATCATTTAATTACACATAATACTATTGTAAATTGAAGATTTAAAAAAAAAAAGAATACTTTTAATTAGCAAGGATGCATTAAATTGATCAAATGTGACAGTAAAGACATCTATAATGTTAAAAAAAGATTTGTTTCTATTTCTTTTTGGTTTGTACACAGGTATGATCACAGCTGTTGGACTGTCAAACCTACAGAGTGTGGATCTGAACTCTTCCAGAAATCTTTTTGTTCTGGGTTTCTCCATGTTTTTTGGCCTCATGTTGCCTAATTACCTGGACACTCATCCTGGCAGCATTCAAACAGGTTAATATGTCTGATGGTGTTTTCTGATATATTTTCTTTTGCAGCAAGAAAGCTGTAGTTGTTGTCAACTGTTACTGTGAACACATGTTCATTTGATTGATTTTAACAGGTGTGGCAGAGCTGGACCAAATCATCACAGTGCTCCTGACAACAGAGATGTTTGTAGGGGGATTTCTAGCGTTTGTACTTGATAACACAATCCCAGGTATGCGTCAGACAGAGTGACTCAGCGTATACAAATTCATTAGATAAATAGACAACAAAGGCACTTACAAACAGGCAGTCACGCAAGCTGTTCTACATTCAACATGTTTACATTTTGTGTGCAGGCACTAGAAAAGAGCGAGGTCTGGTAGAATGGGCGGCTGAGAGTTCTTCAGGAGCAGGAACAGTAAAAACTGACACATATGACTTTCCAGTTGGGATGGGACTGGTCCGGAGGCTGGGCTGCCTGCGCTACCTGCCAATCTGTCCCACTTTCCAGGGTTTTAAGCCATCATGCCGCAAATATGAGGAGGAGGACATAAAAATAAATGGAGGTGTGACTGATGCTCCAGGTGAAACAGTCTGCACCAAAATTTAGCTAAATTGTTTTTTCTTTTCACAACTGAACACTAATTTGTATCACAAACAAGCAAGAAAAATGCTCCATTAAAGAATGGGTGCATATATTTAAAGTAAAACTTGGATGAAGATTGAGGTTAAATGGTCTTTGTTCATATAACATCAAACCAAATGTGAAATTTGATTATAAAGCATTAGATATTTTACTGAAATTACTTCAAAAGAAAATTAAAGTCATGTTTTTTTTTTCCTTTCTTTTATTACCTCTTGATTGTGTACAAAATATGCAAGTGATTAACACTAAACAGAAATCAGGTGTTCAGAAATCATAATGTATATACATACTATTGTTACTAATAATGTTTAAAAAATAATGTATAATGTATTCTGTAAGAGCCATGGGACAGACCAGCATGTGGATATTTTGACAAAGATGTGCTTAAGTTATTTTGTATTAAAGTATAACTCTAATGTCTTTCTGTCTGTCTAAAACATTTTTTGTCTTTGTCATGTCACTTTTGATTTATCTGTAACATTTTACAATAAGGTTCAATAGGGTAATAATATAAGTTATATATAGTCAATAATCCAGCCTGAATCTCAGATAACGGCTCTTTGGGTTGAAGCAAAGAGATCTCATAAATAGGTGAACAATGAACCAATTTCTTGGGCAAATTCACAGTTCAGAGTTCACATCAAATTGTTCTGAGTAAAAATTTAATTTGAGACACTAATATGCCATTTATATAAGTTTCAAATGTGAAAAAATAAAGTTTTATCAGAAAGTGCTTATGTAAGCCACAGTTTACATGAAACAGAGCCATGGTTTTGCTCAAACTGCCATGTAGTAAATATATATACAATTTACAATAACAAAATAGTGACCTTTGTCATATTTGCTAAACAAGCTCAGGATACTCAGGTCCCTTGGTGAGTCTCAATTGCCCATACCAGAGGTGATCTGAGCCCTTCTCCCTTTAAAGCCCCTGCTCTGTTTATGTAGCCTGAATGTGTGAATGTATATGCATCTTACGACATTTCAACAGATATAATCAGTCTCACCCACCCTCACTTGCCAAGTCCAGAGGTAGCCTTTAGAGAGTAAGAAGTGTTGAGTTCAGTGATAACAGAATATGCTTTCAGCTTTGATGCCTTGAGGCCTGGGCAGCAGATGGTCAACGTGCTTCACTCATTCAGTAGCTTATAAACAGCTCTTATCCAGCACTTAATAGGCACTGGGTAATCTGATCCTTGAGCATGACTTATTATCTTCTACAGTCTATAGGTCCCATCAGGTTTCATGGTCCTGGTGGCTGGAGCACCTGAGGATGTGACTGTACATAAGGTAAGCACTGTGGGTTGTACATGGTTGGGATGTGAAGAGAGGCAAAGGGTATGGCACAGGGTGTAGGCATAACAGCACTGGGAAGGGTCTGCTGTTGCAGTACGACCTCTACATATTGGCAAGTTTCTGGATCAAACAGCATTTTGCGCTGTGGCAGCTGAGGCATGTCTACATAGAAATAGCGGCCAGTTTCCGGGTCTAGCAACAGTTGGCGAGGGTTTTGTCCTGCTGCTATACTTCCTCCTGCTTCTGGATACAGCATACTCCCAAGCCTAGCCTCTCCACTCATGGGAGCAACAAAGATTGTGTTGTGTTGGCTTTCTGGAGATGGTATTTTCAGCCCTGCTTCTTTGTTCTGAGCTTGACTGGTTGAGCCATCTGTTGGCTGTACTAGCAATTTTCCATCCTCAGAGAGGGATCTCAGTAGGGGGGTATGACTGTTTGATGCAAGAGGCTGGTTATAAAGGGGTGTTTGAAACAAGACAGGCCCTTGAACATAGCCATGAACGGCTCCAATATGAGGAGAGATTGTTTGGTAACCCAGCGGACTGGGTTTGTAATAATATGAGGGAACCATGGGTGTTGAAGTAACTGTTAGGACACAAGGAGAAAGAGGCCCCACTGAACTTTGTGACCTGGGAGGAAGGCATGGTGTCTGGAGGCCATCGCTGATTATCCTGCCATGGTCCTGCTGCTCAGAACTTGCTGTGGATGAAAAATATTGCAGTGCTACTGGGAGAAGTTGATCTTTGTCAGAGCTGATGGTCATCTCATGCTCGGCTTTGTTCAGGTCTCTTTTTGGAGGCTCTTCTGTGGAAGCCTCTTCTCTAGTTTGCAGTGCCAGGTCTGTCCTGTTTTTTGGTTTCAAGTTTACCTCAGGGACTAGAACATCAGGTTTACTCATGCCAACTTGGCTATCCTGTGTCTCTGACGGTTTTGACAAGGCACAACTGTTTGCCTTGGTTACACTAATTTGGCTGACCTTTGTGAATCCAACAGTATGACTTTTGTCATTTGATTCCACATGAGCCATTGCCTTCGTTGAGCATCGTGCAGAGTGATCTCTCCTTCTGTCCTGTGGAAGAGGAGGTGTGACTTTTCGCACCAGGGGTTTTTCATCTTGTCTGTATCCCTTTCCCTTTCCTTCACTCTTGTTGTTGCTTAGATTGTGTATCGATGGCTGAAACAAAGGAGCACTCCCATCTATTCCATTGGCTAATTCCACTGGGCCCTTAAAGGGCATATTGTATGTGTTTTTCACCAGACTCCTCATGTCTCTTACTACATGCACAGGGGCCATAGCTTTCAATTTGCCTTGGCTTTGCATACCTAGGCTTGCGAACTGTCCTTGTGACTTGATGTCCTCTCTTTCACTCTCCTGCTTCTTCCCAACACCACCCTCGTCAACTTGGGGGATAGTATTATTCACTGTATTTGCTTCCAAATCAGAGATTAGACATGCAATATTAGTAGGACTAAGTGTACTTTCCATGCTGCCAGCCTGTTGCTCCTGCTTTTCCAGCACATTGGTTAGGGTCATATTGTGTTGTTTATGGATTGCTTGCCCTGTATGACATTCTTCAGGTGTGGTTTTCACAGAGGCCTGTGTGCTGAGGGCTACATTTGATGCTGCACTCGAGTTCCACGCTCTGCCTTTTGCTGAGTCACAGGATAGCTTCAGTCCAGGGCTCAGGTTAGGCAGCCGCAACACTTCCTCTCTTAGGTTCAGCTTCTCTGCTTTCTCATTCTCTGAAGGGTCAGTTATTTCAGTGCCACTGCCTTGAACTTCAGACCTGCCAGTTCCACTTAAAAGAGAATTGAACCCATGTTTGCTTAACAGTTTGGGTTGTGTTTTAGAATTAACACTGCAATGCTTTTGAACAGAGCTGCACTCTGTCTGGGCCTCCCTCTTAAGAGTAGCACTTTGAGTTAGTTTGGTAGTTTCGGCATATACATCCTTGCCAGACAGGCATTCATCAGTGGTAGTAGTCCTGTTGTTCACTTTGGTAGAAGCAAAAGCTTTATCAGAAACATCCAAGGTGCGAAGATTCTGTTCATGTTGCATCTTTTTCGATAGGACACTTGTAATGATGCAGGAAGCCATTTGGGTTTTGCTGGATGTTTCATCCAGGGAAAATGACTTCTGAAGCCTTTTTTTTCGTTCAGCCTGTACTGACCTTTGATCAGCCACGTGAGACTCCTGGTTAAACGCTGCAGGGGTGCTATGCTGACGCTGAAATATGTCTCGAGCACGCACAGTTGTGTTTGGAACCTGAAGGGTTTGATTGTTGTTCTCTCTGATGTGTGACTCTGCTGTGTCCCGTCTCTTCAGTTGGATTTGTCTTTTAGGAACAGTCTTTAAGCCTCGGTTTACTTCATCTGTGGTTTCCAATGCTACGTCAACACACTCAAAGCTGCTGGATTCTGAGCAAGCAGATGTGTTTTGAGTGTTTGAATACATCTGCATTTTGAAAGAGAGAACATCTTCCGTCCAATTGTTGTCGTTTCCGTCAGTAGAGAGCTGACTTGAGGGCCTACAGCTTGAACTGAAAACATGCATGTAGTCAGTTTCAGAACAGTAAGATCTTACCTGGGCCATGTTAACAAGGCCCCCCACCTTACTACTGGCCTCAGCAAGCTTTGTTCCCATGCTGGTTGATCCTCTGGTATTGTCTGTAATGTGGCAGGGTTGCCAAGAGCTGCTACACAGCGTGCGGGAGAGTGGTCTGGACTGCCAGACGCCTTGCCGGCTCTGCTTTTCCAACCTCCGAGTATCAGCAAGACTCTGTAGCTGGTGTTGGTGCCTGGTTGCGGGGATACGCTCTGAATAACAGTGTGGCGGGATTCTTGACTCCTGCTTGCTGGCTGTGAGTGTTGAGATGCAGTTTGCAGGCGCTTTTCTATTTCTAGACCTGACTGACAGGTCAGCCTGCTCCTTTTTGCAACTCACCCCTCTACTCTGCCCCTCCCCCTCCTTTCCCATATGACCCAGAATATGCCTCCCACTCACAAGCCTGCATTCAGCCCAGGGTGCACTCAGACCTTCTCTGGGTCTTTGCTTTTGTGTCGCGTGGTACTCTTTTGGCTCTGTGCCACCATGCTCCTGTTCCCTGTATTGATTTCTCTCAGGCGCTATCAAAATAGTGTTTGAAGTGAATCTGGGTTCTGGGGAGATGTGCTCCTCAGCGGTTCTAATGTTAGTGTGAAATACGGTCTCGCTGCCTCCAAAATAATCCCTAGGCTTAACTGATGAATCTTTTCCTGATAAATTAAGATCGTTGGAATTATCCTGCTTTTGTATGGGGTTTCTAAAGACTGCATTTACAGACCGCAAATCCACATTTGTTATTGTTGTACCCGACAGCAGATGTTTTGACTCAAATTCTAACACAAGGGAATTACTCTCAGATGATGAAGATTTATCCTGTTCACCTTGGGATACCTCAGGCAGCACTTCTGTACCCTTCTCTTCTTGTGTTTCGTAGTCCTGTGATAGCGTGGTGTCTGTTATAAAGGATCTTGAAGTGATGCCTTCCATAGGGGTAGCACGATCCAAAAACTCAAATGAGCCACCTTCAGTAGGATGCTCTGTAGAGAGAGTTTGTGCTTTGTCCTCTGCAGCTTCACCGTACTCACTCAGAGAACAAAGAGCAGTGTAGTATGAACTTGCTGAGTCATCCATGATATCATCAGTCTGCTCACTTTCCCCTTCATCTCTTTGTTGGAGATATGGGCTATCTTTTTCTTTGATAGATGGAGATGACATAGACATTCTTTTTAAATGTCACTTGAAAATTTCCTTCTGTGGTCCCTTAAAATTCCTGGTGCAATAATACAGGACACCCTAGTCTGGGGTGGATGTGCAGGTCAGACCTATATTGCAAGAGCAGAAATGTTTATATTTCAGATGAAGAGATTCCATCAAGCCTAGTGGTGAAACATGAGATCACATGTCCAGAGTCTAACTGCATCTTGTCTAGGAGAAATAAGTAGAATAAAGAATTTTAAAGAGTTTTTCGACTGAATAAATATATTATTATACATTATTTGAAGGCTATATTAAACAAATATTTTTAAACACTTCATTGGTAGAAGCCTCACCTTAAACATACTGCTTAGAGTCTCATGCATTTGATTTGTGATGTAACGGGTTCATTCTTTCCATTGTGTTTGACTTAATAGGAAATACTGTGTATTCTAGAGAGACAGCTGCAGATCTGGTGCTTGAAGCCATCTCATCTCTAATGTAAAAACTTCTCTCACCTGATCCAAGCAATCCAAAATCTTCTCCTTTTTGTTGAAATTCCACTGAGATGCTAAATCTGAATGAAAAGTCAAGGAGAAAGTGTTAACAAGTCAGCTGGCAAAATGTCTATAATTAGAAACTAGTGCCCTCTTTAAAAAGTATACTAAGCCCGGGACTGCAGAGGAGATTAATCAGACCTTATTTTTTGGCCGCTGAGGTCTGGATCAGGATATGTGGTCCAGGCCCAGTAGTAGCTAAGGTAGTGGTGTGGCAGTCAGCTTTGACAGCAGGTGCTGGTCTGGCTGTGCTGCAGCGTTCCCTTTGGAATCTGACTAACATAGTCAGTGCAGTCACAGGGCCAGCTAAATATAGTTCCCCAGGCCCCATAACACTATCATCAGGGAGATAGAGCTGAAGACTTGTGGGTACACTGTGGCAAGTATTGAGCCTTTAAATGGCCACTGCAAATAGAATGGTCACACTGGTTATGTGGGTGTCGTTTGATGGCGTAAATTAATCCTTTTTAAAGTAGGCATCACTATATTTCAATTAACTGTACATTGATCTGAACTTTGTTAATGTGAAGTTAATTTTGATGTGAAATGTAATTCTGTCAGATTAGTTATGTAACTGGCAACTTAACTATGGGAGGAAGCACTGTTGTTCGAAAGCAAAAAGTTGTTCGAGAGCAGATATGCACAAGTGTTTGTTGTGTGTTGCCAGCCAACTCTGGGACTTTGACTGAATTGGACATAACCACGCAGGCCATGACAGCTATGGCATTTGACCCACTTGCTCTTGGCTGTGCCTGATGGTTTAATGACATGATATAGTGGGCAGCAAGGATATAAGACTGCTTAATTTCAAACAAGCGGTGCTCCAAAAGTTTATCATCCACATAGTAACACATACATCAAACCTGAGTGGACCACCGACACTGTGGTGTTAAGTTGTGAGAAGTGTATAGCATTACAGAGAGTTAAAAGCATTAGCCTATAACATAACTTCCATATTAGCATTTCACGCTGCAACTATGGTTACAGACAGAGAGTGAGGATTTCCCGTATCTCTTGTTTATTAACTTTTATGCATTTAGTAGAGCAACTTAGAAGAGAAGAGCATCAGTGCCTTGGCTTAAGGTTGTAAAGTGATTAAATGCATCTCTCACAAATATGTACATTAAACCAAATTACACAAGTTACAACAGTAAAATGATATACTGTTATATCTGTTAAAACATGAGCATACTGTTAAAACTGCATACTACAAAAAGCTAACCTATATAAATCAATGAGATTTTTTTGACTCTTTAAAGGGATAGTTCACCCAAAAATGAAAATTTGATGTTTATCTGCTTACCCCCAGCGCATCAAAGATGTAGGTGTCTTTGTTTCTTCAGTAGAACACAAAAGATGATTTTTAACTGCAACCGCTGAGGTCTGTCAGTGGTATAATGCAAGTCAGCGGAAACTTGGACTATAAGAGTAAATAAAACACGACAGACAAATCCAAATTAAACCCTGCGGCTCGTGACGACACATTGATGTCTTAAGACACGAAACGATCGGTTTGTGCGAGAAACCGAACAGTATTTATATCATTTTTTACCTCTAATACACCACTATGTCCAACGGCATTCATCACTCGATTCGTGAGGTCTGATCGCGCTCTGACAGCGGCAGTGATGTAGCACTCATTGAAGTATATGCGCGAGACATCACTGCCGTTGTCAGAGCGCGATCTTTTGAGTTATTTTTGTCTTTAAGAATATAAAACTTTGCCAAAATAATTAAGATTAATAACATAATTTTGTTTTTGAGAAAAATATGGGTTTTGAAAACAAAGTAAAATGTCGTGGGGTTAAATTAAGAGTTCTGTTTAATTTTTTTTGTTATGTCTATTTTAAAGTCAGTCCAAAAAGAAATAGAAAAAGGGCAATAAAGAAATAAATGTTCAATATCCTCAAATGATGTGTTACAAAAAGTACATTTATCACAGACAGTATGGATATATCTACTAATGGCTGCATTTACAGGATATGAATAATTTTGTAAATGATTTCTTTTACTTTACCATATAAATATATAATTTCTAATAAAGTCCAAATGCTGTGCCAAGATATACAATGAGGTTTAAGCCATTTTGATTGACTTGAAGGAATGGATCCATCATTAAAGGAATTTCTTATAAAATTGTTATTAAAATGTTTATCAAAAAAGGAGAGACCATTTACAAAAAATTGAGGATTTTGTATTACTAACACATCTACATCTGTGAATTTGGTTAACATTATTATGCCATTGGGGATAGCCTTAATTACTTTGTTATATTCTTTTTCATTCACAAAAAAACAAAACAAAACAAAAAAACACATATTTTGAAATAAAGTTAGGGTATGTATATAATTGCCCTTTTTTGTCAATAAGCTGGTTAACAATTAAAATATTGTGTTGAACCCAATTATCCATGTACAATGACTTCTTATTATGAATGATATTACCATTGCTCCATATAAAGCATCTGCTATAGAAGAAAAATTGTATTTGTACAAAAGTGACCTTGTTTATGAAAATTCGCCAAAGCAATAGGAAGTTTACCAGTTATATAAGAACATTGCAACAAAAAATTTAAGCCCCCAAGTTTTTCAAGTAAAAATATGGGACTATATTGAAAATACTTGTTTGATGTTTTAAAAAGTTTTTAAGCAAATTAATTTTTAGAATTTGGATGAAAATAGTAAAATTAAGAACATTCAACGCACCATCAGATAAATTAGGACATTTTTTTTTAATTTTATGAGGTTTGTTTCTCCAGATGAAATTAAAGAGTAGTTTATCCATTTGTGAGCATATATCCTTTGGAGCACTAAGAGAAGAGAAAAGGTATGCTTTCTGCCTTACTCAATAGAATTCTCCCTTGAATAGAAAGATCTCTTGTCAACCATGAGTTATACTTCTTTTGCATTTTTTCAATAACAGGCATAAATTTAGAGTTGACCATTACATCAGTATTTTTAGATATTTTAATTCCCAAATAGGTTACTATACTTTTAACAGCAATATTACACACATAGGTTGTTGTTTTTGAGTTGTAGGATCTCACATTTAAACAAATTTAAATTCAAACCAGAGAATTTTGAGAAGCTATCAATTATATTCAGAGCCAAAGGTACCTCAGTACTATCACCAAGAAAAATTCTGACTTATCCTTATCCTGTACGACAATTAATTTGAAGCAGTAGGTATCTACAGCCCTAATGGGTCCATCTGCTGGCCAAATACAGGCAAAACATCTCAAAATAATATTGGTTAGCCCACTATTGTACAAAATTAAGACTGAGTTATAGGCTAAAGTAAGCCTAAACACAAACAGACATCTGTAAAAAAAAAAAAAAAAAAGAAAGAAATAAAATAATAATAATAAAAATATTGGTCTATATTTTTCAAATTCCATCAACACCCATTATTGCAAAATGGGAAATGCATAATCATTGATCAGATAAATACGTAAATATGGATCTGAAGCAATGCTAACAGTTTTATTTATTTACATGAAATTATAAAACATAAAAAATATGCTGTTCTTCGCTGTCCTCTACATCAAAATAACTCAATCTCAGGAAACCACATCACCTGTAGATTTAGATGATAGTTTAACACAAACACACACACATTCCAGTCTCACATCTATCAATGTTTTAATAAAGTTGACGAGTCGCAACGCTCATGTTAATGTCCGCGCCGCCGCGACTCCTCCCCGTTCAGAGCGACCATGCAGCTCCGCGCACCAACATCATTCAGATCTGCTCCTCTCAGGCCGCTGGGGGAGCACAGCACACTACACGGGACGGCGAAAAAAAGTCAAAGGGGTTAACTTGGATACACATGCGGCGGTGTTTTGATGAAAAAACCCATCCAAGTGTACATTGAAGCGACTTTGTTATTCACGGGAAGAATTTTCCTTGATATGGGATTTGTTTTGAAAAGTACACACGCGCGTAGTTGAAGGATATAACTCCAGTATGCGGCAGTTTTGAAACAAAGGGGTCTGGAGCGCCGTTGTCTCAGTGGTAAGACGCGCTGTTGTCTTAATACAGAGCGTTATACTGTTTCCTATAATGTTTCATTTTCATCTTGTGTTTTAGTTTAGATAGTGGCGGTCGATTAACGCGTTTAACCCGAAACTCTTTGCTTTATTCGTTCTCAACTCTCGTGTATACTTGATATCGCTGTAATAGGGGTCTCGTGGCGTGCCGCAGGGGTGGATGTGCGGCGCCGGTCATTTTCATTTCGGACCGATTGACTTTTTTTAAGAAATAAAGTGACCTTAAAATTGCTTTATCGCTAGACTAATTAGCTATTAAGCGTTCCACAAATAAATAAGACACAGTCGTGATTTTTTGGGATAGAATGAGCGGCTGTTGTAGTTCAGCTTGAGATGAACTGCTTGAACTTTGCTGGACGACTTCAAGCTCACAGTATATTTAGAGAAGAGTTTCCCACAAACACCCACTTATCTTATGTCTTTAGTTCCCTTGAAGAACTGTAAAATTTTTCCTTAAACAGACCTGAAATAGAAGTAGTGTGGTAGAAGTGCCTAAACTGAACAAGAATTGCTTCTCACACTCTTGTTTGTGTTTAAGGATCGGGGCCCTTTCTGGATGGGAAAGATGGAAACAGAGGGGCAGTGGTGGAAAAGCCAGCTCGCAGCAGACATCCATCAGGCGCTGCGAATTAAGGTGAGTTGTAGCCTAATAAACAGCTTTGCGTTCATCATGGGTTGTTGTCACAGTGCAGTTTTAAGCTATTATCCAGGCCTCCGTCTCTTGGCTTGAGTGCCACACATTGAGCCAGTATTGGTTTGACTTGTCCAAGCTTTGATGGGGAAGTGTGAAATGTCACACAGCCCTCAGAAAACGTCCCGTAATTGTGGCTTTATGAAGGTTCCTGACCATCACATTGTCTAGTATCGTCTGCATTCGTATTCAAAACACACTTCCCTAATCATTTTCATATTGAATATCATTTACGACTAGGAACGCTCCCAGGACGAAATCACCAGGGTCCTCTATTTTTACCCCCGGTTTCCCAGACAAGGATTAAGCCTAGTCCCATGTTTGAACTGAAAGCAACTTGCATTGACATATCTTAAAATATGTGTCATTGTTTTGTCTCAAGATGCACATCAGTAATGTTTTTGTTTTTATAAAAGCTACTTCAATGTCCTAATTGAACTAAGGCCTAATCCTGGCTTAAAGGGTTAGTTCACCCAAAAATGAAAATTATGTCATTTATCTTCACCTGTAAGACCTTAGTTCATCTTCAGAACACAAATTAAGATATTTTTGATGAAATCCGATGGCTCAGTGAGCAATGACATTTCCTCTCTCAAGATCCATTAATGTACTAAAAACATATTTAAATCAGTTCATGTGAGTACAGTGGTTCAATATTAATATTATAAAGCGACGAGAATACTTTTTGTGCACCCAAAAAAAAAACAATCTAGTGATGACTGATTTCAAAACAGAGCATTACGAATCTTTTGTGTCGAATCAGTGATTCGGATCGTGTATCGAACCACCAAACTGCTGAAATCATGTGACTTTGGCGCTCCGAACCACTGATTTGATTCGTAAAGCTCCGAAGCTTCATGAATCATAAATGACATTATTTTCATTTTTGGGTGAACTAACCCTTTAATCAAAGCCTTTTTTGTGAAATCAGGCCTACTTTTAGTTTAAATTTTACACATTTTCTAGTTCTCTTCCTTATTTTTTGTACTTTAAAAGTTAATGTCATAGAGTAATTTTACATCAGTCTTGACCAATGTAGAGCTGCTATGTCGTTATTGGACACACTTTGTGTTAGAACACTAGGAAGTGTATTGCTAAACTTTTGTTTCCTCACTGCTGAGTGAATTGCACCCATCAGACAGTGAGGTTTAAGTGCATTTATTTAGTGCAGTCTGTTGTCCTTTTATTGTCCGTCCTGTTTATTGCGGGGTGTGCTCACATCCGGTTTGGAATGTGAAGTGTTCTGTTTGTGTGTGTGTGTTTGTACTTGAATTTGTTAGCTTAAGATTACTCTACTAAACAATCCTGCTGGGTTTATTCAGCATGTGTCAAGGAGTGGCAAAATTATGCATGTGACCGAAAGTGGCTTGCATGGATATTTTTTTAGTTTTCTTCTTTTTTGTTACGTTATTCCCTTCACCACCTGGTTAGTCAGAGTAGCACTATGTGAAATCTAGCCATGTGTAGGACTAATGGACTGCAGATGCAAAGTGGTTCAGCTGTTTGGTGAAATATCTGGAGACTGGAGGTTTGGTGTTGGTGGATTTTATTTACACAGAACAATCTCTCTCTGTTCACCAACATGCACTGCGCAGTTAATGTTGTGCAGAAATGTTTATGGGATACATCTTTGCACAGATAGGCTATAGTTTAATTTATGTTTTGTGTGGGAGGTTGGCAGACTTCACCTCCTACTACGTCAATACCGAAAGCTAAGGGGTTTTGTATTTAATTGAAATCTTTTAGGAGGTTAATTAGCAGCTTTGCACTTAATTTTGTCCAAATTTTTTTTTTTTTATCACAAAATTTTGCTAGATTGTGTTTTCCATCAATTTAAATTTGTTAAAGCTATAATTTGGTCTGTCTTCAGCCATCTAAATGGTAATATTCAAGCAGGTATATTTCCTCTTTTTTTTGTGTGTGTGTGATGTTCAAGTGCCAACCCACAAAAATGTAACACCACAAAGAGCTAGTTTTATTTCCTCTAGCTTTACCTTGTTATAGTATTTATAGATGCTTTTGAAAATTGTCATATTTAAAGCTTGTTCTCTTGAAAATTATTTCCATCAAGATATGCAGTTGACAAACTGATCAGCCATTCAAAAACAGCAGCAGCTGTAGGGCTGTCTAAATTGCGGGCAGGCTCTACAAAAGGGCTCCTTGAGAGGGTCAAATCCCAGCCCCTCACCCCACAGGGGACAGATGGCTGTGAGACATGATGGCTAGGCCTGTAAAGGAACCAGCTCCCTCCTGAACTGCCACTATAAAGCGGCACACTCTGCCTGTGGGACTCGCGTCTGGAAAGAGTTTGACAATTTAGCTGCTTATTAAGTGTGACTGCAGCCTTTTCGGGAATGTTTAAATTGTAATTTTTATGCAGCTGGTATCGGATGAATTTTTGAGAGCTGCTCTGGTTTACTTGATTACAGAGAATGCTAACAAAAGGAAATTATTATAATGGGTTTTATTCATGGGGGAAAAAAAGAAAACGGTTTAATGCATCTTTGTTGAATGAATGTATTAATTTCTTTCACACACACACAAAAAAAATTTGGAATCAGCTGTTTTTTGTTTTTTTTTGTGTGGAAGATATTAATACTTTCATTCAGCAGTATGTATAAATATATTAGGGTTGAGTGCTTGTTTTTAAAAAAATCCTTGATTGCAATTTACTCGTGTCGATTAACCGGGAAAAGTGCCACATTCCATGGACGAGAATCCATGAACCACATTATTAGACTATTTTCTAAGGCTGCACAATATATATTAAAAACATTTAAAAATCATAATATAGCTTAGTGCTATTGTGAAACCACAAAGGCTGCGATTCAATTAAATATATGTGCTGCGGGTTTTAGAGTGAAGCGCTCCATTCACAGTAAATGCTGCTCCACACAAACTATGCTGTTTGTTTGGTTTTCCAATCATTTGCATTTGGAAACGCATATAAAGTCTGACGTGCTTTGTGTTTCATAGCAAAGTGTTGCACTGTTATCATTTAAATATGTGGAGTACAGCTCGGTTAACAAACTCCATCTCTGCATATGCTGTGAGTTTGGATTGCTTATAACATTCATCTGTAAATGCAACATGCATAGTTTCACCTGATTTGTAATGTAAATCTTTTATAAACCTACGCCAACACAGGAGAAGTTTTTGAGTTTGCATGTTTTCATGTCCACGTACAGTATCTGTTGCATTTCTATCATAAAGCCAAATGAAATGTTGTTTGGACAATTTTAAACAAGAATTTGATCATGCGTGAAAGTGTGACAATCTGTCAAAGTATCTAACATAAAAGTTTGTATGTCAAAAAAAAAATGGTTCAAAGACATTTAGATGTCCGCATCAATAAAAATTTACAAAAGTTATTTTATATACATAGAAGGCTCATTAAAAGCAAGTAAAACGTCTACTTTTAAGGTTTCAAATAAGTTTTGGGAGAATAAAATATCAAAATGTGGGTGAAATAATGTTCCATTGTCATTCAGTGTAACACTAATATTTATGTAAAAATTGAAACAACATGCTTATTCTGACCTATATGTATTAAAATATATAAGAATAAATTAGCATACTAAATTTTATAGATGATTATTTTTAAATGAGTAAAAATTCTTGCTGACAAATGGGCAAAACCTAGGATAGTGGCAAAGTAAAAAAAAAAAAAAAAAAAAATTACAAGTAATTAGTAGGGGTGTGACGAGATCTCGTGGCACGAGATCTCGCGAGACTAAACTGTGACGAGATTTCTCGTCGAGGCGAAAACTAGTCTCGTGATGTTGCCATGACAGAGTGTTAGGATGATTAGGAAAGAATATGCCACCGCTACGTTTACATTATGCCTCCACTGTCGTTTTGCTTTGTATTTAAATAAAAAAAAACATTTAATTCAGTTGGAGTTGGAGTATTTACAGAGTACGCGCGACCGTTTAAAAGTGAAAGTAAACGCGCGCGCGCATTCAAACGTGATTTCAATACCCCGCATTTTGAAAGCGGCTCACTGATGAATACAGATATCTCTCAATACGAAAGCTATTTTAGGCTGGGCAGTGTAGTTGTAACCATCTCTCAGCTCTGTATCAAAGAAACATTTGGTTTATTTGATCTTTGAATATTGAGAGAGTGCGATTATGGTTGCACTTATTGTAAAGTGTTACCATAAAAATGAATAACAGTTTTCTCTTCTTATTATTTACTAGTACAAACAATAAGGTTTCATTTGTTAACATTAGTTAATGCACTGTGAACTATCATGAACTAACAATGAATGACTATTTTTATCAACTAACAAAGATTAATAAATACTGTAGCAAATATATTGCTTGTTGTTAGTTGATGTTGGTTAATACATTAATGTTAATAAATGAGACCTTATTGTAAAGTGTTACCATTTTTATTTATACTGTTTTTATTTCTGTGATCAGATTGTGGTTCAGTTCAGTTGTTAGGAGGTCAAAAGCTGTAGAAGCTCATAATTCATGTACAGTAGGATCTGAAGAGACTGAAATCATACAGGAGGGAAGTCAGTCAGTTGAGTTAGTGGCAAAACCTTTTACATTACTTGAGTATTGTTGTCTTTTACTGCATATGATAATTCAGTCTCAGAAAGTAGAACTGAAATGACATTCATTACAAAATGATTAGTTACAACATTTCAAATACACCTGCAGAATATTTTTTCTAGTCATGTATTTCGCCATCTTGTCTCGTCTCGTGAACTCAATCTCGAGTCTCGTCTCGTCTCGTGAGATACTGGTCTCGTCACACCCCTAGTAATTAGCATTTGGGGTAAAAGTAATTAGTCTTTATGGCATAAATAGATTTTTTTTTTTTTGTAGATATCCCTGACAAGGTTGTTACACTGAATGACATTTTAATGGGTGTCTTCTGTAAATCATGGTAAAAATGTATATTTAATTTTTTCTCAGAGAAAAAACAAACAAATTAAACAGGACCCATTCTGATTTGTTGAAGAAGAACAACAACAATTCAAAGCTGTATTACACTTATTGTTTTGTATGTATGTATGTATGTATGTGTATATATATATATATATGTGTGTGTGTATATGTCAGTGGTGTTTTAAAATTTATGTTCCTGTTACACAATTTTCCTGGTTAATTTAACATTACATAAAAACAGAGACCCAATACAATTCTATTTTGTATTTTTACACTATGTAATGCTCTATTTATTAAAAGTATAAATTTAATGCTTTTCTTTTTAATAGTCAATTTATTTTCAGCAGTCATCAAGCTTGTACACACTGGTCACTCACTCAGACACAAAGATGTATCTTTAATTTCACCACGCTGATTGCTCACTAAAAAACACAATGTTTTCAGGCCACTTCGAGTTTGATTTTGACATGAAATAAAGCAGTGATATCTAAGTGACAGTTGTTTACTTACTTTTTAATTAGTCTTTCCATTAACGCCATCACTGTCTTCATTCAGGCCGATTCGACGAGAATGCGCATGAAAACAAGAGGCGGGATTTATCACACGAACCAGTCATGACCAATCATAACCGATCATATCCAATCATAGCGCAATGGAGGCACTGCCTCCTCTCACATGACTTTCCCCCATTCATTCTCAGTTACCCCCCACTAAACCCATCGCACGCTTTGGGGGCTGCTCTTTGTTTTTATGAACTGAAGGGAGGCACAAGAGACCCCCCGCTGTAACTTCACCTGCGGGTGTCACTGTTTGACAGTGTTTCTTTAGAAACATAAGTGACATTTACACTTTTAATGTCAAATTTTGTAACATTTGTGTTGATTTATTTTTGTAATATCGGTATACCGATAAATCGAATATCGATTCTCATCCAGATTTTTTGAGGAGGCACTGCCTCCTCGGAGGAAACACCCCTGATATGTGTATATATGTATTATTTATTTTATATAGCATATTTATGTAACATAACAGTTAATTGTGATTATATTATGATTAATCGCTTCTAACAAACGTTTGTGTGCGTTTACACATCTAACAAACGTGTGTGTATATATATATATATATATATATATATATATATATATATATATATATATATATATATATATATATATATAAAAAATACATACACACACACACACACACATATATATATATATATATATATATATATATATATATATATATATATATATATATATATATATATATATATATATATATATTACAGTCAAACCAAAAATTATTCAGACATTTTTTTATATTTTTTATATATTTTTAATAGTGGGTGCAGGACACTATAGTTGATTCATGTAAGTGAGGATAGCAAAATAAAGTAACTGTGACATATTATACCCAAAAATTCTTCATACAGTGGACTACAAGTGAAACTGATAAAGTTTGAACCAAAAATTATTCAGATGAATTATACACTTTGACCTGACCACATTTTGCTTAAGTGTTATCTGACATAATTAAGATGATTTTTTTTTTCTGACACAGTTTAGAGATCGTCATATTTTATTACCCTTTTTTAAACTATAGTGAATAAACTGAAACAATGATTAAGATAAATGTTCAGGGTGTCTGAATAAATTTTGGTTTGTCTTTGTTTGTGTGTGTGTGTATATGTGTGTGTATATGTAACATAATACCATGTGCCATGTTTATTTTTGTAATGCACCATGTTACAATATTTATATATAACAATACTACGGTACAATGTAATAAATTCCTACCACCTTTTCTCCTTAGGAGCTGAAGTTGCCAACCTACCAGGCCCACTCTCCACAGATCGGGATGCGCCGGTATTTTGCCGACCTGCTCGCTGTTCTCAGTAACCGATACCAGCTGTGCCCTACAGCACGACACCTGGCCGTCTACCTGCTCGACCTCTTTATGGACCACTATGACGTAGCGGTGCGGCAGCTGTACGTCATCGCCCTCTCCTGCCTCCTCCTGGCCAGTAAGTCAAAGATTAATTTTGATGCTTTTATGTGCCTGTGGTGCTGGTGTTTGATTCTCTTTACCTGTACCTGATCTGGCAGTAAACTCAGTGAAGTGAAATTGAACTCAATAAATTTCATTTTGTGACTGCTCGTATTAAACGGAGCAAGCGTGTCTGATTCTGTGCTCTAGCTGTCTGCTGTATTGTGCTGTGTGACAGCTGTGTGCATAAGAGGCCATGGCCTCTGCTGGCCTCAAGACCCTTTAGTCAGTCTCCAAGGCAACCTATCCATTGCACAAATCGGAAAGATACAGCTGCCTTGGCACGTTGCAAGCCCATCACAGTCTAACCGACAATTTCAGGTAGATTTCGAAAGCAGAAGGAGAGAGGCAGTCTTGCAGTGATGCAGAAGTGTCGCCTGATGTCTCCAGTAGATTTATAGTGCAGGAAACAAGGAAGTCTGACTCAATATATCTGTGCTGTGTAATGTGGCATGTTATCAGTGGTGGCACGTCTGCTTGCACGCAAAACAAAGCGGGACCGATAAGATAGAGGGGGTGACTTGTGTCGCCATGTGTTGGTGTTTTTCACAGATTAAAATCTGGAGCCTAGATCAAGGCAGCCGAAAACAGATTTTGTAATTACAATTATTTCAGATTGCTTTTTGCATATGCATCTGTCCTCAAATGACCTGAATAATCTAAAGGTTGTCTTTAAATGCCAAATCTCTCTCGTACTACTGACCCTCATTATGGTGGCTCTTGTTGGGGGAGGGTTGTTTTGCTCTGGTTGGCAATTGGCAGTGTTCAGGCATTAATTAATTGCTTTCGACTGAATGAATAATGGCTTTGCTCATGTTCCTTGTTTAAATATCCCTCCCTTTCCCCAAGTCATTGATTCAGGCGGCTGCGGCCATTGTTGGTTTTCTCTAAGAGTCGCCTGCAGTCAGTGTGTGTGGGACAGGGCTGGACTTCGCGCTTAAAGCTGAGAACATAACAAAGTTTCCATTCAGACAAAGATTTATTATGACTAATTGTAGGGAGCTGCTCTCTTTGTATAAAACTAACTGGCTTGTGATTGCGTATTAGAGGAAATTCTTAATGTTCATTTTAGTATTGTTAGTGTGCACCTATATAGAGGTTAATTAGAGACTACCTGTCAGTGTTGTTAAAAATTATTTTTGTTAACTGAAATAAAGCAAAAATAAAATATAAATATTGGATGAAAAGCATAAATGAAAATCAGAAATGCTCCTTTGGCAACTAATGGAAATAAATTTAAGTACTAAAATGACTAATACTAAAACTAAAATGAAAATAAGTGGTAACACTTTACAAGGTAAAGTTATTTCATTTTAGATATTGTATTAACAATTTTGTTATAACAATTTGTTACAGTATATTTATTAATCTTTAAGTTGGTTAATAAAAATACAACTGTTCATTGTTAGTTCATGTCAGATAAAGTCCATTTAGTAATGTTAAATGATATAACTTTTAATTTTAGTAATGTATTAGTAAATTTTAAAATTCACATTAAGATTAATAAATGCTTTAGAAATATTTTTCATTATTTCATGTTAAATAATGTTGTCAGCTAATGTTAACAAATGGAGCCTTATTGTAAAGTGTTGCCAAATAAATTAAAGCTTAATAGAAATATAAAACTAATAAAAATGACAAAAGCACATAACATAAACTGAAATTTGAAAAAAAAAAAATAAGGAATGGTATGTAAATAATACTAAAATAATAACACTGCTGCTAATTTGCTTTGATTTAATTTTGTTTTAAGCTTGTATAATTTGAAGCCAGACCGTAACCTGGTATTAAGTCAGTATTAAAGGTGCCCTAGAATTAAAAATTTAATATGGCATAGCTGAATACCAAGAGTTCAGTACATGGAAATGACATACAGTGAGTCTCAAACTCCATTGTTTCCTCCTCCTTATATAAATCTCATTTGTTTAAAAGACCTCCAATGAACAGGTGAATCTCAACATAACACCGACTGTTACGTAACAGTCGGGGTGTATGCCCCCAATATTTGCATATGCCAGCCCATGTTCAAGGCATTAGACAAGGGCAGCCAGTATCTGTGCACAGCTGAATCATCAGACTAGGTAAGCAAGCAAGAACAACAGCGAAAAATGGCAGATGGAGCAATAATAACTGACATGATCCATGATATCATATTTTTAGTGATATTTGTAAATTGTCTTTCTAAATGTTTCGTTAGCATGTTGCTAATGTACTGTCAAATGTGGTTAAAGTTACCATTGTTTCTTACTGTATTCACGGAGACAAGAGCCGTCGCTATTTTCATGCAGTATGCATGATGATATATATATTAGTATAAATAATACGATATATATATATATATATATATATATATATATATATATATATATATATATATATATATATATAATTAGCTGTGTAAACTTTGTTTATGCACTGTTTAAGGCAAGCGCGAGCTCTGTGGGCGGGGAGCGTGAGCATTTAAAGGGGCCGCAACCTGAATCGGCGCATTTCTAATGATGCCCCAAAATAGGCAGTTAAAAAAATTAATTTAAAAAAATCTGTGGGGTATTTTGAGCTGAAACTTCACAGACACATTCAGGAGACACCTTAGACTTATATTACATCTTGTAAAAAAACGTTCAATGGCACCTTTAACACTGAATGATCATCCTGAAGGCTGAGTCAGCAGAAATTTCATCGTGCCGAGAGCTTCTGCTGAGATCAACGTTAAAAACTAGCTGAGTGAAAACATTAGTGTCCTGAAATCTAATTTTTAGATGATAATGCTCAGGGATGAATGATGGCTAAATGCAGCTTGAGGATATGCATGGATGAACACTTGAGCTTGATGTTATCAGCACAATTAGCCCCCACACCCACCCCTTCTCATTCTTTTTGCTGAAAACTTTGGAGGAGGAGGAGAGGGCAAGATATCAGGCTCATTTCCTCTGCTGAGCTGGGGTGATGGGGGTTTGTTATGGTAACCGGTTTAAAGCACAATGCATGACGTGAAACTCGTTTTTCTTAATCAAATCTGATAGCACGTAAATATAAAAAGGTCAACTTTTTTGATATTAAAGGTGTATTCTTTGCATGTTTGAAGGAATAACAAATACAAGCTGAGGAGAAACCTTAATCATGTGGTACTTTTCCATCTTCATCAAGAAGCCCTGTTGAAATGGCATCTGTCCTGTAACTAATGGGGCTGCAGCTCACTTTTTTGAGACAACGGTGTAGAGTAGCATGTCAAATGCAGGCTGGCCCTTTCCTCAGAAGGACGAGGGAGGGGTGAGGAGCTGAGAGCCCTAGAGGGGCATGTTTGAGCTGAAACACTCAGCAGGGTTCCTGATATTCAGATTAGTGTGACACATGCCCCCTTGAGGTTTGATGCTAATGAAAAGAATTTGTACACCCCAGATAATTAAGAAAAGACACTGTGGCGATTTTTTTTCTGTGTATGTTTGTGTCAACATTTTTGACCATGAAGGTCCACCAGTGTTTCCTGTTCTGCTGCGGAATATACAGTGACACAGTTTTGAGTTTAAGTTGAATGCTTGAATTGAGTTCGATAAAATTAAATACAATAAGGCAAAATATTTCTATTGCTTTGTCTGCTTATATTTTGGGAATGGATTTCAAATATAAGGTTATTATATTAACACTTGAAAACTTTTCGAATGTGTTTTATGTATATATTTTATTGTTTTGTCTTTGTCCATGACCCAGACTTTCAATCTTAAAATGTTATTGCATTTTGATATAAATTTGGTAAAATACACATTTAAACTAAGAGTAAAATAATAATTGTAGACCAAATTACCATTCCAAGATAGTTTTGTCTAATTACGTGAAAAGGAAATATTTAATTGTGTATTTAGGAAAGACGAAATGCCATTTATAAAATGCAGCTTGAATACGATTAAATGCTATTTCATATGAGAAAGAATGTCATGGATGTTTCAGAAAAATTCCCAGAATTCACCTGTAATGCATGTACAGTCAAACCAAAAATTATTCAGACATTTTTGATACTTCTGATATATTTTTACTAGTGGGTGCAGGACACTATAGTTCATTTATGTAAGTGAGGATAGCAAAATAAAGTAACTGTGACATATTATACCAAAAAATTCTTCATACAGTGGACTACCAGTAAAATTGATAAAAATTTGGAACCAAAAATTATTCGTACACTTTGACCTGACCATGTTTTGCTTAAGTGTTATCTGACATAATTAAGATGAATTTTTTTTCTAACACAGTTGAACTCTGAGATCTTGTCATATTTTATTAAAATTTTTAACTATAGTGAATAAACTGAATTAATGAATTAAATGTTCAAGGTGTCTGAGTAAATTTTGGTTTCCAAACTGATAAGTGTGTTTTAAGAGTTTATTTTCTAAATGTCCACGAAACAAAAGTGCTCATAGCTGAAGAAACACCCATTTATTGACCCGTTAATCTCAGGGGTTACTTAAAGTAAATGTTTTAGATCGCAGAGGTTCGACTGGGCGAACACCTGGTGTAACGAATTACTTATTAAAACTGTAAGAGCATTTATTGAATTACCATCTGACTCTTCTAATACGGGGTGTTTATATGACAACTTGTAGTAGTTACAGATGCAGTTTTTATGTTAATAATAAATGGTACTTTTAATATGGTAAAATATTCAAATATTCAAAGTGTATTAAAAAATCTGTACGTACAGAGCGAGTATATGGTGTAAAGGCCTGATAGTGCTTTAAGATGTACCGTTTCATTTAATAGGACGAAGACGTGTAGTTTCTATAGCATGCGTTGATTGAAAGTGTCAAGGAATGAAGGTGCGACCTTGGTTTCTCTTTGCTGTTTGGACTGTGTCTCCTCCACGCCAGCCAGTGATCTGTGGGGGACTGTGTGCGCTCAACCATGAGCCGCAGGAGTCAGAGGTCGTGGGGCCCTTATTGTTGGAGCATTAGACTGCAGGGGAAGCAATACTAGGGAGTCTTGGACTTTGGGGAAAAGATATTAACACCTAGCACCTAGAGTCAGGAAGGGGAAACCAGGAGAACAAAGGAATTCTGCAGAAAAGGGCTAATTCACCATGAGGCAGCTGTGCTCTCTCATTACAGGAATTCACAAAATACCTCACCTTAATGATGTCAGTGCGTATCCTTTTAAAGAAACCCAAGCGTTTGAATGAAACACAGAGATGTATTGTTCTTAGATCAAGAATGTTTTAGATCTTAGTGACATCTGATAATGGAGGCTGCTTTAACAAGGAAAAAAGAAATGGCTATAAAACACTGCCTTCATCATGAATCTGTAACGTGACATCTCTGATGTGTCAGCGGGATAATCCACAGGGGGATGCATTCATGTTTTATCATCGTAATTTAACCAAGCATGTAACACTGAACGAATTAAATGCTTGAGCTCAAGTACTTGCTCGTCTTTGCACAGGTAAGTTTGAGGAGAAGGAGGACCGTGTGCCCAAACTGGAGCAGCTGAACACTCTGGGCTTCATGTGCAGTCTGAACCTCACCCTCAACAAGCGTGACCTCATCAAGATGGAGCTGCTGCTGCTGGAGACGTTCGGTTGGAACCTGTGCATGCCCACACCTGCCCACTTCATCGACTACTACCTCCATGCTGCTGTCCAGGAGGGTGACCTGCACAACGGCTGGCCCCTCTCCTCCCTGTCCAAGACCAAAGCTTTCATGGACAAGTACACGCACTACTTCCTGGAAGTCTCGTTGCAAGGTAAGAAAAACTATGGCGTTTTAATTTTAATTTTATCTAAATTAATTATTTTTTAATAAAATGCAGTCAAACCAAAATTTATTCAGACACCTTGAATATTTTATTCATTAATACAGTTTATTCGCTATAGTTTAAAAAAATGGTAATAAAACATGACAAGCTCTCAGAGTTAAACTGTGTAAGAAAAAAATAATCTTAATTATGTCAGATAACACTTAAGCAAACATGATTAGGTCAATGTGTCTGAATAATTTTTGGTTCCAAATTTTTATCAATTTTACTTGTAGTTCACTGTATGAAGAATTTTTGGGTATAATATGTCACAGTTTACTTTATTTTGCTATCCTCACTTACAAAAATGAACTATAGTGTCCTGCACCCACTAGTAAAAAAATATAAAAAATAATTTTCAAAATAATTTTTGGTTTGACTGTAAGTAATGCTCATGATGATAAATCATGACAGCAATTAAATGGGTCAAAGTGTAGCTTGAGAAGATTCATATTGTAAAATTGATAAAGTTATCATTTTTATGCAACACATTTCATCATTATATAACAAACCTTAATATAAAAAAGTAAAAAACATTATATTGTGAAATATTATTACAATTTAAAATAACTTTTCTATTTTCTTATATTTTAAAATGTAATTTATTCATGTGACGGCAAAGCTGAATTTTCAAAATTACTCCAGTAATTTTGTAAATTTTAATTAGTTTTATTACTTTTTTTTTCTTTTTGTTTGGCAACTGTAAATGGTTGCTGACTAATGATCTTTATAATTACTTGGAAGAACAAAAATGACATTTACAATAATGCAATTTTTAATTTATTAATTTTAATATTATTTTTAATAAAATATACATTTAAACAAAGTATGTATTTTATTTTGTTTATATGGTTAATAAATAATCATTAATTTATATAATTTATATATCAGTTGATTATTTTTTTTAGGCGGAACACCCCAGGTGAATAGGGTAAAAAGAAAAAACTAATAGATATCATCATACTTCCCCAGCTGATTGATTACATTAAGAATTGCAAACATTTTTTGTATTACAAGTTTTCTGAAATGTTGTTTAAATATGCAAATGAGGCATTGTCTGATTAAATATGCACTAATTTGCATAAATTTCTAGAACAAAAATCTGAATATTGGATAAAGTCGGGTTCAGAATTCTTGTCAGCAAAATTCTCATTCTTTGACATTATTAGAGTCAAAGGTTTTTACAGAGGGGATTTTGGATATCTCTTTATCACTCCATAATTCAGAAAATACTATGGCCAGCCAGAAAAAAAAATTATTTTCACTATTTATTTTATTTTTAAGGAATATATAGACTCTGAGCAGAGGATAAACTCATTTTGAGAAAACGGCCTTTAAGGATATGTACTGTAATTGAAATCCACCAATGCAAATAGATAAAGTGCTATAAAAAGAACAATTACGTTTATTTTGGAAATTTTTGTTCCACCAGTCTGGAAAAAAAAAAAAAAAAAAACACTTTATGAAAAGCCAAAAAGCACAAAATCTCAAAATTGACGGGTGCATGAAAAAGTGTCCCCCATTAAGTAGTTTTATACAAGTTTTGTGCCTAACAGCCTCTTAACCATAGTAAAATCACATAGGAGGATATAATATATCGTGTTTGTGTGCGTCTTTGTTGTAGATCATGCCTTCCTGAGCTTCAGGCCCTCTCAGGTGGCAGCTGCTTGCATAGCTGCGTCCAGAATCTGCCTGCAGATCTCCCCCAGCTGGACCACTGTCCTCCACCTGCTCACGGGCTACTCTTGGGATCATCTGACGCAGTGCATCCAGCTCATGTTACTGTAAGAGCAAACCGCAGCATATACTCTTGTTCATACAGCATAATGTGCCCTGAAGTAAACCACACGTTTCACTTCACCTTGCCCTTACGGTGCCTTTTGTTTCATTTTTCAGCGCTCACGACAACGACGTAAAAGAGGCCAACAAATCAAAATCTTCCCCTTCCACCGGTCAAAGTCTCCAGCCACAAGCTCACATCCCCCCCAGCCCCGCCACCCCCTCTCTGCAGAGGCAGCCCACCTCCAGCTCCCAGCAGCTGCTCCTCCAGGCCAGCAGCTACCCACAGCTCTCCCAGCACTCGCCGGCACTATCCCAGCTGCACATGCTGGCCGACTGCCAGGCCCTGGGACCGGTGGGCTCTCGGGAATATCTGCAGCCCCATCAGGCCAGTCTGATTTCAGCCTCAATGCCGGCCAGCTCGTTCACTTCTTTCCCCAGCTTGGCGTCGGGGCTGCGAGGCTTGCCCCTCCAGGGTCCCATCTCCATGCAGGTGAGCATGGGGCCCGAGCGCCACTGCCTCGGTCTGACTTACGGGAGCGGCTACTTAAGCTCCCACCACACCTTCACAGCCGGCTGCTTTGACAGGTGACGCCAGGAGAGGGAGGACAAACTCAACCTTGGGCTGCCGCCGTCCTCCACCCTCCCCGCCCCCGAGGGGCTTCGTCCTGGACGCCGACGAAAACTTTCCAAACAGAAGACCAACAGTCGAGTGGACCCCACAGAGGTTATAGTATTAACTTAAAAAAAAAAACAAAAACAAAAAAACGGCCTTTAAGCTCTCATTTTTTAGCTTTGGATGCTTCCTTTTGGGATTTTTAAGAACTGAGGATGTCTATTTTTAAAGATTATTTAGTTAAGTGAGAACCTTCTTCCAGTGCTGTGCCACAATGGACAAACTGTCGACCTCGACAAAAGAGAAAGGATGCTCTTTTGGATGCTCCTCCTTTTTTTCTTTTTTTTTAAGCATACAGCCTTAAGAGGAGAAATCATGGAGATCTGCATTCCATCCCACCAGCATTTTCAAACGAGTCCTTGAACTTTCACACTGGATTTTGCTGTATGGTCCTTTGATGCTGCTGCCTTTTTATATGAACTGATGGCTTTACGACCAAGAATCCTGTCTCCCTTCTGGTCTTGTTTACAGTGACATGCCGCATATCAGGGATGTACAGATCATACAAACAACATACTATTGAACCAGCTGATTTTTGTATGAAGTGTAACTCCTATTGTTCTTGTCCGTATTTCTTTCCGATTCTGTTTTAAACCAATGCGGTCTGTAGAGAAGGTTGACGTTACGCTGAGGCTCCAGTTCCCTCAGGCAGATGGAGGGAGACGCCCCAGGGGATGGAGGCATCTGTGCTCCCTCTATTCTGGAAGCCATGCTTTACTAGTTTCTCCTCCCCACAGGGAAAAATAGCCATGAGTTCTGCCCTGTGCTACGAAGACGACTTCATTGTGCCGTACCTCTTCCTATCAGACACTGTGGCTCGTAAAGATTACCTCACTGTTACACTGTTGTTCACGTTTACCTCCAAGGTCATGCTAATAACTAGTTTAACCTCACCGCTCGGGATAGAAAAGATGGATCTGCTGTTACAGTGTGCTTCAGTTGTAGCGTCATACCTTTAGATCAACATTTTAGTCCAGAATCAAACAGAATATTTTAAAGCAGACTGTAATATTTTGGTCCAAAATATTTTGTTATTGTTGTAAACTAAAGATAAAACGAACCAAACATTCTTAATTTCTTTCCTTTTACTTATTGTCTTTTTTTCTTTCTTAGACTATACAATGAATTATGTTGACTGGCCTTAAGACCAAAGTGTCTGCTTTACATCCTGCTGAATGAGAAGCTTTTTCAACCACTTTACTGGACTTTGGATCAAAATCTTTCTTCTATAGTCCTGAACTTTGAACTACCTCAATATATTGCCATTTACTTGCTGATTCCGCAGGGCTTGTCTTTTAGTTTTATGTTTTTTCTAAATTGGTCAGAACATTCACATGCTTTGTTGTATTTTTTTTTTTTTAACCCAGAACTTGTTTTTGTGTGTTGAAGTCCAGTGTTTTGTATAGTTAGAGAACGGTGTTCACTGTAACAGACACGCACTGTTTGATATTTTAAGTCATTCTCTTGTTGAAGCCTCTGTGTGTGCAATATGTAATCATTAGTTTTTATTTTTCCATTTTGTACCACTACTTTTTTTTTTACTATGTAGAATTAGTTTTTTGTTGGTTTGGTTTGTTTTAACATGCTATTACTGCTTACATGCAGTGATTTATTTTTCCACCAAGAAAATGTTGCACATTGCAACCAATGTCTCCTGAATCTCTAGACATTTAGTAGACTAGAGAATTGATTCTGCTCATTCAGTGATCTAATGGGTTTATTTAAACTCCTGTATTTGGGTAGGGAAGGGGATAACAAGTGTAAATTGGATGAAATAAAATGAAGAAAAAAAGCACAAAAGCTTGGAAAATGTGTGAATCATAAATTTTGAATAGACGATGGATTTGCATGGCTCAAGGCGAGTTGTTTCATATGAATGTCTGGACTCATTGCACATGAAAAGGTCTTTGGTGGTGGGGGTTGGAGGGGCGGGGGTCGTGTTCATTTGGCTCCACCCCAAATACCACTGCCCTCCCCCTTCCTCCCCGCATGTAACGTGCTGGACTAAAGACAATGGGGGAGATTCCTGCCCCACATGGTGGTTCTTCCTGTCACTAAACACCACTAAACAAATAAAGCGCATCCAACTGAGTACCACTGATCGTTACAGAGATAAAAGCTCTTGGGCTCAAATAACAGCCGACAATAGCTACAGTGAAGTTGGAGAAATAGACAAAGTTATTTTTCTGTTCATGGGTGTTTTAAGGAAACATCTGTGTGGTGCAAAACACAGAGAAGATAACATTTAATATTGGAAGGTACAGATATCCTTTGACAATAGTGGTTATAGGCTTTTACTTGGTGTTTAGTTGCATAAAATAATATCGGTGGCCATGATGGGTTAACATATTAGACCCAACCAAAAACGTTCCAAACCTGTATGATTTTTCTTTCTTCTGTAGAACACAGATGTAGTTATTTTGAAGACTAACATATTTTTAATTAAACCGTTTCGGTTCACATTGACTTCCATTGAATTTTTTTGTCCATACAATGGAAGTCAATGTGACTTGTTCATCAACATTCTTCATCTTTTGTGTTCAGCAGAAGAAAGTAAGTCATACAGGTCTGGAACAACATGAGGGTGAGTGAATGATGACAGAATTTTAATTTCTGGGTGAACTATTCCTTTAATAACCTTATAAAACCTTTCTTGACTTGAGGAGTCTTATTACACAACCTCATATAACTTTATTCTTTTAAGAGGCCATTTCACTTTTATAGGCTATAAAGGTCTAGGCTTATGACAGTTGGCAAATGGTTTATAGTTAACATAAAGATTAAAATACTAGTATTTTTCTCTCACACACACCTATCATTCACTTCAGAAAACATTGATTCATCAACTGGGGTCATATGGATTACTGTCGTAATCTTTTTGTTCATCTGAAGAAAAAGTAATCTGGGATGGCAAATGATGAAAGAATTTTAACATTTGGGAGGAGTATCGCTTTTAAAATGTTAACAATTAATTCCTGATAAGGTGGAGCTTGCGGATTATGGGTTTTGCGTGGATTCGCCTCTTATCTGTTTAATTAAAGAGATTGGGTGGATAGCAGACAGAAAGAGGGGCCCTCCCTTTGTGCTGGAGCCTGGTGGGGGGGGACATGGGCAGATCCTGGGAGGTGGGCCACATGGTTGAGTTGGTGTGATGATGAAGAGACACGAAATCGGATGAGGGGGGTTGAGTGCTGGCAAAGGGGCAGTTGGGTAATGGATCATTTTCACAACCTTTGTTTGCAAAGCAAGGAAGGGGAGGGGCTGGCACCTTTTTTCTTAATTATCAGGAGGGGGTACCTCTAAACTGAAGCACACCCTCGACGGCTTTTGTTTTATTTCTTTATTCATTCATGATCCGTAAGAATGAACTGTTTTGATAAGTTAAAGATTAAACATGCTACACCTTTTAAAATAAATTTAGGCCTACTTTATTTTTTGTATTGCTTAAAATCTTAATTTAAAATAAATGCATTAAAGCATGTGACCCTGGACCACAAAATCATAAGGGTCAGTTTACTGAAATTGAGATTTATACATCATCCGAAAGCTGATAAATAAATAAGCTTTCCATTGATGTATGGTTTGTTAGAATATAGGACGGTATTTGGCCGAGATACAACTATTTGAAAATCTGGAATCTGAGGGTGCAAAAAAATAAAAAATAAAAATATTGAGAAAATAAAGTCCTTAGCAATGCATATCCACTCACAAAAAAAAATTTATATATATATTTACGGTAGGAAATTTACAAAATCACTTAATGGAACATGATCTTTACTTAATATCCTAATGATTTTGGCATAAAAGAAAAATCCATAATAACCTATACAATGTGTTGTTGGCTATTGCTACAAATATACCTGTGCTTCTTATATTTATGTTTTGTGGTCAAGTGTCACAAATCAAGCCACATCACCCCATATTGCCCTCAGTATTTTTTATTTTTTTATTTTCTTGCTTAATATCTTAATCTTAAAAAATGCCTGTCAAAACCCACCTCCTTTACTTTATTAGTATTGCCCTCAGTATTTTATTTTGTTGTTATACATATATATATATTATTGCTTAATTCAAGCCCCCACCTGTGTTCTTTGTTATCATTAGTGTTTTCATTGGTATGCATAAAAAACCCCAAATGCTTCTGTCTTTGTTAGAGAACTGCTTGTGGGTTCATGCAAGATTTAAGTGTTGACTGCCCTCCAGTGGTGGTCATGCTGCCAGCAATCATTCTAATTTGATTAGATATTTCACCTCTTTATAATGAGGCATTATTAGATGCTCAGTTCATCATTTAATCACTAGACAGATGAAGTGAAAAGATCAGGAGACATTTGTCAGTTTAGCTCATACACTTTATTATAAGTGAATTGGAGGTCAGAGCAGAACAGGGTCATTTATCTCAATGGAGTTAGATCTTCTTGCTTGTACGAACAAAAACAACTGGACCCTTGGCGCTAGTTGCTGTGGAGGTCTGTAAATCAAAGCAAGGGGACTTTAGCTACTTTACAAGAGTTACAAATAATTTCACAATGGCAAATATAATAATATCTCACCTCCACCAGCTTTCCACCGCTGATCTCAGATGTATGGTGGTACTTGGGGAAACTTATGGCTAGCTTGCTCCCTTCCATGGAGACTACGCCCTGGGGAGGACATACAAGTATGAGTTTTCATCAGATGATGCACTTTATGAACATACTTGCATTTAAGAATCTCACTGAAGATACAGAGAAGTTTCACTCCTGACTCTCATATGTGCATGTATGCCATACCTTAAATTTCTTCCCTCCAACAGTCTCCATGTCACTTTCTTTGCCAACAATGAATTTGTTGGTCACAACATGGTTGTTTGGATAGTACTGGATCCATGTGTACTCATCTCCATTCTGGATGACCTCCGTCACAAGCTTGAAGTCACGGCCCTTCGAGATGACATCATCAGGGATACCTGAGGTGTACAAGAGCAATCATAATTTAGAGCAGTTCAGTTTTTGCCATCTAGCTATTGTGGCGATTTTATTGAGCTCACTACTTTGTAACAAACACTTAAGAAGACATCAGCTGACAGAGTTATAATACAATACTAATAAAGAAAGGAGGTGGGGCTTAAATTCTCAAAGCATTTTTTTTAAGATTAAGATATTCTTAAACAAATATATAATAAATATATACACACATATATTCAAATTTAAATCTACACTCTTAAAAATAAAGGTTCCAATAGGGGATTTTTGCAGTAATGCCATAGAAAAGGACCATAGAAGAACTTTTCATTGAGCAGTTCGTAAAGAACATTTTTTAACCTAAAGGACCTTTTTCAAGTATAAAGAACCTTTCCATGGATGTCAAAAGTTCTTTGTGAAACCATAGATGCCAATAAAGAACCTTTATTTTTTTGGGGTGTAGGTTCTTAAGACATGCTTGCAAATGAAATGCAAACACACCAGGATATGTAGGACAACATTTTCTTGTCCAAAGCAATTTAGGTGCAAGGACAGTCTAAACTAGAGCAACCTTAAGTGGATGGAAGTGCAGTCAGAAATCGAAGCAATCATGAATTTCTCAAGTTGTTACTCTTCCACTGGTGTTACCACTAGCAACAGAGCAAAAAATAGGTTTTTGAAAAGAAGCAGCTTACCAATCAGTTTGCAGAACTCATCATATCCGTCCTGAGATTCGGTTTCCCACTTGCCGTTGAAAGCCATGGTTTGGGTGTTGATTGTTTTGCGGAGAAGAAGAGTTAACTGAAAGATGAGGTACTGATGGATTGAGTTGCCTGCACTTATATACCCTACTGCTATTAAACTCTGCCTCTTTTTCATGAAATTATGGGCACACCATCATCATAACCAGGCTATAAACTTTTACAATGGCCTCACAAAAGAACAAGTCATCAAGTGCATGACCGCACGGCTGCTTACCTGGGTATCGATGTACCATACATGGGCAATGAAGACTTAAAATCTTTTCCAGTACTGCTTATACAGTGTGATATAACATTGGAAATAGCGTTTGTCTAATATATATGACAAATAGATGATTAATGGAAGTAATATAGCAATATCTCCCATTTTTGTAGACTACCATATCTCAACAAGCTACAAAACACGTTTTAGTTTGCAGCTGTTGAGTCTGAAGCTTGGTGGTACTGAAGGCCATCTGCCTTGACCTTGCTTTTGAAAGGACAGAAAGCTCTTTATGTCAGACTGAACTATATGTTCCAGTAGATAGTGATTCATAGCTACACAAACCTTTCATACATTTAGAAAACTGAGACAAAAACATCAGGGTACCTGTTCTATACAGTGACTATCCTCTTTTCCATTTGAGGGTGGAAAAAAGTCTGCCATCATTTACTCAACCTCATGTTGTTCCAAAACTGCATGACTTTTTCTTCTGTGGAACATCAAAGAAGATATTTTGAATGGAAGTTCTTCAAAATATCTTCTTTTACATTTCCAGAAAAGACAGAAAGTCATGCAGGTTTGGAACCACATGAGAGTAAGAATTTTTATTTTTAGGTGGATTATCCTTTTAAGCAACTGAAATTGATAAAAAAAAAAAAATAAATAAATAAGATAAATTGTCTTAAAACTGTCTGTCTGGAAGTTTAAAAGGAGGGAAGGATGTGCCACAGGTCAATGCCCTTCAGCGCATAAACCTCTGATAGTTTCCCATAGAATACAGCTTTAATTGCATCATCTCTCTTCCCCTTGGCCTTACATTTTCTCAAGTCTTATGTTTAGATTTACAGATAAATTTCAGCTTCACAGATCTCCACCACACACAAATCTAGCAGAATGAAGAGCTGAAGAGAGATAAAAGCAGGATCAGAACAGGATGAGCTCTCTTTTTCACTTCCAGAGCTAGCTGCAAGCTCTCACCTCTGAAAGCACACATTGATTCCTGGGGAACATGGAATGGTGTGACATTTGTCCGGATTTAGAGATTTCTTTGAAGCCTCTAAGGTCATTTGATGATGAGATATCAGTGAAGTTGAGGACTATTATGGGATAGTGCTCCAAGGAAGATTTTTTCCTTATAAATATATAGGCCTATATATAATTATTTAGGTTTAACTACAATTTAGCAGTAAAAGTAGACTGAATAGATTAGGAAAACTGCTATATTAGCAAACAGACTGGTTAAATGACACAAGCAGGTACTTGGATTGTGTTGTCATAAAGAGGATTTCACTTACATTATATGGTTTGATTGCTAAACACTCGTTAAACTTCGCCTTTCACAATATATTCACCAAGAGAACAGTTTAATAAATAAAAACCATAGTGAAACATAAACTTTTATAATACCACCTTTCTTCTAGAAATGTCTCTGTTTGACAATAAACGTGTCATGTTGAAACAATATATGGTGATAAATCACTTCAGCAAGGTAATCTGATTGCCTACAGTTTCTTAATTCATAAAATCAGAACATTTATCAAATAATTATAACCATACTTACTAAAGCCCTGAAAGCTAATGCCACTAAATATATATATATATATATATATATATATATATATATATATATATATATATATATATTTAGAGAAAAACATTTATTTCATAATGATATTTCCACCCCATTTTAAATTCTTATACTTGAAGGAAAGATTAGATTTTTGTGAATTTTTAAAAAATAAAAGATCTAAAGGATTAACAATTTACCAATATGAACAAAATTTTCATTCCCTGTAGTGACTCCTTATACCGCTGAGGTTTCTCTTCCCATAATGAAAGGTGAAAGGTCAGTACACTGATGCTCAGTAGGTCGTTGACAATACAATGACATGTAGCCGCTGGTTTAGATGAGCTTATCAAATATGTAAAAGTTAACTTCTGAGAGCTACGCGGAGATCACTGGTGTACACCAGTGACCTAAAAATGTTTTTAAATAAAAGTTTTTTTGTGAAACAGTACCACCCTTTAGCTCACCAAATACTCTTTACAAGTGAAATGATATAATGAATAAATCATGAATAAAACAAATTTCCTAAAAATGTGAATAAATTAGATTTTCTGAGAGTGTTTCCCTCAGTTGACATTGATAGGCCTACATAGGCTAAATGTGTTGAAACTCAAAGGGAATCTTAAAGTAGCCTAGGATTTGTTCAGCATTTTGTTATTTTAGTGAGTAATTCCACGAAACCGGTACGATCTGAGTCCCTCTGACCTTTTTCAGTGTATTTTATCTATTGGGTCACCAAAATATATTTTTAAAAGCTTTTTGTATTCATTGAAATGTCTCCTTTGATAATGTTTAAAAACATGATGACATACATTTTATCTTTATATTAGAAATTATTTTGGTTTTTTTTAGTTGACACCACCTATTTTGTCATGTCCCTCAAGGCCTTCTGTGAAAGTGTACTTGGGATATAAATAATAAAATGAGAAAAAAGTCCATACATTTTGCCATTCCCATAAATATCCATCTGTGCTTTTTTGCTGGTAATGTTTTTTTTTTCTTAGTAAATTCATGATTATTCATTAAAATCACATTATTTAGTTCTGTACCTCAGTAACCCCTCAACCCCGTTACACAAACCATTCTCCCCCTATAAAAATAATGAACTGATACTTATGTGACATCATTAATAGGAAGTGACATCAGAAGTCTTCTGAACAACATTGTGAGCAAACACAGGCAAGTTACCACCTTCTTTAATAATTATAACTAAATTATGTTGTGAAATTGTGTTTGTCAAGCTTAACGACTCAACCCTGTTACATCGATTAAAGATAGAAAACTATTACTTGTGAAAATTATCTTTGTTATTTCAACATTATTCACGATTTCTTAATATCATGCATGCTCTCCATTTAGAGCAGTGGCCAATTTGGGCAAAAAATCACAACCCCGTCACACCTACATTTTTATTATTTTTTTTTTTTTTAAGGTAATGAAAAAGTAATTTAAAGTTTGTTGAACTGAAATGTTCAGAGCAATCATACGAATACTGATTTTAGTTCAAATTCTGAAGTTAAGCCTTTGATCAAAAATGATGAGGTTACTGTCACAAAAAGTGCCCATTTCAGGCTTTAGTATGGCAAAAGTGTGAGATTTTATGTAACTTTTATATTTGCAATTACTGAATTAGTGTGAGGGACATCTGATTAATAGGAAAATGTTGATTTGATCACAAATACATTTTATAATAATATTCAGAGAGCTCCCATAGTGTCCATAACTTAAAATAATGACCAGTAATAATAGGGATTTGATGCCTGAGATGGGAAAATATGTTTTTCTGGAAGTTAAATATGTCATTAATGTTGTGGGGTGTTCAGAAAAGTAATACATTTTGGTAAAAAATCTAAAAATGTGTAAGTCCAAATCGTTCTGGTTTTGTGGTATGACTCTAGTATTATTTATAGCCTAAATAGTCTTTATTAATAGCCTAATACAAATATTTATAGTTTCATTTTAATTTTTTAATAATTTTGCTTTCGTCATTTTTATATATTTACTAATTCAATTTAGTACTTCAACTTATTCATTTTTTTTTATTTCAGATGGTTGTCAAGGCAACATTTTTAATTTACTAGTTTTCGTTTAATATTTAGCCTATATTTGATTTCATTTTGAATTCAATCACCGAAAATTGTTAGTTTTACTTTTAGTTTTAGTTATCAATACAACACGGCTTAACAGAAACAACAACGTTTATAATATAACAAATGGACCACACCAACAAACCCTGACGTAAATATACAACTCGACATCGCCCCTGCTGGTACCAAAGTTGTATCCCCATAATAAAGTATATTGACATAATAGAAGCCAATCACAATAGCGTTTCCAGGGATTTCCTATGAACGACAAGAAGTTGAGCCAATTAATGACAACCGCACGTTGAAGCAGCTAATGGGAAGTGTCAGTAGTTGTAAGTGGGCGGGCTCTAATCTTATCTGGAGGAGAGGGCCAAGTAGTAGTTGCAAAGCGGAAAGAAAATGGCGGCCGTGGCTGCGGAGCCAGGAGCTGCTGCGGCATCAACAACAGCGGGGGACGGGGTGGAATACGAGCCCGAGCCAGGAGAGCATGTGGTCGACCTAGAGGCCCACTCCGTCCCGAAAATGGAGCTTTGTCACCAACCCGAGGATATGGATGCAGTTCAGGAATGCAGCCAGGTCCAAATGGAAATCAGAAGGCCGGACCTTCAAGCCGCGGGAAAAGCCCTCGCTGCCCATGCGGACGGTGAGTGCACCGAAACGGGGGGTTCCTGGGGCCGCTTGGACACAGCCGAGCAGCCCGTGCTTATGGACTACATGTGTACAGGCGTTTCTGATTACGGAGGGTCCTTCTCGCCGAAAGTGGAGGCTGCAAACGAGGTCAGTCCTCTCGAATCCAGCCCCTGCCTTTTGCTCCCCAGCTCCATCTCCGACTCCCAGCCCTCTGTGGTCTTCTTGCATTCCCTTCCCGCTCAGGTTCCGTCGGAGCCTGAAACCGGACTGTCTCTGGCTGTCGAATACGACTCCAATCCCGTGTCAAGCCATCATACCGATCTGGAGTGTGAACTCATAGGCTTCACGCAGCCTGACCCGGAGCCCGAACCCGCAAACGATGCTCTCGGGTCGGAACTCAAATCTCACGAGGATGCTTTCCATGACATCCCGCACCCCTCAGATCACCTGGACTCTCTGTCCAATGCAGAGGAGACCTCGCTGGGAGAATCGGTGGGTCAGAGCTGCATTAGTGACTTTTCTACTGTTTCCAGCAAGGACTCGCCAGAACTTCCAGCAGTGGTGGATCAGTCGCTCATCTCATCGGTAGAGTCAGAAGAAGTGCGCTCGCGTCCTCTTCATCATCAAAGCTTCAAAACGGACCTCAGCGAACCCGAGAGGGAGTCGGAAACGAAAGCCCCGCTTCTGTGTACGACGGAGCCCGACACGGTGGAGCGCCTGGTGCTCGGGTCCGAGGTTCGGGTCTCGCTGGATCACATCATCGACGATGCGCTCGTGGTGTCGTTTCGCTTAGGCGAGAAGATCTTCTCCGGGGTACTCATGGACCTTTCAAAAAGGTAAACACTGTATATGCGCAAAGAATTTTCAGTGTGTCCACTAATGCATCCAGCATACTTCTCAAAGTTAGCTTTCGCAGCTGTCAAAAAGATGAAGAGCATCTTATAGGTTATAAATTATCTTTATAAAGGAAACTGTCAGCATAGTTTGGAGGGTAAGGTTGTTTTTAGCTTATATGTTATTGTTTTATTTAGTTGTGTTTTACTCATTGTATTCTCCTAAAATGTTTATGTAGGCCTATATATAAAATAAACTCTATTTTTATTTACCTTTGTGCATATGTATTGGGAGATTATTTATTGCGGCTGGTGTGACCGGTGAAGGTTTTCAAAAAATACTATTTCAATCAACTTGGTGATAAATTAAAGGGTTAGTTCACCCAAAAAGTTCTGTCATTTATTACTCGCCCTCATGCCATTCCACACCTTCATTCATCTTCAGAACACAAATTAAGATATTTTTGTTGAAATCCGATGGCTCAGTGTGGCACAGGCCTCCGTAGCCAGCAATGACATTTTCTCTCTCAAGATCCATTAATGTACTAAAAACATATTTAAATCAGTTCATGTGAGTACAGTGGTTCAATATTAATATTATAAAGCGACGAGAATATTTTTGGTGCGCCAAAAAAAACAAAATAACGACTTATTTAGTGATGGCCGATTTCAAAACACTGCTTCAGGAAGCTTCGGCGCGTTATCGAATCTTGATTCGGATCACGTGTCAAACTGCTGAAATCACATGACTTTGGCGCTCTGAACCGCTGATTCGACACGCTGATTCGTTATGCTCCGAAGCTTCCTGAAGCATTGTTTTGAAATCGGCCATCACTATATAAGTCGTTATTTTGTTTTTTTGGCGCACCAAAAATATTCTTCATAATATTAATATTGAACCACTGTACTCATATGAACTGATTTAAATGTCTTTAGTACATTAATGGATCTTGAGGGAGGAAATGTCATTGCTGTCTATGCAGGCCTCACTGAGCCATTGGATTTCAGCTAAAATATCTTAATGTGTGTTCCGAAGATTAACGAAGGTCTTACGGGTGTGGAACGACATGAGGGTGAGTAATTAATGACATTATTTTCATTTTTGGGTGAACTAACCCTTTAATTTGACGAAGTATTCCAGGTCATAAAAAATTACATACAAGAATAAACAAAACCAGTGCTGAGGTTTATTATTGCAGGACACTACTATCACTACCTGAATTTTCATGTCAGCTAACCATATTTAGACATGTAACTAGGTAGACATGATCATCATCATAACCAGGGGGAAAACAGTGTTATGCTGGTGATTAACACCCTACATATTGCTCCCACAGTTTGTCTGTCTCAACACCCTTGTTCACACATTTTCTCTCGGTGTCAGGGATGAATCATAGCTGAGCCCAATTTATAGTGCCTTCCATGTGGTCTGCAGTGGGATCTCCAGTCTCTCAGTACAGTTCTCACTTGAGAAGTCAAAATGAAACATTCTTGTGATGTTGCTGTGTAGAGAAGGTGTGCTGAAGAACCTGTGCAGCAACATTGTTAGGAAGTGATTATTACATCAGCTGGAAATTATGGAAGATTTCTCTATGCTGATAGACTGTAAGTCAACCAATTAAGTACACATCAGGCCAGATTTGTTTTAACAAGCTTTGCTGTGATGGGCTTTCCGGATTGAAATGATGCTGTGGACATAGACCAGCGCTGCGCCTGAAATCGAATACTTTTCTTCTATATAGTACGTGAAAAACAGTATGTGAACAGGGTAGTATGTCCGAATTCATAGAATTCGAAAACAGTAGGCGAAAAGTACCGGGATGACTCTACTTCTGGTGAGATTCTGAAGTGTGCATATGATGGACACTTTACTATCCCATGAGGATTTGTGAATGGAGTTGAAGGGATGTAACTGATGCTGGTAGGTCATGTGACAGTAACAACATGGCGGATGTAGTACATCCAAATTCATTCATACTACACGTATTCATACTATATAGAACATACTTTTTCAATGGTCGTGAAGTAAATTTAAATTCAAATGTAGTACCTATTCAACAGTACACGATTTCAGATGCAGCTTAGGAGTTCCCCAAATTTTTTGTTTGCTGAACCCCTTAGGCATAAAATATTTACTTGAAGTACCCCCTGAGATTTTAAATTAATATTTCAATAATTTAATGTCTCATTCGCATTCTCATTCGGTTAATGGTCACATGCAATTAAATGATTACTGATTTACTGATTTTATATTTTGACTTTGTAGCTGGACGATCTTTTTAGTTGTGATAGTGTCAGTCCACATTCACACTGGTATTTTAGAAACCCAATCAAATTGAATAATAATAATGTTTTAACTGTAACTAAAAATGAAGACAAAAATATTACTCTTGTAATATACAATTGTACTGTAAAACAAAATGTAAATCTTTAATTACAGTAATAATTTTACACTATAGATAAAAAAAAAAAAAATTATACCTTAAATCTGGGGTGCCCAGTCTACCTTCCTGCAAAGTTCAGCTCCATCCCTGATCAAACAGAACTGAACCAGCTAATTAATATCTTAAGAAGCACTTGATTATTACACACAGGTAGGTGGACCACCAGTATTGGGCACCCTTGTTTTAAATTTTCATTTTAAACATTAAAACCCTGGTGGAAAGCTGGTGGAATACTAGTGAAATGCATTAAACTTCTGTCCACAAACATGTTGGATATTATGCAAATGTGTAAATAAAATAAACCAAGCGTATGTTGTATTCCCATATACAGGTTTTTGGTGAACCAAGCCGCTCTGAGATGCTGAAAAGACCATAGCATGAGCTTTTATTTGAAACACACAGCGCATCAGACTATACAGTTGTTTAATTAAATCGCAGCGTTTGATTTGATTACCACACTAAGATATATGACTATAGTGCAGCCTCATTTATCATTTTTTTATTTTAATTTTACATTACACTTTAAAAAGCAGCTAAAAATTTACTTGCTAAACTTGCTTTTGTCTAATTTCTGTATTACTATTTTATTTGATTGTCTGTTTTTAATGTCTGTCACTTATTTTGATTTCTTTTTATATTTGGATGTAAAGCACTCCGTGACATTGCTCTAGAAAGATGCTAAAACTACATACATTCACTATAATTAATTATCATTCCACCAACTCACAAACCCCCTTTCAGTTCCCTCGCGAACCCCCAGGGGTGTTTGGGGAACCCTGACATGGCAGACCACCAATTTAAAGGAATATTCTGGATTTAAAAGTTAAAGGGATAGTTCACCCAAAAATGAAAATTTGATGTTTATCTGCTTACCCCCAGGGCATCCAACAAGTAGGTGACTTTGTTTCTTCAGTAGAACACAAATGATGATTTTTAACTCCAACTGTTGCCGTCTGTCAGTCTTATAATGCGAGTGAATGGTAACACAATTTATAAGAGTCAAAAAATATTAATAGACAAATCCAAATTAAACCCTGCAGCTCATGGCGGCACATTGATGTCCTAAGACACGAAACGATTGGTTTGTGCGAAAAACCGAACATTATTTATATCGTTTTTTACCTCTAATACACCACTATGTCCAACTGCGTTCAGTATTCGCTTAGTGAGGTCTGATTGCACTCTGACAATGGAAGTGATGTCTAGCACTCATTGAAGTATGAGCGCGAGACATCACTGCCGTTGTCAGAGCGCGATCAGACCTCACTAAGCGAATGCTGAACGCAGTTGGACATAGTGGTGTATTAGAGGTAAAAAATTATATAAATACTGTTCGGTTTCTCGCACAAACCAATCGTTTCGTGTCTTAGGACATCAATGTGCCGTCACAAGCCGCAGGGATTAATTTGGATTTGTCTATGCATATTTTTTGACTCTTACAGATTGTGTTACCGTTCACTCACATTATTTGACTGACAGACGGCAACGGTTGGAGTTAAAAATCATCATTTGTGTTTTACTGAAGAAATAAAGTCACCTACATCTTGGATGCCCTGGGGGTAAGCAGATAAACATCAAATTTTCATTTTTGGGTGAACTATCCCTTTAAGCTTAAGACCTCCATTGTACTGTACATGCTTGTTTTTTATTTGTACAGACTGTGGGAAGAAATTAAATCATGTTCTGTACTTCACAGCATGTCACAGATGCTGCTATTGAAGCTTAACTTAATTTAAGTTTTAGTATTCGTTTAAGGCCCCCCAGCATTGGTATTTTGTACTCTAACATGTTAATGATGAAACATGTTGCAGCTCCAAATCTCAAACAGAAGCAAAACGATGTTCTTAATTGAGAAAGTGTCACTAGCTCAGCTAATTTCATGCTTCCTTTGAGTTGGGCCATCTGTGAGAGTGTGGGGTAAAAACTAAACAAATCCTCTCTTCAATATCCATTTTGTCTTTAATGGTTTTAGTGTGATTGCTCATGTTTTGGAGTGGTGACACAAGATGGACATGGACAGATGGATAGATGTGCGTTCATTCTATAATTGTTTAAAAAAACCCAAAAACAAAACCATGAATGTCCTGGGTGTAGATTAATTTCCTTTTGATGGTCCCGCTGTTCCTCTGTGACATAACAACCACAGTACATAAACTGAACTTGAACACAGTCAGTGTCATGGCGTTGAAGTGGTTTGCCAGACATACTGTCCATTTTATTTTTAGCTTGCGCTCTAAAGGCTGTCATCATTTGCATTTTTCAATGTTAGGCCATTCCCAGTTTCTGGATAAAACTTCTAATGGAAGAAACGCATATCTCAGAATTGTTGGATTACTCATTCCTGAAGAATTAGCTATTGCAAGTCAGGAACAATGTATATTACTCTGATATTCAACAGATCACAGGCTCAACCCATTTTTTGTTTAAGGGACAGTACTTCGATGTAACGTTTTTTTTTTATTTTTTGTTTTTTTTACTTATTCTACACCACAGTATCAAAATCAGTTGCATTTTATCAAATTCATTGGATGATTTTAGATAGACAGTTGGCAATTCACTTCTGAAATAAGTTGTATATGGTTACTAATTTACATATGAATTATTAATTTGTATTGTAGAGTAAGTTCTTCTTGGCTCACATTGGATATGCAGCTGAAGTGGCATTTTATGCTCAAGCATTTTCTTTGTTGCTTTGTTTTTTGTCAGTTAATCATCATTCTTCCTTTCTGTAGTCATGAATACAGATATGATATCATGTAATAGATATTTTAATTAAACTTAAGAGGATTCTGCTACTTGTTGTTGCTTATTAGTATCCATACCCCCATTTCACAGACAAGACTTAAGATAGTCCTAGACTAAAATGCATGTTTGAGCTGTTTTAACTGAAAGCAACTTGCACTGACATGTCTTAAAATATGTCAGAGCCATTGTTGTCTCAAGATGCACACTTGTAATGTTTTTTTTTTTCTAGGGTATGTTTATAAAAACTACTTAAATACCCTAATTGAAATGGGGCCTAATTCTGGCTTAGCCTAAACCCTGTCTATGAAACCAGGCCATAATCTAGTTGTAGTAATCTAGTGTCTTGTTATTTTTGTTTAGATTTGAGGAAACGGGGATTAGACCCCAACCGCACTATGCTGTTCAGTTTAACCTTAGTGTGTTTGTCTTCTCTCATCCTCTGTACCTCAGGTTTGGACCTTATGGGATTCCTATAACTGTGTTCCCCAAGAGAGAGTATAAGGACAAGCCAGAATCTATGCAGCTGAAGACGGAAGCATTCCAGTCAGAGACGGATAAGGGTGTTGCTCAAGCTCCTAGTGATGCCCCAATTAAGGAACCTGCGGATGCTCCAGATGCCCCTCTGAAGGACCCTGCTGAGACTCCTGCAGCACCCCAGCCCTGTCCCAACCCTCAACCTAACCCATGGACCTCAAAACCACCTCCTTTGTTTCAGGAGGGGGCCCCTTATCCACCTCCATTGTTCATCAGGGACACCTACAACCAGTCGTTACCTCAGCCTCTACCCCGCAAAATCAAGCGGCCCAAGCGAAGGCTGTATCGAGAGGAGCCCACTTCTATAATGAATGCCATCAAGCTCCGACCAAGACAAGTTCTGTGTGATAAATGTAAAGGGGCTGTGGTGCAAGGGGACAAGCGTGAGACACGCAGAGGCCCCATTTCAGACTGCCGGAGTGACGATGCCAAAAGACGGCGTAACGACAACGCGACGGCAGCTGCTGGTAAGCGGCCCCGTAGTGATCCACGTTCTGAAGAGAAGGGCCGTAGTACTGATGGGCCCAAACGGCAGGGTTCAGCCATACGGGTGTCATCATCCACCGCCTCTTCTCTGGGCCATAGTCAGGTCAAAGGTACAGCTGCAGGGAACAAAATAGTAAAGGGGGTGTCCACTACAACAGCGTCCTCGGCCAACTCTCGAGTGCAGCTCAATGCCAAAAAAGTGCTTCAGAGCAAAAATGTTGACCACTCCAAGGCACGAGAGGTGCTGAAGATGGCCAAAGCTCAGAGAAGACAGAAAGAGACAGTCACAGGCAGTAGCGGCAACACCAAGGCCATAACCAGGGCCGCAGCCCTCCAGGAAGCCCACCAGAAGGTCCACTTCACCCGGCGACTGCAGCAGATTAGTGGAGGTCCAGGTTCCACCCCCCTGCCACCCAGGATGCGCATCAAGCCCCAAAGGTACCGTAACGAAGAGAACGATTCTTCCTCATGTAAGCCGCCTTGCTTGGAGAAAGTGCCGGGAGGGGGCCGTTTACCACTGCCTAAGCCAGCCGTGCCCCGCTGCACCTCCACACGCTCCTCCTCCTCCTCCTGCTCTGCTAGCCAAGTCGCCACAGCTGTAGAGCCCCAGAGGCCAGACAAAGCGATTGAGTCCCTTCTCAGCCAGGCCCAACCCGATCCCCTCCCAGCCCCGGAATACAGGGAACCCCAGGCTGAGACAGAGGAACAGGAGGGGCGGGAGGAAAAGCGGGAGACGCGTGGGAGCAAGGCTGGTAACCTAGTGGTCTACATGACCCTTAACCCCAGCCAGCCCGACTCCTCTAGTACCTCCATGTGCAGCATCGATAGTGCAGATGACTTAAAGTCATCAAACTCTGAGTGTAGCTCTACCGAAACGTTTGACTTCCCCCCTCCTGGTGATTTGCGTTCGGCCCCTGCCCCTGGCACATCCTCCGCTTTTGCCTCTGCCTCTCCCTCTGCTCCTAAGGACGACAAAAAGCGCAGTAAATCCCTCAAAGCTGCCGTTTTTTCCAAAAACGTCACAAAGTGCGTTGCCCTGGATGGCAGGACAATTTGTGTAGGGGACATTGTTTGGGCCAAAATCCTTGGCTTTCCCTGGTGGCCCGCCCGCATCTTAGCCATCACAGTGAGTCGCAAAGATAATGGGCTCTTAGTCAGGCAGGAGGCCCGGGTCTCTTGGTTTGGGTCGCCCACCACTTCCTTCCTGGCCATTACTCAGCTTGCCCCGTTTCTAGAAAACTTCCAGTCTCGCTTTGACAAGAAGAGAAAGGGCCTATATCGTAAAGCCATCACTGAGGCTGCCAAGGCTGCCAAGCAGCTCACTCCAGAGGTCAGAGCGTTGCTAACTCAGTTTGAGACGTGAGGTGATATGCCTTGGTAAGGTAGGCAAAACAGGTACCCGAGTTGGCCCTGTACCCCTTCTGACACCTCTCAAACTTTGCTGTACCCAGTCAGCTTCCAGAGTGAAACAGAAAAATGTCAGCCAGGCAACCAGGACTAATTTATTTTTCTTGAAGGCAAGAGAAGGGGATTGAATTGAACGGTTTTCATGTCAAGTATCTCATGTTCGCCCTATGTAATCAGTCTTTTGATCTTGTCATATCACACATTTATTATAATGAAAACAGATGACAGAGATTTTTAGGAAAAGGTTTTATAGGTTCAACAATATTTCAGTTCGCCTTGAACTTAGTTATTCTTGGTCAGTGTCTGCTGTTAAAGGTCCCTGTAAACATAAAAGCAAATGATCTAAGAGTGGGATTTTTTTTTTTTTTGTATTGAGCTTGAATAGCTTTCATGAAGAATTAGGCGTGTTTTGAAAATATGTGCTTGAACCCATTCTCAAACTAAATGGTGGCCCTTACAATTCGATTGCTACTTTGTCTGGATCCTTAACTTAGCACAGTTAATGTTTCCTTTCGTATGATCAGAGAAAGTGTTCTAGGTTCACATTGACAGATCATTCCTGCTGCATTTTCTAACACTACAGTGTTTCTAGACAGAGTGTCTCTGTCCAGTCGCCCTAAGATTATATGAGCTCGGAATTCAGTTAGACCATCCTTTTAATTGTTTTCTTTTATTATGGAAGTTGTGTAACTGTAAAAGTTGACCCTGTTGGGTAGAGTGCCTCGCTCAGGTAGAAAAAGGGACTTAATTGGTGCTGATCTTTCTCAGATGTTCTGAGACGACTAATCCAAGTTCAGTGATCTGAGCATACGGCTGTTGATCTGGGCGTGGCTCTTGGCCAGCCGTGGCTTTGCAGCCAGTCGAGCTGCTGTTACGGGGGGAGGTGCCTATAAGCCGAAGTCACCTCAAGTGCCACTGTGAGGAGAGCACAGCGACTCTGTAAACGCAGAGAGAACCACCTCAGACACGGAGAAACCTGCCAGCCTAACTGTGCGTCCTCCTTCCCCACCCCTCGCAGCTACAACATCTGCTTCCCAAGCTCATTCCTCCCTAATCTACTTGCCCTGTTCACAGCTTTTTTTCTCTTCCTCCACTTGTTTTGCTCCCTCCTGCCGTTGTCATATGTTTGTGTCTTAGACTGCTTTTTATATATATGATTATGGCGAAAATGTTCCTGTTGTTCAGCCAACCCACCGACCACCCCGACTTTGTTTTTGCATGGATTTGGGAGTGCATATATGTTAAATGGAATAATGAGCATTTTAATGGCTCCATATGTTTATCCAATTTAGGCATATCACATCACTAAGCAAATTTATACGTTTTTATGTAGCTGCAGTGGAATGCAAAACTCTTAACCTGAGTTTTATTAAATAACTCAATGAAAACACTTGTCCACTGTGGTGTCCCGCTGCAAAGTGGGGCATTGGAGCACATTGGCAGCAGTTCTCATGTGTTATTGTTCGTCATAATTATGCGCCTCTGGCTGGTTTAGTTGTTCAGTGATTTGTTCCGATTCCAGTATTCATTGTCTCTCATCTGAAATGTGTTGCTATGGATTATTGTGTTTTAAATTTATTTGTTGTGCCTGAACTTTATTTTCTGTCATTTCACTATTTGCATAATAGGGCTGAAGGTCTGGAGTACACATTTGTATGTAAAGTGTTCAAAATGTATTCTGCCTGATTGATTGGAAGATGAATGGTCTGGATCTTATTTCGATGCTGAGAACCAATGATTTTATTTGTGTGGATGAGCATTATCTTTTTTTTTTTTCTTGTCTGTAATCATGGTTCTGTCCTTGCATTGCATACCCATTAGCATCTTAAACTGTCCAGTTATATTTACACATCTGAGAAGGGAAATATGCTGTATTATATCTGGGTCTTTCCACATATGACTTAGCAGGTAGAGATTGATGACTTGAGGAAAAAAAAAAACAATGCTTGGTAGACCACACTGACTGACTGATGGAGGTTTGTGTAAAGGAGTAAAACGGTATTTATTTTGGTGGTTGGCTTTGTTTTATTTCAGCATCTTTTTTACTTTTATTTCTATCTGTTTGCAGGTCAGAGAATGCTGTAAAACCATTGAAAAAAAGTAACAGTTGAAGATATTGTGTACATGTTTTCTGATGTTTTAAGAGTATATAAATAAACTGTGAACTTCAAGAATTTTATCTAGTTGTCATTATTTTTGTATTTTATCTTCCTAATATCATTTCTCACTCCAAACCATATTTGTCTCAGGTGTAGCCCAGTGCACAACCCTGTTTTGGGAAAAGCTGTTTTTCCATACGTTTCTCAAATGAAAATTTCACTCAATAAATCATGACAGCCAAAACAAGACAGTTTTCTGTCATTTCACAATTAACCAATGCATGGAAAAAGACAGATTTTCATACCTGCAAACAGATGAGAAAACAGTAGGGCAAGACTGAACAAAAATGTGCCAGACTCTAACTACAAAGTAAATTCAGTCTACACTAGACGGTAGTTGAGTTTACACTAGACTGTAAATTAAGCTTCACAGGGTTGTCATAAATAGTATACTAATTAGATATTTCAGTGGATCAGTGCTGTGTGAGTTTCTCTTTATGATGTCAGTGTTCATGTGGTCTTGGCTTTATAAGATCACACATTACAATAGAAAAACAGCTGTGCATGAGGTTATAAATCACATGAAATGTTAGTGATTTTAAAGGTGCAGTAAGCAATTTATGAGAAATGATATCTGAATTCACCAAAACAAATACACACCCTAAAGGATCACACCTTGATAACTCCACCCCCAAATTCGCTTATATGCTATGCAACACCGGCACCTCCCCCCTCATTAGTGTACACGCCCCTTAATGCTGATTGGCTACAGGTGTATTGTGGCGCTCAGTCAGATCAACTTTTAACGGCGTTTCTCAGAAATCGCGTACGGCACCTTTAATTCCATTATGTGTTTGATTTGCCTTTGAATATACATGTTTAGTTGGTCTAAAACAAAAATGTATGTGGTGCCCTGCCTGGCACCAAAGGAGAAAATAATCGTACAGAATGTGAGAAATGTAACAATCTGTATTGCTTATATAGCTCATTAATTTCTAGACACTTTTTTGTGAGATTCTGTGAATCAAATCTTTTGAACAGTGTTGGACCAGGAAGCAAGTCAGATTAAGCCTAAAATGAAACCATTTTGATTATTTTAAGCGCAGTAGGTCTATGGTTCACTGTACCAACACAATTACACAATACTGTATACATAAAACATTAGTTGGTCAAAATATTGGTTACACTATATACATTTCTCACATTGTTCTTTAAGGCCTTATCTTCCATAAACTCGCAATATGTAAACAGTTTATAAATAATAATTTAATAATCCTGAGGGGAAAAATTCTGACCTTCTGTTGTCTTTTTTTTTTTTCTCCAGTGCTGCAACTCTGAAAAGCTGCTGATTGGTCTGTTGCCTAGAGCACTGCTATTGGCCAAGAGCCAGTCGACTGGGAGGAGCCATCCACAGTTGGAGAAGCAGGTGTAATGGAGAAATTATTTTTATTTAAGAAAAGAATTATATATTTATAACAATTAATTACAGACTCTCTCCACCTATTTCCTGATCAATCATGCTGAAATGAATTTTTTGAACCAGATTTTTCTTTGTGTAGGCTTTTGTGTTTAAAGCATGTGAAAGAACACTTGCAAATACAGCACAGAGTTACAGCCGTTGTGGATTCGAGGTGGTGATCCGGCACATGTCAATGCAGGGTTTTTAAGATAACTTATAAAGATTAAAAAAAAATTATTGATGTAAAAATGCAATAAATATCGCATGTGCTATGCCTCACAGTACAGAGGATTGGGTCTTGTTGTGCTTCTAGTCTTGGATGAAATCCCAGTGTTCTTTCCCAACATCTGTGCTCCTTTATATTGAGAAATTCTGAGCCTTAATGCAGTCTAGACTGTTCCTGAAGAGAGCTTGAAGTTTTCCACTTTGTGGCACAGCATACATGAAATGATCAATGCAATTTGTACAGCGTTACAGATCACTCTGAGCCACCGTTTAGTTGATTTTCCCCCTTTTTTGTGCTCCCCTGCGTTTATAAATGCTTTTCTAAATATTCAACAGTCAAACATGACAGTAAGAACGCATCTTTTCTATCTCTCAGTCATTCAGTGCTTTTCAGATTGTTCGCCTCAAGGTTTTCCTGATAGCCGTGGGGGGGGGGGGGGGGGGGCATCATTCATTGCACATGCTCAACCTGAATCCTGTAAAAAGGGAATTAAGAGCGAGTGAGGATCTTGCTGTTGTACATACATGCGTTTCAATACAATCCGAGAGCTCTCCTGACTATACATATGAAGATGGTGGTCGTGGGAATAAATTTGTTTTATTACTGTATTAAATGTATATCTCTTTATGAAATTAAACCTGTTTTTTGACTTGTACCAAGTTGTGTGTTGTATTCTTTGATAAATCATGATGTATTAAGTACATCCAAGAAAAGTCACAATGCAGACAGGATCTTAAATAACTGCTGGTTTAATGTGAAAGCAGGTAAGGTTGATTACTGCACAAGTTGGGGTGATGAAGGCCATTATTTTCATTGCTCAGGACTGACAGTCTGTGGATCACCGATACCAGCTTCACTGCATGCCAAAAAAAATTATCTAAATAATACAGACTTAAAAGCCACCTGACATGAGCCGATAATGTAATTGGCCAAATCTAATGGAAATGCCTTATATTACTTGTCTGTGACAAGAAATTCTGCAAAAATGCATCAATGAATTAGCGCAGACAGGGAATATGACTAGATAGTCCGAACACTTGAATGGGGTGGTTGACAGTTTATCACTGTAATAACAGACTTTAGACTGCTGCTATCTGTTGTTGTTATTGGGATTCTGAACAAAATTAATGGAGTAGGATCCTGTGTTGGCATCTTGGTTGACCTGGAAGTTGGAGGTAGAGAGACCAAAGGGTCGTAAAATCATGTTGCCCAAGTCTTTCAGCTTACCTGAGAAGAAAAAGAGAAAACAAATAAATGATCTGCCAATAAAAAAAATAAAAAAAAACCTCAGAATACTGCTGGGCTCTTCAATAGAGTGCCCCAGGGATGACGCATTTTTTGTAGGCAAAACCCGGAAGCGAGTTAGCATTTTAGGGCTTCCGGTTCCAACGTCGTCAAGTCTATGGGTTTTTTGAATGGGTTTTTGCTAAATCGCCTGAAATAAGGTCTGTGGTTAACAAAGCCTCTAAATACTTTCACGTTTTGATCTATGACATAAATCACACCAGTTATAACCCACTTGTGATTTTTAAAAAAACGTTATTGTGTCTTAAAAACGGCGGTTGCTAACAAGTTGCTAAAAGGGACTACTTCCTTTGGCGGGGACTTTAGACGTCATCATTAAAATGGGACATTTGGACAGCATTTGTCATGAAAAAGTGGATAAGTATTCATACACAGCGCAGATCATAATCAGCGAGCATGTTTTTAAATAAAGTTGTTTTTTAAATACAGTTTGAGGAAGCTTGGTGGTGACGACGTTGATCCGCGACCATGGTGTGCTGTAGTCCGTTTATAGCCTACTGTTAGCTTTTTATATCTGACGACTTTATTTAGGCTTTAAAATGTATAAATGTTGTTTTAACTTGTAAAGATTATCTTGATAGACAAAACGTGTAAGTGTCATAACCCTTTGTTAAACACAAAGCTTATTTTCTGTGATTTTCCAAAAGTCTATGGGAAAAACGCATAGGCTTTCAACCAAGGGAACCCGTGCGCCACTAACTTCCGGGTTGGCCTACAAAAACGCGTCCCTGAGGCACTCTATACACACACACGTGACACACACAAAGAAAAAAGTCTCTTCTGCTCACCAAGGCTGCATTTATTTGATCAAAAATACAGTTAACATTATTACAATTTAAAATAACTGTTTTCTATTTTATTATATTTTAAAATGTAATTTATTCCTGTGATGCAAAGCTGAATTTTCAGCATCATTACGCCAGTCTTCAGTGTCACATGATCCTTTAGAAATCATACTAATTTGATGCTCCAGAAGCATTTTACTATCAATGTTGAAAACAGTTGTGCTGTTTAATATTTTTGTAGAAACCACGATATATATATTATTATTACTATTATTTGATATCACAGTATTAACATCAACCACAACCTAAGCTAAATGTTTGTTCATGCCTTTGAAACAACCTCATTTAAATGCGTTAAATAAAATTGAAATGTAAAGTACATTTGTGACCCTGGACCACAAAACCAGTCACATCATCTATACATCATCTGAATAAATAAGCTTTACATTGATGTATGGTTTGTTAGGATGGGACTATATTTGGTTGAGATACAACTATTTAAAAATCTGAAATCTGAGGGTAATCAAAATATTGAGAAAATCGCCTTTAAAGTTGTCCAAATGAAGTCCTTAGCAATACATATCCACTCCCAAAAATAAATTTTTTGATATATTTACGGTACGAAAATTTATAAGATATCTTCACAGAACATGATCTTTACTTAATATCCTAATGAGTTTTGGCATAAAAGAAAAATTGACAATTTTGACCAATACAATGTATTGTTGGCTATTGGTACAAATATAACCATGCTACGTATGACTGGTTTTGTAGTCTAGGGTCACATATGACTCTGTACATCAATAATAAATAAAATAAATTTTATTGGATTTGTAATGAATTAAGCGTGTAAATACATTAATACTGGTTAGGCGACAAATGCAACTCTCAATTTTATGTACCACTCCTCCAACTCTCTGCCAACAAGTTTCTTGGCCTGAAAAAGGTTAAATACTCTAAAGTGCTTATGGAGAGCTTTGTCCCATGACTCTGTCTCTGGGACTGCAGTGAGATCAATATGAAGTGTTCAACAGCAACACCCTTCACTGTGAGCTAGTTTAGCCTGACAACAATCTTGACCTCAAACTGGAAATCTGATCTTTAGAGGAAACATAGTGTTTACAACATTATTAATACCTTGAAACAGACAACACCAGCATGTGCTCTGAGAAAGCATGGCAAAAATAACAAGGAACATGGAAACCAGAGAAAATTGTAGACATCCATGTTACACTAGTTATCATATTGCTTTACCTATTTACTAGAGAAACATACAGTGCAGTGTAATTTATGGTCAAGTAAATATAAAAAAAAATCAGGAAGTCTGTATTAGAGATTTAAAACGTGATTTATGCAACAAGGTTTTTCAAGCCAAGATTCTTTGGTTTATAAGGACTCTTTGAAATAAACTAATTAACTGATCTGACTAGAACTTTCTAATAGCAATACCTTTAACAGAAAGTGTATTTCTTTTTTCCAGACAACCTTCAAAATGAAAAGTGCTGCTACACTAAAACTCTCAGGCTGATGACACATTGAATATCACCAATTCTGTAGCCTAATGAGTGTTACCAAATCATAGGTCGGGGGGGGGGGCAAATGTATTACATTTGCCGAAGAAGTATTCAGCTCAGGATACAGAGGAGGAGGACACTGTGCATTTTTATTAAAATTCACATGTACAGAGCTGGTCCCATGCAGTAATATGTCAGGCAGAAAATCCAAAGCCTGGAAACATTTCGGCAGGGTAAAGAATGACCACAAAAAGGTGACATGTGACCTCAAACAATTCAAACATTTAAGTAACGTATAGCCACTTTACATGGTCATTCACTTTAACGTTGATGTTAACCTAGATAAATGTGCAGTAATATTAGGCACATATCCAAGTGCTCTTGCGGAGTGCGGAGCTGCTATTTATTTATTGGTTTATGTATATTTATTTTCTTCGTGTTCTGACCTCTGAAAATCTTTCGTTTGATTTTAAGGCTAATTAATTATGATTGCATTGATATTTCTCTATTAAGTTTTTTAGTTTGCTGTATATTTATTTATTTGTTTGTTTATAATGTATATTTATGTTTATATGCATTCCTTTATTTTGATAATTTGTTAAGCATTTCTCCTCTGACTAGTTGACTAATGCCTTAAATGAACAACTAACAGTCAACTACGAAAATCATTAGTCGGAGACAGCCCTAAATTTAAAAAAAACGGAAGGACCATTAAAAAAAATGCATGTTTTTTTCATTAAATAAATAAATTAATAAATTGCCCTAAATAAATGAATCTAATTAAATAATCTCACACATCTTGTCAGAGTGTTTCTGACCTTAGACAGACAAAAATATATTAAAGGATTAGTCCACTTTTAAATACACTTTTCCTGATAAATTTACTCACCCCCATGTCATCCAAGATGTTCATGTCTTTCTTTCGTCAGTCGAAAAGAAATGAAGGTTTTTGAGGAAAACATTCCAGGATTATTGTCTTTACAGTGGATTTCAATGGCTACCAACAGGTTGAATGTCAAAATTACAGTTTCAGTGCAGCTTCAAGGGCTTTAAACGATACCAGATGAGTAATAAGGGTCTTATCTAGCGAATCGATCGGTCATTTTCGAAAAAAATACAACCGTTTATGCTTTATAAACAAAATATCGCCTTGAACGTACTTTCCGCTTCCGTATTCTTCATAACGCTTACGCTGAATGTCCTACGCCTTCCCTATTCAAGTTACGGAAAAAAACTAAACTGGCGGCGCGTTCGTTCCGGAAGTAGAATAGGGAAGGCGTAGAACATTCAGCGTAAGCGTTATGAAGAATGCGGAAGCGGAAAGTACGTTCAGTGCGTTATTTTGTTTATAAAGCATAAACGGTTGTATTTTTTTCGAAAATGACCGATCGATTCGCTAGATAAGACCCTTATTACTCATCTGGTATCGTTTAAAGCCCTTGAAGCTGCACTGAAACTGTAATTTTGACCTTCAATCTGTTGGTAGCCATTGAAATCCACTGTAAGGAGAAAAATCCTGGAATGTTTTCCTCAAAAACCTTCATTTCTTTTCGACTGACGAAAGAAAGACATGAACATCTTGGATGACGGGGGTGAGTAAATTTATCAGGAAAAGTGTATTTAAAAGTGGACTAATCCTTTAAGTACAAAAAGAAAAACTTACTCATCATCTCTTCTTTCAGCTTCTCGTTGCGCTCTTCAATTTGTCGTGGCAACCGCTGAAAGAGAAATAGAAATTTAGAGACAATACATTTTTAAATTCGTTTCATTTATACATCTTGTTTTTTCCAAACCTGTATACATGTGCTCTCTTTCATTGTACAAAAACAAAACTAATTTTGAGGCTGTTATGAAGTCAATAATGACTTTTGATTTTTAAGAATTTTTGAGAATTTAAGATCATGCCATTTTAAAATACATTTTACACATACAGTACAGTCTAAAAGTTTGGAACCACTAAGATTTTTAATGTTTTTAAAAGAAGTTTCGTCTGCTCACCAAGGCTACATTTATTTAATTAAAAATACAGTAAAAACAGTAATATTGTGAAATATTATTACAATTTAAAATAACTGTTTTCTATTTGAATATATTTGACAAAGTAATTTATTCCTGTGATGGCAAAGCTGAATTTTCAGCATCATTACTCCAGTCTTCAGTGTCACATGATCCTTCAGAAATCATTCTAATATGCTGATCTGCTGCTCAAGAAACATTTAATGTGTACAATTGTACAAAATATTTGTGTACAATATTTTTTTTCAGGATTATTTGATGAATAGAAAGTTCAAAAGAACAGTGTTTATCTGAAATCTAATCTTTTGTACCATTATAAATGTCTTTACTGCCACTTTTGATTGATTTAATGCATCCTTGCTGAATAAAAGTATTCATTTCTTTAATTTCTTTTCAAAATTCTTACTGACCCCAAACTTTTGAACGGTAGTGTATAATGCTACAGAAGCTTTGTATTTCAGATAAATGCTGTTCTTTTGAACTTTCTATTCATCAAGGAATCCTGAAAAAAAAAGTACACAACTGTTTTCAACATTGAAAATAATCATAAATGTTTCTTGAGCAGCAGATCAGCATATTAGAATGATTTCTGAAGGATCATGTGACACTGAAGACTGGAGTAACGATGCTGAAAATTCAGCTTTGCCATCACAGGAATAAATTACTTTGTGAAATATATTCAAATAGAAAACAGTTATTTTAAATTGTAATAATATTTCACAATATTACTGTTTTTTACTGTAGTTTTAATTAAATAAATGTAGCCTTGGTGAGCAGACGAAACTTCTTTTAAAAACATTAAAAATCTTAGTGGTTCCAAACTTTTGGACTGTACTGTATATTAAATGATAAAAATATTCACGCCTAATGATGTGGATGAGTGTTCCTTAAACGGGCCCAGGGCCTGCTAGGGGGCCTCAACAAACTTCCAAGTGGGCCTCTAGATAACTTAATGATTTAAAATACAGACAAAACAATCTTTAAAATAAGCTAAACCGTTACACATCAACATACCTCTTATTTTACATCACCCGCTTATTAACAACAAGGATTTCCATGGATTTGGGAATTCCTGGATAGCTCTAAAATATTTTACTGGGCAGAAATTGAGAGTAATATATATCTATATGTGTTGGAGAATCAGAAACCAGAAGGCCGGTAACATTTTTATAAATTCTAACAACGCAACGTTGTGAGAACATGAACATGAACATGAACTACAGTCTATAGTTGAGCTCTCTTTCATGCCTTCCTGTGCTTGAACGGAAAAAATACAGACAAAAATTATGTCAAAAAATGCCCGTATGACTTTCCTAAACATAGTCCGATAGTTATGTCTTTGGTGGTATCTAAGTTGGAATAGAGCATTGTGATTTTTCACTAGCATTTAAAATATTGGTGTCATAACTGCCTGTTCTTGTTTCATGCCTGGTAAAAAATAGTTTTGGCTGGTAAATTTTCTTAAAGGCACAGTATTTTTTTTTCGCCACTAGAGGTCACCTATTCAAAACAAAGGCGTAGCTTGATGATGCCGAGATTTAGTGCGGAATCAGGGAAGATGTAGTCTTCACCTCTCATGGATGAGATTAGTAATGTTACTGTAATATGAATCATGTGATGTTGGAGCTGAACGAGGCCACTGGAGTGATTGCTAATGAGAGACGAGTGCGACACACAGCTCGAAAGCAGCGGAACTTTTATAATGCCGCAGATGAGCACTTCCGCTTCTTCCGGTCAAGCGCATGTGGGGTAAAACAGCGCTGTTTAACATATTAGATACATTTGAGTGTGTTGAAAATGATGTTATAACATTACTCTGTGCGTTCGCTCGGTGGCTGCTATGAGACATTTGTTGCAAACTGCAGTAAGCTAGATCGATATTAGAATATCAAATTAATATAATCAAGTAAACGAGATTCAAACAATAAGACTAAACGTGATGATATATAACAATAATTAAAACAAAATATATATATATATATATATATATATATATATATATATATATATATATATATATATATATATATATATATATATATATATATATATATATATATATATATACATACACACACACACACAAGAACATTCAGCTCTTAAAACTTCTGGAATCTTGATATTTAACTAGGATTGTCAGGCATTTAGGAGTCAAAAGGCCAGTGGCATTGAGATGCTCACCATGCAGGCCTCTCTAGCTGCAGGGATGCCCGGGTCTTTCTCCAAGACAGTTTTGTAGTCCTCTAGAGCTTCATCAAGCTTGTCTGTCTTCTCATAGAGTTCTGCTCTCCGCAGAATGGCACGGACATAATTTGGATTCAATTCTATGGCTGTGGATGACAAAACAATACACATTGTCTGAAATGTCTTTGTTCCAAATCGCATTTTCACAGGAAAAGGTAATAAAGATACACATCAGAGACAGAACATAAAAATAGCCAGCAAATGTATGTCGTGAGACTTGTACTTTCTCTAGGTACAGAATACAATGTGTGCAGGATATACTCTCACCTTTAGAGCAGTCACTGATAGCGTTGTCTTTTTTATCCTGTCAGATGAAATTATGAATAAAGTTAATATGCAAAACTATGAATAATCATATACAAAAACACTGGAAGAAAAACAATCAAAGTTGAGCACTTAAAGTAATGATTTTATCTAGATATTTTTACACTAGACTGGTTTCAAAATACAGCAGGAAAATTTCATTTTAATGTAAGCTGGAAAGTTTAAAACACTGACTCTATTAACCAGAATGTTAATATAAACACTGCAAACTTCTGTAAAAAAATTAAAATGATCAATTTTGATTCCATGGTGACTTTTAAGCTATATCTATTAAGTGCAATACTTTAAGCAAACACTATGTGTCCTCAGAGGACATCTCTTTAAACAAACCTTTAAAAGGTTACAGACAGTGCACACCTAACCTACTTACCAGAAAATAAAAAAAGAAATATACATTCTGTATCTGTACAAAACAAGCAAAAGTTCACCTGATGAAAGCGTGCAGCAGCTCGATTAGAGAAGAGTATGGATCGCTCTTTACTGTAGCACACGGGACACACTCGCAGGGCGGCCGTGTAAGACTCCTCAGCATCTACATGCTCTGGAAACAATCACATGTCAGAAGCTCATCCACAAACACAATATGTTTAATATATATGAAGCTTCCTCACAAAACAAAGGATAGCTAAACCAAAAGTAAAAATAAAAATATATATATATGGCATTATTTACTCAGCCTCTTGGTATTTTTGAACATAAAATTTATAACATAAACATAAAAATAACAAAAAAAACATAAAAACACCAGAAACGTGTTATAAAAGTAGTTCATAAGACTTGCCTATATTCAGGTCATATGATTATGTTTGGAAGGAACACTGAAATTTCAGTTGTTATTCACTCATTATCAAAGTATTATGCATAATGACTTACATTTTGGTGTCATTCTATGTCCAGATTTGAAACAATATCGTTCAAATTAAAAAAAAAAAAAAAAAAACATTTTCAAAATAAGTCTCTTGCTGCATTTGTTTGATCAAAGATACAGCAGAAACAGTAATACTATGAAATATTATTACAATTTAAAATAAGTGTTTTCTAATTGGATATATTTTAAAGTCACAATATCTAAGTTTTTTAGATTAAAATATCCAAAAACCACTAAAACAGTGTTATATATTTTGTAGACTTGTGTACTTACATTACCCCAAATGTTTCCAAGAATGTTTAAATCCAGATAAATAATCAATACTAACCAGGACATGGACCGTGTCCGTACGTCGCCCATCAATGATATCATACCCGCGTTACCCTCGGTTCCAGTTTTCGTGGACCACGCTTTAATTTATTATGTGTTTTATATTAAACAGGTGAGCAACTGTTTGGATGGATAAATTCATCTACAGAAAACTAATCATGTTATATAGCTCAACACAGTAAATCTCGTTTTCTTGATTTACAGCGAGTACCATGTTTTACCATGCCTAATATCGATCTATCTTAGGGCTGCACGATTAATCGCATGCTTTTGTCATGCGTGTCTCGTCAGTAAAGCCGGTTCTGTGATTAGCGGTAAATGTCCATCACCTGCTTTCAAATGGAGCGGCACTTAATATACAGAGCCGTAGTTCGCGGACAAGCTACGCAATATCGCGTTCGTAATCGAAAGCGATTCATCTGCGATTATGAACACGATATTGCGTAGCTTGTCCGCGAACTACGGCTCTGTATATTAAGTGCCGCTCCATTTGAAAGCAGGTGATGGACATTTACCGCTAATCACAGAACCGGCTTTACTGATGAGACACGCATGACAATCTCGTGCAATTAATCGTGCAGCCCTAATCTATCTTACTGCAGTGTGCGACAAGTGTCTCATAGCAGCCGCCGAGTGAACATAGAGTAGCATTATAACAACTTTCAACCCACAAATGTATCTATTATGATAAAACAGTGCTGTGTTACCCCACATACGCTTGTCCAGCAGAAGCGGCGACTGTGGCATAATAAAAGTTCTGCTGCTCTTGAGCTGCATGTCGCACTTGTCTCTCATTAGCAATCGCTCCAGCGGCCTCGTTTCTGCTCGCACAGCACTCGACCCTGCTCTGCTTCATGTTACAGTAACATTAATGATCTCATCCATGAACATGATTTCTGCCCGAACCCGTCCTGATTCTTTTCCACCGGCTGTAGACGTGAAGACAACACCTCCCATGATTCAGCGAAATCTCAGTGTCATCAAGCTACGCCTTTGTTTTGAATAAGCGACCTCTAGTGGCGAAAATTTAAATATTGTGCCTTTAAAATGATTTATTCCTGTGATGTCAAATCTGAATTTTCAGCATCATTACTCCAGTCCTCAGTGTCACATGATCCTTCAGAAATCGTTATAATATGCTGATTTGCTGCTCAAGAAACATTTATTATTATTACCAATATTTAAAACAGTTGTGCTGCTTAATATTTTTTGTGGAAATCATGCTAGATTTTTTAAGGATTCTTTGATAAATAGATATCATTTGTAACATTATAAATGTCTTTACGGTCACTTTTGATCAATTTAATGCATCCTTATATAAATATATATATATAACTTACTAACCTCAGACACATTGAATGATAGTGTATAATGCACAAGCTATACAGACTACTTATATGAAGTTTTTCATTGTTGTTTTTTTATGAGTCTTTTATGGAGCTTGACAGATGTGACAACTGTAAAGTGTCAGTGTTTTGAGCTGTTAAAGAGCTGTGTAAAGACTCTTCTTTAAAAAATAACAACAGCATATGGGTAAACAACATGAGGGTGAGTAAATAATGACAAAATGTTATTTTTGGTAAACTATTCATATATAAACAGAAGTTAGTGCCATTGTCTTACCGCCACTCTTGAACTGCATGTTGCCCTTCTCCTTCAGCTCTAAACTCTCCTTTCTTCTGCTCTGTAATTGGAAGAAATAATAGATATTAAGAGACAGAGAGCACATCAATGACAATGGCAAGAAATATGGTACAGGCAGAACTAGATGTGAAAAATAATAATAAGAGAACCTCTTTTTCTTCTTCCGTCAGGTCTTTCTCCAGCTCACGCAGGTATTCCTCATCAAACTCAGTCACCTTGACCTCCTCTTCTTCTTTAAATTCTGAATCTGAGTCACTCTCCCTCTTCTCATCGCTCTCCACAAACCTCTCCCATTTCTCCTGCTCTTCATCATTGTCTTTCCCAGGACTCAGATCTCTTGTTAATGAGTCATGGCTCTTTTCAGCCGACCTGTCCTCGTGCCCTTCCGAATCCTCTGCTGATGTGTCATCCAAACACAACCGGTCAGTGTCATCCATGTTTTCTAGTCTCTCAGTTTCTAAGCTGTTGTCTTTTTCTGTCCTGGCATCTGACTCCAGTCTATCGCTACGAGCCCTCTCTGTGCGTTTAGTGTCACCGTGTCCATCTTCTCCCAGTAACGTGTCCTCACAATCATAGAAACGGTCTTCTTCCTGGTCTGCAGTGGTTTCTCTGGTCTCGGACACTTTTAAGGTGTTAGCCATGGCGGCTGAGAGCGTCTCAGACTCCGTCTCCATCTGGAGTTGTGCTGTCACCACAACCTGAACAGTATTTAAGTGAAGTAACGTAAATGTAAATGACCTCAAATCATATTCACCTACTACAACACTGCAAAACACTTTAAAATGATCATACATTTAGCCTATTTGGAACATTTAGCCTATTTGTCCATTTCATGGACTGCCATATAAAGTATGTAATAAGTCAGAAATATATACTATGGTTTATACTACCATGTACAGCTAAATATGCGTAAATATTACAACAGACTCTGAATAGTCGTCTCGTTAATTAACATAAATATCATGTTTACTTCAGAGCTGGTATACCTCGTAACATTCTTAGCCAAATTAATACTGGCATGTTTCTGCATTCAAGAAACTTCATTAAATAAAAAAGAGAAATCACAACAACTTTCGACAATGAAATATAGTAGCATAGATGAAGAGATTCAGACCAAAATATCAGTCAAAACATACTATTAGCACATGTGTTAACAGGACTGATTTCACTTCATCAGCTCTACACTCGGCAAACACGAATGCATTACTTTAAAAGTTTAATTTGCATTTATATTAATATTTATACGTATTATAAAAAGCACATATTTTAAACAGAACATTGTAAATAACAACAATCACTCAGTACTTCTTCCTTACCTTCTAGAAATAAGCCATAACGTCTCTTCCGGTTAATCGCGCACTGACGCATGGGTAGAAAAGAATTCTGGGATATGTAGTACGAGTTCGTACATAAATATTTAAAGGGTTAGTTCGCCAAAAATGAAAATTCTGTCATTAATTACTCACCCTCATGTCGTTCCAAACCCGTAAGATCATTAAAAAAGTCGACATGTCTGCAGTGGTTCAAACTTAATTTTATGAAGCGATGAGAATACTTTTTGTGCGCAAAAACAAAACAAAAATAACGACTTTATTCATCAATATCTTCTCTGATATATTAGCAAAAATGTGACATCAGGAAAAGTGGGACACATAATTTTCACAATTAACAATTAAAACAATTAACAATTAAAACAATTAAAATAAATAAATAAAATAAATAAACAAATATTTGTGATGTTTTTATTGTAACAATATATAATTCAGTATATTTCAGTATTGATTGTGCTTTATCAGGAGAAAAGTAAATGAAAATATATAAATAAATACATAAATATTCAGAATAAGTAAGTAAATATTAAAAAGTAAATAAATAAAATGACAGAAATATCATAATTTATTTTTTCATTAAGGATATTTAAGCAAAAATAGGACAGCAGGTAAAGTGAAACTTTTTTATGACTGATTGTCTTTTACATATCAGGTGACAGTTAAAGGTGGCCTAGAATCAAAAATTGAATTTACCTCAGCATAGTTAAATAACAAGAGTTCAACAACATGGAAATTACATACAGTGAGTCTCAAAGACCATTGTTTCCTCCTTCTTATGTAAATCTCATTTGTTTAAAAGACCTCTGAAAAACAGGCGAATCTCAACATAACACCGACTGTTACGTAACAGTCGGGATCATTAATATGTATGACCCCAATATTTGCATATGACGGCTTATGTTCAAGGCATTAGATGAGCCAGTATTAAGCAAGCAAGAACAATAGCGAAAAATGGCAGATGGAGCAATAATAACTGACATGATCCATGATTACATGATATTTTTAGTGATATTTGTAAATTGTCTTTCTAAATATTTCGTTAGCATGTTGCTAATGTACTGTTAAATGTGGTTAAAGTTACCATCGTTTCTTACTGTATTCACGGAGACAAGAGAGCCGTCGCTATTTTAAATTTTAAACACTTGCAGTCTGTATAATTCATAAACACAACTTCATTCTTTATAAATCTCTCCAACAGTGTGTAATGTTAGCTTTAGCCCCGAAGCACTATCAAACTCATTCAGAATCAAATGTAAACATCCAAATAAATACTATACTAACATAATCCGATGCATGTATGCAGTATGAATGATGAACATCTTGTAAAGATCCATTTGAGGGTTATATTAGCTGTGTGAACTTTGTAAATGCACTGTATTATAGTCAAGAGCTCGGGGGGCAGGGAGCGCACAATTTAAAGGGGCCGCACGCTCAATCGGTGCATAGTTAATGATGCCCCAAAATAGGCAGTTAAAAAAAATCATTAAAAAAAATCTATGGGGTATTTTGAGCTGAAACTTCACAGACACATTCAGGGGACACCTTAGACTTATATTACATCTTGTAAAAACTGGTTCTAGGGCACCTTTAAATGTAAATACATAAATAGGCCTATAAGAAAATCAATACAAGTTGTGCTTAAAAATGATGTTTACATTTAACTCAATGGCTGAGAATATAAAGCTTTTATCAGTGCTCCAGCATCAGTTTGCTGAAACTATACGGCTACCATGACAATGTTTTGTATTGGCTGCATTGTTTATTGTTTGTATAGTTATCTTGTAGGGCTTAGATTTTGACCCTGAGATATGTGCAACAGTGTTTAAGGCCAACGGAACAAGAATACTAATATGAAGCCAGCCGGAGTTTTGGCAGTCTTCCTCTCCCATTTCCGAGTTCTCACATGGGCAGCTTGATGTGTTGAGGAGCTGAGAGAATAACATGATAGACAGTTCTGGCTCCTGTTGAGTCCAGTTATGTGGCTGTGTCTGGCTCGCTTTTGGGCCACCTGGTAGATCCTGGCATACCAAAAGATCGTAAAACCCACTAATAGAAATAAACTAAACTTCACATATAAGCCCATATTCTTAGTGTATGACTTCATATTTTCCACTGACAACAGTGAAAATAAAAGGACAGAGAAGGACCAAGATAGAAACAGAAGTCTGTGTGACATCCTGGAATGCTCATGCAAGGTCTTGTGATACATGTGATGTGATATTTAAATATAGAAGCAGCGGCGAACGTGACGTCCAGGGGGAAATAAGCAACACATAAGAAAAAAACTCTTCAAACATCCAGCAGACAACCAAACAAAGCATTACAAGCAGCTGCCAGAAGTGTGTAGCCAATTAAAGTGAGCCACAGAAATATGGTGAGACAAATATAAAATGTTATTGGGAAGTGATGCTCTATATGCTGCAGTTGCATTAAAACAAGTGTGAAAAAGAAAGTGTTTTTCTTGTAGATTAACATTCATTAAAGGATTAGTTCACTTCAGAGTGAAAATTTCCTGATAATTTACTCACCCCCAAGCATGTCATCCAAGATGTTTATGTCTTTCTATCTTCAGTTGAAAAGAATTTAAGGTTTTTGAGGAAAACATTCCAGGATTTTCATATAGTGGACTTCACCGGGGTAAAACGGGTTGAAGGTCCAAATTTCAGTTTCAGTGCAGCTTCAAAGGGCTCTACACGATCCCAGACAATGAATAAGGGTCTTATCGAGTGAAACGATCGGCCATTTTCTAAAAAATAAATAGTTAAATAAAAATTATATACTTTTTAACCACAAATGCTCATCTTGCACTAGCTCTGCGATGCGCCACACATTACCTAATTACGTTGGAAAGTTCACATGTGACGTAGGTGGAAGTACCGAGCAAGTGTTTATAAAGTGAACATGCAAAGATTAAGGGTACGAATACATGACAACGATATGCTTAAAACGGAGAAGTTTTTCCTTTGAGTTCTCTGCAGACAGCGACACTATTGTCAAAACGATCCCCATTCATACAAATCCATGAAAATGACTAAAAATGCTGTATTCTGCTGGCAGGCCATTAGATGGCGATGAAACACTATAGAATGAACACGTAATGCACATGTGCATGACGTCATCGTTTTCACAGATTTGCATTTTTGTTGTTTACAAAAGAGACCGTTTTTAAAGGTGCCCTAGATTCAAAATTTGAATTTACCTCGGCATAGTTGAATAACAAGAGTTCAGTACATGGAAAAGACATACAGTGAGTTTCAAACTCCATTGCTTTCTCTTTCTTATGTAAATCTCATTTGTTTAAAAGACTTCCGGAAAACACGCGGATCTCAACATAACACTGACTGTTACGTAACAGTCGGGGTGTACGCCCCCAATATTTGCATATGCCAGTCCATGTTCCCAACATTATGAAAGGCATTAGACAAGGGCAGCCAGTATTAACATCATGTTCTGCACAGGTGAATCATCAGACTAGGTAAGCAAGAACAACAGCGAAAATGGCAGATGGAGCAATAATAACTGACATGATCCATGATATCATGATATTTTTAGTGATATTTGTAAATTGTCTTTCTAAATGTTTCGTTAGCATGTTGCTAATGTACTGTTAAATGAGGTTAAAGTTACCATCGTTTCTTACTGTATTCACGGAGACAAGAGTCGTCGCTATTTTCATTTTTAAACACTTGCAATCTGTATAATTCATAAACACAACTTCATTCTTTATAAATCTCTCCAACAGTGTAGCATTAGCCGTTAGCCACGGAGCACAGCCTCAAACTCATTCAGAGTCAAATATAAACATCAAAATAAATACTAAATAAGGGAGCACGTGAATTAAAGGGGCAGCGCGCTGAAAAAAATCAGTGCATAATTAATGATGCCCCAAAATAGGCAGTTAAAAAAATTAATTTAAAAAAATCTATGGGATATTTTGAGCTGAAACTTCACAGACACATTCAGGAGACACCTTACACTTATATTACATCTTGTGAAAAAGCATTCTTGGGCACCTTTAATTAATTTTTTTAACTGCCTATTTTGGGGCATCATTAACTATACACTGATTTTTTTCAGCGCGCCGTCCCTTTAAATCGCGTGCTCCCTGCCACACGAGCTCTCGACTATATTACAGTGCATTTACAAAGTTCACACAGCTAATATAACCCTCAAATGAATCTTTACAAGATGTTCGTCATGCATGCTGTGTGCATACATCGAATCATGTGAGTAAAGTATTTATTTTGATGTTTACATTTGATTCTCTATGAGTTTGATAGTGCTCTGTGGCTAAAGCTAACATTACACACTACTGGAGAGACTTATAAAGAATGAAGTTGTGTTTATGAATTATACAGACTGCAAGTGTTTAAAAATGAAAATAGCGACGGCTCTTTTCTCCGTGAATACAGTAATAACCGATGGTAACTTTAACCACATTTAACAGTACATTAGCAACATGCTAACGAAACATTTAGATAGACAATTTACAAATATCACTAAAAATATCATGCTATCATAGATCATGTCAGTTATTATTGCTCCATCTGCCATTTTTCGCTGTTGTTCTTGCTTGCTTACCTTGTCTGTGCACAGATCCAGACGTTAATACAGCCTTTCCTTGTCTAATGCTCGAACACGGGCTGGCATATATGCAAATATTGGGGGCGTACATATTAATGATCCCGACTGTTACGTAACAGTCGGTGTTATGTTGAGATCCGCGTGTTTTCCGGAAGTCTTTTAAACAAATGAGATTTATATAAGGAGGAGGAAGCACTGGAGTTTGAAACTCAGTGTATGTCTTTTCCATGTACTGAACTCTTTTTAACTATGCCAAGATAAATTCAATTTTTCATTCGAGGGCACCTTTAAAAGTTTGCATTTTCAGGCCACCAAAACGCCAAAACGCATAAAAAGTTTTCCATTTTTAGTTGAAAATGGTGTTGTGTAAACATCCCCTTAGTCAATTGACCTTTACAAAAAAGGTAAAACAACAAAGTTTTTCACCCTACTGCGGTACTTCCACCTACCGCGTGACCTTTCCAACATGATAACGTAATGCGTGGTGCATCGCAGAGCTAGTGCAAGACGAGCATTTGTGGTTAAAATGTACATAATTTTGTATTTTTATAAAAAATTACTGATTGTTTCCAGATAAGATCCTTATTCCTCAGATTGCGTAGAGCCCTTTGAATCTGTCCCCATTGAAGTCCACTATATGGAGAAAAATCCTGAAATGTTTTCCTCAAAAACCTTAATTTTTTTTCGACTGAAGAAAAAAAGACATAAACATCTTGGATGGCACGGGGGTGAGTAAATTATCAGGAAATTTTAATTCTGAAGTGAACTAATCCTTTAACCTTCCTTGTACAAATGAAAGTGCAATAACATCAACATGTGATTCACAAATGGCTGTTTCCTGGGTGACTTCTGCACATGAATGCCTAATAACAGTCTGAATTAGCATGAGAATTACTATGTCTTCTTTATCTCATAAAACATGCTTTACTTTCTCTTTACATGTAAACATGTTGTCTATATACAAATATCACAGATACAACAGGGCTCATCATGTCGCATATGAAAGACCCTAATACGCATCTTTGCATCTATTTTGCATTTAGCATAAGGTATCAGCTTAAATCTTTTAAGTCAAGCAGACACGAAAAGACTTTAATGTTTTTTGTTTGTTTAATAGAACACAATAACTTACAAAATCATGGCAACAGGGACCCTCACAAATTAAATGTATTTCTTCATTATGCACATGTCTTGAGAGAAAGAAAAATAAGTCTTTATGTACTATAACACACAATATAACACTTTAAATATAGGGTGACAAATTTTATATGGTCCACTTAGTAAATAAGATGTACAAGAGTGAAGGAAAAAACACACCTTCTCCTTTTGCTAATGATGCACTGATGTTTCCTTTTAAAAAATTCATTTGCACAAAAAATTAAGGCTGAAATTGAAAGTTATTTTCCTTTTATATCACTGAATGGTTGGAATCAAATGGTAAATGAAGAACCAATGACCATATTTTAATATTAAGTACAAAGTCTTGTTGTATAACACATTTGCACCTTGAAAGAATCAAATTTCCTGGTTCACAGCACATACAATATGTTGTTTTGTGCCTTGAATTGTTCAGTCAAACATTAGCTTTTCATGCCATCCATTGATTTGTTAAAAAGTGTGCTGTAATGACCCAAAAGCAAAACCAGTTTAGACACCTGACATCCTCAACACCTTCACCTATTGAACTGGAGATCACAAGGCGTCATGGATTTAACTCTAACTGTGAATCTAACAGAATAGTCTTGACCAGGCCAATAAGCATTATTATAAAACTGACACAACCTGAATAACATGAAGATCAAAAAGGGATATAAATAACGGAGGTGAACAGACCAGTGAGCAAGTCATACTGAGTTTTATCAGTGTTGCCCACAGCTGTGCACAGCAAGTCCAGGTGCAGCACTGATCCCTTTATTCATGCAAACGTTACTATCATAGTCACTACAATCAAACAGGCCAAATATAGACTCTTCATATTCTACAAATTTAAAACAGTATGTACACAATAATACACAATATGGATGTTAAAAGGCAAATTTTGGTAGATCAAATAACCCCAGATTTCCAATCCAGATTTTTCACAGACTGTAATGATGCATTTCTGCAATAATTAACATTGTAAATCTAGCAAAGTTTTTTTTTATATTCATTAAAAAAAGGAAACACTGCTATATAGCCTTATAGAGTGCAACAGTCAGGTTCCGGAAGTAAAAATCCCATTCATTTTCCCCATATAGGAACTGATTTTTTAACAAACGTAAAGGCAGACCTACTGTGAGCTACGAGGTGTTAATTGATGATATGCTTGTTGAAGCCATCAGCCTGCGTGATTTCAACATATTTTTTAAATAATCATGTTTGACATTAAAATTCCTGGTGAAAAACTACATTACCTAGGATTCTGCAAAGAAATGTCCACCAATCGGAGAATCTAAACAAGCAAATCATCTCTTTATGCCCGCCCGTTCCCATAAAGCACTGCGAATGACGTGATAGTGTCAATCTCACTAAACTCTCAAACTAATTATACACAGTCTTGGGGGTAACGCATTACAAGTAATGTGAGTTTTGTAATCAGATTACTTTTTCAAGTAACTTGTAAAGTAATGCATTACTTTTAAATTTACAACAACATACCTGTGTTACGTTTTGAAATAAGTAAGCAAGTTTTCCCATTTATAGACTGACAGCTCTCCTGCCCCCATTTTGAGAGAAATAAAGTGCAGAGGTGTTGTGTGTAAACATGATGGTTATTGTAGTTCTAGACTAAATGTGAGCAAGAATTTACTCATTGCACTTGCACAAAAACAAAAATTTTAAATGTTAAATAATACATAAATTATGTATTTAATCTCAGTTTATTAACCAATTTCTTTGCTGTTGACCTTTGATGATCTAATGCAATCATACTAAAGGCCTCAAAACACATACTAAATATTTTTTTACAAGACTTTTGGGAGCTGTATATTTTATAAGCAAAAATGACTTTACATTTGTGTTTCTTTCCTTTTTTTTATTGTGTTGAATTATTGTTATTTCAGTGTTGAACTTTCTTCTCTTCACTTTTGGTGTGAAAGGGCCTTTACTTTTGCCAAAAACAGAACTTTTGTTTTTTTGTCATTAAAAAACAACCAACCACGTCCAGCACAGGTGAGAAAAAGTAACACAACTAGTTACTTTTTTGGGAGTAACACAATATTGTAAAGCATTACTTTTAAAAGTAACTTACCCAAACACTGATTATACATATTTTGCAATAAATGTAAAATACATATAACCAATAGAATTTTATATCCCCATCATTTTTAATTCGATTATGCTGTTTGCAGTGCGTCATGGTATTGTAGTTCTTTCCCTCACTAAAGCCGTTAAGTACTTTTGTCTTTTTGTCCGATTTTCAAATTTTCATCAAATCAAAGTTTGTAATGTTGTGATTCACCTAATAGCCTGTTGGTTTGGTTCATGGCTTATAACTTTTTAACACTTTTTAAAAACCCCTATGGGAAAATAGAAGGAAAAATACTTCCGGAACCAAGGCTGCTGAAAAAGTGGGCGGGCACTAATGCCCTCTATATTTCCCGTAATGCATGGCAACGTGGTCAGATTATTTCATGTCCACAGTCTCAATGTCTCTTATTTTACACAAACGCAACTGCATCTTAGCTGCAGATTTGCAGTGAAAATGACCTCAGAGGACTTTAGTGTTAACATTGCACTCGGTGCTTGAAGTTGAAAAATACAAGTGCTCCTGATGCTCAGTTCAAAAAGAAGGGAGGGTGCAGCGGGCTTCCATACATGCAGAAGTGCAGGTGTTGTGCCAAATTTCGCCCCCCTGCCAGATTATTCCCCCCCCTAGTATTGGTAGGTTTAAAAATCTGACATGAACTGTCCCATAAATGTTGTTTCTTATGCTCAAATAACATTAAAAAAGCTTATTTATAATGAGCATGTGCAGTCCTAAGCGTGAGTCTCAGGTTTCTATGGGAACTGGAGCTTCTAACTGCAGCTGCAGTGACGCAATCACTTTATCAATCAGCGATTGGCTCTTTTACTTAGAGGGCGGGACGTATTCCGCCTAAGACCCCTTAAAAGTTTGTAAACATTGCAACGTTTCCTGGTGGGCGGGGCTTAGCTGGAGGCAAAAAGAGATGCTGGACTCAATGTTGACAAGCGTAAGCTAGCATGTTTTAGGAGGGATTTATTAAACATAGATGCAGAAGAAGGTTCAGAACTGTCCGAACATGTACAGTCACTGACTCTGCGGGACCGTGACAGCTATTTTTGTAAATTAACTTAAGTTTTGGATATTCCCTAGACAACATATGAATTACTTTCGGATGGTTCAGAGAATTTTGTCAAGGCTTATTGTCTAATGTAACCTAACGCTGGGCTAACTGGATTATTTTAAGAGACCATTCAAATGGCACACACATCTATCGCTGTATGTTTGTTTAACATTTAAGCTAGTTAGTGTGCTGAAAGTTGGCGATTTTCACCTATAAAACAGAAACTTGCTGATTTGTACTAGATAAAACCAACACACCATTACATATGCATCGATTATTTTACCTGATATGAAGTGTGCACTGCAAACACGAGTATTATTTATGATCGTCTCCGTCCAGTCTGTACGCCGTATTGCATTCAACCACAATTATCTTTTTGATTTCTGTGAAGGAATGTCTGCCGGGATCTGGTAAAACTTTAGTTTTGAACCAAAAGTCCTGTTCCTTCTATTCTGGCTGTCAAAAACACAACAAGACGACATTTTAAAGTCAAAACCTCAAACTTTTAGCGCGCCTGCTATGAGTTCTTATTTATGTTTTGCCTCCAGCTAGAGCGGTGACGTCACAGTGACGTAGGCGATTAAGGGGTCTATTCCACAGTCTATGGGTCTATTGCGTGTTGCAGTTTTTCTCATTCCTAAGTAATAGGAGTCAACTGTCTTTCTATATCTATAGTCTTTGGTTAAGATTAGGCAATCAGATAGCGACTTCAACAAGTGGGGTAATAATTTGCACTTCTGCATGTACGGAAGCCCGCTGCACCCTCCCTTCCTCAGGAACGCGCTTTGAACTGAGCATCAGGAGTACCGGCACTTATATTTTTCCACTTCAAGCACCGACTACAATGTTAACACTAAAGTCCTCTGAGGTCATTTTCACCACAAATCTGCAGCTAAGACGCAAGGAAAGCTGGCGGTACGCTAACGGTAAAAATAGAGAACGTATTTCAAGCACTGATAGTACTGTAATATTGTTGCAGTGTTCTCCTTGTTTTTAGGTCAATTGATTTGTACATTGCAATGGACTATTTTTTGTTATCAGAAGCTTTAAGACGATATGCAGATCAAATTCTAAAATAATTATCTCAAATCAAGTCCACATATTTATTGACTTATTCACGTCTGCATCCTGATCACCTTGTTGGGGTTGATTTTGCAATAATTTAGCAGCTGACTGTACATTATCCCTTACATAGCTACTGCAACTCTCAAATTAAACATTGTAGACATGCATGACAAGATGCCAAATGTATTTCACATCTACAATAATGTATCAGATTCGTCCAGAAAGAACTGAAAGACAGAGAAATCACTGGCTTATAAGTCACTATTGACACCGAGCTAGATAGTAGTCTCAGGTGTGTTTCTAGATATCACCCCATGCTCTGCGTTTCGCTTCCCATTCTGTCCATTGGCATGCTGAGGTCCTTTGGAATGGGGCCCACTGGGGAACAGCAAAGCCATCCTGTTAGATTTGCATGGACTCGTTGCCATAGAGCTGGATCTCATCATACCAGGAAAAGGGCTCTCAGATAGGGAGGAAGAGGAAGAGGAGGTACAGGGGGCCCAGCCTGGAAGAAGTCCTGATGCTGGACGAGAGCCCACAACTCTGCTGAACAATGTTGGGCTGGGGTGCGTTGGGGCCAGGGTCTGCTGACTGCCATTCATGCAAATGGAGCTGGTGTCTGTGTAGGCCTGGTTGGCCGAGCCCATCTGAGCGCGGTAATTGTACGGCCTCCAGCCCTGTTGTTTTCTCTGCTGACACTGGCACCGGAGGATCCGAATGAAGGCCTGCTTGAACTCACGGCTGTAGCAGGGGTAAATAATGGGGTTCAGGCAGCTGTTGAAGTAGCCCAGCCAGAAGATCACTTTGAAGAATGTTTCAGGAGGCCGTAAACTGGTGTTAAATGATCCTAAAATAGGGGAAATGAGAGGTCATTTTTGTGAACAATCTGCATGCGAAGGGTTTTTCATATGTCACCAACAGATGGCAGACTTTACCAACTCACACGTATGTACGAGCAACAGAAACACAACAAGAATCTTTCTTCCATCACAATCAAGGTTAAATCAGCAGTGTAACCTTAAGTATTTTCTTTTAATTATTTTTTAAAATTCTTGACAAATAAATATTCCCAATGGTCATAAATGTTATGTGAACAGATATTATACTTGATTTTTTTTTTTCTGTAATTCCTATTGTTGTTTGCTTAAAATCAGAATTAAAGGCAGTACAACAAATACTACCAAAATGTGTACAAATACATTACTTTTTTTAAACTCTACACTAATAATGTGATTTTAATTATTTGATCTTTTTTGCATTTTGATAATGCAAATGGAAGGTAGGAAAACAAAATTGCCATTAATATGTCACAATGGCAAAAATATTTCTATATAAAATTAATAAAAATCTATATATGAGAGATATATTATTATTATTATTATTATTATTATAATTATATATAATAGTATTATAATTTTAAATAAGCCTAATAAAAAATTCAATAACACTTAACAATAAGGTTTATTAATTAACTACATTAGTTAACATTAACTATAATGAACTGCACTTATACAGTATTAATCTTTGTTAATGTTTACAATTTGTTACAATGTTTACAACTTTGTTAATGTAATTATTAAAATCAAATGTTGTATTTGTTAACATTAGTTAATGCACTGTGAATCAACATGAACAAACAATGAACAGCTGGATTTTTATTAACTAACGTTAACAAAGATGAACAGATACAGTAACAAATGTATTGTTCATGGTTAGTTCATGTTAGTTAATACATTAACTAATGTTAACAAATGAACCTTGTTGTAAAATTCTCAACAATAAAAAATTGAGCAAATTATAATTCCTTATTTTCTGTGTTTTGATTTTGGAGTGGAATATGATTCAAATACAGTATGTTCTTGACTGGTTTTGTGAGATTAATATTTTTCCTGTCAGCCTTTAATTCAGCATTAAGTCTTAAAACGTAAGTCAATTTTTGAACACTCTCATCCTGCCATAAAGAGCATAATTTGAATAACCTGTTCTTCGCGGTTCACTCTGTAAGCTTTTATTAAAATGGTTATCTTAAATTCTTAAATTCCAAAATCTATGTCTAATAAGGAAGATTTATAGTGCTTTTACAATTTTACTCCAGCTTCAACCAAATATCTATTTAAAGCAACAACTAAAAAATCTGGCTCTTTTAGAGGTGCCATTTTCAAAATGGAAATCTTTCTCAGGTTTCCACTCCCTCGCTCTCCAAAACATTAAAAAAAGGTCACACAGATCCATCATGCTTTTCTAGACTCTCACTATAGCTCATCTTCGCTAATGAGTTTACTAACTCACTCTTCCCTGAGGAATTCACCACTTTTTCACTCTTCAGTAAATGCCTGATGTGCATCCCATACCCTTTTTTGGCTCTTGTCTCCTTCACTCTGGTCTGATCTTACTAATTAGTAAGTAAGACACTTACTGTTCATCTGTAAGTTTATATATGTTTTGTATTTTCAATAATTCCTCTGACATTTTTTTGCTCGGATGGATGACTTAAGCGAGAGATAATTTGGTCTAATTTGCTATGGTGCATATCAGTACAGAGCCGGATGAGACTTGGGTTCATTACCACACTTCAAGTAGAGCCACAGGTGTGAAGCCTTGCCCTCTGGTCAGCTTCTGTCTCTGCCAGTAAGTGAATTATTCCATTACGCTAAGATGTTCTCGCCTATTTCTTCTCTAAATCACGTCACTCAGACATCTCTAAGTCAGAGCATCTATAAATTAATACAGTCTGCACTATAAGAAGTCAACAAACAATCTTACAGCAACCTTGTTGTGTTTTCAGTTCTGTTGTTTTTTGAGAAATTTGAGAAACGTCGATGCACATGACAGGTTTGTTATAGGTAATCTGTGATTAAATAAAGACTAGAAATCATTGCCCAAAATAGTACGTACTGCCCCGAGAAAACACATTACTTGATGGATGAACTCTCATGTGGCCTGATGGCAAAGTGGTCATTGATTTTTCAATGATCTGTATTCTGCCTTTCAAAAAAAGAAAATGAGCTATTCTGCAACATAAAGCAAGTAAATTAATGTTTGCAAGCCTTTTGAGCAAAAGCAAGTATTGAGTATTTGTGGAAATAAAATGGATAATGGATATCTTGATTAAAAATGAGAATGTTAAATAAAGTCAAATGTTGCCTGCAAACATTAAAAGGATAGTTCCCCCAAAAATGAAATTTCTGTCAATAATTACTCACCCTCATGTCATTCCTAACCCGTATCACAAAGATATTTTTGATGAAATTCAAGAGCTCTCTGACTCCTCCATAGACCACAATTTACTTACCACTTTCAAGGCCCAGAAAGGTACTAAAGACATTGTTAAAATAGTCCATGTGTCACACATTAGCCGATAAAGGAACACAGAATATAATTAACATAGAGTTTACTGGTGACGAACATGTAGATAAGCATGACATTCAACAATAACTGACAAGGGATAGAACAGAACTGGGAGTATAAATACACGGGGTGAATGAGGGAACTAAAAAGGCACAGGTGGACGAAGATGAACTAATCGGGACTAATAAGAACAGGTGCAGACATGACTGAACGTAATCGTGACATTACGCCCCCCTCAAGAAGACGCAACCTCGCACCTTGATGACGACAGAGTTCAGAATGTAGAAATGAGGTGGAGGCTTGTGTGGAGGGTGGGGATGGTGGTGCTAGTACCATGGTGGTGCTGACAGAGGGAGGATCCAGGGCAGAGTCCTGACTGCAGAGGCAGACGGAACCCTGGGACCGATCGGCGGAGGTGGAACCATGGGGAGGGGATCCGGCGGAACAGAGCGGGTGATGGGATCTGGCTGAAAGGAGCAACAATGGGGCGACTGAGCATGACAGGGAAGTCAGAGGAAGGGAGGAGCCCAGTGACAGCATAGGGGTGCAGGGTGTATGCATCACCGGAACCCTGGAAGTCCATGGCAGAAGCTGGGTGTCAACCACCGGAGGCCAACCTGGAGTTCCGAAGGAGCCTGGCGAAGTCTCCGGGCAGACGGGCCACGGCGGTGATGAGGAAACGATGAGCCTAGGTGAAAGCGACGGGCTGACAGGTGGAGGTGGAGATGTGGGCCTGGAGGCCTGAGGTGCAGCAGGTGCCAAGCTGGTGAAGGAGAAGCCTGAGGTGAGGCAGGTGAGTCGGACGGAGCTAGCGGCGGTGGCAAAGCCGAGGAGCTAGATGACACCAGTGGCGCCGACAGATCCAGGGGACTGGCCATAACAAGTGATGGTGATGGGATCAGGAAGTAAGACAGGGATGAAGGCTGAAGAAGATTTCCGGATGGGAACGGCGAAGAAGCTGTAGATTCGAGGGTGGGGATTTGGGTGGGAACTGGATCCGTGGACCATAGATCTGGCTCTGCCATGGACGGATCCACCTGTCTGGGCTCCGGGGCTTCGATGTTCTCTGGTTCTGGGATGGCCTCAGTGGGCGCAACCACCGTCAGTTCTCTGGTTGGAGAAGGAGGTGCAGTGCGGGTGAGTCCATCTTCTCTTTTTTACTCGATTTGAGGGTCAGTTATTCTGTCACGCGTTAGCCATTGAAGGAAGATGCGTAACACAGAATATTGTCAATATAGAGTTTACAGGAGACTAATATGTAGATAAGCATGACATTCAACAATAACTGACAAGGGATAGAACAGAACTGGGAGTATAAATACACGGGGTGAATGAGAGAACTAAACAGGCACAGGTGGAGGAAGATGAACTAATCAGGACTAAGGAGAACAGGTGCTACGTAATCGTGACACCATGAGACTACATTGTTCAACCTTAATTTTATTTTATTTTTTGTTTTTGCGCACAAAAAGTATTCTTGTCACTTCATAAAATTAACGTTAAACCACTGTAATCATATGAGCTATTCTAACAATGTCTTTAGTGCCTTTCTGGGCCTTGAAGGTGGAAATTAAATTGCTGTCTATGGGGGGGTCAGACAGCACTCAGATTTCAAAAATATCTTAATTTGTGTTATGAAGATGAACTAAGGTCTTACGGGTTTGGAACGACATGAGGGTGAGTAATTAATGAAAGAAATTTTCATTTTTGGGTGAACTAACCCTTTATCATTGCCAGATCGTAATGCAATGCAACCAGAAATGGCAATCTTCTGATATACTAGTTCACTCCAATATTCATAACATAGCATATGAAAACAAAGGCCACTCAAAGAAGGGAAGTTAACTCCTTAAGGTCAAACACATGGAATATATTTCCCTTCAAAATATTTCCTTACTCATTTGCAGGAAAAACATATCGGCCCATCTGCTAATATGACCCTTTAGAAGGTCACTAGGAGCTGAACTTATGGGTCATAAAGTGAATATAGGAGGGTGATTAAATTTTGACCAGATTTTTCTGTGGTGGGAATGGTACCTCTTCTATATTCCCACACCTCATCAGAAAATTCTGGGTTCAGATAGGGAGTGAGCCTGGGAATGAGAGAGCTCCGAAGACATTGGCATCTCCAGTGCATTCCACCAGGAGATCTCAGCAAGCTTCAGGGACCAGCTCTGTAGTAACTCATCCATTGCTGAATTAATCACCACACATCAGGTTAACATGACACACGTCACTTTTAAATTCAAACCAGCTCATGAGTCAAGGCTTCATGCATTGTCATTGATTAGAATATACTGCAGGATAAAAATGTTAAGTGAGGTCCTCGCAATTAACCTTCTGCATCTTTTCCACTGGCTCTCGTCCATGACAGAACACTGTTCTTTTCATGAGTAAATGGTATTGAACTTTAACAGTTTAAGACATTTTGGACTATGAGGTCTGCGCTGGCTACCACAAACAGAAACTGAATTAACCAATGGAGTTTTTCCTGGCAACAGGATCACATTCTAAAGTGTCAGAAGTGGCACTATCTTGACTTTCAATCTGTAAAATTACTGCCTATGATTATTTTAAATCATGCCAATAGCAATGTGACTGTGCAACTGTTCATTCAATTGTGTATAATACGCATGCATTTTTATTAATAAATACTAAACCAAAATAAACTATAAATATATAATTTAAAATATAATATAGAATGTTATTTTACAACATATGGTCTCTTGCAATGGAACAAAACTAGCAAAGTGCCACAATCAAAGAATAAGATAGACCTAAATAAGGCCCTAAAAATATTTACATAATCCATATTCCCTCTATAAAAGCGTGATAATGTGCAATACGTCTACATGACATGGTTCTGGAGATGACAGAATATTTTGCATGCATTCAACTGTTAATCATCCACCTCAGGAACGGCTGTAATTGCCGATAAATTCCATAGAAGACACACACTGCTACAAATTTTTATAAAAATCGAATTATTCTAGTAATGTCACATGGGTTTGTCTCTTATTTGTCCAACAAGGTTGAACTTTATCTCTTATCATACACTAATGAAATAATGGGGCAGACTGTCTGTAACTGTACGCCCTGGACTCCTTTAAGCCACAACAATAATGCTTGTGCATGAAATATGAGATCCAAGTGTGGTTCTGTGTTTAGAAATATAAGTAGGATGAATACGCATAATGACTGAATGTTGAACATAGTCATGCACTGCTTTAAATGTGGAAGGTGGAACAGATCATGAGCAATATACAGTATAGCCAAGTTATATGTTTGCTGCAATTTATTTAAACTAAACTCTAAAAAATGTTGGATTAAAAACAACCCAAGTTGGGTTGAAGATGGACAAACCCAGCGATTGGGTTGTTTTAACCCAGTGGTTGGGTTAAATGTTTGCCCAATGTGCTGGCAAGTTTTATTTAACCCAACTTTTGTTTAAAAATTACTATATGGCTGACTTAAAATGAACCCAAAATAGGTTGGAAATTAAAAATCAGACACATAATTACTAGAGGCAACAATAATTAAAGTGAACATTTACACATTTAAGTTCTAAGAAATATTAAGTAACTACATGTACTTACTACAGGTTTAGGATTAGGGTTTGGTTTGGTTTAGGGTTAGTTGCATTTAATTACGCATAATTTATAGTTATTACTATAGTAACTACATGTAACATATGTAACAATGACACTGTAAAATAAAGTGTTACCAATTATTGTTTAATTATTATTCATTAAACTTGTTAATAAATGTTCATTTATTAAACATATTAGTAAACATTCATTTCCAATATACTTTGGGTTCATTTTAAGCAAGCAATACATTTTTAAACAATAGTTGAGTTAAATAAAACTACAGGTTGGGGAAACATTTAACCTAACCACGGGTTAAAACAACCCAATCTCTGGGTTAAAACAACCCAACAGCATCTGATTTCTATAGGGCCCACTAGACCTTGATCAGGCTGGTAGACCACATTGGACCACCAAAAACAATGTTCTAAAACATTATTTCCAAACAGGGACATAGACCTAATTTTCATAGACAAAAACGCTTTTTTTTCTCATTTAGCTTATAAAGTGCAGCAAACATATACACTCTAAAAAAATGCTGGGTTAAAAACAACCCAGGTTGGGTTGAAAATGGACAAACCCAGCGATTAAGTTGTTTTAACCCAGCGGTTGGGTTAATTTAACTCAACTATTGTTTAAAAATGACTGTATTGCATGCTTAAAATGAACCCAAAGTCTGTTGGAAATGAACATTTATTAATACGTTTAATGAATAATAATTAAACAATAAACATTTAATAAATTGCTTATTAATAAATGTTCACCTTTTGATTATTATTTTTGTCTCTAGTAATTATGTCTGACTTTTCATTTCCAACTTATTTTGGGTTCATTTTATGCCAGTCATATAGCAATTTTTAAACAAAAGTTTAACATTTAACAAAAGGCAAACATTTAACCCAACCGCTGGGTCAAAACAACCCAATTGTTGGGTTTGTCCTTTTTTTTAACCCAACTTGGGTTGTTTTTATCCTAGCATTTTTAGAGTGTAGGCCTAAACTTTTCACTTGTACTGATCTGTCCATCTTAAATACAGTTTAAAGTTTAGATAAAAGTTTAAAACAGTGCCTGCCATTTTCACATTCAAATTACATTAAATATTGTTTTGATACATTTACATGTAGGAGGGTTTTAGCACCACAGAAAATTCTAAACTTTTATCTATTCTCCATCACGAATCTGCCTTTTACAAAATCCAATAGGCCTATTTCAGTAAAGTGAAACATAGGCGTAATTGAAATGTTTAATTTGTTGACAATGGACCAATGAAGATGTTGTGTGAGGGTGTAATTAAACTTAATTTTTTTTGTACTAATTGATAAAACATACGTACCAATTGGTAGTGCGAGGAAAAAAGGTAACCAGCACAGAATGAACATGCCCACTACAACACCAAGCGTTTTAGCAGCTTTCTTTTCTCTGGAAAACTTAAGTAATTTGACTGTCAGCGAGCTCCTCAAGTGCCCTTTGCTGCAGTCATCCTGCGTCTGAGAGCCTTTATAATGGATCCGGAGCGTCAGCTCATTCGAGTCCATGTGCTCCTTCATCACTCCAGCCTCGAGGTTTTTCGTGGTTCTTTTGGCAACTATATACACGCGGAAGTACATGGCCAGAATCACCGCTAAAGGGATGTAGAAGGAGCCGAGCGAGGAAAAGAGCGCGTAAAACGGCTCCTCTGTGATGAGGCACACAGTGTCGTCCTCTGAAGGAGGCTCTTTCCACCCGAGCAGAGGTCCTATGGAGATGACAAAGGCGAGAACCCAAACACCCAGCATGGCCAAGAGCGCCCTTTTCTCGGTCACAATGCTCGGGTACTGCAGCGGGTAACGCACCCCGATGTAGCGGTCTATGGAGATCACGCACAGGCTCATGATGGATGCGGTGCAGCACAGCACATCCACCGCAGCCCAGATGTCACAGAAAATCCTCCCGAACACCCAGTAGTTGAGAATTTCACGCGTGGCAGACACCGGCAGGACAGTTGTGCTCAGCAACAGGTCTGCCATGGCTAAATTGATGATGAAGTAGTTGGTTGGGATGCGCAGGTGCCTGTTGCACACTACGGAAAGAATAACGAGAATGTTGCCCACGATAGCAAACACAATAAAAGCGCCCAGAACCATACCCAGTGGAAGCGCGCGGCTGAGTCTGAACGAGCTCGGTTCGGTCCCGTTTCCCGCGGAGCTCGAGTTAGACACGTCGGACAGTTCGGAGGAAGCATTACTCAAGAAGTTCACGGCATGATCTGTATCAGAACTCATCTTGCCTCTGCAGTACCTCCATACCAAAGTAAGAGCAGTTTTCACCTTCAAATGCGCAAATTGTTATTTCGGTACTCCGGGGGGAAAAGACAGACATGAAAACGACCAATTCAAAAGATCCTTAGGTTCTGTTGCGCAACAAGCGTGACATAGGAAAAGTCCATAATTGTAAAGATTGTAGGAAGTCCGGTTGAAGATGTGCTGTCCGCAAACTTGGTTGGCTGAGTTCTCCGCAGTGTCTCTCCCGGTGTTCCCGTCTGATCCAGCGCACTGCCTCTGACCACTCCTGCATTCACCAAACCCCCTCCCCTGTGGAGACTACAGACCTGGCAAAGTGGTACATCTTCACTGCTTATTAACCTGTACACATATGGCAAGCCGTAGTATCCTTCATTCCTTAAAACCTTTACCTTTATAGCATCTATTTTTATGTTTTTACTAAGTAATTCAATAGAGCCTTTTTTCAGTTTAGTCAATTATACAGTAAACAATATCTATTTTATTAGTTATTGGTATCCTTTGCTAGTCATATGTGCCATCAAATTCTATGGTTTAAATGTTAAAAGCCAAAATCCGTAGACTTATTTTTATAGATACATTGTAAACCCGAGTAAGTTGGCAAAACTCAAAAAAAATCAATCATGCCTCATTGCCTCAACATTTTTAAGTTAAAAAAATCACAGTTTAAGTAAACCGAACTGGCAGATTTTTATTTTGTACTACTCATACATTTTAATTGTTCTTAACTTGAAATGTTTGAGTACACTCATACATTTAACTTAAAATTATCATGTAACCTCAATGTAAACATTTTTATTTGACAAGCTAATTCGAAAAATGCTAATTTGCTAACATGTTAACAATAACATGGGATAACACTTGCTGAATTAGCATAACAAAACATTAATCACTACTAAATCTCACATTAATCTTGCATTAAAAAAAAACATTATATAACACTTATTTTTCAGCATTTACTCTCCCTTTTGAGTGCCATAGGCAAAGCATGCATGGGAAATAGAAATCACAGCCCAGTTTCAGTTAAAAGTTTGTCTAAATTAAAATAAATAAGTTCATAAAACTCAAAACAATGAAACAGTTCAGTTTACTTAAAATATATCAGTTCGGAGAACTGGGAAGAAAAAGAAAGTGCTAAATACTCATAAAAGTTAATTTGACTGAAATAATTTGTTTAATTTAAGTTTGTCCTACTCCAACCAATTAATTCTTTTGAGTGTTAGGGTTTACAGTGTACACAAAGTTGTTGTTGTTGCTGCTGCTGGATTCCTCTTTATCTTCAGTTGAATCATTTCCAGCTTTACTATACTTTGTAACTATTCAATCTTTGATTTTCCTCTATTGAATAGTTCCTGTGTATTTACTGTTTATTTGGCAATGGTATTATAATTGTTACATTTTAATAAAACTGAGCTCAAATGAGCCATTTAGCCATTCTATTTTCAAATGACAAGTAAAATAAAATAATTTTTTAATGGAGATGAGGAAAGTTGCTGGTTACAATAAAATCTAATCGCAAAAAATAAATTGTGATCTGAGGAATAGTTAGGCATACTTTTCTATGAAGAGAGTAATGATGAATCTAAAAGATCACTACTGAAATAAGTAGTACCTAAAGAATAGTTAGTAGTGAAAAGATGCTAGTCACTACTGCACTGCTTGCAAGATGAAAGACACTATAGTTCATTTTAAGGAATAAATGTCACAACAGCTTGTCATATTACACCTATTTTGTCATAATTCTAACACATGCAAATTAAAATAAAGGGGTCACTAAAGGCCCCACAGCATGCTGTCAGGTAATGTAATACAATGTCAACAGGACAGCATGCCAATGCATACCAACCGCTCTATTCTTAGGATCATTCGCGATTTAAAAAATGGAAAACTTGCAAACAATATCAAGGTTGTTGATGCATGGTGCTATCTAAGTGCAAATTTAAGTCTCAAGGACTCTGTTACTGTTCATATATACAATACCAAAAATGTCACACATGCCGCTTGTCCACAAGTTTCTTTAAACATTTATTTTTAGGCTTTAAGTACCACTTTTATTTTCTAAAACACATTTTCTTGTCTCTGGTCCTAGACAAATGAACTGCAGAAAGCACAAAGTCATTCACTGGCAAAGGTCTCCATGCTGTGCCATCTTTAAAGACTGCAGTGAGTGTCCAAATATTTCCACAAATCATCTGTAATTTTGTAAACTATAGCCACTAACTCAATCTCTTTACAAATGCCAGCCAAACAGGAATATACTTTGACAGTGATGAAGCACTTAATAGATTGTGCCAAAAAACCAAAACAGAAAACAGATAACTCAAACAGATGGATGAAAACCTCCAAAAGTCAACTAATTTATACAAAAATCAAAGTAAATTACAGCTAGCGAGAGCTGTGTAAGAGGAACCAAGCCTGCTGTCTTGCAGAGGAATATCCTTGTTTTGAAGAAATTAAATAAGCCTTTTCATTTAAAGATCAGAGCATAGACTCTGAGTTTGCAGAGGCATAAAAGTGAGTCCAAACCTTAAGGATTGTTCATTACAAATTGATATAGACAGAGCCGATAGATTATGGAGTCCTAAACTGCACTCTCACCAGAGGCTAATTGGAAACAGCAGAGCATGTGACTTGAAGGGGAAAGTTATATCCTTTGTGGATGGGTCGGTAGGCGATGGCATTAAATGTATGGCTGATGCATTTCAACACAGACGCCAGTGCTGAGCTCAGGAGAAACAGCAGCCAGACCGCTGTGTGACCAGTGCAATAAATACACACATGCACACATACCCCACAGCACTGTATAGCTCTTGAAAACCATCCAACTATTAGCTCAAACACACTCCAAGTGAATTAAGGCGATTACATTTAATACCATCTCCGCTTTGAATGATGAATAGCATAAGGTGATGTGAAGTGAAAGGGGAGATTTGAAGGCAGAAAAATGCTGAGCTGTCATCCACACCAAACTAAACTGCGCCATCTTCTCCCAGAGTGGCGGCAAGCGTCTGTCAAATCGCAGAGTGACAGTATATATACTCAATATCAGAGAGAAAGCATTTCTTTATGAATAAATCTCTTGAATGAATTTCATTTACATTATAGCCACATATATGTTCTCATTCTTACATAAAGAATTGCTTTTAAAATAATGAACCAAAATATTCATTGTTATGTGAAAAGATTATGAAAAAGAAAAGCTAGAGGTGTTTTGCAATTCTACGCAGTGCGCATAATTAAGTGGGCATAATAAAGCATGGGAAGGAAGTGTAATTAGTTGGCATCCTGTGAAGCTATAATATCACAGATGTCATATTGTTTTTTTTTTTCATCTTCCATAAGGATGAAAAACACTTTTGTCTATAAAATGGGTTTATTAAAATGCATGTTGAATAGTCTATACCAGTGGAGCTGATTTTGTTTCAGACCCATATTTTTAAATTGGACATCAAATTGAGGCCCAACACAGTACCAAATAAAATAGTTTATTGTACAAAAATAGACAAAAAATGTCCTTAGATTCAAACACTTAAGTGTATTAATATCTTGAGTCATTAACAACAAAGACTAAATATAAAATTTGTTTCTAAAATTTTGGCTTCAAACTCATTTTGGGAAGTTTAGGTCTCATGAGCAGTGTTGGGGAAGGTTTAAATATAATGCTTTACAATATTGTGTTACTCCTTAAAAAAGTAACTAATTGCATTGCTTAGATGCTTTTTTATGAAAAGTAATGTGTTACATTACTTTTGCTTTACTTTTTCCTCACCTGAGCTGGGCTTGTTTTATATTTTTTTAATAACAACAAAAAAAGTTCTATTTTTTGGCAAATGTTAAAGTGCCCCTATTATGCTACAACCCGAATTCTGGAAATATTGGGACGTTTTTTAAATTTGAATAAAATGAAAACTAAAAGACTTTCAAATCACATGATTCAATATGTTATTTACAAATGTTTAAACTGAGAAATGTTTCAATTTTATGCACAAAATGAGCTCATTTCAAATTTGATGCCTGCTACAGGTCTCAAAATAGTTGGGATGGGGGCAAGTTTACCATGGTGTAACATCTCCTCTTTTCAAAACAGTGTGAAGACATCTGGGCATCGAGGTTATGAGTTTCTGGAGTTTTGGTGTTGAAATTTGGTCCCATTCTTGCCTGATATAGAATTCCAACTGCTGAAGAGTTTGTGGTCGTCTTTGATGTATTTTTCTCTATAGGTGAAAGATCTGGACTGGAGGCAGGCCAATTCAGCACCTGGACTCTTCTACGATGAAACCATACTGTTGTAATAGCTGCAGTATGTGGTTTTGCATTGTCCTGCTGAAATACACAAGGCCATCCCTGAAATAGACGTCATCTGGAGGGGAGCATACGTTGCTCTAAAACCTTTATATACTTTTCAGAATTCATAGTGACTTTCAAAACATGCAAGCTGCCCATGCTGTATGCACTTATGCACCCCCATACCATCAGAGATGCTGGCTTTTGAACTGAATGCTGATAACATGCTGGAAGGTCTCCCACCTCTTTAGCCCGGAGGACACGGCGTTCCTGAATTCCAACAAGAATGTCAAGTTTGGACAAATTCTGACCATAGAACACTTTTCCACTTTGAAACGGTCCATTTTAAATGAGCCTTGGCCCACAGGACACAATGCAGCTTCTGGACCATGTTCACGTATGGCTTCCTTTTTGCATGATAGAGCTTTGGTTGGCATCTGCAGATGGCACGGCAGATTGTGTTTACCGACAGTGGTTTCTGGAAGTATTCCTTTGCCCATTTAGTAATGTCATTGACACAATCATGCTGTGTCGTCTGAGGGCCCGAAGACCACGGGCATCCAATAAAGGTCTTCAGCCTTGTCCCTTACGCACAGAGATTTCTCCAGTTTCTCTGAATCTTTTGATGATGTTATGCACTGTAGATGATGAGATTTGCAAAGCCTTTGCAATTTGACGTTGAGGAACATTGTTTTTAAAGTATTCCACAATCTTTTTACACACTTTTTCACAGCTCCGCCCATCTTTACTTCTGAGAGACTCTGCCTCTCTAAGACATCCTTTTTATAGCTAATCATGTCACAGACATGATATCAATTAACTTAATTAGTTGCTAGATGTTCTCCCAGCTGAATCTTTTCACAATTTCTTGCTTTTTCAGCCATTTGTTGCCCCCGTGCCAACTTTTTTAAGACCTATAGCAGGCATCAAATTTGAAATGAGCTCATTTAGTGGATAAAAGTGTAAAATTTCTCTGTTTAAACATTTGTTATGTTATCTATGTTCTATTGTGAATAAAATATTGGCTCATGTGATTTGAAAGTCTTTTAGTTTTCATTTTATTCAAATTTAAAAAACGTCCCAACATTACCAGTCTTCGGGTTTAGATGTCTGTGAATGTAAATGATCTGAAAAGTTGTGAAGCCGAAAGTGCACGATAAATAAAGTTATTTTCACAAAAAAGAAAGAATCATCTCTGAACCGTTTAAACGAATTTAACCGTTTTAACACATTTGCCTAATGCCTGCCTATGTTCTTCATTGGCTTCCCGTGAACAACGTCTACTTTGACCTGCCCTTAAACACTGTATCTGGTTCGTGTTCTATAGATGTGGAGAAGACGCTGTTTACTGCTCTGCAAAAGCAAATTCTCATTGTAAACACTTCCAAAGGATGAGGATGTCAAGAGTCAGTGGTTAATATTACCACAGCGATACAACAGCAGAATAACATTTTCATGATTGCTTCTCAAATCTCCATGAGGTCTAAATGGGATTTACAAAACGCTTATTTATTAAAGATGGGACCATACCGACTTTATTTGGACCAACTTGCTCCTCACAGCCTGGAAGTTTGATTAATTATTGATGTATGTATTTTCTACTGGGTGTTCAAAATGTAGTTTTGTGTACTATAGTGTGCTAGGTCTCCGGCTAACCGGCTAACTCATGTTATTACTGTCTTACTGAAATACCTCTGCAAATCAGCTGTGGCTCACTATTACCTAAAATTGTGTTCATTAATGCAGATGTCTTTGGTTCTTACTACTCTAAGTAATGATAAAAGATGGACTCGCGGCCGGATTGATATGGCAAAATCGACACCATCGTCTTTACAGAGTGTACAATCGCTTAACTCCAGAAGCCTCCGGAGCTGAATCAGTTATGGTAAAAGGGCGTTCCAATTCCGCACGCACTGTAAGCAGTTGACCAATCACTACAGACTGGGCCAATCAGAGCAGAGTGGGCTCATGGAAAGGAGGGATTTAGAGAAACTGAAGCATCGGACGAGTCGTTTGAGAATCATTGAAAAAAGTGGTGATGGGCAATGTATATTATGAGAAAATGAAAGCATTCTTTGACCTTTGATGCATACAAACCTGTTATAGGAGACCTCCAAAACAGAATTAAGAACCTTTAAAATAGCATAAGGCCCTTTCACACCAAAAATGAAATAAATAAGCCTAAAGTGGAGGGAAATGCATATTTACACACAGCTCAAACAAAGCTTTCAGCTGTGCTGCCATTCTGAATTAAAGAAGAATAGGGACAGGAGAAGGAAGTTCAACACTCTTATTTCTAAATCTAATCTAAAGTAATTTTTGGTTATTACAATGGTTGAATTGGATCATTGAAGGTCAGCAACAAAGACATTGCTTAATAAAGTGAGATTAAATACATAAGGTATATGTGTAATTTAAATATAGTTAATTATTACAGGTTTGGGTAAAATTCTGAGATTGTATTTCACTGTTTTTATTCATTTTGAGGAATATTTTCATGCAAGTGAGATAAGTAAATGCATGTTCATATTTAGTCTAGAACTACAATAACCATCATGTTCACACAGCGTACACAACACCTCTGCACTTTATTTCTCTCAACATGGCGACAGGATAGCTGTCAGTCAATAAATGTGAAAAGTAACTTGTTTGAAAAAGTAATGCAGATATTTTGTTGTAAATTGAAAACGTTACTTTACTAGTTACTTGAAAAAGTAATCTGATTACGTAACTCAAGTTACTTGTAATGCATTACCCCCGACACCGCTTATGAAAATCTCATGAGAAAATGTTATTCATTTGAGAAAATTGGTGATTTCATGTGAACTTTTATGATTTGATTCAAACAGAAGCATATGTTTTTAGAAAAAAATAAGTAAACAAATAAAGGTCCACCCTTAAATCTAACCCTCAATGGGGGTGTGAACAAATCATATGAAACGTATGAATAAGATTGCACAAATTCATTCAAATTCACCACCATTTCGCCAAAACATGAGAATGTGTTGCTGTCTTTTAACAGAAAGTTGCCAATGATTAAGCTTTTAGTATAGGTATTTTAGTAACCTAAAAGTACCAATCTAGGCTCATGTAAAAGAAAACGTGCCTCTGCAAAATGATTTTATGTTGTTTCTTAATAAATATGTATATACATTTTTTTGCACAAATTGAGGTATAGAGGCATGTTTTTCAAATGTGCCTATGTTGCAAAGTACACAAGGGTATTTTTAGGCAAAAACTCATTCTACAAATGACTCAAACCATAAAGTTTTTATCACCTGTTTTCATCTACATCATTGCAAATCCTGTAAGCCTGCATGTTTTACCATCTTATGTCCCAAAAACACACATAGTGCCTGTGAAAGGTTTATTTATGACTAAGTGCTGAAACAATTTAATGTATGAATTAGACAGCTGAGAAAGATGATAAAGATATTATTGTATCCATTAGGATTTCAACATTAATCCCCCATCTTCTATGAAGGGCACAGTTATGGAATCCAAGCTTTTCTGAGCGACTCCTGTTATGGAAGCAAGAAAAACTCATCGTAATTCATCTGTCTGGACTGTGGCCAAGGGTACAAGACATTTAGCTGCAGAGCTGTGAGGCTTTTAGTGAGACAGGCAAACAATATTATGCTCAAATCCTGTGGCTAGCTACACAAATAAATACAAAGGTTTGTTTAATAAAGTAAAAGTGATTGTAAGGTTTTTTTTCGCTATGAACATTTTGCCGGTTTAAGCGACAAGCTTAAACTTTAATCATTGACAGTGAATTCCTCTTTAGCATTGCTTACACTCTGTGATGGAGATAATGAAGCTAGACAGTTATGTAACTCAGAGTCACAATATAAAAATGTTTGCTTACATGTGTGGGAACGTTTGAATTTTGCTGTCGTCCTACCATTTCAAAACTCTCCCTTCGCCATTTAAAGCAGTTGTAAAGTGACTGGTGTATAAATATATAGTTATATACATTCAGATGTATATTAACGATTCCCCAGAGGACCATTAATTTATTAGAGGATCTACATATGCCACATATGGTATTTTACTGCAATATACTATTGTTTGTTCTCATGTCTTATTCCCATGGCCTTTTTAAACTGACTATTGAAAATGTTTATTCTAAACTACGGAAGAGGATTAGGGCCAAGCAATAATAAAAAAATAAAACCATCTCGAGATTAAAGTTGTTAAATGTTGAGAATAAACTCATAAAATTTTGAGAAAAAAGTTGAGATAAAATGTTGAGAATAAAGTCATTAAATTACGAGAAAAAAGTCGTTAGATTATGAGAACAAATTCGTTAAATTATGAGAATAAAGTCATTAAATTACGAGAAAAAAGTCGTTAGATTATGAGAATAAACTCATTAAATTATGAGAAAAAAGTTGTTAAATTACGAGAAAAAAGTCGTTAAATTATGAGAACAAATTCGTAATTTAACTAATTTGTTCTCGAAATTTAACGAGTTTTTTCTCGTAATTTAACGAGTTTATTCTCAACATTTTATCTCGACATTTTTCTCAAAATTTAACGAGTTTTTTCTCGTAATTTAACAAATTTATTCTCAACATTTTATCTCGTCTTTTTTCTCGAAATTTAACGCATTTTTTCTCGAAATTTAACAACTTTAATCTCGAGATGGTTTTATTTTTTTATTATTGCTTGGCCCTAATCCTCTTCCGTACTAAACTTATAGATATTCAAAGGTTTGATTTATTGATTTAGGATTTGTAGCAATATTGGAAAATATTACAGTTTTTAATGTATTTTGATGAAATAATGGCAGCCTCGTGAGACCTTTATTCGAGACTTCTTTCAAAAGCATTAAACCAACTCCAAACTTTTGAACGTTAGTGTAGATTTATAATTAAATCATTCATTTATCAAGACATTTTCCAGCATGTCTTGTCTATAGACTTTCATAATGTCTTTGGTCACAGCAGTCTCAGCAGTCAAATATACTGTTTGTCAAATGGTAATTTTGTAAGATTAATGCGAATACCTTCAAAATTGATATTGCTCTTGACGCCTGTGGAATATGAGCATTATTTTAAGACACTGGTTTGGAAATATCACACAGTCTCACAGGCAGAAGAGAATAAAGCCAAGGGTTTATCATGGGACACAAGCCATCAATCCATGAGATTTATCTTAATATTAATATCCTGGATATTATGAGGATAGCATCTCTTACCTTTGCTTTTGTGCTTCACATGCTGGAACACAAAGTACCAGACGTCGGTATAATTTGCCCATTGCAGGAAGTGGGTCCTTTTGAATTCCATACTAGATATGAGATACATATGAAAATACATACCCAGACCCTTTGTTGGTAATGTAACAAGCTTTATCTAAAAGTAATGCATAAAAATAAGTAAATTACCATAAACTGCAGAATTGTATTTCTAGGAAAAGGACAATATACATAAATGTAGGCTATTTTTTCTTTTTCTGAATTTCAGAACCTTTTTCTTCTTCTCGCTTTGGGAAATGTACTTAATCTATCACTCTTTCCCCCAGATTTTAATGTGGGACAGAATGGAGAGATGCGGGATAGAGATTGCAGGAAATTATACAAGGGTCATATTGCCCTGATAAAGGAAAAACTCCAGAAATGGAAGATCACAGTGAACACACGCATGAATACTAATTCTTTACACTCATTAGAGAGCATCCACAGCTCAGGAAAAGAGTACTCTAAAGATAAAATTAACAGAAAAGAGTCATCAGATCTGCACTGGATTATACATAATTACATACTGTAGCAGACACTTTTATCCCAAGCGACTTACCTTGAAAATCACAAGCAATCATATGCAATTTCATGAATAATCCAGAGTAAGATGGAGCGTGACTGGAAAAGTTGAGAAAAGAGGTGAGAAAGGAGGCAAAAAAGACATGCCTTTATTTAATATTAGATTTATATTTGTATATGCAAATTAAACGAGTAGGATGGTCATTGACATTCTCAGTGCAGTCCATTGACATACTGCCATGTCCATGTATGTGTGTCCACTGTGTTCAATAAACAAGAGGGACCATGAGGCTCTTTGACTTCCTTTTAGATATTTATATATAGAGTAGTGGCTTTATTGAATAGCATAAAATAAATAGACAGCAGATAACTGTCTAAACTGGCAATAAAACACAAAATTTATTCTGCATTAGTAAGGTTGCTATTTTCTTCTAACTAATAAGACATTATTTTATAGTGGTAGCACCCGTGTGTTTTTCTTTCTACTATAACTGGAGACTTCTGCTGCATTACAATGATGTCCGAACACTAGATCCATTTTAAACAACTGTCTCCTTCGTAAATAATAATAACTACTATTTACTTTCTGTTAACATCTGACTTAACCCTTAGCCCTTTGTCCACATTTGTAGCAGCTGGTTTCACAGTGCTGTCCTCCCTTGTGCTCTAAAACAGAGCTACAAAACTCAGGACAGCAGTCAAACTCTGGCTGCAGCTTATTATTGTTTATGTAGATGTTTTATTTATTTATGGTTATTATTAAGCTCATAAAATGCGAGTTGTAATTGCTGGATATATATACTTCAAGGTTTGTCGCTGCTTGCTGTGGCCGAAGCATTTTTTTTAACTTTGTTAAATTCTCAAGTTACATTTTAAAGTAAAGTGAAAGAATGCACATCTGCGTGTCATTTATATTTAATCCACAAATTCCCAGGTAATATTTTGATAAATGTGTCCCGAAAGAGAGCGTACAAAGTTTAAGTAACTTTAGTTTATGACCCGTAGGGACTGAAGAAGATTCTCCATGCTTCCGAGTTTAAATGAGTTTTGCACATTTTCTCAGCTCCTGTGAGACTTTCTGGAAAAACAGCAGAATTTCCCAGTCTGCGACCCTGAAAAGATGTGATTTCACAGTGATTTAGCGTTCTCAGTTTGTATCGCTCAGCAGGTCTCTGTTGTCACTAGACTGGAATGAATGACGCTGGATGTACGTTAGAGCTGGAGGGTCAGCGTGCATCTCCAGTAAATGTGGAGTTGAGTTTCGTCACAGCTCGACGTCCAAAAAAAGACAGTAATCTATCAAAATCAGCAACTTCGATTGGGTAGCATGAAAACTGCTAACAGCACAATCATTTAAAATGAAAAATAACCTTATCCTGAATGGATGGGTTTGGCCAAAAGACATGGAAAAGTATTAAAAAGATGGACCTTAAAGCTCTTCCCACTGGAATCAGCACTCTGTATTTTCACACCCAAAATAAAGGCAGGCTAAGAGAAGCCTAAAGCAGTCAATTATAAACTGGCATCATTTTGGTCCAAACTGTACTGTAGAGACAGAACTATTTCACAGTCAATACTGTATGATCCAAAATAACACACTTCTACTCAGCCATAGCTTATACAGTATATTTCTATCGTGACAACTCTCTGAAGATTTTTAGTATGGTAATGGGTACTATGCTGATGATTAATGCTGCTGCTGTTGATTACTGCTGCTGCTGCTATTACTGCTGATGATGATTATTGCTGTTGCTGCTAATGATTATTGCTGCTGATGATTATTATTATTGCCGCTGCTGCTATTGCTGCTGCTGATGATGATTATTGCTGCTGCTGCTATTGCTGCTGCTGCTGATGATGATTATTGCTGCTGCTGCTGTTGCTGCTGCTGTTGATTGTTGCTGCTGTTGTTTATTGTTGCTGTTCTTGACATTGTTGCTGCTGTTGATTATTGCTGCTGGTGTTGATTATTGCTGCTGCTGTTGATATTGCTGCTGCTAATATTGCTGCTGTTGCTGTTGATTATTGTTGCTGCTGATGATGATTATTGCTGTTGCTGCTAATGATTATTGCTGCTGATGATTATTATTATTGCCGCTGCTGCTATTGCTGCTGCTGATGATGATTATTGCTGCTGCTGCTATTGCTGCTGCTGCTGATGATGATTATTGCTGCTGCTGCTATTGCTGCTGCTGCTGATGATGATTATTGCTGCTGCTGCTGTTGCTGCTGCTGTTGATTGTTGCTGCTGTTGTTTATTGTTGCTGTTCTTGACATTGTTGCTGCTGTTGATTATTGCTGCTGCTGTTGATATTGCTGCTGCTGTTGATTATTGCTGCTGCTGTTGATTATTGCTGCTGCTGTTGATATTGCTGCTGCTAATATTGCTGCTGTTGCTGTTGATTATTGTTGCTGCTGATGGTGATTATTGCTGCTGCTGTTGATATTGCTGCTGCTAATATTGCTGCTGCTGTTGATTATTGCTGCTGCTGATGGTGATTATTGCTGCTGCTGCTGGTGTTGATTATTGCTGCTGCTGTTGATAGTGCTGCCGCTAATTATTGCTGCTGCTGTTGATTATTGCTGCTGCTGCTTTTGCTACTGATGATGATTATTGCTGCTGCTGCTATTGCTGATGGTGATGATTATTGCTGCTGCTGATGATGATATTGCTGCTGCTGTTGATTATTGCTGCTGCTATTGCTACTGATGATGATTATTGCTGCTGATGATGATTATTGCTGCTGCTGATATTGCCACTGCCATTGATTTATTGCTGCTGCTGCTGATGATGATTATTGCTGCTGCTGATATTGCCACTGCCGTTGATTTATTGCTGCTGCTGTTGATGATGATTATTGCTGAGACTGTCCTCCAAAAAAACAACAACCCTATAGGTCATTTTTCAAGCACCTTATTACGATCTATATTTACATTTTAAAGTCATGCACCCTCTAGCTGATGTAAAAATAATGTCGTGTTACGTCTGTCGTCATGAAATGATGTATGACTGTCGTTACCAATCAAGATGCGTGTTCATTTAAATGCAATGTGTGGACTTTTTACACCATTTCTCCTATTTCCATTTAGCAAAACTCATTTTTTTTATTAACAACTACACCCACCCCATCCCCAAACCTACTGTGATAGAAACATTTTATGTCAACATGAAATGTACAGAAAATGCAGACTAAGGATGCTCAGGTCAAAGACCAGTCATATAATTAGCTTAGATCATTACAAACCAATCACCAGAACAAATCACAGTGAAGAAGACATTGATTTTTACTCAACTGTAAGACTTAAATGTGCATGTACTGTATCTTTCTATTCAGGAAGACTCACTCTGTTGTTGTGACGAGTGACCTCCCGGCCGTAAATAAAACTTAATTTCTGCAAAGAGCAACTTGGAAGTCGTGTCAGGTATATGCTGCGCAGCTGAGGAATAGAAGTACTAAAGATTCTATGCTCAAAAGACCACAGCAGAGACAGTGACAGTGTTAGAAGACTATAGAGTCGCCCTCGGGGTGAGGCTGTAATACTCAGAGTTAGTATTAATGATCCTGTGTCAGAGCAGCGTACACCTGAGAAGGATGGTGAGAGTGTATAGATGCTAAATACCTGTGTGCTCATGTGTGATTGAGGTAGTGATAGTAGCTTCTTGACGGGATGCCACCACATTACTTCAGGAGGGGAATTACCTCAAAGTAATAAATTAGCTAAACAATTTACTAAACAATTAGTAAATGCTCCTATGGGTCGTATTTCAGAGAAGTGACAAACGACCTATATGGTCGTATTGTTTGGAGAACATGTTGTTATTGCTGCTGGTGTTGATTATCGCTGCTGTTGATATTGCTGCCGCTGATTATTGCTGCTGCCGCTGATTATTGCTGCTCCTGTTGATTATTGTTGCTGCTGAAATTGCTGCTGCTGTTGATTATTGCTGCTGCTGAAATTGCTGCTGCTGATGATGATTATTGCTGCTGCTGTTGATTATTGCTGCTGCTGAAATTGCTGCTGCTGATGATGATTATTGCTGCTGCTGTTGGTTATTGTTGCTGCTGCTGTTGATTATTGCTGCTGCTGAAATTGCTGCTGATGATGATGATTATTGCTGCTGCTGTTGATTATTGTTGCTGCTGCTGTTGATTGTTGCTGCTGCTGAAATTGCTGCTGCTGCTGTTGGTTATTGTTGCTGCTGCTGTTGATTATTGCTGCTGCTGAAATTGCTGCTGCTGCTGATGATTATTGCGGCTCCTGTTGATTATTGTTGCTGCTGCTGTTGATTATTGCTGCTGCTGATTATTGCTGCTGCTGTTGATTATTGTTGTTGCTGCTGCTGTTGATTATTGCTGCTGCCGCTGATTATTGCTGCTGCTGTTGATTATTGCTTCTACTGCTGAAATTGCTGCTACTGCTGAAATTGCTGCTGATAATGATTATTGCTGCTGCTGTTGATTATTGCTGCTGCCGCTGATTATTGCTGCTGCTGCTGTTGATTATTGCTGCTACTTCTGAAATTACTGCTGCTGCTGATTATTGCTGCTGCTGTTGATTATTGCTGCTACTGCTGAAATTGCTGCTGCTGCTGATTATTGCTGCTGCTGTTGATTATTGCTGCTACTGCTGAAATTGCTGCTGCTGCTGATTATTGCTGCTGCTGTTGATTATTGCTGCTACTGCTGAAATTGCTGCTGCTGCTGATTATTGCTGCTGCTGTTGATTATTGCTGCTACTTCTGAAATTACTGCTGCTGCTGATTATTGCTGCTGCTGTTGATTATTGTTGCTACTTCTGAAATTACTGCTGCTGATGATTATTGCTGCTGCTGTTGGTTATTGTTGCTGCTGGTGTTGATTATTGCTGCTGCTGTTGATTATTGTTGCTGCTGTTGATTATTGCAGCTGCTGGTGATTATTGCTGCTGCTGCTGTTGATTATTGCTGCTGCTGTTGATTATTGTTGCTGCCGCTGATTATTGCAGCTGGTGGTGTTTATTGCTGCTGCTGTTTATGATGATTATTGCTGCTGCTGCTGCTGTTGATTATTGCTGCTGATATTGCTGCTGCTGCTGATTATTGCTACTGCTGGTGCTGCTGCAGAGCAAGTACAGGATCTTGCTACTGCCAATACATACAGTACACTCATACGCTAGCGTGAGAAAGTAAGACATGCTGCTTCTGCACAAATAACTATTCATGATGCAAAATTAAATACAAAATTAAATATAATTCTAAATTTCAAACATTAACCTGTCACACAGGTTGAAGGAAGAACAAGAAGATGATCAAATCTTTAATAATCCACTTCAAAGGCATTTAAAAACTGTGCAGATTAACTGAATCTCCATGACACTTAAAGAGTTGTGGGAAACTGAACAAGGGAACACATGTGACTGAAAATAACAAATTAAAAGTCCATGAAAACAGAAACTAACTGAACATAACTGTGACATAACATAGTACCATGCCATTGCATAGTTCAGCCCATAAGAAGCTATTGTAGTGGGTTTTAAAGTTGTTTTACTTAATGGATTCTGTGTACTTTACTATAATCTACACTATCTGGGAGGACATTCTTTGGTAAGTTCCCCACAATGATGAAATAAGGGATGCTGGAGCAATACAATGAATAACAACCAAATCACATTCCAGGAATGAGATAAAATTCAATTTGGGCATTCGTAAATAAATCAGAAGTTACAAAAATAGGCAGGCTAATTTTGTGCCATGTTGCATCCACGTGCTTTCTTCAAGACATTAACAACAGAGATTAGAGGGCTGGGAAAACATTTTTAAGCCACTATTTTAATGGCCCTGTTTATTTTGCTAAAAAAAAAATTATATCATGTTATATCACTACAAGATAAATGCAGTCATGTCTGGAAATCATGAGACCAGCTTGTGATTGAACAGTTATGTGTGGTTGCATTCTGATTCATCACCCAAACAAACCATTGTTTTCTATTTGTAGAAGCGGAGTAGCAGATGTTCATCTGTACATTGGAGACCTCATGTTTTGAAAAAAAAACAACAAAAAAAAAACATTGTTATTGTTATGCTGTAATGTTAATCCACAGAAGAAAATCAATGACATTTTAAAGGCTTTCAGAGTTTTATATAAAGAGATACTGGATGATATTTTTAAAATATCACTCACTGAATTTAGACAATCAGTATTATTCAGCATAATGGGCATTACTGACCTTAAAGGGATATGTCATCTTTAAAAAACATAGTTTAAAAAAAGTTTAAAATATTAGTATGTTTCACTTCAGAAGACACTGAATCATCAATTGGGGTTGTATGGAATACTGTCCACAATGGGATTAGATGGATTTAGATGGATTACTGAATACAACTGTTGGTTTCATGTGGTTTTTGAGCCTGAGATTGTCAGTTTGTGTGCAGTATTACTTTTACAAGCTAGCTCAATCTTCTTCCAAACATTTCTTCCCTGCATGCAAACCTTCCTTCGAAGTGAAATTTTCCAGGAAGTCAAAAAGTCACCTTTAAAAAGAAAGGAAGACTCTAATATTAATACAATATTCTTTGCCATGATTAATAATATTTTATTAAATTCACTCAGCTCTGCTTGGGCTAAACACCATAATGGTACTGTGTCTGGCATGACTAATTTACGGTGAAACAAATGACAGAAATGCACAGATTCTAACTGTCTGCATTACCAGACAGGCACGGCTTGTATCTGTGAGGCTGAAGGGGTTCTGGAGTGACTTTGGAACAGGGACAGAGATCAAGCAAAATTAAGGGTTAATCTCCCGAGGATGCTAGACTCATCACACCATACTTCCCTCACTACCTGCGGCTTTTAGCTCTGTGAATGGTCCCCTTTCCCAACATCACCTGTTACCACAGTGCTGAATTGTGGTACCGGTGTTATCATCAGAAAATCAATAGTGGCTGTTAGACAAGTAAACAAGGCCAGGCTGAACCACATCTGATTCATCAAGGTCTATATAGTCCAAAATGGACTCATTGGAAAATGACAAGTGCTAGGTTTTAGTTAGATTAATAAGCTTAATTCGTCCTCACAATGCCCTGATAGAACTGGTGACGACAATAGCACCCAGTCAATGCGGCATGCATGATCTGTTACGTTGGTTGCTTTTTTTAAAAGCAAACTGATTCATATATTTAATTGAATAAAAATCTAAAGATAATTGGTAATATTGGATGCACACAGTTTGCTTGGGAGGATTAACGAAGCTTATCAATGGTTGCATTCAAAATGCACGTAAAATGACTAATTGAATGAATGAAACATGAGGGCTTCTGAATATGCATGAGACATAAGAATAACCCCTTAATTAGCCCTGGACACTGAACAGTCTGAAGTCTGAAGTCTTTTCACAAGCTCTCAAAGCTCTGAATGAGCACTCACATAAAATGACTGCATCAGGACTGAATACATTTTTTTTTTTTAAATATATCTTACAGTTTATTATTATTATTAATACTAATAATACACTTAATTTAGAATACACTTTAACAATGTTTTAAATTCAGTCCTGATTATTATTATTAACACTTGCAAGTGCAAGTGACAAAGCTGATTAAAAAATAAATTACTTTAAAAAAAATAAATATGGAAAATCTTGGCCATAATAAACCTCATTCAAAATACATTTTTAAACAAAAGTTTTAATTCAAATTAATTATTATTAATACTCAAATAATTAAAAAAAGACTAATAATAAACTTAATTAGATGTATTACTTGAAATTCAATTTCAAAGAATATCAACAATACGTTATGAAACATTCAAAAATATTTTATGAAATTTTGCTTCTGAATTTAAAGGTGCTAAAGAGGATGTTTTGTTTTATACATTTTTGCAATATTACTTGAAACTGTCTTTAATAACTGATAAAAGACTATTCATTAGGTGCACTGAAAGGAATAATATTAATATACATCATCTGTGCACGAGGTAGGGCCTTAAAAACATCAGCCAATCGGCTAAGGATTGGGCCTCTGACTTGTCAATCACTGCCATGACGTTCCTTGTGAGAGACGAACTTGTGCGCGCTCCAGTAACTTTCCACACTCCACAGGCGCCGCATGCAATGTTTTTGTCAGGAGACAGGAGTAACAACTGCAGATTATGAGTTACCCGCGGTGAGTCCGAAATAATGAATCCACTAACACGACACAGCGAATGCTGGTGGTAAACACTCGTGTTCCAATACTCGTGCACGAGTTTTGGGAGGCGTTCCTTCGAAATGAGCTGTGAAGGAGGGGGGTTGTTCTTACGCATGCGCTCATTTCAAAAACTCACTAACAGTCTTTGGTTTCTCAGTCGATGAAAAGATCCTCTTTAGCACCTTTAAATCTATTATACTTCAGGTATAGTCACAATTCAAACAATGTGAGTGGAGTGTCCTTATATCTGGTGCTGTGGTGATGATGTAATTGATGACAGCTGGTGATGATTGTGAAATGTGTGCAGGTGGTGGACCAGGAAGGATTCTGGGAGATGTAGTGCTGAAGGTGACAGGCATGGTATTTGGAGATAGTTGACAGATGAGAACCCATATGCAGTTTTTTTTTTTTTTTTTTAACAAAAACAAAAATAAACAGACGTGGCTTGACGATAAACAAAACATGAATTTAAACTTACCAATAGCAGTAACAGGGAACAAAGCAAGACCAAAGAAAAACATAAGGGCTATTTACACAAAGACTAATGAGCAACAAGAAACAACTGAACCTAATGAAACAATGAACCAACCAGAAAGTGACACAAGGAACAAAGAACCAATGAAAACAAGACACATGAACAGGGAAAGCACATGACATAATCTCATGATGGGGTCAGGGAAATCACATGACAAACCAGGAACATACAGAGCCCCGGACATGACATGCAGGAAAAAAATAGTAGGCTAAATCGTGTGCACGATTTAATATTTCATTCCCTCGATTTAGTAAAACGTGTGCACGATTTACTATTTTTTACCCTTGATTTATAAATCATGCACATGATTTATAAATCGAGTGAACGAAATAGTAAATCGCCATGTCATGTGCGGGGCTCCGTAGGAACATAACTGATAATATTATACAAAATAAAAGACAAGAAAACATGAAAGTGAATACAAAACCCAAAACCAAATGTGACAGATTGTTCATTGTTAGTTCATGTTATGTAGTTAACTAATGTTAACAAATGAAACCTTATTGTAAAGTGTTACCTACTTAGGTCCCATTAGTTCATGTTAAAAAACAAGGGCTGGGTAAATATAGGACAGAACACTTGTTGGGTTAATTTGACCCAGCAATGGGTTGATTCATTTTTACTACTAGCTCATTTTTTCTTTTACTTCATACATGAATTAATGTTTATGGATTAATTTAAACCCTCTAAACTTTTTTAAATACTCCACACAACCACTGGTTTGCATTATAATTATTTTATTTTGATCATAATTTATATATAGTTTTAATATGTAATGCCTACATTTAAGCTAGTTTAACAAATATTATTTTAAGTTAAAAATGAAACATTTCTAAGTAATTCAAGCGTAATTGACCAGTCGCTGTTGTCCTGTTTCCTCCGTAACAGTGCTGGATCTCGTGCCAGAGATGGCTCGCTTTGGCGGGGAAACTGCTAACTTCAGACCGCCACCTTGGATTAGCCGAAAAATACTGTGACTGACTCCATAACCTGTCCATAAATAATCAGTGTACAATTATGAAAACATATTTTAACATCCTATTTATATTCTGTATCTTTTTGAGTAAAATCATACAATTTTATGCAAGGCATCAAGCGTTTCCATCAACCGAAAAGACAGACGCAGCACATCGTGCCCCTGTATGTTACTATTTCCTACCTTCGATTTACTATTTCGTACCCTCGATTTACTAAAACGTGTGCACGATTTACTATTTCATACCCACGATTTACTAAAACGTGTGCACGATTTACTATTTTGTACCCTTGATTTACTAAAACGTGTGCACGATTTACTATTTCGTACCCTCGATTTACTAAAACGTGCGCACAATTTACTATTTCGTACCCTCGATTTACTAAAACGTGTGCATGATTTACTATTTCGTACCCACGATTTACTAAAACGTGTGCACGATTTACTATTTCGTTCCCTCGATTTACTAAAACGTGTGCACGATTTACTATTTCGTTCCCTCGATTTACTAAAACGTGCACGATTTACTATTTCGTACCCTCGATTTACTAAAACGTGTGCACGATTTACTATTTCGTACCCACGATTTACTAAAATGTGTGCACAATTTACTATTTCGTTCCCTCGATTTTCTAAAACATGCGCACAATTTACTATTTCGTACCCTCGATTTACTAAAACGTGTGCACGATTTACTATTTCGTACCCACGATTTACTAAAATGTGTGCACAATTTACTATTTCGTTCCCTCGATTTTCTAAAACATGCGCACAATTTACTATTTCGTTCTCTCGATTTTCTAAAACGTGCACACAATTTACTATTTCGTACCCTCGATTTACTAAAATGTGTGCACAATTTACTATTTCGTTCCCTCGATTTTCTAAAACATGCGCACAATTTACTATTTCGTTCCCTCGATTTACTAAAACGTGCACGATTTACTATTTCGTACCCTCGATTTACTAAAACGTGTGCACGATTTACTATTTCGTACCCACGATTTACTAAAATGTGTGCACAATTTACTATTTCGTTCCCTCGATTTTCTAAAACATGCGCACAATTTACTATTTCGTACCCTCGATTTACTATTTCGTCCCCTCGATTTACTAAAACGTGTGCACAATTTACTATTTCGTTCCCTCGATTTTCTAAAACATGCGCACAATTTACTATTTCGTACCCTCGATTTACTGTTTCGTCCCCTCGATTTACTAAAACGTGTGCACAATTTACTATTTCGTTCTCTCGATTTTCTAAAACGTGCACACAATTTACTATTTCGTACCCTCGATTTACTAAAACGTGCGTACAATTTACTATTTCGTTCCCTCGATTTTCTAAAACGTGCACACAATTTACTATTTCGTACCCTCGATTTACTATTTCGTTCCCTCGATTTACTAAAACGTGCACACAATTTACTATTTCGTACCCTCGATTTACTATTTCGTTCCCTCGATTTACTAAAACGTGTGCACAATTTACTATTTCGTTCCCTCGATTTTCTAAAACGTGCACACAATTTACTATTTCGTACCCTCGATTTACTATTTCGTTCCCTCGATTTACTAAAACGTGTGCACAATTTACTATTTCGTTCCCTCGATTTTCTAAAACGTGCACACAATTTACTATTTCGTACCCTCGATTTACTATTTCGTTCCCTCGATTTACTAAAACGTGTGCACAATTTACTATTTCGTTCCCTCGATTTTCTAAAACGTGCGCACGATTTACTATTTCGTTCCCTCGATTTTCTAAAACGTGCACACAATTTACTATTTCGTACCCTCGATTTACTATTTCGTTCCCTCGATTTACTAAAACGTGTGCACAATTTACTATTTCGTTCCCTCGATTTTCTAAAACGTGCGCACAATTTACTATTTCGTTCCCTCGATTTTCTAAAACGTGCACACAATTTACTATTTCGTACCCTCGATTTACTATTTCGTTCCCTCGATTTTCTAAAACGTGCACACAATTTACTATTTCGTACCCTCGATTTACTATTTCGTTCCCTCGATTTTCTAAAACGTGCGCACAATTTACTATTTCGTTCCCTCGATTTAGTAAAACGTGTGCACAATATTTCGTTCCCTCGATTTAGTAAAACGTGCGCACAATTTACTATTTCGTTCTCTCGATTTTCTAAAACGTGCGCACTATTTACTATTTCGTTCTCTCGATTTTCTAAAACGTGCCCACAATTTACTATTTCGTTCCCTCGATTTAGTAAAACGTCCGCACAATTTACTATTTCGTACCCTCGATTTATAAATCATGCTCATGATTTATAAATCGAGGGAACAAAATAGTAAATCGTGCGCACATTTTTGTAAATCGAGGGAACGAATTAAATCGTGCGCACGATTTAGCCTACTATTTTTCTCCTGCATGTCATGTCCGGGGCACCGTACACACGTCACAAGCAGAGAGCGATTAAGATGGAGACGGCTCCTCAGAATGCAAAGCAGAGTGACGTAGCTTCACATTCTCTAATATATGTAACTAACCCTAAACCAAATCCTAATCTTAAACCTAACCCTATAGTAAGTACATGTAGTTAATTAATATTGCCCAGTTCTTGAATGTATAATTGAAGTGTAAAAAAACATTTTATTTAAATAAATTGCAACCATTTTTTTTTTTAAATACAGATAATGGATCATATGCAAGTAATACATAGACATAGGTTTGGTTTTAGAGACAGAGTTTAGATTAAGCCAGGATTAGGCTTAGTTCAATTAGGACATTTAGTAGCTTTTATAAACATGCCTTAGAAAAAAAAAACATTACTGGTGTGCATCTTGAGACAAAACAATGGCACTGACATATTTTAATATATGTCAGTATAAGTTGCTTTCAGTTAAAACAGCTCAAACATGCATTTTAGTCTGGGACTAGCTTAAGCCTTGTCTGTGAAACCAGGGAGTAGTGTGCTTGATTTACTCTCTCCATCCCAAAAACAACATTTACAGAAATTTAGAATATTAAAAATAAATAAAACAGGCCTAGTCATCAAGCAGAGGGAAAACTGGAATGTTTCATGAGTGCTGACAGCTCTGTATACACTGCGCAGTTGTTATGAGTCAGTTTTTCATCAAAGGGATCCCACAAGAACTGGATGTGTCCTCTGTCAAGAGCAGCAGATATGGATCAGCTAGGAGGAACACTCAAATGTTGTGCTTCTATGAGAATTAGGCCAGCAGGACCACGTCTTCCCATCGAAACATCTCCCCTCTGAGCTCCAGCAGCTCTGCTAATTCCCATGAGATAAATCCCATCATGGCTCCCAGCCAGGTGGAACCTCGACCCATCTGTATGGAAAACACAATTTCTAATTACTCTGTTTATATTCTCAATAAGCTTTTTAGCTTTGTCCAGCCCATAAATATACTTTCCATTACTGTAACTAAGGACAGATAAGAGTATAGTGCACTGTTTTGGTTCATTTATTTTAAAGATAGAGCATCCCCACTCACATTCAGATAGTGACTTCATGGGAAATCTTTGGGAATTGTGATGATTAAATCCTTTTAAAATAAATAAGTGGTCTCAAATGAAATGTCTGAGCCTGGCAGATTGTAACAATATTTTGTAACGATATAAATTTAGTGTTTTGATCATTTTAACACATTCTTGCTGAATAAAAGTATTGATTTCTATTGAAAAAATGGTATCAGCATAATGACCTAGCTTTGCTCTTTTAGTAATTTTTTTAACACGGTCCTCAGTTAGAAGCTAATGTTCATGTTTCTGTTTGCCCAGCTTTACTTTTTAGCACAGTAAACCAAATTAAAGAAAGACCACACTGAAAACCCTCTGCCCACTGCGTTATCTCCATGAACTACATGAAGCACGACTCACTGAAACGGTCTCGAGTTCAGCTCAATTCAACAGATGGAGCCGTTGTGTAACAGGATAGCCATGGCATTTTCTGTTCAGTGGCCATTAGAAGAAATCTTCAAAAGAACTTTTTAAAATCTCGTGTCCTCTTCCCAGAATCCTTTTTATAGTCAAGCACTTACGCTTTGCCCATCATCAAGTGGTGTTTAAAAAACAATGTTTCTCCAAGTGTTGACATACACAAGACGAATCACCACTTGAATCTCGATAAGCAGCAAAGTCTTCTGTGTAAACATTAGCCTGTATCTGATCTGCTCGGTTAGGGCTTAATTAGTTTGTTTAAATATCAGCATTGTAATGCAGGTGTGTGTTATGGGGTTTAGGGCCACAGCCTCAAGAGCACTGAAGCTCTTCATCAACCGTGGAGATTTTTTGTGCAAGGGGTCGTGAACCTGCAGTGTCATTGTAACTCACAGCACGGGGGGACTGAATCAGCACTCCCTACTGCCAACTTGGCTCGAGACCTCCTTTTTCCTTCCCACTCGGGCTGATTTACTTTCATAAGAGGTGTAAAAATCCTAATCGCTGAGGATTCATTTTTATAGACAGCAGGGTGTATGCCACCCCCATGTTGTTCTGGGTTTGCCTGCTGGCTCAATATCTTTCTGTCAGCATTCACACATGAACAGACTTTTACATAATCCACAGAAGTGTGGAAAAAATCATTTTATTTATTAATTTATTTCATGATTCCAATCCAATTATCAAATCAAGTAAACCTAATTATTTTGCTGGCTAAAATAGCTTGGAGACAGCAAGATCTACAAGTTTAGTATGAATATAGTAAGTAACTTTGTTTAGGCGTGAAAAAGAACAGAGAAACTTAAATGCCAGATCATTAAAATTCACTGTGATAAATGAATTTGAGTAAAAAATAAATGGATTTGAAAAATATGGAGAGAGAGAAAAAAAAACCTTTCTGCCATAATGGTCAAAACAGCAGGAACTTCAATACTACTACTACTACTAATACTACTACTACTAATAAAAATAAATAATTGAACGTAATGGAAACAAATTTGCTGGCTCTTTTAACTTTTTATTATTTATTTTTAACCCTTAAAGGCGCTCTAAGTGATTCTGAGTGGAGTAACTTCCTGTTGACGTTCGAAGTGTTGTCAAACAAAACAGAGGCTAGCTAGACCCTCACTCCTACTCCTCCTGGCCCTCCCCTCCGTGCTTCCTGAAACAGTCATGAATGCGCATTTAAAATGTAAGTAGCTTGCGTATTGACGCTGCTTGTCGGTTATTGGCTGGAGCATGTTTATTATGTTAAGTGGTCCAGGCTGCACCAGTTTGTTTTTATTGCAGTTTTCAGAGCTTGTGGCGACTACAGAAACCGCGTTTTTTTACAGTGTGTTCAGGGGACAGGCAGCTAGCGCATAGTGAGGAGATGTTTGCGGTATGTGTCCAAAAAAATTGGGCCTAAAAACGCGTCAAATCGCTTAGAGCGCCTTTAAATGCATATCTTGGGTCTTTAGTGTTGGGGAAAGTTACTTTCAAATGTAATCCATTACAATATTGCGTTACTCCCTAAAAGGTAACTAATTGTGTTACTTAGTTACTTTTTGCGTTTTGGGTATTATAAAAAAGTTCTATTTTTGGCAAATGTAAAGGCCCTTTCACACCAAAACTGAAATGAATAAGCCTCAAGCTAAAGGAAATGCATATTTACACCTGTACAGTAGAGGGCGCAGCTCAAACAAACCTTTCAGCTGTGCTGCCATTCTGGATTAAAGAAGAATAGGATACATGAGAAAGAAGTTCAACACCCTTATTTCTAAATCTAATCTAAAGTAATTTTTGCTTATTATTATGGTTGAATTGGATCATCAAAGGTCAGCAGCAAAGACATTTGTTAATAAAATGAGATTAAAGTAAAGTATATTTGTGTAATTTAATATAGTTAATTATTATAGTTTGCGTAAAATTCTTTTTTATTCGTTTTGAGGAATACTGAAATTTTTTGTGCATGTGAGATGAGTAAATACGTGTTCATGTTTAGTCTAGAACTACAATATAACCATCATGTTTACACAGCGCACACAACGCCTCAGCACTTTATTTCTCTCAGCATGGGGACAGGAGAGCTGTCAGTCAATAAATTTCAAAAAGTAACTTGCGTTGTTTATTTGAAAAAATTTTGTTGTAAATTGAAAAAGTAATGTGTTACTTTACTAGTCACTTAAAGTAATCTGATTATGTAACTCAAGTTGGCTCAAGTAATGCATTACCCCCAACACTGTTTGTGACCCAAGATATCATTCACTACCCTCCTCCTCATTCATTTGTTAAAGTTAGACATCAACCATCTTAGTATTCCTCAATGAATTATAAACAATATAACAAGAAAAAAAATATATTTTAAAAGAATGCCTGTTTTCCTATTCATTTTTTGTAATAAATAAATAAATAAATAAATAATAAAAAAAAATTGAATCGCTAACGACCCAAAGTTTGTAACAGTGTAAGTATATTTTTTCTGCACAACAATAATTGAAACTTTGATGACTGAATAAGTGCAATTCACCTTTATTCCACAAGGTGGCAATATCTGATACACAATGAAGTGATGTTTCACTTATAGTTACCGCAGGCAGTAAACAAAAGAATAGAAAGTATCATCAGCAAAACTTGAAATGGCTCAGCATTTACTGCAGAGCAAGTACTGAGCACAATCAGATATTAGTGTTACCGTCACTTGATGGTGGATCTGGTGAAGAAGCTGTCAGCTGTCACATATTGATTTTGAAGATGAAAATGATAGTTTTGAGAATATGTTTGAGATCACGAATATAAGCCAGAAGTGAGCTCAAACTGAACCCTTCTAAGCGCCAAAAGGTAACACAATATGCTTTATTTTATTCTTCTGTAATTGTATCAGGAGAGTTTTATATTATCGTAACATATAGAGATCCATCCGTGTTAGATATAGATCCGGGTCGCTAAAGACCCGAATATGTAAGAATGATTGCCAAAACTTTCATGCATTTAAGGGTTAAATACTTTTATTATTCATTTTATTGTAAAATGTATGTTCTGTTTTGGTTTAATTTCATTGTGTTTTGGTTCCGTTTTCCCTGTTCTGGTTTACCTGTGTTACCTAGTTAGTCTCATTGGCTGTTAATTAGTTTCTTTTCAGTTGATTACTCTCCCTTATATTTAAGCCCTCAGTTTCTTTTTGTTTCATTTTCCAGTATTGTTTATGTTAAGTGTGGTTATTTCCTGAGCTTCCTCCCTGTGATTCTCCTGAATGTACTATTAAAGACTCCTTTTGTTATCCTTTGTGATTTTACTACAGCCTATACAGCGCCTCACAATCATCTTTTTTTTATTATTTTTAATATATTGTTATTTTTCTATTAAATAATATTATTTAATTATTATTTTGAAGCCTTTTCTCCTGAGGTTCATGTTACTTCAGTTATTTTTAATAAAAATTTTTAATGACCATTTACCACCTTCTCTCTGACCTTTAAAATTGTTGCTGCTGTGCCCTTTTAAGAAACGACCCCTTTACATGTGAAATGAGCAACAGCGAAGACACATGACACAGGGTTGCTGTCGAGTCCAATATAGTTTTTAACTGCCCCATTCTTCAATAACAGCCTCTTTGCAAAGCTTGTATCACATTTGTGATAGATTCGTAAAACAATCCGAGTTGAAAAGGAAAATTTGATTTCTCACAATATGACATTTATTTGTTGACAGCTAGTCCCTGTTCACTTTCATCAAGCAAACGGTTTGAAATGACTGCAGTAACTCTTGGGTTTTACCTGAATTATTCTGAATTTATGATGTTATAGCTTGTCTTTATCTGATGACCTGCTCATGCAGAAATGAGATCTGTCTCACTGTCTATTATTTTGTTTTTTCAAATATATAAAAACTAAAATAAACGCTATTTGAGGTAGCAATGTCCCTTAAAATTCAAAATCTGACCAGTGAAAAGAGTAATACATTTCTTAGCAATTAAAAAAAGGAACGAAAAAGTGCAGAGTAATTTATAGAAAGGAACTGTTTTAGATTTAAAAGAATAGCCTGCAAATGAAGGAGAGCGAATATTGTTGAATTGTACATGGACAAATTTAAGAAGGAGTTCTTGGGATAAATTAATTTAATGGATTGAGATCCAAAAAAGGCACTGAGGAAAAAGTCTGCACAGATGAATCATTCACAATAAGGCCAGGAACGTGTATTACAAAAATAAATAAGCTTACTAATATTACTTAATATAACAGTAAATTCATTTTGATTTTTGATAACCCGAAGCCCCTGTGATTCAAGTATTCCACTGATTCAGGTTCGTCTCCTTCAGGATCTCTAACACCCTAAGGGAGATAAATCTATGCAAGCGGAGATGGAATGTCATGTCCGCTCGTGTGATGAAATGAGTCACGTGTTCCGCTCCGATGGAGACCTCTAACCACTGACTCATGATGAACGACTTTTGCGAGTCTGGCAGAGTCTTGTTGAGCATACAAAGACTGTAAAAAACAACTCAGCAATCAGCAACAAATCACTATGAGCCATGAAATACATACTATAAATATCCCTGGGTCTGAAGATGGAGCCCACTTTATAATCACACCGCTCAATGACATCACTGGAATGACCGGTTATCGATTTCCACCAAACAAGAGGTTTCGAAGAAAACTGTTGAAATAATTTGGTCATAACGTTCATGTATTTGTGCCATATAAATGTAAGAATATTTCTTCTTGTTCAACCCACTTCAGTTTATTTACAAACAAGAAGTTTCCCTTACAATCGACTCAATTACACCTTTATTTTAAATATATGAATGATTTTTTTTTTTAAAAAGATACTCTGTTATGAATATATATATATCCTCATTTTACACAGGTTTAACCATAATCTCATTCATAAAACACAAACACATAATATAATTAAACTGATGACACACCAATCAGAATCTCAGGATAATATGTGACGCTGAATCACAATACCAGTCATGAGTTGAATGGGTTTATTTGTAGCAATAGACAGCAATACACTGTATGGATCAAAATTATCGATTTTTCTTTTATGCCAAAAATCATTAGGATATTAAATAAAGATCATGTTCCAGGAAGATATTTTGTAAACTTCCTACTGTAAATATATCAAACATTTATTTTTGTGAGTGGATATGCATTGCTAAGGACTTCATTTGGACAACTTTAAAGGCGATTTTCTCAATATTTTGATTTTTTTGCAACTTCAGATTCCAGATTTTCAAATAGTTGTATCTCGACCAAATAACAAACCATACATCAATGGAAAGCTTATTTATTCAGCTTTCAGATGAAAAAAAATTACCCTTATGACTGGTTTTGTGGTCCAGGGTCACATACAGTGGGTACGGAAAGTATTCAGACCCCCTTAAATTTTTCACTCTTTGTTATATTGCAGCCATTTTCTAAAATCATTTAAGTTCATTTTTTTTCCTCATTAATGTACACACAGCACCCCATATTGACAGAAAAACACAGAATTGTTGACATTTTTGCAGATTTATTAAAAAAAGAAAAACTGAAATATCACATGGTCCTAAGTATTCAGACCCTTTTCTCAGTATTTAGTAGAAGCACCCTTTTGATCTAATACAGTCATGAGTCTTTTTGGGAAAGATGCAAAAAGTTTTTCACACCTGGATTTGGGGATCCTCTGCCATTCCTCCTTGCAGATCCTCTACAGTTCTGTCAAGTTGGATGGTAAACGTTGGTGGACAGCCATTTTTAGGTCTCTCCAGAGATGCTCAATTGGGTTTAAGTGCGGGCTTTCATGTGTCTTGCACTGAGGAGAGGCTTCCGTCGGGCCACTCTGCCATAAAGCCCCGACTGGTGGAGGGCTGCAGTGATGGTTGACTTTCTACAGCTTTCTCCCATCTCCCGACTGCATCTCTGGAGCTCAGCCACAGTGATTTTTGGGTTCTTCTTTACCTCTCTCACCAAGGCTCTTCTCCCCCGATAGCTCAGTTTGGCCGGACGGCCAGCTCTTGGAAGGGTTCTGGTCATCCCAAACATCTTCCATTTAAGGATTATGGAGGCCACTGTGCTCTTAGGAACCTTAAGTGCAGCAGAAATTTTTTTGTAACCTTGGCCAGATCTGTGCCTTGCCACAATTCTGTCTCTGAGCTCTTCAGGCAGTTCCTTTGACCTCATGATTCTCATTTGCTCTGACATGCACTGTGAGCTGTAAGGTCTTACATAGACAGGTGTGTGGCTTTCCTAATCAAGTCCAATCAGTATAATCAAACACAGCTGGACTCAAATGAAGGTGTAGAACCATCTCAAGGATGAAATGGACAGCACCTGAGTTAAATATAAAAGTGTCACAGCAAAGGGTCTGAATACTTAGGACCATGTGATATTTCAGTTTTTCTTTTTTAATAAATCTGCAAAAATGTCAACAATTCTGTGTTTTTCTGTCAATATGGGGTGCTGTGTGTACATTAATGAGGAAAAAAATGAACTTAAATGATTTTAGCAAATGGCTGCAATATAACAAAGAGTGAAAAATTTAATGGGGTCTGAATACTTTCTGTACCCACTGTATATCTCATAATTTGGCAGCTGCTGTCACTTTAAGACCTGACGCACAGATCCATTATACTGTTACAAATGCGTTTTCTTTCTCAACTGTTTTCGTTCACTTAAAACATAACTGACTGTGTTTACATGAATACTTGCCTAGAATGACATTTTGACATTATTTTGTGTGTATTTGACTGTTTAGGCACAATAAGCAGCGAAAAAGAACTCAATTTAGTACTGAGAGGAGGCTTTATTTGAGCACATTTTGGGTGTGAGCGCAAAATCTGCGGGAATGAGTAAAAAATAAAAACACCAATATTCATCCTGAGCAAATGAAACGAGTTAGTGAGGGAAGGCAGGTTTGTGTGTCAACTCGCTGTTGGAGAGATGAGAGAGCGAGAAAACACAGCTGGTATTGTGTATCTATTTTGCGGAAAATGAGTATTGGAAGCATTTATTATATTTCAGCATCGATATGTATGGAAAAAATTATATTTTGACAACACTACATTGCACTTCGTTTATTATTTCAGATGTCTTTCTAAAAGACTACAATTGAAAAATGTATATTAGCCTGTGTATTAAATTCAGCCCGCCAAAGTGGCTAGTAGGAGTGACTGCATTACACACCACTGCTGAAATCCACCCACATTTGGCAGGTTGGCGGGTGTTAATGTCAAGCCTTGAGGTACAGTAAACGGTAACATTACTTTGAATGAGGGAAATTTCACTATTCTATGCACAGTAAACTAGCACATGTCTGCTAAAGTGAGGCAGAGAAAGTCAGAAGAAGCTGCTATAGTACTGTATACTGTAATGAAATTTGGCCAAAGGTGCAGAGGATTCTGAATTTACTTATTTATTACTGTACTGTATTGTGTTACATACCAAGTTCATATTCAATTCTTGGATATTCAAACATTTCTTTTCTTGTGCTTTTCATCTACTGTGAGATCACTTTACAGTAGTGTAATAAAAATTAATTTTCCCTAAAGCTCATTCTTGTATTCTGCACTCTTTCATTCATGTTGTATGCTGTAATAGACATTGAGCTGAAAAATCATTCCTGATTCCTAATAAGAAGTTTTTGTTACAGTATTGTGAATTGAACTAAATAGTATGTGTATTTAGTGTGTATTAGCGTTACCTGTAGATTTCAATTTCTGTACAGTCTAATATCTAACGTTAATTTGTCATACCATACAATCCACTATAAAAATGGTAAGTTTAATTATTGCAGCTGCTGTGAGAAAAGGCTATAAAGGATTCACTACAAGCAGCATCCTCACATGATATAGTCTAGCTAGATACGGATAAACGGATAAAGAGACGTGACGTAATGATGCAAAGATGAACGGCAGCGTGCTTGAATTTCCCACAGAAACTTACCAGTATACCACCTGAATTAGAAAACATTATTTGTTCAGGCTAAGGTACACTGGTTATGTACTTTCTCAAAAAATAATTTTGGATCATTTTTAACCTAAAAAAGTTATAGACAGCAGCTTTAAAATAGCCCTTTTTTATTAACGTGAAGAACTTTTTTCCATGGATGTTCTTTATGAAACAATAGATGCCAACAAAGAACCTTTTATTGAGTACTCTTTATGATCTATATGCCATAAGAAAAAAATTTCTGTCGTACCTTTAGATTTGTTTTAGATCTTTTTGTTTGTGCCAACTATACGGCCCACCCTGAGAGACTTACAAAGATAAAACCCCTGCAGTGCCACATTACTGTCTTTCCTCTTGCTACTGCATCACGTTCCCTTCCCAACACCCACGTCTCAAGGGTTTATGTGTTTGTCCCTAAGTAATCTGTTTCCTCTGTGTGTGGGGACAAGTCTTTGGCACATGGTCATATCTCCAGCAAGGGCCTGCAGACAGAAGCTCTTTCCACTCTCCAGTCATGCTGGGCTGATAAAGGAGGTGGCTATAGGAGCCCTGGGCACTCCAACTGTACGACGTCAATGATGCTATTAGAAGTGTCCTTAGTGGTGCTAATCCATCTAAAACTGAGTTCTCCTACAGTATTCTCCTTTTAAGGTCTCTGGCTGAGATTAAACACATCATCTGGGATCAAAATAGAGAGTGTCTTATGTCATCTCAGACCATCCACTGATTTGGTGATGCCCTTTTGTGTTTTTTCTTCTTTTTGCTGTGATCTCTCAATGGTTCGGTGCAAATCGACAACAGAATGTATCTTTTTCAAACACATTCAAGAAGAAAACAGATTTATGGCTAGATTCATAATCTCACAATAGCTGTCAAAGCAGGTTTTCTGTAGCAGCTGTGAGCCTGTTATCAGCCTGGTCCAGGTTGTCCATGTGTCCAAGTTCAGCCGCAGCCAGTTGCCTATTGAGACATTACGAAACGTGCAGGAAGTGACAATTGGCTTCGTTTTATGTGAACGCTATAATCACACGTTCAAAAATTTAAATAGAATCCAGAATGCAAAAAAGAAATGGCAGAAAAGCACAAAAAAAAAAATCATCCTCATGCATACCAACGATTTAAAAGCTGATGTTTAACTCGTTATTGTATAAAGGAGGTATTTCAGCTTAAAAATCTGTGTTGTATTTACTACCTTAAAGACAAGGAGACTATAGACCTTTACTCTTGGTGGGTATACTGTTCCAACAAGATTATCTGGGAAAACATATTAATATTAATGAATTAAATTCAAATTAAATTCAAATATCAATAATACATTACAACTAAGCATATAATGGAATAGTGTATGGTAAAATAAACAGGTCTATCACATTTTAAAAGGGAGGTTTATTATTAACATCAAATGCTGATTTTTATAGCAAACTCTACAGTATTTTGGCACAGATTTATCTGTCACTTGGTACAAACTAGTCATACTTCATGAAGCTTGCAGACAGTACTTGGAACGAGGATTAACATGATTTGCGCCAAGAACAATGTGTCAATCGATTAAAAAATTAACCAATTAATCACTCATTTTTTTCTGTAATTAATCACGATTAATTGCGTTTAAAAACATTGGAGTTTCACAGTTTCACAGTTACTCTCCAAATTAACGTAGAAACAACTTAAAGACATTATATTTTAAATATTTGTTTAATGGCATCATTTTATGAATGAAGGCTAGTATTAATCTGGTACTGATGTCTCTATGAAATTGACTTTTTTAAACATTAATTATAGACATTCAGTTACAGTAGCCTATCACTGAAAGCTATCAATTTCAGCATTTAGCATATTAGGCTTTTAAAAAAATTACAACTTCTTATTTAATAGAACTTAAAACAATCTTCATATAAACCCATTATAATAAATGTCATATTTACCTGTGGCTTTCCTTTCTAACAGGTAGGAAATAGAAATTTAATAAAGTTATGTGACACTTTACAGTCTTTGTATTAGACAGTGTAAATTATAAATTAAATATAGATTAATGCTTATTAAAGCTACAATTTTCTCTGTTACCTTTGTTCTTTGATTAACATTAATGACAGACATCACAGCAACTGGTTTATTAGGCTGCTGTGACTTTAAGAGCTGCCGAACATGACGCAGATCTGATGCACTCTCATTTTCTCCAACTCTTTAAGCTCATTTAAGACTGCTGTTAGGATACTCGACAAAACGGGCATTTTGGCATAATTTGTGTTATTGTTTGTTCAAGTATGAAAGAGAACTCGATACTGGCTTGTTGTGGCTTGTTTGGGCGCTGCTCAGACCGATCAGCGTATGACATCAAAGTACCACGAGAGCGATTCAAAAAGCATAAGAAGTTGTATGCTCTAATAAGAGCTCGATCATATAATGTAAATATTGCCGAATTATGCATTAATTGATAAATATTTTAACGTATTAACTTTGACAGCACTATTAAAGGTGCCATCGAATGAAAAATTGAATTTACCTCGGCATAGATGAATAGCAAGAGTTCAGTACATGGAAATGACATACAGTGCGTCTTAAACACCATTGTTTCCTCCTCTTTATGTAAATCTCATTTGTTTAAAAGACCTCCGAAGAACAGGCGAATCTCAACATAACACCTCATTAATATGTACGCCCCCAATATTTTGCATATGCCAGCCCATGTTCAAGGCATTACACAAGGGCAGCCAATATTAACGTCTGGATCTGTGCACAGCTGAATCATCAGACTAGGTAAGCAAGCAAGGACAATAGCGAAAAATGGCAGATGGAGCGATAATAACTGACATGATCCATGATAACATGATATTTTTAGTGATGTTTTTAAATTGTCTTTCTAAATGTTTCGTTAGCATGTTGCTAATGTACTGTTAAATGTGGTTAAAGTTACCATCGTTTCTTACTGTATTCACGGAGACAAGAGAGCCGTCGCTATTTTAAATTTTAAACACTTGCAGTCTGTATAATTCATAAACACAACTTCATTCTTTATAAATCTCTCCAACCGTGTGTAATGTTAGCTTTAGCCACAGAGCACTATCAAACTCATTCAGAATCAAATGTAAACATCCAAATAAATACTATACTCACATGATCCGATGCATGCATGCAGTATGCATGACGAACACTTTGTAAAGATCCATTTTGAGGGTTATATTATCTGTGTGAACTTTGTTTATGCTGGTTAAGGCAGTCGAGAGCTCAGGGGCGGGGGAGCGCGAGATTTAAAGGGGCCACGCACTGAATCGGTGCATATATAATTATGGCTCAAAATGGGCAGTTAAAAAAATTAATTAAAAAAATCTATGGGGTATTTTGAGCTGAAACTTCACAGACATTCAGGGGACACCTTAGACTTATATTACATCTTGTTAAAACTGGTTCTAGGGCACCTTTAATAATGCCAAAGTCCCTTTAAGACAAGTCATTTCACTCTGCAGCCTTCTTTGAAACGCCTCTCGGGCATCCAAGTGCAGCTCTTATCTCATTGAATGGGGAAACATCAAATTCTCTAAAGCTGTTTGCCAAGCTTTCGATTAAATTTCATATTTGAAATCACCAATGAAATCTGATAACAGCTGTCTCATAAATTTTGTTTCTAAACACTAATGCGCTAAAGCGCATGCGCAGCTCTAAATGCGCATCTCTTGCACCTCATTTTGGAGGCACGCATCTGACTGTTTCTATAGAAACCGGAGCTTCAGTGACACGATGACTTTACCAATCAGTGATTGGCTCTTATTTAGAAGGCTGGACTTATTCCGCCATATTGCACATTGCAGTTTCTCCCATTCATAATAATAATACGAGTGAGGCGTCTTGTGTTATTCTATAGTCTTTGATAATACGTTGTAAACATTTTCACATTAGAATAAACAATGAAAAAACAGGTAATGGTGAGATCAAATTCAGAATGGTAAATATGTATGTCATATAAAATCTCATTAAGCAAATACATTTGAAATTATGAAATATAATAAAAATTCAAAATTTTTGTATGTTTTTATACAATAAACAATTTTGGTTCTGTGTTGAGTCAACACTTGAAGTCCGATGTAAAATCTGGGTCCCAAAAGAAAACACAAACAAGGACCACTGCCCTATAGGCTATATCAGGGGTGTCCAAACTCGGTCCTGGAGGGCCACTGTCCTGAAGAGTTTAGCCAAAGAGCTTAGAACCCAATAGGCAACACTTTGATAGTTTTTGGGTAACAGCCATTAGATGGAGCTCCGGTAGCACGGCCGCCATTTTGGGCTGAAAATACTAACTGGACCATAGAATCCTTCACATCTTACGCACCCAAAATTGTTTCACTGCCAAATCAGAAGCACAATAGAACAGTTTTTTAAATTAAGTCACCAGTAAATTGTATGGCTCCTACAGTAAATGTTGTATTGTCTTATATATGTTTTAATTTACCAGTTGTGGAATGCAACCATTCAATCTTCTGAGGTAACATAGTTAGCTTACTTTATTGAATATTTCCATTTTATGCAACTTTACACATTTATTAAAGGTGCCCTAGAATTGAAAATTGAATTTACCTTGGCATAGTTAAATAATTAGAGTTCTGTACATGGAAATGACATACAGTGAGTCTCAAACACCATTGTTTGCTCCTTCTTATGTAAATTTGATTTGTGCAAAAGACCTCTGAAGAACAGGCGAATCTCAACATAACACCGACTGTGACGCAACAGTCGGGATCATTAATATGTACGCCCGCAATATTTGCATATGCTAGCTCATGTTCAAGGCATTAGACAAAGCAGTATTAACATCTGGATCTGTGCACAGCCGAATCATCAGACTTTATGAAGGTAAGAAAGCAAGGACAAGAACGAAAAATGGCAGATGGAGCAATAATAACTGACATGATCCATGATATCATGATATTTTTAGTGATATTTGTAAATTGTCTTTCTAAATGTTTCGTTAGCATGTTGTTAATGTACTGTTAAATGTGGATAAAGTTATTATTGTTTCTTACTGTATTCACGGAGGCGAGCCATGTTGTTATTTTCATTATTAAACACTTGCAGTCTATATAATGCATAAACACAACTTCATTATTTATAAATCTCTCCAACAGTGAGTAATGTTAGCTTTAGCCACAGAGCACTATCAAACTCATTCAGAATCAAATGTAAACATCCATATAAATACCATACTTACGCGATTAGACATGTTGCATGACGAACACTTTGTAAAGATCCATTTTGAGGGTTATATTAGCTGTGTGAACTTTGTTTATGCACTGTATTATAGAGTCGTGAGCTTGGGGCGGGGAGCGTGAGAATTTAAAGGGGACACACGCTGAATCGGCGCATTTTTAATTATGCCCCAAAATAGGCAGTTAAAAAATTGAAAAATAAAAAATCTATGGGGTATTTTGAGCTGAAACTTCACAGACACATTCAGGGGACACCTTAGACTTATATTACATCTTGTGAAAAAGGGTTCTAGGGCACCTTTAATAGTAAATTAATAATTAATAAATTTAAGATCATCATGTTTAAAGCGAACAATATATTTTAGACCTAGTGGAGTAATAGTAATAATATCTAGGTCTGAATTGAAATAGGCTATAATTGTACATTTTAATGGATCATGCTACAAACATAATGATCTTATAATACATGATGCATTTCTGTGTCTGTTATCACATAATTCCCACTTTTGGACACTTTTGCTTTAACGGATATTAGACAACACTGCAAAATCAAGCTGTTATATTCACACATTTATTGTCCAACATTCCCAATTTTTCTGATGCATGTACTTAATTTAATTTTATATGTTGTTAATAATTCAGTGTTTAAAGCCTTTTAAAGAATTGTAACCCAAACTGACTGGTTTTGTGAAAAAAGTGGAAGACTTAAACACAAAGTGTGTAAAATAAACTGTAAAAAGGATTTGATGATCACTAGTTATTGTATTTTATTCTCTGTTGTCATCATTCAGGTTGGATTTCAGCTTTAATGTACGTTTTTTTTTAACAAAGCAGCTGATATTGCATAGAAACTAGTGGACTGACGACTCACTTTCAGCACAAAGTGGCGGAAACGCAGGGCAGCTGCTGGGCGCCGGTGTTGCAATGAAACGTTCTATTGACTGTCGCTTCTTTTTAGTGTATTGACTGTCGCTTCTTTTTAGTGTATATTCTTTGGTTTAGCTCCAACTTGCCTCAACACACCTGCTTGGAGATTTCTAGCCCAGTAAGACCTTGATTAGTTGGTTCAGGTGTGTTTAATTAGGGTTGGAGCTAAACTCTGCAGGACAGTGGCCCTCCAGGACCAGGAATGGACACCCCTATATCATCCCCTCAGGATATAGTAAATTGAATTATGAGGTCTTCAGTAAGGTTTGGAGCAATAAGTCAGGCAGATTAGAAGCACATGTTATATGTTAGATCTGCAATACTTTTATTTGTCACATATGCATTCGGTTCAGTGGCACAAAACACTCTCTCCTACAAATCCCCTGGAACTTTAACTAAAGTTCTGAGAAAGTATCAACATGCTGGAGTCACAAAAATATGAAGAAGTCTAAAATATGTAGAAGTCTAATACACAAAGTTGTGCAAGTAGGAAGTGAAACTGATGGTGGAGCGTTCGAAATGTTTTGCTGTATCAGATGTATTTTTACCCTTAAATGTGTTTCTAACGGGTCTTTTTGATACAAATCAATGGATAAACCACCTCTGCACTGCATGGTGCTGCTCTTCTGGCAAAACACAGGGAGAGCTAATTCCCAGGAACAGCATAATTAATTCAGAAGCATGGCAGCATTTAGGAATACACAATGTTCAAGATTAAGGACAAGAACAGCCTGTTAGACTGAGTTCAATGTTTCATTTAGGATTCTGTTTGGTGAAGCGTATAAGACACGATTGTACAACTACAGGTTTGCTTCAAGCAAAATAATTACTCACACTGAGCATACAGAGAATCAGAAAAAGACCTGTTAAATGAGAAAACGCAAATTGCTCCGGATGGTAATGTCTGTGTTAAATATATCCATTTAAAAAAATGTGGCAGAGTTTCAATTAATATTAAACACCAATCTGTGTGGTAAAATATGGATGTCCATGCCTGACATTCTCACAAGATGCTGACAGGGCACAAAACACTGTAATCTTTGAACTAAACACCCCTAGATTTATAATATGATGAACAAAGTTAAAGTATTAAGTGCACTGCAAATTTGTATCAATATTGTCTGCCATGTTTGGTAATAATGATACTTGTGATCCTCTTGAAAGCATCAGTAAGAATGTGCTGAACACCAATCAGTAACATTTTACATCGTACGCCATTGTTTTCCAGTAAAACCGTGTTTATGAATTTATGGAGTTACATTATCCACCTCATCTTGCAAAGTGGAAGTAAACTATTTTCTGTGAATGTGTGTGAACTGATTCATTAGCCACTATATAACTGGAAGAATAACAAAATGCAGTAGATAGTAAAATAATTTGCACTACAAAGCAGTGTGTTTTTGATTACGATAATAAATTAAAATAATATAACAAATAACAGATTGCAATATTAAGCAGCATAACAGACTTTTCTGTGCAGCTAAAACAAAGTGGATGAGACTAGAAGTCTTGACACATTGAAGTTACAAATGACCTGCTCCTACATTAAAAGTATGGTGAATAACTGTTATTTCCCAGCTTGCTGCATATTTTCTTTATGTGAAAATAAAATCATATTTCTTCAAAATAAAAAAATGCATTGCTAAAAAAAAAAAAACATTTTCGCACTTTAGATCTTTTTTTGTGTGTGTGGGGTAAGTGAAAATGTTTCAGGGGAAGTAATAATCGGAACTACTGGCCAGATTTGACAGTAGAAGAATCAATCCTTACTGTTTAGCCCTGCAAGTGTGTTCTGAAAGGCATGATGTCTATGTAGGGGACTTCAAAGCGAAAACTATCATGGCAGCCATGTAGTACACCAGGAATCATTCCAAAACCAAGTTGCTTAAAATAACCACTTAAAAGATTAGTTCACTTCTGAATGAAAATTTCATGATAATTTCCTCACCCCCATGTCATCCAAGATGTCCATGTCCTTCTTTCTTCAGTCGAAAAGAAATTAAGGTTTTTGATAAAAACATTCCAGAATTATTCTCCTTATAGTGGACTTCAATGGACTCCACTGTTGAAGGTCAAAATTACAGTTTCAGTGCAGCTTCAAAGGGCTTTAAACGATACCAGACGAGGAATAAGGGTCGTATCTAGCGAAACGATCAGCCATTTTCGATCATTTCAGTTTATATGCTTTATATAAACAAATGATAGCCTTCCAACTTATGGAACGAACGCAGCGCCAGTTCCATTTCTTTCCGTAAGTAGAATAGGGAAGGTGTAGGACATACAGCGTAAGCTTTTTGAAGAATATGAAAGTGCAGTTTTGGTGGAACCACTTGGAAGGCGATCATCTGTTTATATAAAGCATACATTTAAATTTTTTCGAAAATGAACGATCGTTTCGCTAGATAAGACTCTTATTCCTCGTCTGGTATTGTTTAAAGGTCCCGTTCTTCGTGATCCCATGTTTCAAACTTTAGTTAGTGTGTAATGTTGTTGTTAGAGTAAATAAAATCTGTAAAATTTTAAAGCTCAAAGTTCAATGCCAAGCGAGATATTTTATTTAACAGAAGTCGCCTACATCGAACGGCCAGTTTGGACTACATCCCTCTACTTCCTTCTTTAATGACGTCACTAAAACAGTTTTTTGACTAACCTCCGCCCACAGGAATACACAAGAGTTGCGTTTGTAGAGTGTGTTTGTCGCCATGTCGTCGAAACGCTGTTATTTTCATCCCGCAGTCCAATCACCGGGTCTGATTCCGGCTCAAATTGATAGGGTAAAATTAAAGACATGTTTACAATAACACTGAGCGCGTGCATCTCCACGTTATAGTAAGAGGCGTGACCTTTCCGGGCAAGGTTCGCTAAACTGCTGTCGAATCACAACACAGGAACCGCTGGCACAATCAGAACTCGTTACGTATTTCTGAAGGAGGGACTTCATAGAACAAGGAAGTCATCAGCCAGTTTTTATGACAGTGGAAACAGTGGTATACAGATAAGTAAATTATGTGAAAAATACTGTGTTTTTTTACACGCGAAACATGAACACATGTTATATTGCACACTATAAACACAATCAAAGCTTCAAAAAAACACGAAAAACGGGACCTTTAAAACCTTGGAGCTGCACTGTATGGAGTCAAATTAATGCCTTAAAGTTTTGCACAAAAATAAAGTTTTGCAAAACACAAAAAAGAATTGAGCAATAAAAAAATGTTTTGCAAACAAAAATAAAGAATTGCAAAGGAAAAATAAAGTATTGAGCAGAAAAAAATAAGTTTTGCAAACAAAAATAATAAATTGCTAAATAAAATAAAGTAGTGCAAAAATAAAAATATAATCAATTACAAAAATCAATGACAGCTGTAATCCTATTTTATCTTTGCCACATATTTTTCATGCTCAAACCTACTAAATCATTTGCAACGCTCATTTTATTCTGCGTTTCAGTCAAGCGTGCGCTCACGATACCGGCTTTCCTTTGCGCTGCACTTTTCTGTGCGGATCTCTTTATGGCACTGGTTTGACGTGGGGGTGGAGTCAAGAAACGGGGGCACGCCCCCGCGAAATGCATTGGAGGGGAACGTAATCAGCGACAGGTGAAATAATTCTTTGACATGGTTAAAAATAATGAATGGTTTGTTTTTGTTGGTTTGTTTAGCATATGTTGTCGCCAATTACGACCCCCTCCAATGCATTTCTTATAGTAATATGACCTGTTGCGCTCTGTCTCACTGCCTGTATCCACTTTTGTGTCCTTAAACATTCGTTTTTTGGGGTCGACAGCTTATAAAAACTTATTTCTGGGGTTTTTAGCTTGTTAGCTGTACACCTTGTCACACAGCAGCTTTTAGGCATTGTTCTGTTTTTTGTAATGAGTCAGAAAAGACAAGGAGGCAGCCTCATGCATTACAAAGTCAATGGAGACAGTTGGATTGTTTTTCCCCCGGTGGGCATGGTTTTCAGATTATAATAAATGCGCTCTGTCTCTATGCTTGATCTGTTCTGTTGCGATCTGCGTCTCCTGTCGATGATGTGTTTCGCGGGGGCGTGCCCCCGTTTCTTGACTCCACCCCCACGTCAAACCAGTGCCATAAAGAGAACCGCGCAGAAAAGTGCAGCGCAAACGAAAGCCGGTATCGTGAGCGCACGCTTGACTGAAACGCAGAATAAAATGAGCGTTGCAAATGATTTAGTAGGTTTGAGCATGAAAAATATGTGGCAAAGATAAAATAGGATTACAGCTGTCATTGATTTTTGTAATTGATTATATTTTTATTTTTGCACTACGTTATTTTATTTTGCAATTTATTATTTTTGCTTGCAAAACTTATTTTTTTCTGCTCAATACTTTATTTTTCCTTTGCAATTCTTTATTTTTGTTTGCAAAACATTTTTTTATTGCTCAATTCTTTTTTTTGTTTTGCAAAACTTTATTTTTGTGCAAAACTTTAAGGCATTAATTTGACTCCATAGCACTGAAACTGTAATTTTGACCGTCAACTGTCTGGAGGCCATTGAAGTCCACTATAAGGAGAATAATCCTGGAATGTTTTCATCAAAAACCTTAATTTCTTTTCGACTGAAGAAAGAAAGATATGAACATCTTGAATGACATGGGGGTGAGTAAATTATCAGGAAAATTTAATTTGAAAGTGGAGTAATCCTTTAAAAGGTGCAGAAAGTGATTTCTGAGAAACAAGTGGATCAGACCGAGCACCACAACACACTTGTTGCCAATCAGCAGTAGGGGGGCGTATCCACTCATGATGGGGGAGGAGACAGAGTGAGCAAGAGGGAGATTTGAAGAAAGACTGTAGAAAGAGAGATGGCTGAGAGACAAAAGAGCAATATCACTGGAAAAAAGAAGGGTTATGATCAGACAAGAGCTTTAGGGCCCATATTAATATTTGAAAAGTGCAGGAGAGACACTGAGGTTACGTTGTTTCTGCTACATGAGTACAACTGGTTTTGCTACTTTTCATAGAACCAAGGGCCCTTGGAATTTAATGGTTTTTGTGGGGTATAACTGATAGCCGCTCTCAGCCGTTAAGCAATTTTTTAGCATCAAATATTTGCAATGTCAATATATTAAGTATTCCCGAGACAGCTAATCATGAAAGTGCTGCTTGCAAAGCTTATAATGCGAAAACTCATCGCTAAAATCTGACAGAATGCTATAGACTGCCGTTCCAAAGTTTGGGATCGATAAAATTTTTAATGCTTTTAAAAGAAGCCTTTTATGCTCACCAAGGCTGCATTTATTTGATTATTTACACAAATTATGTATTTAATCTCACATTATTAACCAATGTCTTTGCTGCTGACCTTCAATAATTTAATTCAACCATACTAAGCAAAACTTACTTTATATTAGATTTTGAAATAAGAGTGTTGAACTTCCTTCTCATGTATCCTGGGCTGCATTCAGCCCCGACAAAACGTTGCAAAACGTTTTTTAAACGGAAACGGTGGTGCGTTGAACACCCTGTTCTGATGACGCCAACTATGGCAGCTGAGAAGGCCATTCTTTGTGTGAAATCGGTACGTGTTTGAAAATCGGTACGTGTTTAATACTGCAAAATATGCTCGATGTTACCGTCACTGCCCTTGCCGTCCTGAATAAAAGAGACCACCCCAATCGAGTGAAGGGATTTGTGGAACTTCTAATTATTGTGATACAACATTGGCCTCGCATTTCAGCATGAAAAGACAAACATTTCAGGTGAAGGATAATCCACTTCTTCCCTCCAAGACTGTGTTGATCTATATTATTTTTATCGTGAGTATTAGGCTTATCATTCTTGCTGATCACTGTTGTTGTGCTATGGTATTGTAATATTTATAATTATATAATCAGAGGAGTATAGAAAAGTTTATTAAAGTGTCACTCCAAAATACAATAGCAAAATATATAAGTATAGTTTTTTAGGTTACATTAATACCCGTTGTGCGAGCTGTCTCTTTAATACCGCGTGGTTTATATACATCTTGCCGCTGATTGGGCTGACATTTCTGACACACCCACCAAACAAGAGAAAATGGCCGTTTCTCAATATGCGTACTTGTCTGTACTTGTGCTCTCGTGGACTTGTGAAACGTCATCAGTCGCTGTCCAAGTACTGTTCCAATTCAAAGTTCACATCTAGCCAAGTTCAGTTCAAATTCCCGGATGTGTTCTTGATCCGCCCCTTTTATCGAGGATGCATCGAGAGGTAACTTGTGCAGACTTGAGACAGCCAGGTATCCCAGAATGCATCTCGCACTAACCAGCAAGCGTCAATAGTAAAGGAGAAACCCCGCATAATTTAAACATATTACTGTTTTTATGTCATGATATGTAGTTTTAAGAGTTTTTCAGGCGAGAATGTGTTGATTTAAAGCTCAAATTTGTGTTTTATTGATACAGATTGCGCCTTTCTGACAATTTGATCTGACGTTGTCGGAGTTGTGAGATCCAGGCGATCACCGGACGCTCAGCGCTCATGTACCCAGCCGAGAGCAGCCTTATCTCGGCTTGTCCTTCTGACGTTTGCCGCTGGCTCCGTTTTGGCTGAGGGCAACGTGACGTTTGTTCATAACTTTATATATGGCTATTTAACTTTTGTATCCTACTAAAGCGCTGATTTTGTACGCTTGACTGAATTGTTTGCTTTATTTCTTATTGTATATTCTTACCTTTTATATTGATCATTAAAACTGACATAAAACAAAGAGACATGGTTTTGTTTTATGTTATAGCCTATTTCATTTTATTACAGTGAAGTTAATCAGAGTAAGCACAGATAGTACATTTAATATTTTTGAAATATATACGAAAAGAGGCAGGGTTGTTTAATATTTCGTTTTGTTATAAATATATGCACATTGCAGATAATCAATCACTGGTTGCCTGAGACTATTAATATGTTTTTGTTTTTTTGTTTTTTAAATAAAACGAAAAGAGGCAGAGTGGTGTTTTATAACAAATTTCGTTTTATTGTTGGCTAAAATATACACAAAGAGATAACCGGAGAAGCCAGAGCGAGCTGAGTGACGTTATCAAGAACGCTGCTGTTCCATTTGCAGAATCACCGGACTTGTGTTCTCCCGTCCACGGGAGCTCGTTCTCCTGAGTCGAACTTGCCAAGTCATAACTACCAAGGATGCGAGTCCGAAGTTTGCAAACTTGGTTTTGAGAAACGGCCAATGTATCTCAAACCGTTGCACACCGTTTCCAGGAAACATGTCGTTCATCCCGGAAAACGTAGCAAAACGTTGCGCAGCTTGAACGTGTCCCTGTTCTTCTTTAATCCAGAATGGCAGCACAGCTGAAAGGTTTGTAAATATGCATTTCCTTCAGCCTAATTTCACTTTTGGTGTGAAAGGACCTTAACATTTGCCAAAAATAAAACTTTTTTTGATGTTATTAAAAAACAAACAAGCAAGCCCAGCCCAGGTGAGAAAAAGTAATGCAAAAGTAATGTAACACAATGTAACTAAGTAACACAATTAGTTACTGTTTTTAGGGAGTAACGCCATATTGTGATGCATTACTTTTATAAGTAATTTTCCCCAACACTGCTGATCTTAAACTTTTGAACAGCAGTGTAAATTTTCATTTTAAAATGTTTTTAATTGAAAGGCATTACATATTTCACCAATTTTGTATAAGCTCCCATCCCTCAGAATTACATTTTATCATAAGCACATTTGTATGTAAATAGCTGCATATCATAAATATATTGGGGCACATAGAGCACATTATTGGCATAAACAACATTGATACTATATGATTTTGTATCCCAGTAATGTACTGGGCTTTTAATGAAGACCTAAGTTAATGTTTAAGTATTGATTAATCAACAAAAGAAATGTTGAGGTCAGTTTACATTGACTGCTATTGATTCGTTTAAAGATCCATAAAGCTAATTAATTTTTAACCATTAATTTAATGGGTTTGCTTCGTAATATGATTTCACACAGAAATCTATAGAGAAATGTTTCTTATTGATCACACTTAATGCTTATGTTATACCATTGTGACCCTGTTTCAAGTGTTTAAAACTGCAGCTATATTCTAACAGTATTTTAATCACTGTATTGTAAATACCAACCTACAAAATTCAGCTTACTGATTGGCCAATCTGTTTTTGGCTGATTCTTAAATTATCCCCACCCCTCAAATCTAAAATATTTAGAAGCCCATCTCAACAACATAAAAATAAAAAAGAGATAAAGTTTAAAATTAGAAAGTCACATTGTGAGATATAGTTGCAATTGTGAGGGGGGGGGAAAGGTCTCTATTGCGAGAAATAAAGTCAAAATTGTCATATATAATGCAAGATATATATAGTCACAATTAAGAAACAAAGTCGCATTTGAGAGATATAGGAGGTCTGAGCATGAGTCTAAACTCAATTTTTAAGTTCCCTCCAGCTGGACATAATTAATTAATGTTAAGTTAATTTATATAAGGGAGATAAAGATGTATATGCGAAATTGTAATCAAAGCAACTTAATTAATCTCCTTTCAGTCTGAGAAGACCCATAATGAGCAAGATGCTAATTACTACAATATTTCAAAGGTGTAAACACATTTTGTCATTTCTATTTATTGCTGAAAGTGCTTGACAGTGTTAGATGCTGCTGTTGAATGGACGACAAGACAATAGCTAAAGCCTTGAATGCCAAAAATGTGAGTGTGTACAGGTGTGGAGTATCTACAAATGAGCAAATGGTGCTTCTCATTTATTATTAAGATAGGATATAAAAAATAATATATGTAAAACGAGTCATATATAAGCCCATGCATCTGCTTATGTTACATGAATGAGAGAGATGCCTGAAGCCTTGTCCAGCACATGTACCAGAGCATGACCCGTGTAAGCTTTTATATTGCATTTACGTGCGTTTACAACCTCAAATAAACCTCCTGTCCTGTCTTCGGAATGTTCCTCTGAAAAAAAAGTCCAATTACCCAGCAGGTTCGTGTCATTCTGGATGGTGGTCAACCTGCAGTCAACTCAGATAAGAGGTGATCTGAAATTGAATCACACGCCAGAGTGCGCCTGCATTTAAGATTTCCACAGACGTTTTGACTAGGTTGTTTTCTCAGAGGAAAGCAGAAGGTGCATGAAGCATTCAATGTCTACAAGATTAGAAATAAACCTGTTTACTTGCATCTGTTATTACATTAAACAATTACGACATGCTGCCCAGCGAGTCAGCGTGTTCAACTTTTCTTAACACAACAGGGTTCAAACTATATGCCTCTGAAATAATACTCTCCCACTGAATCCAACAGTCGCACTGATTCTGATCGGTTCATCTTGTTATATTACCTTAAAATGTGATTAATGATTACAAAATTCAAATAGTCCCCCTTATGGTTTTGTGAAGCACTCTCCAGATCTGCTGGCAATTAGAGAAAATGAAAAGAGAGCTCTTAAATGACTGGGGGTTATGCAAAATAATTATCAGTACCATAAAAAATGATCATAATGAATGTCCAGCGTGTGTTTTCCCTCCCAGCTGTCACAGTTAAACAGCTGTTTAAGTGCCTTTTTGATTTCACAGGTTTTTTAGATTGTTTTAACCCCCAGCCAGGCGAATGGCCAAGCTGGCATTATCATTTAGAGGAATTGTCTCCCAAGTAAAATAAAAAGAGTAAGCAGCACCATTACAGAAATGACCTGAAAGAGACAACAGAAGAACATTGCCAACTGGGCAGGACAGCAAATAATTAGATTTTGTGAATGAGCATAGCTGATGTCTCTGTTCAAAAGTAGTGTTTTTGGTCTTCTTTTGAATACTGGATTTGATTTGTAGAGTTAGAGAGGCAAGAAAAGAGAAAAGGCAAGAAAAGAGAATTTTCCTAAAGCCAAGAAACGGGTTGTCAGCGGGACCCTTACAAAAAAGAAGTTCATTTTATGAAGTATACTTCAAGGGTTAGTTCACCTAAAAATGAAAATTCTGTCATTTATTACTCACCCTCATGTCGTTCCACACCCGTAAGACCATCGTTCATCTTCAGAACACAAATTAAGATATTTTTGATGAAATCTGATGGCTCAGCAAAGCCTGCATAGACAGCAATGACACTTCCTCTCTCAAGATCCATAAAGGTACTAAAAACTTAAATCAGTTCATGTGACTACAGTGGTTCTACCTTAATATTATAAAGCAATGAAAATATTTTTTGTGCGGCAAAATAACAAAATAGCGACTTTTTAACACTATCTAGTGTTGGCTGATTTCAAAACACTGCTTCATGAAGCTTCGGAGCTTTACGAATTGAATCAGTGAATCGGAGAGCCAAAGTCACGTGATTTCAGCAGTTTGGCGGTTTGATACGCGATCCGAATCACTGATTCGACTCAAAAGATTCATAACACTCTGAAGCAGTGCTTTGAAATCGGCCATCACTAGATATTGTTAAAAAGTCATTTTTGGGTTTTTTTGCCGCAAAAAAGGTATTCTCATCGCTTTATAATATTAAGGTAGAACCACTGTAGTCACATGAACTGATTTAAATATGTTTTTAGTACCTTTATGGATCTTAAGAGAGGAAGTACCATTGCTGTCTATGCATCGGATTTAATCAAAAACATCTTAATTTGTGTTCCGAAGATTAATGAAGGTTTACCACACTTATTCAGATACTCAGAATTAAGAATATATCTGTTTTGTTTATAAATCCATATTTTCAAACAGTGGACCCTTTTACAGACTGTGATGATGCGTTTTAATGGGTTTTTTATATTTTCTTTTTTTTTTTTTTTATGTATGCACATTTATAACACTATACTTAGTTAACGCTGCTGTAAGACTGTTTCTAATACAGCGGCTATGGGAGTGACGGTAAAAATGACATCTTTCTCTCTTCCGACTGCAGTTATCAATATATATTTTTTTTTTTTCCTCTTATTATAAGTTGTGAAAACACTGTTGTTAAATTTTTAAATTCGATTTAAATTCTTTTGCTATTTGAGAAAATGGGGGTGCAAAAAAATATATTTAATGTATTCACTCATTCACCGCCATAGAATTTTACCCAATTATGACGACTTCCACTTCAAGAAACCCGGACATGTGAAAAGGGTCCATGTTTATAAGACTGTATGTAAAACTACTCAGTCAAAAGAGTAAACACAACTTCAAGCCAAGTATACTTTGAATATTTAATTATACTTTTAAGTATATCTCGATCAAAAGACTGAGTAGGCTACAAGTATAAGCCAAATATAGCCTACTTACACTTTTCTGTCAGTATAAGTCAAGCATACTTAAGTGCAATTTTAAGCCTATATTTCTGAGAAGTACAAATTAGACTGAAAGTATACTTTCTTATTTTTAGTTTAAAATAAGTAGGCTATACAAATAAACACTTGAAGAGCTCTTTTCCAAAACGCGATAAACGCCAAATTTAAAAAAAATGAGTTTGTCATGCCATTTTGCTGTGTACTGAACCTATTCTCGGCTCCATCAATGTTTTATGCCAAATCGTTATATTTCCTTGTTTAAAATGTACCACAAGATGCAGTTTCTTTCCAAAACGCTATAAGCGCCAGACCTGTTTTTAGCCTAAATGCGATATATCCTCCTCTCGCCAATCATAATTCGGCGAGCGTTCAACGCAATCTGACACGGCGTTTCTTTGAAGCGAGGGAGTTTGTTTGTGCTTAGTCTTCAAAATGAGTGCTTTAAACTCTATTAACACTTTTGATGACCTGGATGAGCCAGTGAGACCTACACCTGGGGCCTGGAGTCCGGAGCGCCAACTCGGCTCGGTTCCCGAGATAGGTTCATTTGAATATAAAGGTGTCTCGGCTCGCCTCGCCTCGTATGTGTGTGTGCGCAAGTGTGTGACATCGTATCAGACTGTTCAATAAACTGTTTAAAACATATAGTTACCCAATTAATACTGAGATTCTAGATGTTTTTATATAAAAAGGCTAAAAAAAGGGTGGATTTATAGCGTTTCGAAACAAAACAAAACAAAAAAAACAAAACAACAAAATTGTTGTTTCATTTAACAATCATTGTTTAACATGTTCAGACTGAGCCAATAGACCATTTTAACAGGACAAATTGAATATTAACAAAATGTATAGGTCTAGGTAAAAAAATGTAATTTTCTTGAAAACTATTAACATGGATTTATAGCGTTTTGGAAAAGAGCTCTTCACTTGAAAAAAAACGTCTTTTTTGTAAGGGGAAGCCCAGGATGTCCAAGAAGAAAGGGGGTTTTACACATCATGATGTTAATAATTGAGACCCCAGACTCATTCTTCAATAGAACCAAAGTGGATGAACGCTCAGTAAGATATTTTGATGAGTTAAAGAAAACCTGTCATAATGTGTCTTAAAAATAATGGCTGCCCACTGTTCAGGGTGTGTTCACAGTGTATGTGTTCACTAAAGTGTGTTTTTGGATGGGTGAAATGCAGAGCACAAATTCCGAGTATGAGACACCATACTCGGCCTCACGTCATCACTTAAAAATAAATGCAGAATTGCTTTTGTGTGAAAAACAGACAGAAACTGAAGTCATAATTCATCCAAATACGTGAGAACATCTGTTTGTTAATGCAAGCGCTGCTCATTGAGTGTGGTCTGACACCATATAAGGAGGAGGAGGCTGAAAAAAAATTGCTCACAAACCACATTTGTTCTCGTAAACGCAGTAGTTTTTAACGAAAATTAGGAAATTCTCTTTTGAGAACCAGTCACAACAACAATCAAGTAATGATGAAGTGTGTAATATTTAATACTAATGACTCATGTAATTAATTTAATGTTACCCTTTGATTTTTAATAAAAAAAAACAGTCTCTGTAAAAACCTACTACTTTGCAGCTATATATCCGATTGATGCCATAGCTTTTTTCCCCCCAGGTCACTGCATTTGAGAGTAGAAAGATGAACATCAGAAATGAGAACATTTTCAAGCTGGTAGGACACATGCTCTTTTGCTGCTGCTTATTAAAGTTTGGGGTCTGTGGTTGTGCCATGTGAAGCACTGACACTGAAAGATGGAAACCTGTTTGAATGTGATTTGCAATGAAGTTAGCTTTACCAAAAACATTACATCACCTTTCCTCAAACTGAGCCTCCAGTCTCAAGGAAATATGACTGTCTAGACTTGAAATGGCCTCTCGTGAACTGTATTGTCAGCAATGGTCAATGTAAAAAAAAAAAAGAAGAAAGAAATTCCCCCTTTAAAAGGAAGTTGACGAGGATACTTTTGTGGCCATGTGTGGCATTTCTTGTTAATTTTGTTGAATTAGAGATACTTCATTGATGTCCAAGGGAAAATTATGGGATTTGTTTCTTTGGGGTTTTTTTTTAATACATAACAATGCTGCCTTCTTGGAAACTGAAATATAAACTTTATACATTCAGTAAAAGCATAACCACTAATTTTCAATCCCATTAATCATTAATAAATCAATACATGCTTTTCATGCATGTACACAAACTATGACACATGGAAAAGTTCCCAACAGGTTTTAAATAATACTTGAGTTATTTTATCATTAAAGATTATAATTATTATTATTTCCTAGTATCTCTCTCATATACAGTATTATTCAAAAGTTTGAGGTCAGTGAGACTTTTTCAATATTTCTCTTTATTTGCTCAATCATTTGAAATCTTTTATATATGCTGTTACTTTTGATCAATTTAATTCTTGCTTCTTGAGCCCTTGCTGAACAGGAGTATTAATTTATTTTTTTAAACAACTTTTGAACAATATATATTAAAATACATCACATTAACAATTAAAAGAATACAAAATGTATCTGTCTGGCTTTGGAACCAATAGCATGTTGAAGTTTTTCCTATTGGAGAACAGCCTTGATAAAAAAGAGAAGTTGTATTTTTAGTATATGAGCCATTTACACGTGAATTAGTGACTTTGTGAGTGTACCACAGCAAAGAAAATGATTGTTTTTCTGTTTGTTATCTCAAGTATACATGTAGCAAGTAAGTATAAATAATACTTTTTCACTAGTACTATAATATGTATATTTCATTTCTGTGCAGTGCAAAAAAATAGTATCAGTATTACCTGAGTTTTACCTCTCTTTTACAGTTTTGCTTCTTAAGCAACACTTAATAAAGCTTATGCTTAAATGAAGAAGGGATACAAAAAATACTTAAGATATAATAAGTCAATTTCTTTAAATGTTTCTTGTTTTAAGGATGTTCAGATATTTGACTTTCTTTAACTAGAAAATGTATTATATTTTGTGTATACTGTTCTATGTATTGTTGTGTATCTTTTCCACCAAGTCTCTGTCATGATTCACTTCAACTTTATTTAATTAGTTTTGATATGTAGCCTGTTGTGAAAGTTATGCCTTTATAAGAGGAAAAAAATGAGTGAAATGCATGAGGAATCTAATAATTTGGTTCCTATATGATGTAACTAACAAGTGTTGATACTTCTCTCTGTTTCTGTGCTGTAGCCTGCAGCGAATCATCAAAACTGGTGGTTGGACGGGTTGGGGAAACAGTTACTCTTCCATGTAAATACGACATCAATGCCAATGGCCTATTGAGCATTTGTTGGGGACGACATCAGTCAGCGTTCAGCTGTGAGAACACTGTTATCTCCTCCGATGGCTTGCAAGTGAACTACAGAGAGTCCCATAGATTCAGCTTGGCCAGTGGACTCGACCGAGGGGATGTTTCACTTACCATAAGGGCTGCTCAAAACAGGGATGCTGGGATGTACGTGTGCCGTATCGAGATCCCTGGGCTTTTCAATGACATTAGTTACAATGTTTATCTGTTCATCAGCAATGGTGAGTAACCACTCAATTAGATATTTTTTTTTTTTAATCAATGTGTTTATGTTCAGACATGATGAGGGATACTATTCATGCTCTTCCATATAAGGACTGGATCCAAACAGAGTCATCGCAGAAACCCAGCTAGTCCCTACAACAGTAAAGCAGGAAAAGCAAGGTATGAAAACCTTTCTCTAAAAATGCTGGGTTGTTTCAACCCATGTTTGGGTCAAATATGGACAAACCCAACCAATTTAATTAAAAAAATTTAAACAAGACTAACCATTTTTTGTTTTACACACAGTCTACTATGTATCAGAGCCAACCACACTCATTACTGAGTTTTATGTCATATCAGAAACGAAAACTGCAGGTATAATCATGACCACACTTAATCAACATTGAAAGTGATTAAGAAGTATGAACCAGTATCTGACAAGAGTAAATGAAATTGATTTATTTCAGATGTTACTGACATCTACATAGATGAACCCAGTGCAGTGGTCCATACTGAGGTATTACAAGCATCTGTTTACAAAGACAGACTATATTTTGGCTTGAATGTGTTCTTGGTTATGTATGTAAATGTATATGCATATTGATTTTACTTGTTTTGGACATGATTAAGGTGTTTCACATGTTACATACATGCTGTGTGTCATTTTAGGAAACAATGGAAACATTTGTCTTAAACACTGTAAAAGTGGGGGCCATTGTCTTCATCCCAGGTTTAATCGTCGCACTTCTGTTCAGTAAGTAGATTAGCAAGTAATTAATCTAATGGTCTAGCTCTGGAAAAATATTAAATACTTGTAAGAAGCATACATTTGGGAATCTCAGGAAACCTCTAATGAACATGTCCAGATCCCGTTTTTTTCTAAAATCCAAATAAAGAAGATAAGAAATTAGAATTAAGAAAATGAAGTTTGTTTTGCAATGTGACATTATTTTCCTAATTAAGCATATTTTAGTTTGGAATTCTTATTACTGTAACATTTATTCCTAATTAACATTTTTGTTCGTTCTCATTGGTGATTCTCAATGTAATTAAAACATTAGTGTAATACAATCATTATCTTTTAATTCCACATAAGCTTAAATTAGAGGCAATACAGAAAACTAGCAACAGTATTGTACAAATGTAAATAATTAATTAATTTTCTTGCAATATATTGTTAGTTCGTTTGCACAAAAATGAAAATTCTGTCATTAAGTAGTCACCATCATACGGAAGAGGATTAGGGCCAAGCAATAATAAAAAAATAAAACCATCTTGAGATTAAAGTTGTTAAATTTCGAGAAAAAAGTCGAAATAAAATGTTGAGAATAAACTCGTTAAATTACGAGAAAAAAGTCGTTAAATTTCGAGAAAAAAGTCGAGATAAAACGTTGAGAATAAACTCATTAAATTATGAGAATAAAGTCATTAAATTACGAGAAAAAAGTCGTTAAATTTTGAGAACAAATTCGTAATTTAACGAATTTGTTCTCGTAATTTAACGACTTTTTTCTCATAATTTAATGACTTTATTCTCAACATTTTATCTCGACTTTTTTCTCGAAATTTAACAAGTTTTTTTCTCGTAATTTAACGAGTTTATTCTCAACATTTTATCTCGACCTTTTTCCTCGAAATTTAATGATTTTTTTCTCGTAATTTAACGAGTTTTTTTCTCGTAATTTAACGAGTTTATTCTCAACATTTTATCTCGACCTTTTCCCTCAAAATTTAACAAGTTTTTTCTCGTAATTTAACGAGTTTATTCTCAACATTTTATTTCGACTTTTTTCTCGAAATTTAACAACTTTAATCTCGAGATGGTTTTATTTTTTATTATTGCTTGGCCCTAATCCTCTTCCATACCATCATGTCATTCCACACCCGTAAGACTTTCATTGATCTTCAAAACACAAATTAAGATATTTTTGATGAAATCTGAGAGTTTTCTGTCCCTCTATTGACAGCTTCACAACTACCACTTTCAAGCCCTAGAAAGGTAGTAAAGACATCATTAAAGTACATCATGTGACTCCAGTGGTTTCTCTATTTTATGAAGCAATGTGAGTGCTTTGTTTGCACAAAATAAATAAATAATAATATTGGATTACTTTAATGATGTCTTTACTACCTTTCTGGGGCTTGAAAGTGGTAGTTGTGAAGCTGTCAATAGAGGGACAGAAAACTCTCCGATTAAAAAATTTCTTCATTTGTATTACGAAGATGAATGAAAGTCTTACAGGTTTGAAACAACATGAGGGTGAGTAATTAAAGGATTACTTCACTTTAAAATGAAAATTACTCCAAGCTTTACTCACCCTCAAGCCATCCTAGGTGTATATGACTTTCTTCTTTCTGATGAACACAATCGGAGTTATATTAATAAATATCCTGACGCATCCAAGCTTTATAATGGCAGTGAATGGGAAACAACGAGTATGAAGCTGAAGAAAGTACATCCATCCATCATATACGTACTTCACACGTTAATAAAGGCCTTCTGAACTGAAGTGATGCATTTGTGTAAGAAAAAATATCCATATTTAACAAGTTATAATGTAAAATATCTAGATTTCACCAGACCGCATTCTGTATTCAACTTCAAGAAAGCATCACATTGCATCAGTTACGCATTTTTCATGTTGAATACGGAAGCCGTAGGACGTTGTGTAAGCATTTTGAACTGAGGATGGATGCACTTTCTTCAGTTTCCGTTCACTGCCATTATAAAGCTTGGACGCGTCAGGATATTTATTAATATAACTCCGATTGTGTTCTTCAGAAAGAAGAAAGTCATATACACCTAGGATGGCTTGAGGGTGAGTAAAGCTTGGGGTAATTTTCATTTGAAAGTGAACTAATCCTTTAATGACAGAATTTTCATTTTTTGGGGTGAACTATCCCTTTAATTTTAATATAGATAGATAGATAGATAGATAGATAGAGTGCTCAGCGTATATGAGTACACCCCCTTTGAAAAGTAACATTTTAAACAATATCTCAATGAACACAAAAACAATTTTCAAAATGTTGACAAGACTAAGTTTTGTATAACATCTGTTTAACTTATAACATGAAAGTAATGTTAATAATATAACTTAGAGAATAAAATTTTCAGTTATACTCAAATTAGGGTGATGCAAAAATGAGTACACCCCACTGAAAGTCTCTGGAGCAAAGCTACATTTTAGACTAATTTAACAAGAATTCAACCACAGGTGAGTCTAATTATTCATTACGCAGGTGTCCAGTAGACAGACTATTTAAAAGGGTGTTAAAACCCCTTCTCATTTCATGCTGTCAGCAATGGCACCACATGGAAGAGAAATGTCACAAGACCTGAGAAAGAAAATAATTTTTCTTTACACCAGAAAGGTGAAGGCTACAAGAAGATCAGCAAAGCTTTACTTATCAGTCAGAATACTGTAGCAAAAATGGTACAAAAATTTAAAAAAGATGGAACTGCAACCATCTCACAGAGACGTCCAGGTCATCCACGGAAGTTAACACCTCGACAGGAAGAAGAAAATCAGTATGCAAGTTCACTGCAGTTAACTAAAGAAGTAGAAAGCCAAACTGGGGTGACTATTTCCCGTGACACAATACAGCGTACACTACAGAGGAATGGCATGCATGGGTGCTGTCTACGAAATAAGACTCTCCTAAAGCACAGGCACAAAAAGCCCGCCTAGAGTTTGATGAAGACTACTATAACTCTATACTCTGGAGTGATGAGACCAAGATAAATGTTTTTGGAACTGATGGCTTCAAAACTGTATGGCGTCGCAAAGGTGAGGAATACAAAGAAAAATGCATGGTGCCTACAGTGAAACATGGTGGTGGCCGTGTCCTTATGTGGGGCTGCATGAGTGCTGCTGGTGTCGGGGAGCTGCATTTCATTGATGGCATCATGAAGTCACAGATGTACTGCTCTAAAGAGAAGATGCTACTATCACTCCGTGGCCTTGGTCGTCGTGCACTTTTCCAACATGACAATGATCCTAAACACACATCTAAGGCCACTGTTGGATTTCTGAAGAAGAACAGGGTGAAAGTGATTCATCGGCTCCAGATCTGAACCCAATCGAACACCTATGAGACAAGTTGAGCATCACTCTCCATCCAGCATCCAGTCTCTAAAAGAGGTCATTCTTGAAGAATGGAAAAAGATAGATGCTGTAAAATGTCGCCAACTTGTTCATTCTATGCAAGACTTGGTGCTGTCATTAAAAATCATGGAGGCCGTACAAAGTACTAGATGTAGTAGTTTTTGTTGTGGGGTGTACTCATTTTTGCATCACCCTAATTTGAGAAAAACTGAAAAATGTGTAATCGTAGTTATATTATTAACCTTACTTTCAAGTTAAACAGATGTTATATTAAACTTAGTCTGGTCAACATTTTGGAAATTGTTTTTGTGTTCATTGAGATATTGTTTAAAATACTTTTCAAAGGGGGTGAACTCATTTACGCTGAGCACTGTAGATAGATAGATAGATAGATAGATAGATTATATAATGCATAAACAAGAAGCAAACACTTGCTCGTTCCATATGGCTGTGTGGAAACTTCTGCAGATTCTCATGCTGCATAGACATTAAATTTGGCTCTCATTGAGTGGAAGTGAAAGAGGCAACTCATAGCCAGTTCTGCTTACTGTGCATTAACGCATCTCTCTGAACTTTTTGCCCTCAGGACTGCGGCGCTCAAGAAAACGCACCAGCAGCAGGGGAAGTTAAAATCTGTCAGGTCCCCCCAACCCTAACAACCACACTTGAATATGGTGTGATAATCAGATTCTAGGTCACTATGACTGTAAATGACACCACATGTATGTGGTGATGTGGACTTTTTGTTCTCAGGGCCTAATATTTATATTATATAAGCCTAATAATTGATTGATTATTAACGTAAATCTGAGATAACTTATTTACATTATAGGCTATTGTTGTTGTTTTACTTTTTCACTGTAATATGTTTGTAGCCTGTATCTTCATTTGCCAAGTCTTTTTGTAAAAAGCTTACATAATCTAACTCTAATCATATGTCATGCATCTCTTACTCAGAAATCAATTACTGAATGTTTCTTTGTCCAAACTTCACGTGGGCTTAAAGTTTTGTAACCGTTTGTTTGGAAACGAAATCTATTTTATCACACATCAGCATGGTACATTAGCGGCCTCTAGTGTTCATCAAACACTGAAGTCTAAAAGTTACAACGATGTACAAACACTTAAATATTAATAAAAAACAAATATGTACAACCTCGCATGTGATGTTTTGTAGACGTGTGTGTTTCTGCAGTAGTCTACAGTTAGATGTTAATATGTTCTCAGTTCTAATAAATCTCTCATTCGGTCATTTGAAGTTGACCACAGATTATATGGAAGTGAAACTTTAAAAAAGAAGTCTGATGCACATTCAAGCAAAGCTGAGAAGGTGTCATGTGCATGTTGACTTCCGTGTGTTGGGCTACAATGTAAGAAGAGAGATGAGGCTTTCTTGAGCATTGCTGTTAGAGAGAGTGAAACCTTTTCATCATGACTGATCTTCACAGCTGGTTCTTTACAGCCTGGATTCTTTGTTTTCTGACAAGTGAGTTTCATGTTTAAATTCAAATGTGGTTGCATTCAGTAATTTGTGTAGAGTAAAATGTAATATATATATATATATATATATTTAAAGTTTTTATTAGTGATATTTTAAAATATTATGTTTTATATAGTATTTAATTTTGCAATAACCCTTAAGAATATTATTTTATGTGATTAAGCCACATTTTCTATAACAATTTGGACACTGTAATAAAATATGACATAAGATGTAGGCTATTTTTGTTTGTTAACTTAAAAAAAAAAAACATTTTATGATTTAATTCATTTTGTGATCTAAATTTAAAATTACTACTTTCTCTCTCTCTCAGTTTGTAAATGCAGTGAAGTCATCGTACAGAGTTTCGAGGGTGAGAGTGTCACTTTGCCATGCAAATATGACAGCAAATACCATGGAAAATGTGAAATATGCTGGATGAGAGGAGACATTCCCAATATGGGTTGTGGTGATGAAATTATTGGAACTGATGGAGATAAAGTGGTGAGGAAAAAATCAGGAAAGTACCAGATGGTGGGAGAAATACGGCGTGGCGACGTGTCTCTGACAATTCTTAACATTGGAAAAACAGACTCTGGCAAATATGGATGCCGTATACACGTTCCCGGACTGTTTAATGATGAGATGTATTACGTTCACTTGATTGTTGAAGATGGTAAGCAAAGCCATAATGCCAAAACGCCTAAAGTCACTACAAATGTATTTTTGTTTGATTTTGTGGGGGTCAGTAAGATTTTTAAGTAAAGGAATAAAAGTAAAATAATTTATGTGATAGTAAAGACATTTCAATTCTTACAAAAAATATTTAAAATAAATGCTGTCAAAAAATTCACAATTTTCACACACAAAAAAAGCATGAACAGCTGTTTTTGAGCATAAGAGACTTCTCTCAAAAACATAAAAAAATCATACTGACTCCAAATTTTTGAACGGTAGTGTAGATTTAAAAAACATTATGTAGAGATTTTAAAAAAGTAGTACAGTTTCACATTGAAATACACTTTCTTCAAAGCACTTATTCCAACAACATGGGAAACTACATCCCTGTCGAGCAGCACATCTGAAACCACAGGAGTATTCACCACTGCCATGACAGAGGGTACTTGTGTGTTTCTATGTTTCTTTGTGAATCTGTTATGGCTGAATCATGAAAACATACCACACAAAACCAAATCAGTACTGTTAATCAAGTCTAAAAAGTAAGTATTTTTGGTGATGGTGACAATTGTTTGACATTATTTCCGCCATTCAGTCATCACAGATTAGATCAGTTCTGTGTGAAGTCAATACTGTCAGCAGTTTTCTGATAGCTCATGCTCATGTGAGAGTTTGAACATTAAAAAAGGAAAATTCTACATCCTGTTTCAAAGCACCTGGTCCAACCACACCAGAGCCTTTGGTAACCAGTAGTTCTGGGCTTATAACCCCTGAATCACAGACTACTGAAACATCAGGAGGTATTATGATTTTAACTGGCAGTGAATCTATAATGATTGAAGAAAAAAAAATGCAATTTATCATTATTAATAATGATTAAGTGGTGTGATTTTGGCTCTTGCGTGTTTTACAAATATTTAGTCATTAAAGATCTCTGCTTTCTTTCAAGACATTTAAATTGGTAGTGTCAAAAAAACATTCTGTGACAATATCCTTTTTTATAGAAACGAATAAAATACAAGAGAATTCTTCATTCGTCAGTTCTTCAAATGCTCCCGAGAGCAGCACTGTTGGACTGTGGACGTCTAATACATACGGTATGACACAGCAGATGATCTGTGCCATTTTTAATAGTTTGTAACATGCAGTAATGTATTTGCAAATATGCTGATTGCGTTTTTCATTACAAAGCAGAAACCACAGTTGAGGATCCTGAATTGTCCCATGTGGAACACAAAGAGAGTGTGAGTATTTCACCTCAACATGAAGCCTTACATGTTTTACAGTTTAAAACAATAATGACTTGATATCTTGATTCTGATTTGTTCTTAAAGGTAAATGCATCTGCAGTTATTGTGCCTGTTATCCTGTTACTGCTGGCTTTGATAGTCATTGTTGGCATTCTGATATGTGAGTCCAAACTGAGAACAACTACTGAGAAATTCACACTTTCAAATTTCACTGCAATATCCTCTCGTCACGTTTATTTATAAAATGAAATGGTCTTTTCTATTATCAGGGAAGCAAAAGAAGAAAACAAGAGCTGCATTAGACATGTAAGTCAATCCTTTGAAGTGCTACTTAATTATGCTTAATTTAAAATTATTAAAAACAATTCCAAAGTTATCTTAATTAAAAAACAGATGTATAAAAACAATCGACTGAAATATGAATTTACATTTTTCATTATGCTGACCAATTGCTAAAACATTTCTATTTAAAACAAAAATATACACAAACACTACTGTCAAAAGTTTGGGGTCAGTATTAATATCAATTAATATTAATTGATATCAGTATTCAGCAAGGACCCATTAAACCAACACCATCTCAAGACCAATTTGTACGTATTTTATAAGGTAGCTAATTTGTATGAATTCGTCCAACCTCACTAGTACTAATTCATACGGTTAGGGTCACAAATTTGGCAACTCCAGAAAAAAGTGTGATTTAGCAAAAAAAAACTATGAATATGTACGAGTGAGGTTGTACGAATTGCCGTGATATTCAGGTTGATTAAACTGATTAAAAGTGGCAGATCAAAAGTTTTTGCATAGTTACAAAAAAATTAAAATAATGCAAATTAAATTTAGAATAAATGCTGTTCTTTTAAAGGTGCAGTGTGTAAATTTTAGTGGCATCTAGTGGTGAGGTGGCAAAATGCAACCAACGGCTCAGTCCGCCACTCTCCATTCCCTTTCGAAGCCCACAGAGAAGCTACGGTGGCCAACACAGGACAAAGATTTAGTTGTCTGAGACAGCAGAGAGTAGCCAGTCAAGCAAACGCACTGTGTAGAACAGTTTGTCTGTTTAAAGGAGCTCTATGTAGGAATGACACCCAGTGGTCGAAATAGGTACTGCAGTCCAAATTCAAAATATTGTTTGCCCCACCCCCCTCGTTCAAAGATGCGGTTTGGACACACAACAAGATGGAGTGCAATTGACAATGAAAGCTGAGGAGACTTACACACTGTAAGCTGATGAGTTGATTTATAAGTGTTTTAATATGCTGTCGTTCATAGAGATTTTTAGATGGATTCAGAGGCTTTTTAGGTCAAGTAGAATCTGCGATTCTCTGACCCAGTTTGTTTGCTGGTTTCCATGGCTGCAATACGTGGTTTTCCGCCAACTGGCAACCTGTGATGTCGAAATACTATTGGATAGACTGGCAGCACGCGGTTTTGCACAGACCAAAACAAAGACAGACATTCCGACACAGAACGCACATTTTCAAAGTAGAATATCTGGCTGTAGCATTGTTTTTCTAAGGAACAAGTAGGTGAACTTAGCATGTTTCCTAAATATCTGCAAACATATTTGGGTATTTTTATGCTTTATTAAAGTAAAAATCTTACATATATTACATACATACCCCTTTAAGGCAGTGTTGCCAAGTCTGTGGTTTTCTCGCAGAATCAGGCTACTTTAACACTGCTGCCACGGGTTGTTTTTCATGTACGCAGGTTGAAGCGATATTTAGCCCCTGGAATGCGAATTGTACTGGGGAAACCCAGCTAAAAACTTGGATTTTACCCACCCAGAACGCGATTTTTGCCGGTGGACCCCCTCTGACTGGGTAGTTTTGAGTAGCAATTAGGCGGGTTTTGTTGTGAAAACCTGGCAACCCTGGTTTGGGGCTATTGTAGAAACATAGCGGCGCAAAATGGCGAATTCTATGTAAGGGGACCCGCTGTGTATGTAGATAGAAATGGCTCATTCTAAGGCAATAAAAACATAATGGTTCATTATGTAGGGTCTTTATACACCACTGCAAACATGTTATGTATATTATATTGCATTTCTGTCAATAGATCGTACTATATATTACACACTGGACCTTTAAACTTATTCATAAAAGAATCCTTGGAGCATCAATGGCTTCCAGAAAAATATTGCGCAGCACAACTGTTTTCAGCATTGATAATAATAAGAAATGCAGCATATCAGTATATTAGAATGATTTCTGAAGGATCATGTGACACTGAAGACTTGAGTAATGATGCTGAAAATTCAGCTTTGTCATCACAGGAATAAATTACATTTTAAAATATATTCAACCTAAAAACAGTCATTTTAAATTGTAATAATATTTCATAATATAGTACTGTTTTTGATCAATTAAATGCCTCGATGAACGTAAGAGATTTCTTTCAAAATCATTAAAAATTCGACCCCAGTCTTTTTAATGGTAGTTTATCCTTTAATTATTTAGGGAATAATATTGTGCATATTATAAATAAAAAATAAATGATGTGAAGGATGCAACACACATCACAGTCAGTATATCAAAAAAGAACACAATCCTTCAATTAGGTCATTTTATGTTTGTATTGACACCTGATCATGTCATGGGCATCGCTGGTCATTAAGCAAAATGCTTCTTATCATTTTTTTTCTCCTTTAGAGCCCAGAACTCGGACATCTCGGTCATCTACAGTAACTCTGGCAGCACTGTGGGCCTGTACAACAGAGAGGTGGCTGTGGAAAATGTCTATCAAATACAGACTGAAAATGAATATGAACAGTGGCATTAATATCTTGGCAAATTCACATTTATTGTTAACGTTTAAGTTGATCAGTGTGGAGTCTGTTTTCTGTATTGTTTGTAATAATGTGACAGCAATTGCTTATCAGAGGAATCCTTTCTCTGGACTATCCTTTCTCTGATGTCTAGAGGCTAACTGCAACACTATATCATTATTAAAACTAATCTGAAGTTAACAAAGTTTAAATGATTCATTTACCACAAATGTGTTTTAGCTGTACTTTTTTCATAACCTTCATATGACCAGGCTACAAGAGTTCATGCCAATTCAGGGCTCTAGAAGTGAAACTAGATTGTAAAGGAGGACATAAAAATGTTCTGTTATCTGTAATTCAAATCATGATGGTTCACACCTTCTATAACACACATAACACTCACTCTCCAGTCACACATAGGAAACTTCCTTCCTCCATATAACAAACAAAAAACAAACTCACTCTTATGATAAATAAATCCTGCAGTTTTTCAGGTGCATCACAAACATCTTGAAGGGAAACCCCTGACAACAATGCCTTAGAGAAAGTCATACACTTTGTGGGCTCTGATGACTAGGGGCAAGGGAAATCACAAGCCTCGAAAGTCACAGAAAATTCTCTCTACAACCCATTTGCTTAGAACCCTGACTGGGGAACCAAAACACTTTTTAGTTTTTATCATATTTAGTCAACCTTGTCCTGTTTTTGTTTAGTCAAGTTTAGTGGACCAAATCTCTGGGAATTTTAGTCTAGTCAATCATGCTGCATTATGGTTCAATTGATAATCACAAAATTATTTTGCTCAGAATTATAATCACAATGATCGTTGTCATTTTAGTAATTTATTTTTTACATTTCATCAGAATTATTGTACTTTCACCTATAAGCAAAATACAAGAGAATGTCAACTTATACGCATGGTTTACTTCATGTAGTTTCCTGATTTGTTATATGCTAGTTATCTTGAACATTATGTCACTCTCTACATTATGAAAACTAGTAAAACAAGAAACTTCTCTCAAATACAACTATGAGATTCCTAATAGTAATTATTACAATAATTCCAAATTACATTCATGTTTTCTATTAAAACGAGCAAAAAAGACCTTGTATTGTCACACAGAGCTGTGCATTTATTCAGCAACCACAATCGCAAATATAGCCTAATCGAGATCCATGTTTGGATTTATTACAGTTCATTCTCAGCAAACAGTGCAAACGGCCTGAATGACACCTTCATTTAATTTAAAAGATTTCACTTTTTTAACTTCAGTTAAAGGCTTTTCACACTGCACTTAACCCTGGGTTATCATCGTGCTAAACACCGCTTTTAACCCCGGGTAAGGTTTTTTTTTACCCATTGTTATGAAACCCTGCTCCGTCCGGGTTCGCACTGCTTTTGTGGTGTTCCTTAACCCCTCATTGCGGTGCCAAACTTGTACAGTGTGAAACGATGCGGTGTTAGAATGTTACGATGATGCTTAGTAACGGATAACCAATACCGTGCATCATATTCACGTGCTTTACAGACACAGAAACACCTTGCATTATATATACAGTAAATTTGGCATTTGAAAGGAAAAATTTCAAATGCTGACAGAAAACATGACAATTTGAGTGAAGAGACTGTTTCATTCTCACCTTTATAGTCCGAAATGTCCACTCAGTATAAACTAAAAATACTATAGAATAACACAAGACGTGTCAGAAAGTGTAACGCGCAATATGGCGGAATAAGTCCCGCCTTCTAAATAAGAGCCAATCGCCGACTGGTAAAGTCATCGCGAAACTGCAGCGGCCGTTAGAAGCACCGGTTTCTATAGAAACAGTCAGACTAGCGCCTCCAACATGAGGCACAAGTGACGCGCATTTAGGTCTGCGCATGCGCTTTAGCTTGATCCAGCATAAAAATACATTTTTTTTTGTCATGATTCGAGCGTTTGGAAAAAAAAAAAATTATGAGACAGTTGTTGTCAGATTTCATCGGTGATTTCAAATATGAAATTTAATCGAAAGCTTGGCAAACAGCTTTAGAGCTGCATGATGCCCAGGATGCCCGAGAGGCGTTTCAAAGATGGCCGCCGAGTGAAATGACTTGTCTTAAAGGGACTTTGATATAAACTTGACAGTACAGTCGGCAATACAGGATGCTCAATGTTAGAGCTATGTAAACAGGTTGCATGCTGCGTTTATCCAATCAATGACACTGACATCGCAAATATGCAAATTAACCCATGGTTTAGGAATGTACAATATGAAACATCAGTTTATGAATACTCAGGATTAATTGTTAACCCCGGGTAAACAAATGTTGCTGTTTGAGCATAAACAACATGTGCGAAGTTACGATGCTCAAAGTTCAATGCAGGGAGATATTTTCTTGAACAGAAATCACTTTTTAAGGACTACAAAAAATGGCTGGTAGGGACTACAACAAGCTTCTTCCCCGGTTGGTGACATCACAAACCCCAAAATTTACATAAACCCTGTCCTCGGGAACAGGGTGTGAGGCCATGTTGGGCTGCTTTAGAGAAGAGGAAGAGTTGTTGTAGTAGAGTTTTGTTACCATGCAGGCCCGGCTCCACGGGGGGGCCAGGGTGGGCCTGGCCCACCCAATCAGAGGCTTGGCCCACCCTGGCCCCACACCACATAACAGCCAATCACAAAATTAGTGTGATATTCAATTCAGCTCCAGACCAAGCTGCAACCTCCCCCTTAGTAGTGCTGCTAAAATATATATTTTTTCTAAACATGTCTCTAAAATATGTTAAACCGTTCAATACCGCTTCTCTACAGTATCCATATGACAGCGAGTTCACGCACATCGCAGCCTCCTGTCACTCACTCAGCGCAGCGGCAGGCCTCGAGACTCTCGTTCGGTCCGGTTGAAGCGTTTTTGTTATGATAACAACTGATACGACAACTTTAGCATTCGTTCATTCAGTGTTTCCCATTAATGACCCTGTGCGCCGCCACCGTTTCATAATGAACCGAAAATTTAAAACATAAATGGTCTCTACATTGTATTTTGCCAATGAACTAAAATCGAAACCGTAATGGCTTTGTGCCTTAATAAAGCACCAAAATATATACAGTGATTAAGTATATACTATTTAGTCTGTGCTGCGTGTTTTAAAGAGAAGCGCGCACTTTGCTCACACGATCAGCTGGCGATTTGGTGATCAAAATTAAAGCTCAAGGATTAGAAATTGGCTACAAACTAGTATTTTAATTTTCCTATACGTTGTGTAAAGTAGCCTAACCAATAAATATATATATATATATATATATATATATATATATATATATATATATATATATATATATTAGATTGCATTTGTTACAATAGCCTATATGGATATTACTGTCATATGTATAATTATATAGGCCTAAAACATTATTATATTATTATTTTATTGTTATAATTGTTTGGCATCCTAAAACACCTAAAACGATGTAGACTTTATATCACAATTAAAAATATGTTTGAACCCTCTTTAATGTCCAGGTACAAGTCAATGTTGTTTCTTTGGTCAATTTGCACACTGTACTGGGTTGAAGCTCTTAATTTTGAGCTTCCAAAGTGCACCAGATTGATGCATTTAACCTTAAAATGTACAAAATTTTCTTACGGGGGTGCATGCCCCCGGACCCCCCTAGAGGAGGTATTGGACAAAAGTTCTAATTTCGTACAGTATAAACAGCTCGTGCAAAAAAATTAAAATAATAAATGTTGCAAATATTATTTGTGTTATCTCACATTATATTTTGTAATGTGATTTTTCAAAATAGTATAATAGTTTATAACAATAACAATAACAAACAACCCTAACAATTTCCTTATCTATATCAATAGACATGTGAGATTAAAGCATTAAAGCCCCCCACCAATCCGACCGGCCCACCTGGAATATCATTTGGCCCACCTTTCATCTCATATCTGGAGCCGGGCCTGTTACCATGCCGTCATTTTACACCATTTTACACGCTGGGGAGGTGGTGGGATGCTGGAAGAATCGTCACAGGGACGGCGCAATGACTGCTGCTTATAAATGTTTATAATGATGATTAACAGGACTTAATGCTTAGGCTCCTCCCGAACCTACTTTAAAGGCTGCTATCACTAGACCTAATGGACAGAGACAATATGCTTTTACACATGCTGTTCACATTCACATAACCAACGCGGATATGCACCAAGATGGGCATTTTGACATAACTGTGTGTGTATTTGAATGTTTATGTATAATAAACCGTGAAAATTTGACACTCGTGAGAGGCGGCTATGTGTGCGCTTTGGCTGACTGAAGACCGTCTATACTGAATAGTCTATACTGTCCATGTTTGTTTAATAATTCCTCGAGTCTGATGAAGAATTAGCTGGTTTATTTAATCAGCCAGCTGTGACTGCATGAACACTTGTGTCACTTTGTTTACCAACAATAGCAAACACACGTGCCACCATGGACATGGCGTGTGCTGTGTGCAGGCCCACCGACTCATTCATGAAGCCTGTTTACAGGCACATAAGAGATCCAGATAAAACTCCATCACACAACGGCCCTATTCTTTGCTCCACGACTCCACCTCCAGATGAGGACTGCAGATGGGTCAGTGGCCCTGTCCTTCTTGGAGATGTCACAGGCACAGAGCTCGAGAACACAGCCACTCTTTCACATGTCCTCCTCTGCATAACCCTGGTGCCGCCCAGCACAAGAGCAGTGTCGCCTGAACATCACACTGGAATGGCTGCTCCTCCCCGGTTATCAGTCCTCCGCTGGATCCTCCTCCTCACCATTTCAGGTAAGAAACACGCTATAAAATTAAAAGTTATGTAAGGCATGATAATGTGTTGTGAGAGATTATAACAGAAGTAATGATCTAAAACAACTGAAAATACATGGCAAAAAATTATTTTCATATAATTTTTCAGTAAGAATATTGAAATATACTTTAAACAAGGTAAACTTACAAAATAGCATGAGATATGAAAGATATTTTTAGCATTAGCAATTTTTGATAGATAAACGGTGTAAAACAGTGTAGGAGAATGACAGGGGTGAGAAGGAATTGTTGAATTATGTTGTTATTTTTGTTTTGTTTTGCACTCAAAAAGTATTCTCATCACTTCATAACATTAAGGTTGAACCACTGAACTCATGTTGAAAATTTTAACTATGTATTTACTACTTCTCTGGACCTTGAATGTGGTAATAACAGTGCTTTCTATGGGGGATAAAAAAAAAACCTCTCAGATTTCATTAAAAATATCTTAATTTGTGTCTTACGGGTGTAGAACGACATGAAGGTGAATAATTAATGACAGAAATTTCATATTTGGGTGAACTAACCCTTTAAGTTTATTTTTGGTTTATGCTTAAAACAAAAAAAATGCTAATGAGGCATTATAAATTTATCTTGTTCTAAGGCTATTAAAATATTTTTACTCCAATATTTAACCCAAGGCTTGGCTCAAGCTCAGAGCTCAACCCCCCTATAAAGGTACTACGTGGAGGGAAAATAAGAGAAATAGAGGAGGAGATGGGGAGGTGGTGGGATGCCGGAAGAATAGCTGGGACGGCGCTGCTTATAAACTTATAATGATGATTAACAGGACTTAATGATTAGGCTCCTCCCGAACCTATGTTTGGAACTTCATTTAAAATATAGCAAAACAAGTGTTAAAACAACTAAACATCAAGATGTTTCTTAGTATTCCCAGACAGCAACATAGTGTTGGTCCAGATCCGGCCCACATCTGGTATGTGTGGATTCCACGAGGGGCCAGATGTGGTCCGGATCTGGGCCGACAATATGTTGCTGTCCGGGTTTGGTTATTTTTATAATCTTTCTACACTGTAAAAAAAGATGGTTCTTTGATGGTTCTTTGAAGGTTCTATTTAGAACCCTTTACATGCTGAAATGGTTCTTTTTGTTAGAGTGTAGGGTTCTTTTTCCCGCCTTTTTGTTTTTCAAATCTGTAACTGTCAAAGCCACATCATTACTAGTTTTCTGGAGCTTAGCTATTCAATTACATAGACTGTCAACACACTCTCAACAGGTAAATGATTTCTTTCTTAAAATGTCTACAAATTTTAACTTTCAAATTGTAACTGGTTTCCTACCAATCACCTTTATCACACTATTGAGCTCCTATAGCACTTTCAAAGCATGGTTCTGTATGGAACCTTATAAAAAGGGTTCTATTTAGCACCAAAAAAGGTTCTGCTATTGTACAAGCCAAAGAACCCTAATTTGGTTCTGTTTAGAACCATTTTTCGTTAGAGTGTAGTAATACCAAGCTCTAAAATATTTTATTGAGTGTGTATGTGCGTATGGGGGGTGGCTTTAAATATTGTTGTGGACAATGGAGTGTCCTTGAAGTCAAAGAGGTCCACTGCACTAATAGAATTTATCCACATTCGATTCTAAAGGAACCTCTGACATGTTGCTAATTTTTGTGCCACGCAGCTGACAGGTGCTCCGTGTTGGCGTTTCACGTGACGGAGGGCAGCACAGTGATTTTGTCATGTCATTACTCAGTGAAGCACCATGGCCTCAGCCACGTCTGCTGGGGACGGGATTGTGGAACGTTCTGGTGCAACGACATCATCGTACAAACAGATGAGTACGGCGTCATCTCCAAAGTCTCCGACAGGTACAGGCTCATTGGAGACGTTCTGTCAGGACAAATGGACCTTGGGATCCAAAGAATACAGAAGTCGGACAGTGGGCCGTATTGCTGTAGAGTGGACATAGAAGGATTTTTCAATGATAAGAAGGTGTCCTACACATTGAGGGTCACGAAAGGCAAGTCATACAGATGCTTTAAATTTGAAGAGCAACATTTGGAGAGCTTCATATTTGAATAAATCTTCATGTATGTTCATTTCTGAAGCCCCAACGACTGTGCCTCCAACAACCACAACCCCGATTACTACAGAACCACAGGACACGCAGACAGGTGAGAGGCATTTTAATGCAAGACACTATAGGGTATGTCTTAAAGGATTAGTTCACTTCTGAATGAAAATTTCCTGATAATTTACTCACCCCGAATGTCCTCCAAGATGTTCATGTCTTTCTTTCTTCAGTCGAAAAGAAATTAAAGGTCCCGTTTTTCGTGTTTTTTTTGAAGCTTTGATTGTGTTTATAGTGTGCAATATAACATGTGTTCATGTTTCGCGTGTAAAAAAACACAGTATTTTTCACATAATTTACTTATCTGTATACTGCTGTTTCCACTGTCATAAAAACGGGCTGATGACTTCCTTGTTCTATGAAGTCCCTCCTTCAGAAATACGTAACGAGTTCTGATTGTGCCAGCGGTTCCTGTGTTGTGATTCGACAGCAGCTTAGCGCTCCTTACCCGGAAAGGTCACGGCTCTTACCATAACGTGGAGATGCACGCGCTCAGTGTTATTGTAAACATGTCTTTAATTTTACCCTATCAATTTGAGCCGGAATCAGACCCGGTGATTGGACTGCGGGATGAAAATAACAGCGTTTCGACGACATGGCGACAAACACACTCTACAAACGCAACTCTTGTGTATTCCTGTGGGCGGAGGTTAGTCAAAAAACTGTTTTAGTGACGTCATTAAAGAAGGAAGTAGAGGGATGTAGTCCAAACTGGCCGTTCGATGTAGGCGACTTCTGTTAAATAAAATATCTCGCTTGGCATTGAACTTTGAGCTTTAAAATTTTACAGATTTTATTTATACTCTAACAACAACATTACACACTAACTAAAGTTTAAAACATGGGATCACGAAGAACGGGACCTTTAAGGTTTTTGAGGAAAACATTTCAGGATTTTTCTCTATATAGTGGACTTCAACAGGGTTCAACAGATTGAAGGTCCAAATTACAGTTTCAGTGCAGCTTCAAAGGGCTCTACATGATCCTAGACGAGGAATAAGGGTCTTATCCAGCAAAACGATCTGTCATTTTTCTAAAAATATTTTTTAATTTATATACTTTTTAACCACAAATGCTCATCTTGCACTAGCTCTGCGATGCGCCACGCATTACATAATCACATTGGAAAGGTCACGCATGACGTAGGTGGAAGTACCCCGGTAGGGCGAAAAACTTAATCTAATTTTCTCCTCCAACTTCAAAATCGTCCAATATCATTGTTTTACCTTTTTTTGTAAAGGGCATTTGGCTTAATCTTTGCACGTTCGCTTTGTAGACACTGGACACACTGTAGACACTTTCGCCTACATCATGCATGACCTTTGTAACGTGATTACGTCATGCGTATGGATCACAGAGCAGTGCAAGACGAGCATTTGTGGTTAAAAAGTATATACTTTTTTTTTTTTTTTTTTTTTTTTAGAAAATGGCAGATCTTTTAGCTAGATAAGATCGTTATTCCAGGTCTTCTAGGATCGTGTAGAGCCTTTTGAAGCTACATAGAAACTGCAATTTGGACCTTCAACCCGTTAAACCCTGTTGAAGTCCACTATATGGAGAAAAATCCTGGAATGTTTTTTTCTCAAAAACCTTAATTTCTTTTCGACTGAAGAAAGAAAGACATGAACATCTTGGATGACATGGGGGTGAGTAAATTATCAGGAAATTTTCATTCAGAAGTGAACTAATCCTTTAAGAATGATTTTGTATTAGAAGTATGTGAAATGTTATGTGTAAATATGCATTATGTAGTTAAATATGCACTAATTTGCATAAATCTCCAGAACAGAAATATGAACATTAGATGAAGCCAGGTTCAAAATATGTTGACAAGGTTTTGACAGAGGTAATTTTGGACATCTTTTTTATCACTCCATAAATCAGAAAATACTGTCAACAGCTAGAAAAAAAACACACCCTATTTTAGGAAACAGTTCAATGATCATGATGAACACACCCCTCTGTACAAACCCCTCTGTAAAAACCTTTCTTTCTCAGAGCAGGAGGGGGAAAAAAACTCATTTTGAGAAAATGGTTTTAAACATATGTATTGTCATTAAATTCGACAGATGAGAATAGAACATGTTTAATCAAACAAACACTTAAATGTGCATTTTGGATGTTTTCTTTCAACTAGTCTAAAAGAAGACAAGTTATAGATGCAAACTTGCCCAAAATATCAAAATTGACCAGTGCATGAAAAAACTGTGCTTTTTCCTTAACAAAATAATTTCTGTTAACAGCTAATTCCGTTATACTTGATTTGCAAAGTAAGTGTTATCTAAGTTTTTCCTTAGACAAACCACAATACATGATGAATCACCAGTTGCATTTCAGTTCTTTTTTCTACTCATAAGAGTTCATCAGAGACCACATAGAGCAGCAACTCAAATGTCACAGACCCTTGTGGGTAGAGATAATGCTTCTCACGCGTCAACTGGCATTAGCAGCAAAAGCGATTTCCTGTGTTTCACTCTGAATTTCTTAGTGTCATCGCAGCCAGATCAGTCCAGAGGAGCAGATTCATCATTCTCTGACATTTCCTGGCAGAATGTCACGCATGTGCATTCTGGGGCTATGGTGAGTTACTGGTGCTCTGGCAAAACATGAACATATTTTATAAGGGTATCCCTCCACAATATATATATATATGTATCAAATATTTTTTTGATATTTATTTATATATTATAATATTTATTTTTCTTTTGAAATAGAAAAGAGTTCTTTTAACATGTAATTATTTCACAATATTGCTCTTTTACAAATAAATGCAGCTTGGTGAGCATTCAAATCTTATGTAAATCTTAAATTGTAAAATTGTAAATCTTACCATTCCCAAATAGTATTAAAGGGTTAGTTCACCCCAAAATGAAAATTCTGTCATTTATTACTCACCCTCATGTCGTTCCACACCCGTAAGACCTTCGTTCATCTTCAGAACACAAATTAAGATATTTTTGATGAAATCCGATGGCTCAGTGAGGCCTCCATTGACAGCAATGTTACTGCACTTCTCAAGATCCATAAAGCTACTAAAGACATATTTAAAACAGCTCATGTGACTACAGTGATTTAACCTTAATATTATAAAGCAACGAGAATACTTTTTGTGCGCCAAAAAACAAAACAAAATAACAACTTTTCAACAATATCTAGTGATGGCAGATTTCAAAACATTGCATTGAAGCTTCACAAATCTTTTGTTCTGAATCACTTATTTATTATTATTATTTAAAGGAACACTCCTCTTTTTTTGAAAATAGGCTCATTTTCCAACTCCCCTAGAGTTAAACAGTTGAGTTTTACCGTTTTCGAATCCATTCAGCCGATCTCTGGGTCTGATGGTACCACTTTTAGCATAGCTTAGCATAGTTCATTGAATCTGATTAGACCGTTAGCATCTCGCTCAAAAATGACAAGAGTTTTGATATTTTTCCTATTTAAAACTTGACTCTTCTGTAGTTACATCATGTACTAAGTTGAGATTTTCTTGGCCAATATGGCTAGGAACTATACTCTCATTCTGGCGTAATAATCAAGGAACTTTGCTGCCGTACCATTGGTGCAGCAGGCGCAATGATATCACGCACGTGCCTTGCAACCATGGAGACATTTGTGAGAGACGCTGCGTAATATCATTGCACCTGCTGCACCCATGGTACGGCAGCAAAGGTTTTTTTTGAGCGAGATGCTAACGGTCTAATCAGATTCAATTAACTATGCTAAGCTATGCTAAAAGTGGTACCGCCAGACCCGGAGATCGGCTGAATGGATTCGAAAACGGTAAAACTCAACTGTTTAACTCTTGGGGAGTTGGACAATGAGCCTATTTTCAAAAAAGTGGAGTGTTCCTTTAAGAAATAATATAAAAATATAAAGAGATATAAAAAGTTGGGTGGAAGTATAACATTTATGTCTTTGAGGAACTGAGACTGTTTTATGACAGCTGCTTTTTTAAACATTGTGTTTTAGCTGAATTGAAACCTTAAATTACAACTTTAAAGAATGAAACCCTTCTGAATTTGTGATTTAAAGATGGAAGAGCCGATCTCTAGGATCACACTACAGATAAACATCCCGGTGCTGTCTCTGTCTCTCAGTCTGCTACTGCTCCTCCTGGGCGCTCTGGCCCTTTTGACCGTCAAGCGTACGTATAACTATGAATCTACTGGATATTTGTTTAATTACGTTTTTATAATGAGTAAAATGTATATTCTGATTCAGGTGGCCTTTATGGGAAGGCGTTTGACAGTGGGTGGTAAGTGTGATTCACTTCGAGAATACTATGCTGTTTGAAATGCAGTGTCATCACGATGAGTGCTGTGTTTTGATCCTCAGTTTCTCAAAGGAGCCCCGACACATTATTTATGAAATACGCACAAGAAGACCAGTGGAGGAGAACATCTACACCCTGGAATAGGAAACAAAAACCACCTGATTCTCGTTGTTACTCATATACAGACATTCACACAACCTGCAAGTCTTTAATATCATTCAGTTTTTGGTTTGAGAAAGGGATAGTTCGCTCAAAAATGGGTAGAGCTGGTGATATTCTAAAACATAAATTAAAATAAATGTGTATTTTGTAAGATAATGACAAACTTTTCATTTTTTGTGACCTATCCCTTTAAGTAAAAAAAGAATTATAGAAATGTATATGCCTACACATCTTTTTCTTGTTCCTTACATATAACATTTCATTAAAAAATTATGTTAAAGTGGAATATTTACTATTGATTTTGTTCACTTGTTTGTTGTTTTTGTTGTTGTCACATTTAAAGGTGCTAAAGAGGATGTTTTGTTTTATACATTTTTGCAATATTACTTGAAACTGTCTTTACTAACTGATAAAAGACTATTTATTAGGTGCACTGAAAGGAATAATATTAATATACATAATCTGTGCACGAGGTAGGGCCTTAAAAACATCAGCCTATCGTTTACGCGATCATCGCGTAGACGATTGGGCCTCTGGCTTGTCAATCACTGCCGTGACGTTCCTTGTGAGAGACGAGCGCGGCTGCGCGCTCCAGTAACTTTCCACACTCCACAGGCACCGCATGCAATGTTTTTGTCAGGAGACAGGAGTAACAACTGCAGATTATGAGTTACCTGCGGTGAGTCCGACATAATGAATCCAAAAAACACGACACAGTGAATGCCGGTGGTAAACACTCGTGTTCCAATACGAGTGTTTACGAGTTTTGGGAGGCGTTCCTTTGAAATGAGCTGTGAAGGAGGGGGGTTGTTCTTACGCATGCGCTCATTTCAAAAACTCAGTAACTCTTTGGATTCTCAGTCGACGAAAAAATCCTCTCTATCACCTTTAACTAACTGACTTTGTTCACACAACACCTTCCTCCCTAAAAATTTATATTTTTAATCCCTTTTGGGTGATGGTGACCGGCCTATACAAAACATTGCTTATAAATCTCTCAATATGCTGTTATTGCCAAATATTGCATTCAATGTTTTTATCAACTTGTTTTCTTTCAATTCTTTTTGTAACTAATAGATCATACTTTGGTCTGAGCTTATGCACTTCAGGATTTTTTTTTTTTTTTAGATGAATAAGCTTTTTTCATTTAAACATTGATAATCTGCATAAGCTCAGATCATTGTGGCCTGCTATAGAGTGCCTCAGGGATGACGCATTTTTGTAGGCAAAACCCGGAAGCGAGTTACCATTTTAGGACTTCCGGTTCCAACGCCGTCAAGTCTATGGGTTTTTTTGAAAGGGTTTTTGCTAAATCGCCTGAAATAAGGACTGTGGTTATAAAGCCTCTAAATACTTTGGCGTTTTGATCTATGACATAAATCACACCAGTTATAACCCACTTGTGATTTTTTAAACTTTTACTGTGTCTTAAAATCGGCGATTGCTAACAAATTGCTAAAAGGGACTACTTCCTCTGGCGGGGACTTTAGACGTCATCATTAAAAACGGGACATTTGGACAGCATTTCTCATGAAAAAGTGGATAAGTATTAATAACAGCGCAGATCATAATCAGCGAGCATGTTTTTAAATAAAGTTGCTTTCTAAATAAAGTTTGAGGAAGCTTGATGGTGGTGATGTTGATCCGCGACCATGGTGTGCTGTAGTCCGTTTATAGCCTGCTGTTAGCCTTTTATATCTGACGACTTCATTTAGGCTTCAAAATCTATAAATGTTGTGTTAACTTGTAAAGATTATCTTGATAGACAAAAAGTGTAAGTGTCATAACCCTTTGTTAAACACAGAGCTTATTTTCTGCGATTTTCCAAAAGTCTACGGGAAAAATGCATAGGCTTTCAACCGAGGGAACCCGTGCGCCACTAACTTCCGGGTTGGCAAACAAAAACGCGTCATCCCTGGGGCACTCTAATGTTCTAACAGAAAAAGAAATACAAAACCTGTGCTAATTAAAAGAAATCAAGTTGGCAAGAAGATTGAAGTCATTATTTGGTGATATAATGAGAGATTTAAAAAGCTATTTAAAAGGCCTTCAACACAGCACAAGGGCAAATTGTACAGTAAACCACTCTTTCAGTCTCTGTGCCACTTCATGATCTGCTGTGTAAGAGCATTTTTCACCACAAGATGGCAGACTTTTCTCAATTTCCAATATAACTGCTTTTTTGTTTTTAATGCTACCTTCACGTGCTCTCTGAATTATCGTACATGCGAATTTCTTAGGTAAAAATGCCACATGAACGCCCTCCCATTTCGAAACTTTAATGTGATAAGCTCGTAATCACGACTTCAGAAGTGGGAATTATCAAATTTCCGATAGCACGTGATAGACATAATCAGCCTGGCTTACCAGAAACTCCTTCGGTTTATTTTTGAGGTGTTCCAGCACAAGATGTCATCAAAAGTACAGTCTTTTTAGTAGACTACAGTGAACTAGTAGTAATGATGTTTGAATGTGCATATATCTAGTCTGTTTTTGAAATAATGCTTCAGTTGTTTTGTGTTTGTAAGACAGTTCAGTTGTTGGTTTGTATCAGTAGCGGCTCCTGGCCTTACATACATTTAGGTAGAGCAGATTCAGCGCTAGTTTATGATAACCATCTTTGTAAGATTTATATTCTAATCGCAGAACACATAATCCGCAGTGAGCACCACTTGCTACATTTTAATATATCCTGCTCACTTTACGACTTAAAATGGTCTAGAAAATCCGAAAAATATTTGTTGCATAGTGCTGAACACATTATTAATTCAGTGTATATAGAGGTAAATGTTTGGATGGATTCCTATAATCTTCAAGATTTACCTAAATCTTTCTAATAATACAAGAATATCTTCTTTAACCAAAATAATCAATGAGGATGTCATGCACCAAATTATTATTATTGTCCACAGGCTCTAGTCTCATTAATTGTAGTGTTATGTTTTAGACAGACTCTACAATGCATTGAAGTTTACAACCATGTAGATTTTTATTTACATATTTACAGTTTTGTTTTTGGGAAACAAAAAAATAGGTAATTATATAAGGCGCTATATAAATAAAGATGATTTTTAGATTGATTTTTAAAATTAAGCAAAAATGACTTAAAACGAAGCAGATGTGGCTGTGATGAAATGATGACTTCTTCCCAGTCTCGCAGTCTTGTGTTCTCGTTCAGACGTGGACAGGCTCTGAGTTCCCAGTCAGGTCGGAGTTGGATTTCAGGCTTCGGGTCAAGTCTCGAGCTCAAGTTGTTTCCTATCCAATACAAAGATTATATGAACAAGTCAACTCATGAATGATATTTTAGAGCTGATTTACAACAGAACTGAATTCTGTTTGCATCACTGATTCTGTTATTTGAATTTATTGAATTATAATGAAGGTGACTGGATTTGACTATAACAAGAACATTACAATGAACACACATTTGAAAATCTCACTTCAAATAATCCATAATTGAGGAGAAATGATAATAATCCTACTCTGTCTGTTACACTTCCTCACACCTGAAATCCCTGATTGAGTGAATCTCCTGAACTTCTTCAATCTAGATCATTCCTAATCCATTTGTGTTGTGACATCTGCTCTAACGTCAGCCGTTTAGTTGGATCCCGGGCTAGGCACTGGCTAATAAGATCACTGCATTCTGTACAAATTTTAATAGGAGAGAGTTAGTAAGTCATGACCATGTGACTTGGCACCTATGAAATCAGCATCTAAAACATGATTAATATAATGCAGAATGTTCCTTATCTTTACTTTAAGAGTGAAGTATGTAGTTTCTTCACTATACGTTGAGCTATATATAAAAAGTCTTCCATACTTCACCTTTAACTGTTTCTGTACAGAGCGTTTGATTTATGTGTGTGTGTTTATCAATGTTATCAATATTATTCACTCACCTCTGGATAACTTGGAGCTCTGAAATGTAACTGTGGCATGTTTGATTTCCCTTCTGTTGCGAAAAGGACGACAAGCGTTTACCATCTTATACAGCATCACTCCTAGAGCCCAGACATTTGCTGGGACGGCGTGGAATCGAGGATCTGTGAAGACTTCAGGTGGGCAGTGATCCTGTTTTCCTGTAAGCAAGACATTTGCATATTGTCGAGTTTTTTTAAAGCATCAAATTAGTAAGTCACTACATTCAGGTTTCCACACTCCCAAAATGCTCACCAACGTATACGTTGCTCTCGTAGCCATCACTACTGAATAGCTGACCGCAGCCAAAGTCTATCAGCTTGATCTCTAACGTGTGCTTCAACAGGAAATTGTCAGCATGAATGTCGTTGTGGAAAACATCGTGCTCGATGCAGTGTTGTGCTGCCAGCACAGCCTGACGCATGAAGACCCGAGCGATTGTTTCATCCAGCTGAGGATTGCGATCCATGAAGTCCAGCAAGCTCTCGCAGGGTTCCGGGTACTCCATGACCAGAGTGAATTTTCGAGGGTGTTCAAACCACTCGTAGAGTTGAATGACGAAGGGGCTTATGGGTTCTCGCCTCATCATTAGCAGCAGCGCCACTTCTGTAATGAGAGGTTCAGGATGCCCAGGCTAGAGAAAAGCAGTAGACAGAAGGTCAGCTGGGTAAAAATCTGAAGAAAACATCATTTTTACATGTACTTTTCTGTGATCTTTTTAGATACGTTCAAAAGAGCCTTTTCAGCTCAAAGTTATTTGGTGCCTCTAGGCTTATTTGTCAATCACATTTACACCTAATGCTTCCTACACGTGTATCAACTACAGTAATCTGCACTTAAACAACGAAATACATATTCAGGTTTTGGCCAACTTACGATATCAAGATAAAGAAAGTTGTCCAACTTCCGGATCCGTTTGATGGCAACCTGGAGAAAAAAACAAAAACTTAATAACAGTATTCAAACCTTGTATTAAAGTATTAAACCATCTGTACATCTTTTTAAATATGATTTGATGCATGCAAGAGCAAAATGTTTGTACAATTCAGTAAGATTTACCTTTTTGCCATCAAATTTGCGTGTTCCCTCGAACACACTGCCAAATGTTCCGGATCCAATCATCTTTCCCACATAGTAGAGAGACTCAAAGGACTCTGAAAAACAAACAGAAAAATATGAGAAATATATGAGCTTGTTAGATCCATTGTTTATTTAAAAGAATATCATTGCTGGTTGTGTCGAGAAAATAACATTAATATTCTATGAAAATGAGCCTTAAAATATTTTTAGTGGAAACAAGACATCGGATATTAAGATGTTAAACACTTGAAGCAGTTATGCAGGAAATAGTAAAATCTCTATCTGAACACTTTACACTGTCCAGCCTTATTTCAGCCTCACCTGTGGAGCTCTTGGTCACAGGAGAAGCTTCCCTGGCTCCCGGAGCAGTTCGGCCATGTGAAGTCTCTGTTGGCTCAACAGGAACCTGACCTGGCAGCGGAGGACACGTCCACCCTTCGAGGCTGTCGGACCTGGACAAACAGCAGCTGCTGCAACTGCCCTGTTCGCTTGGGCTATCCGAAACATCACCACTCCACCTCCATTCGACGCTGTACGAGCCTCTGCTGCTGAGGCTGATGGACTCTCTGCTGAACGGCCTCACTAAATTGTCCTCAGAGAGGGAATCTGTGGAAGCAGTTCAGCCATTGAATATAGAAACAGAAATTGAGCCATAATTTCTTTATTAAAGGCCAATTCTGACCTCTGCGAGAGAGTTTAGATGAAGTGGACGGGTGTCCATCATCTGGCCTCTGCTGGCTGCCGCTCTGCCACTCCCTCCTCCGGTGATCCTGACCTGAGGACACAGAAACAGACAAATCAGAAGACAGAGGTGTTAAATATCCAGGAAGCTCCTGGATCGAGTCTGGCAGCGAATCCTGATCACAGTCATCAGAACCGGGTCTCCAAACCAAATGTTTTAATAATAATCAATAATCAATGTCAGTGGCCAATTACAAATAGTTACTATAGTCACTCAAATTGAAAGGTTTATTTCATATGCAAGGAATAGGAATCAAATACACGTGATCACTTAGCTGGGAAAATTGGGGGATCAAATGGGTTACCCGACACAAGTTTCTTCATATTAATTTATATTTCATATTTTTTATATTTATTCATATTTAATTTCATATTATATTTATACTTCATATTAATTAAGTCAGTCATTTTTGGGGGTAGGATTGTAGCAAAATTCCAAATAAATAGATTATGATCCACAAAAAAACATAAAGATATTCACAAAAAAACAATCGTTTCCACAAATGAATAGAATGAGATTCACAACTATATGTTAGGAGTTTCACAAAAAATAATTGAATTCACAAATAAATAAAATGAGATTTACTAATAAAAAACATATTCACAAATATGTTTTTATGTCACAAGCACAACTCTGCCTGCATTTATTTGTGAATCACCACCTGTACATTCGTGAATTGCTTTCTGTGCATTTGTGGATTTTGAAACAATTCTAGTGTCAAGACCTCAGACAAATCCACAAATTGGTCGACTCCACCCACTGACTACTCAAGCCAATCAGATAACGACCACGTGGCGTTGACCAATCACAGCACACTTTCGCTACAACCAATCACGTATTGCTTTACAATCGGAGCGGGAACAGACTCCGAAAGGAGCTCCATAATATTTCACCATGGGCGCTTGTTCGAATTGAGCTGAAGCTGTTTGCGTGTAAAAGACTTCAACAGACTTCATTGTGATTGATCTTTAAATTTGTTTTGTACATATTGTTGTTGGTGTAATTATATAAGGTCTGCATTATCCGTCTTACAAAGAGGGACTCTCTTATTTTGATGGGTATTATGGTCTGAGTGTTACTGATCACTGCAGTAATGAACAAGAGAACGTGTCGTGCACATTATTATGGTTCATCTGAGTTTTCTTACGGATAGAAAGTTTACCAGTTTGTTAAGCAACCCTGAAAAGGCATAAGCTCTTACAGTCATTGTCTGGAGTTAAAAACGGACATTTCATGGTAGCTGATGTACAATAAAACTTCATGAAACTCGTCAGTAAATTTTCAGATCCCCAGCTATAACACCTCTACCTGACGCGAGCGAGCGGCGCGGCACAGCGCGAGGCAGCAAATAGAAGGCATTATAAACAAACGGATTACATTAGTGTCCACGTAGCTCTACTGTCTACAAGCAGCACGGTGAGAAACGACGAGTCAGTGGCAGTAAACAGATTTCCCGTTTTACACTAGCTATAATACCACACTTGCACGTATAATACCAACTATGAGCCTGAATGAGCTTCAGTGATGTACCAGTTTTAGGCTACGAGCCTCGGAATCACTGCACCTATGGTTTGGGATAATGCAAATAAAGAGGTTGCAATGCTGAAAAAAAAAAAACTTAACTTTTTCTAAATTACTTTTACAATAAAAAAAAAGTATAATTCATCTGAAACATTTTCGTGATCAAGTGTTTGACTGCATTGACACAGTCTAATGGTCTAACGAAATATACATTTTAAACCTCTTTTTACTGTACCATTGTTTAAGAACCCTCTACTTCATATCTAAGCCAATGCAGGACGAGACCGCACCGATTGTAAGCAAAACGTGATTGGTTGTAGCGAAAGATAACATTAATATTCTCTGAAAACGAGCCTTAAGATATTTTTAGTGGAAACAAGACATCAATACTGTTTAAAATAGTGTTGGAGAGATTTACCATTATATGGCTTGACGCCAGAGCGATCTGGTGCAGGTGATGACGGCTCAGGATCAATCTCAAACTCCAGATCTGATGGATTTACATTTGGCCACATAAATGTGTTTCCGCAAAATGGAAGTTCACGTCACCGAAAGCAACAAATATGAGTTGCATTTTATTGCTCATCAGCTAATTTCAAAATTAAAGACCAAAATAGGAGAGAGCATGCCAACAGCACTGGTAAGATCAGGGCCGTCCAAACTTTTTTAAAAGGGGGCCAGATTCGATGCTGTGGACACATCAAAGGGCTGGTTCCTGTTCTATTATATTATATTATATTATATATTGTTTTGTTTCTCGAAAACAAGTAGCCTGAGATAGCACACAGATGTAAATTTAATACACAAACATTATCTGTTAAACTTTTATCAACCTCATTTTTAAAGGGTGAAATTTAAATATTATTACTGAGTTAGAACCAAAGACTACAGAATAACACAAGACGTATTGTTTTGAATGGGAGAAAGTGCAATGCGAAATATGGCGGAATTAGTCCCGCCTTCCAAATAAGAGTATCACCGATTGGTAAAGTCATCGCGTCACTGCAGCAGCCGTTAGAAGCTCCGGTTCCTATAAAAGCTGTCCGATCAGAGAAAACACATGAAGTGACTTTCTCAATGGTTTACGTTCACTTAAAATGCACAATATGCACAATCCCACGCCAAAATTCAAGCCCTGTAACACCAACAGCATTCATCTGGAGCAAATGAAACGCGTGAGTGAGGGGAGGTGGGTTTGTGATATATACAGGTGCTGGTCATATAATTAGAATATCATCAAAAAGTTGATTTATTTCACACTAATTCCATTCAACAAGTGAAACTTGTATATTATATTCATTCATTACACACAGACTGATATATTTCAAATGTTTATTTCTTTTAATTTTGATGATTATAACTGACAACTAAGGAAAATCCCAAATTCAGTATCTCAGAAAATTAGAATATTACTTAAGACCAATACAAAGAAAGGATTTTTAGAAATCTTGGCCAACTGAAAAGTATGAACATGAAAAGTATGAGCATGTACAGCACTCAATACTTAGTTGGGGCTCCTTTTGCCTGAATTACTGCAGCAATGCGGCGTGGCATGGAGTTGATCAGTCTGTGGCACTGTTCAGGTGTTATGAGAACCCAGGTTGCTCTGATAGTGGCCTTCAGCTCTTCTGCATTGTTGGGTCTGGCATATCGCATCTTCCTCTTCACAATACCCCATAGATTTTCTATGGGGTTAAGGTCAGGCGAGTTTGCTGGCCAGTTAAGAACAGGGATACCATGGTCCTTAAACCAGGTACTGGTAGCTTTGGCACTGTGTGCAGGTGGCAAGTCCTGTTGGAAAATGAAATCTGCATCTCCATAAAGTTGGTCAGCAGCAGGAAGCATGAAGTGCTCTAAAACTTCCTGGTATACGGCTGCGTTGACCTTGGACCTCAGAAAACACAGTGGACCAACACCAGCAGATGACATGGCACCCTAAACCATCACTGACTGTGGAAACTTTACACTGGACCTCAAGCAACGTGGATTGTGTGCCTCTCCTCTCTTCCTCCAGACTCTGGGACCCTGATTTCCAAAGGAAATGCAAAATTTACTTTCATCAGAGAACATAACTTTGGATCACTCAGCAGCAGTCCAGTCCTTTTTGTCTTTAGCCCAGGCGAGATGCTTCTGACGCTATCTGTTGTTCAAGAGTGGCTTGACACAAGGAATGCGACAGCTGAAACCCATGTCTTGCATACGTCTGTGCGTAGTGGTTCTTGAAGCACTGACTCCAGCTGCGGTCCACTCTTTGTGAATCTCCCCCACATTTTTGAATGGATTTTGTTTCACAATCCTCTCCAGGGTGCGGTTATCCCTATTGCTTGTACACTTTTTTCTACCACATCTTTTCCTTCCCTTCGCCTCTATTAATGTGCTTGGACACAGAGCTCTGTGAACAGCCAGCCTCTTTTGCAATGACCTTTTGTGTCTTACCCTCCTTGTGCAAGGTGTCACTGGTCGTCTTTTGGACAACTGTCAAGTCAGCAGTCTTCCCCATGATTGTGTAGCCTACAGAACTAAACTGAGAGACCATTTAAAGGCCTTTGCAGGTGTTTTGAGTTAATTAGCTGATTAGAGTGTGGCACCAGGTGTCTTCAATATTGAACCTTTTCACAATATTTTCTGAGATACTGAATTTTGGATTTTCCTTAGTTGTCAGTTATAATCATCAAAATTAAAAGAAATAAACATTTGATATATATTAGTCTGTGTGTAATGAATGAATATAATATACAAGTTTCACTTTTTGAATTAGTGAAATAAATCAACTTTTTGATGATATTCTAATTATATGACCAGCACCTGTATATCTATCCCCTATTGAATAAAAAAAAAAATATCTAATGCTTGGCAGGTCTTAAAATTTGGAAAATAAAACCTCAGATGAACAATAACACATGACATACATCACACTACATCATAATTTATTTAGCATAAGTAAAGCCAAAATGGAAAGCATGCGTGACAAACTTAGGACACCCTATGATTCAATTGCTTGTACATCTACTTTTAGTAGCAATAACTTTAAGTAATTATTTTCTGTATGACTTTATTAGTCTCTCACATCATTCTGGATGAATTTTCGCCCACTCTTTTCTACAATGTTGCTCCAGTTTATTGAGGTTTGTGGGTATTTGTTTATCACAGCTCTCGCCACAGCATTTCAGCCAGGTTGAGGTCCAGACTTAACTGGGTCATTGCAACACCTTGATTCTTTTCTTTTTCAGCCATTCTGGTTTCACCATTTCCTGGTGATCTTCAGATTATTGTACAGTTGCATGACCCGATTTTAGCCAAGCTTTAGCTGTCGGACAGACAGCCTCACATATGATTCTAGAATACTTTGGTATACAGAGGAGTTCATGGTCTGTGAGGTGCCCAGGGCCCATGGCTACAAAACAAGCCCAAAATCATCACCCCTCCACCAGCATGCTTTACTTTTGGTTTGAGGTGTTTGTGCTGATATGTTCTTTTGGTTTTGACCAAACTTGGCACTGTGCATTATGGTCAAACATCTACACTTTGGTCTCGTCTGCCAAAAGAACATTGTTCTAGAAGCCTTATGGTTTGTTTAGATACAACTTTGTAAACCTAAGCTATGCTGCCATATTCTTTTTAGAATGATGAGGCTTTCTCCCTGCAACCCTTCCAAACAAGCCATACTTTTTCTAATTGTATTGTCTTAAACTTTATCATTAACATGTTAACTGAGGCTTGTGGAGTCTGAGGTGTAGTTCCTGGGTTGTTTGCAATTTACACGGTCTGATCTTGGGGTGAATTTGCTGGGACGTCCACTCCTGGGAAGACTGATGTCTATTTTGAATGTCTTCCACACTGCAAAAAATCAAAAGTTGAGAAAACTTAAAAGTTTAAGGCAACAAACTTCAACAGGTTTTTGAGTTTTCTCAACTTGCTATATTGTTTATACAACAAAAAGTTGAGAGAACTCAAAAATCTACAAAAACAAGTTGAGAAAACACAAAAATCTGCTGAAGTTTGTTGCCTTAAACTTTTAAGTTTTCTCAATTTTTGATTTTTGACAGTGCACTTGTAAATAATCTTCCTCACTGTAGAATGATGGACTTCAAATTGTTTGGAAATGGCATTGTAACCCTTCTCAGAATGATGGCAGCAACAGTTGCTTCTTTAAGATCATTGCTGATGTCTTTCCTCTTTTGCATTGTGTTAACACACATCTGAAGGCTCCAGACCAGCAAACTTCTGCTTTTATATATATATATCTCAAATATGTCAAATCTGCCCATACAAAGACAAGCTTAGAATGTTTTTTTGTTTGTTTGTTTTTAGTTTTTGGTTACAGATCTTTTTTTTTTTTTTTTTTGCAGTTGCAGTTGCAGGATATTAATTTACCTTAAGTAAACACAGTAAATTTGGATAAATACATTAAATTTACCTTCTTGGAACTGTAAATTCTGTTATTGACAATTAAACAAATAATAATTAGAATTCTGGGGATTAATTACCAAAACTAAAGTGAAGGAAAAGTTTTATCTTGTATTGATTTTATAAAATAGATCACCACCTGATGGTGCTATTGGGTCCTAAGAATTCACTATTGCAGATGCAAAAACACCTGGCTAAAATAATCAATAAAATGGGTTAAATCAAAAGTCAGCATATGACATTCTAAATTATGTCTCATAGGCCTTTTCAGTGAAAAATGCCAATTCACAACATAAATACATATTCCAACAAAAAACAAGTGATATGTTTATTCATAAAGGGAAGTGGCTCAGCTGTTCACACAGCATGAAGGGCTCTGCAGGCCTCAAGTCAGAGACATATGGTGACACGTGGCCAGAGGGTTCTGGCCTTTCATTTGCCTATAAATGCTATGTTGCCATTGTGCACAGTTAAAGAGGAAATATAGCGTGTCAGTTTTATCAAAAATGAGGAAAAACTTGAGCACCATGACAGGGTTGTGATCGCCAAAGACAGAGTTGAGACCATAGACTAAATTATAAACTATATTAAGAATCATCAGTCACAAAATGCTCAAATAATTGAATTTAAAATCAGCAAAAATGAAGGAAAGAGTGTCTAAAGAGTCACTGCAAAAGAAATGTACCATTTAACGATAGTTTCCACTGAAATATATTTAAGTAACATTACTACTGTTTTCAGTGTGGGAGCTCATTTAAATATTTATATATAAACAACAGGATGACATTACCTTGAATCAAGACTGCTGAGTTTGCCCCCAAACAGATTTTTAATACACCCACATTACTTCTACTGCGTAAGCAGCCAGGAAATGGAAATATGTGTGACAGGCAGGGGTATTGTATGACATCAAATAATTGTAATATAACTATATCTGAACATCCGTTTACAGGTTTGTGAATCAAACAAACTTTACAGCTACATCAAAGATGATATTCAGTGATGGAAGCACATTTACCAAGATATTTCCATGAACTAACCCCTAGACTCAAGAACAGGAGCAACTGAAAGCTTGCAACTCATAGTTTCCAGCTGTGGGTGTCGAATGTGAACAGTTCAGGGACTGAACCAGACACTCATGTTGCAGGTCACAATCTTCACATAAAAAACTTTATTTTCGCAAATGTGGTATTTTGTAATATCCCACAAATCAATCTGGGTGCTTGTTTTAAAATAGAGCATATACAAAAATTGCACAATTCAACCAGGTTTATTTTTAAAAAGTTGCAATTTGTATTTTTTTTAGACATGTATGGTTAAATTAAATTGATAAAAATAGCTTATCAGTCAAAATGCTAAATCTAAATGTAGTTTTTAAATCTATATTTAAACAATAAGCTAAATATTTAGCTGTGAAGCATCAACTAATGACAAATGAAGCTCTGAACCAAAAGATGAGACTACGTGACTCATAAAATTACAGTGTTTATTACAGCTTTAGTGAACATACAATTTGTGTTGTAAACTTAGCTGTCCATGGCCTGGTTTCACAGACAGGGCTTAAATTCAGCCAGGATTAGGCATTTGTTCAATTATTAAGTTGCTTTTATAAATGTTCCTTATAAAAATAAAAACCTTGATGGTGTGCATCTCAACACAAAACAATGGCACTGACATATTGTAAGATAGTTGCAAGAAAAAGTATGTGAACCACTTGCAGAATCTGTGAAAATGTGAATAATTTTAACAAAATAAAGGAGATAATACAAAATGCATGTTATGTTTTATTTAGTACTGTCCATGTTTACATATAATCCACAAGACAAAAAAAAATAGCTGAATTTATTAAAATAACCACATTCATAAGTAAGTGAACCATTGATTCTTAATACTGTGTGTGGTTACCTGATGATCTACGACTGTTTTTATGTTTTGTGATGGTTGTTCATGAGTCTCTTGTTTGTTCTGAGCAGTTAAACTGAGCTCTGTTCTTCAGAAAAATCCTCCAGGTCCTGCATATTCTTCAGTTTTCCAGCATCTTCTGCATATTTGAACCCTTTCCAGCAGTGACTGAATGATTTTGAGATCCGTCTTTTCACACTGAGGACAGCTGAGGGACTCAAACACAACTATTAAAAAAGGTTCAAACATTCACTGATGCTTCAGAAGGAAACATGATGCATTAAGAGTCGGGGGGTGAAAACTTTTGAACAAGATGAAGATGTCCAAATTTGTCTTATTTTGTTTAAATAGACATTTTTTTCATTTAGTACTGCCTTTCGGAAGCAACAGAAGATACTTGCATGTTTTGCGGAAGACAAATGAAATACAATTTACCTTGATCTTCAAATTCCAAATGTTTTCACCCCCCATCTATTAATGCACCATGTTTCCTTCTGGAGCATCAGTGAATGTTTGAACCTTTTTTAATAGTCGTGTTTGAGTCCCTCAGTCATCCTCAGTGTGAAAAGACGGATCTCAAAATCATTCAGTCACTGCTGGAAAGGGTTCAAATATGCAGAAGATGCTGGAAAACTGAAGAATATGCAGGACCTGGAGGATTTTTCTGAAGAACAGAGCTCAGTTTAACTGCTCAGAACAAACAGGAGACTCATGAACAACCATCACAAAACATAAAAACAGTCGTAGATCATCAGGTAACCACACACAGTATTGAGAATCAATGGTTCACATACTTATGAATGGGGTTATTTGAATAAATTCAGCTATTTTTTTGTCTTGTGGATTATATGTAAACATCTTTTTATGTAAAATATCTTACTCAGGAGAGTACTAAATAAAACATAACATGCATTTTGTATTATATCCTTTACTGGGTTAAAATTATTTACATTTTCACAGATTCTGCAAGTGGTTCACATACTTTTTCTTGAAATTGTATATTATTATTTCTGCTTGACAAGTAAGCAGTCATGATAGCAAGTCTACTACACTCTACACTTTGTTTAGGTTATTTTTCCAGTGTTTAGGTAGTTTTTGGATGACCCTTCTGGGTCAGACATAACAACCCAGGGGTTGAGTTGTTATTCGCGGGCCTTTTGCGATTTCTTCAGGAGAGAGCAGTGCAGCTCCGCGTCAAATTGGTGCATGTCTTCGGTAAATTACAGGTTTGTGTACGTTTTATTTTATCTACAAATTCGTTATTGTTCTGTATATCGTTTAATTTTATGCAAAGCAACATAAAGGGGCACGATGTGAGTCACCTAAACGAGTGTTGCGTCGGTCTTTTCGCGTGATGGATGCCTTGCATAAAATTGTATGATTTTATTCAAAAATGATACAGAATATAAATACTTAGGATGTTAAAATATGACATCAGAATTGTACACTGATTATTTATGGACAGGTTATGGAGTCAGTCATAGTATATTTCGCTACGAGTCAAATCCAAGGTGGCGGTCTGAAGTTACAGTTTCCCCGCCGAACGCGAGCCATCTCCGGCACGAGATCCAGCGCCTTTACGGTGGAAACTGGACAACAGAGACTGGTCGATTACGCTTGAATTACTTCTAAATGTTTATTTTTTTACTTCTACTATTTGTTAAACTAGCTTAAATGTAGGCAGTATATGTACTAAAAACGATATAAAATATGCTATACTATAAAATATGATCGAATATATCATGCATTTAAACCAGTGGTTGTGTGGAGTATTAAAAAAAAAATTAATCTGTAAACATTAATTCATGTATGAAGTTAAAATAAAACAATGCAACAGCAAAATACAACCCGATTTGCTGGGTAAAATTAACCCAACATGTGTTTTGTCCTATATTTACCCAGCCCACATTGGGTAGTTTTTAACCCAGTTTTTTTTTTTTTCCCCACAATGATTTTGCTTGTGTGACCTTGAAGTGTGACTGGCAGATGTTACACTTAATTCTAAGTGTTTCATCACCACTAAATGGCCATTTATCATAATTCCAAAACAAACATTGTGTTTTTAACAACACAATGTCCAAATGCTTATAGTCTACATTAATCTGAGGGGGCGAGGATGAATGATCATATATCAAGTAATATCTTGTTTTTTTCATGAAGGGGCTGTACTTCCCCTATTTGTCACAACAATCATTAACAGGAAGTCTATGGGGAAGTGGATGTCATTCTGAGTTTTCATACAGTGCTCTAGCGAATCCGGGGTGTTGTTTTTTTTTTTTTTTTTTTTGTATTCTTTGAAAATGTTGGTAGAATTTTGAGTAATTCTTCCACAACTTTATTTGAAACTGAGTGAATCTATCACTAAGAAATTGTCTGTTTTGGGTTCTTATTTGTTTTATTTTTCGTGGTTTGGCACCGGTCTCCTCGTGTTCTTGGTGGACATAGCGTCAGACACAGTGTGAATCCACTGTGAGAGTGGCAATTTTTTCAATGCTTGAAGTTATCTGGAATTTGATATTAATAAGCAAGTGTAGTAAATTTGGAACAATGAGTTTTGATAGTATTCCATCCAAATCGGAGGTTCTGAGCTGGGATTCACATCGGTTAGCAGACTTTCTGAAGAAAGTAAGTTGCTTTCTCTTTCCATCTTTTAAAGTGAAATTACATATGAATTGAAAATAAAAAAAATCTGCAGTAATTTAAGCATTATTAAATTGTTTATTTTATAGACCTTCAGCATACATGGTATGAATTTAATACTATTTAAAACACTGATAAATGAGAGACATTTGTTATGAAGTAGCACCAATGAAACTAAAATGGCACTGAATGTACTTTTACAGACCTATATTTGATATTAAATTATATGTAATATTACATCCTGTTGTTTATATATGTGAGATATGTGTATATGTGTGTGTGACCATGCATATTCATCTGACATAATTTCTTGTTCTTTATCTTTAGCGGAATCTGACTGGATGTGACAAGGTCATAACAAGACATAACATCAGTGGACAAAGGTTCCTGGTAAGTACCATTTAAAAATAGGCACTGGTTTTGCAGGATAACAGCCCAAATTTTGCATTTAGAAAGCAGAAATGTTCAGCCTACGCCATAATTTCGTGTCAAAATAATTTAGTATAGTTCTGGTCCTATGCAGTGTGATTTTTAGTTTAGTTTTTGTTTTTACATTTGGGAATTTTGTAGCTTTTAATTTTAAATGTTATATTTTATATATGGAGCACAGACCAAAATTTCCCTTTACAAAACAGATGTTTGTGGTCTGACTCAGTATAACATCATTGTTTCCCTTGATCCAACATTTCAGGAAGTGTTGTTAATAGAAACTAAAACTACTGAAAAATATTAGAACCCCTAATCGGTCTAAACAATAAAGTTATAGCTGTGTTATATATATATATATATATATATATATATATATATATATATATATATATATGTGTGTGTGTGTGTGTGTGTGTGTGTCAGTGGTCTCAAATCCCTGGAGGGCCACAGCTCTGCACAGTTTAGCTCCATCCAACTCCAACTCACAACTTCTTGGAAGTTTCTAGTTATCCTGAAGACCTTGATTAGCTGGATCAGGTGTGTTTGATTAGGGTTGGAGCAAAACTGTGCAGAGCTGTGGCCCTCCAGGAACTGAGTTTGAGACCACTGGTGTATGTGTGTGTGTGTGTGTGTGTATATATACACATGCATTCATATATATATATACACATAAAAATTGGTACTGTAATTATATATATATATATATATATATATATATATATATATATATATATATATATATATATATATATATATATATATATATATATGTAGCCTAAATTTTATATATATATATACACACATACACACACGCGCACAATGCTTAACAAAGACCACGTATCAAAAACAAAAAAATGTAATTTATTCACAAATAATCCCCCCCAGTTATATATTTTATTTTGTATGGCCTCCATTGGCCTTGATAATAGCTTGCATTCTTGCTGACATTGTTTGTATGTACTTTTCCACAGTCTCTGTTGACTTCCATATAGATTCTTGTTATTCTCAATAACTTGTGTAGCTTTTGATGAAACTTTTGTGCATATATTGTGCATTAGAAACACTACTGTGACTAAAGAGTTTACACTGATGTGGATTAACCATTACACAAACATTAAAATGATTTTGGTAAAGCTGCGGCAGCTGTGGCACAAACCTTACATTGGGTGGGGTGGGGGGTGATTTAAAACATTTGTTAAGCGCTATATATATATATATATATATATATATATATATATATATATATATATATATATGTGTGTGTATATAGTGCATATATATATATATATATATATATATATATATATATATATATGGATATATATGTATATATAAACACACTCACACTGTTTAATAAATGAATTGAAAATCAGACTGTATTTTTTTCTTTTTTTAGAGTATGACTGAAAATGACCTTCAAAAGTTCCCTAAGCTTCATGCGCCGTAAGTACTATTTTTTCTGCTTATTTTGTGTAATTGTCATTCTTTTTTCTTCATCTGTACAGGGTAAATCGCTAAAGTATTTTAGACAACTTTAGAATTTATATGGCTTAATAATATGGTAGATTAATTGATCATATTCACAGTATTTGCAGACACCTTTTATTTATTTAAAAAAACTGTAGCACATCATGTATTGTACATAGTAACAGTCTACAAACAGGTAAAAACATGCACGAACCCCATCGATGACATAGTAACATTAAGAGGAAATACTGCACAGGAAAGATAAACCAGAGAAGCAGATGTGGCAGGAACCATTGCGTTCATGCAGAAACTCTTTTGTAGAGCATGTTTGGTGTGAAGTGTTTGAAAACACCCACACCTGAATAACACTTAAATAAACAGATGTTATTGATTTTAGCCCAAAATCAAATTTGGTAATATATAAGCCACAGTGACTTTAGGAAAATATGATTGTTGTTAGTTTATTGAGCAGTGTCAGGTGCACAGAAAAGAGGACAGAAAAATTATGGCTCTGTTACCACATCCTGCCTGAGCTGAACCCTCAACCAGCACATAAAGCAATAATTACATGCTGAACTCTTAAAATGCCTACTAATCAATAACATGCCAGTAATGTTATTTACACTTTGAGGATTTGAAACTGGTGTTTCGTAATATTTTAGGATCATCTCCAAGATTTGTCAGGAAATCAACAAAGAGAAGAAGAGGTTCTTTCCACCTATTCCAGCAATAAGGCGAGTACTCTACCATCACAAATCTTGTGTTATACCTGAGATATAATATACACCACCGTTCAAAGTTTGGGGTTGGTAATATTTTTTTATGTTTTTGAAAAAAGTATTATGCTCACCAAGGCTGCAATTATTTGATCAAAAACACAGTGAAAACTGAGATATTGTGAAATATTATTACAATTCAGCGGTGCATTTCCCAAAAGCATACTTAGCCAACTAACATCACAAGTTCAGTCGTTATTAACATAGTTCAACGATTTGGTGTTTCCCGAAGCCATCGTTCAAACGAACATTCGCAAACTGCATTGCAAACTTGTGTGGGTGGAACGACAGCTCTCGGGCTGTGGTTAGAAGCATAGTTTCTTGATGTGTACTGTACTTAATAAATCATTATCTTGAGCAAAATAAGCAAGCTGACATGAAGTACAAAGTATATCTTTTATTCCGAATATATACAAATGTCATTTACATATTTTAGTTTGTCAAGAGATTTTAAAGAGTATGCATGTGCGTACGTGCTCTAGTACGTAAGAACAAGCCTATGATTTAATCTGGAAATAGAGGAAAATAACTGAGAAAAACGAGAATCTGTGTGACATCATTGACCAACGTGGCTGAACGGCAGGTTTGCGACAATACGGGTTCGGGAAACAGTCGTGACTAGCTGGTTGATTTGTTCAACGATGCATCGTACTATGGTAGTGAAGCAGTGAGTTACGTCGTTGTACAGGAAATGCACCCCAGAATAACTGTTTTCTATTTGAATATATATTTAAAAATGTAATGAATTTTCAGCATCATCTTCACATGATCTTTCAGAAATCATTCTAATAATATGTGGATTTGCTGCTCAAGAAACATTTATCACTATTATAAATGTTTAAAACAGTTGTGCTGCTTCGTATTTTTGTAAAAACCGTACTACATTTTTTTTTTTTTATGAATAGAAAGTTCAAAAGGACAGCATTTAAAACAAAAAAAATAGAAATCATTTTATAACATTATAAGTGTCTTTATTGTTTTGATCAATTTAATTCATCCTTGCTGAATAAAAGTATTAACTTCTTTCAAAAAAAAAAAAAAACTAACCCAAACATTTAGTTCTTGAACATTTAATTGGTTAGTTCACCCAAATAATGAACATTCTGTCATCATTTCCTTGCCCTCATGTGGTTCCAAACCTGTATGACTTTCTTTCTTCTGCAGAACATAAAAGAATGTTTTGAAGAATGTTATTTGAGGAACTCTTTTTTTGTCCTTACAATGGAAGTCAAATTGACATTCATTATATGAACACCAATAAATAAATAAATAAACAAGACATTTTTTCATAAAAACTTCACAGAAGAAGAAAAAATGTCAATTCAGTTATGGAACCACATGAGGGTGAATAAATGGAATGAATTCATCATTTAACTACCATATAGTGCATCAACTGTTAGTATGCGACTAATATTCCTTGTTGTTTTTTAAACAGGCCATCACAACCAGTTCCCAGCTTCCCACAACCACCAGGTATGATATAAAGTAGAATATATTCAGTGCTACAAGTTTGCTTTTAAAGATATTGTCTAGAAGTTTCCTGCTTTTACTATTTTCAGCTGACCAATTTGAGGATGAAGCGTGGGGCTCTGAAGAGTTTGTAAGTCTCTTATTTGTGTCTTAAACTGTTTTGAAGTGATCAGCATCACATTCAGTACACATGCATCACAATACACATGTGATTCTTTCCTCATTAAGGAAGATGACGATGACTACGAGGATCCTAATTCAGAAGATGATGATGCTAGCGGTGGAGACTATGAGTCCCCAGAGGGGTCAGACAGTGATAATGGCTATGAGCCTCCTCCAACTGAGCCTAAAGAAGACACGGCCCAGATCTGTCCTGCTAAACCCATGGAAAACAGCGATTATATTGGTATGCAAAAGTGGACACTTTTCAATCCTATTGCTGTCTCAGTCATTTGGAAATGTCATGATGGGATTCCTTTTTTTTTTTTATCAGATAATAACCGCACACGTGGAGCGAGCAGAAGCCAACCACCTGTGCCACCGGAGCGCCCGGGCCCCGGACCCTCTCTCCCTCCTGTGGAGCGGCCAAGTGTGAGTCTTTCATATTTCCAATCAGTATGTGTCCTGCTTTGTCTCCAATGTTCATTTTTGAGTCTTCTTTGCAATAAACTCTATATTATATATTCTGTAGGCTGGGCAACATCTGAGAGAAGAGCGGCCCCTAAAAAGACCGCCAGGTAAGAGAGTATGTTTATTGTCAGTCAAAGCTAATCTGGGTGTGATGTTGTTGAACTTATCCACCTTTTCTATATGTGGTTTCTACCATCCTGTGGTCTTGTAGCACCTGCTGTGGACCGCAGCACAAAGCCAGGAACTCTGGAAAGAAACCACCCTCCACCTGTAGCAGGTCACTGACACTCACACATTTATTTCTTTAACAACTTTGCTTCTTTGTAACTCTATTTCTTTGCTTTTTTAACAAACAATAACTGAGTAATAATGCAATTCAGATTACCTAAAGGCTAAAGGGAAGCTTTTTTCTAATAAAGGTTTATCAACCTTTATGTATTGTGTCTTCACAGGTGGAAGGGGCACTAGCTCGCTTGACAGAGTAAGTTTGATTTGTCCTACCTCCACATAGAAGCTGCCAAACATCTGCCTTAGTTTTTATCAGGGCTTGACATTAAAGGGGACCTATTATGCAAAATTCACTTTTGCATGGTGTTTGGCTATAAATGTGTGTTGGCAGTGTGTGTACACAACCACCCTATAATGATAAAAATCCAACCACTTTTTTTCTTTAATCCCCATAAATCATAAGCAGTGTCTCTGAACAAGCCGTTTCCAGATCCCTGGCAGTGTGACATCACATTAGCCACAGGCCCCAGCCACGAATGTTGACAGACACTGCCGTTTTAACATAGAACCGCCCTGAGCAAGTTCACCGAGAGTTTACACAGTCCGCCATTGCTGCACTGACAAGAATGTCTCCCAAGCGTTTTAGGTGTTCTGTAGCTGGATGGATTAATCCACATAGCTCTCTCCATTTACTCCCTAAATCTGAGCCGCTGAAGACGAGGTGGATTAATTTTGTTTTCGAAGAAAATGCTCCCTCAACTCTACCGAAATTCGTTTATGTCCGCGTGAATCATTTCACACTGGACTGCTTTGTGAATGAATGTCAATACAAAGGAACAATACAAAACAGAGGTTGTGCTAAAAATGTGTTACTCAAGGACAGATCAGTACAAACTGTTCATGATCCAGCTTACAGTCTCCAGAGTGATACTGGATACGACAGTAATAAAGCTGAGAGCACTTTATTACAGTTCATCGGAGTTGATTTACGGATATAAAGTTTACCAGTTTATTAAGCACCACCCGAAAAGGCATAAGGTCTTTATATACAGTGGGTACGGAAAGTATTCAGACCCCCTTACATTTTTCACTCTTTGTTATATTGCAGCCATTTGCTAAAATCAGTACACACAGCACCTCATATTGACAGAAAAACACAGAATTGTTGACATTTTTGCAGATTTATTAAAAAAGAAAAACTGAAATATCACATGGTCCTAAGTATTCAGACCCTTTGCTGTGACACTCATATATTTAACTCAGGTGCTGTCCATTTCTTCTGATCATCCTTGAGATGGTTCTACACCTTCATTTGAGTCCAGCTGTGTTTGATTATAATGATTGGACTTGATTAGGAAAGCCACACACCTGTCTATATAAGACCTTACAGCTCACAGTGCATGTCAGAGCAAATGAGAATCATGAGGTCAAAGGAACTGCCTGAAGAGCTCAGAGACAGAATTGTGGCAAGGCACAGATCTGGCCACGGTTACAAAAAAATTTCTGCTGCACTTAAGGTTCCTAAGAGCACAGTGGCCTCCATAATCCTTAAATGGAAGATGTTTGGGATGACCAGAATCCTTCCTAGAGCTGGCCGTCCGGCCAAACTGAACTATCGGGGGAGAAGAGCCTTGGTGAGAGAGGTAAAGAAGAACCCAAAGATCACTGTGGCTGAGCTCCAGAGATGGAGTCGGGAGATGGGAGAAAGTTGTAGAAATTCAACCATCACTGCAGCCCTCCACCAGTCGGGGCTTTATGGCAGAGTGGCCCGACGGAAGCCTCTCCTCAGTGCAAGACACATGAAAGCCCGCATGGAGTTTGCTAAAAAACACCTGAAGGACTCCAAGATGGTAAGAAATAAGATTCTCTGGTCTGATGAGACCAAGATAGAACTTTTTGGCCTTAATTCTAAGCGGTACGTGTGGAGAAAACCAGGCACTGCTCGTCACCTGTCCAATACAGTCCCAACAGTGAAGCATGGTGGTGGCAGCATCTTGCTGTGGGGGTGTTTTTCAGCTGCAGGGACAGGACGACTGGTTGCAATCGAAGGAAAGTTGAATACGGCCAAGTACAGGGATATCGTGGACGAAAACCTTCTCCAGAGTGCTCAGGACCTCAGACTGGGCCGAAGGTTTACCTTCCAACAAGACAATGACCCTAAGCACACAGCTAAAATAACGAAGGAGTGGCTTCACAACAACTCCGTGACTGTTCTTGAATGGCCCAGCCAGAGCCCTGACTTAAACCCAATTGAGCATCTCTGGAGAGACCTAAAAATGGCTGTCCACCAACATTTACCATCCAACCTGACAGAACTGGAGAGGATCTGTAAGGAGGAATGGCAGAGGATCCCTAAATCCAGGTGTGAAAAACTTGTAGCATCTTTCCCAAAAAGACTCATGGCTGTATTAGATCAAAAGGGTGCTTCTACTAAATACTGAGCAAAGGGTCTGAATACTTAGGACCATGTGATATTTCAGTTTTTATTTTTTAATAAATCTGCAAAAATATCAACAATTCTGTGTTTTTCTGTCAATATGAGGTGCTGTGTGTACATTAATGAGGAAAAAAATGAACTTAAATGATTTTAGCAAATGGCTGCAATATAACAAAGAGTGAAAAATTTAAGGGGATCTGAATACTTTCCGTACCCACTGTATTTGTTTACTGTTAGTTGTAATGAGCGTTTCTGCGTAATTCGCTGTGTATGTTGATGATAATGCAAGGGAGAGAGAGAGTTTATGGATAATATTTTAATGCTCACTTGCACTGTGTTTTATTAAGCTCTTACAGTGATTTTCTAGAGTGAAAACAGACGCTTCATCTTTTGTGTGAAGTACAATGAACATCATAAAGCTAATCTGTAAAGTTTTGGCCATCATTCGGACGGGGTCAACAGGCTTGTACTAATATAGTGGAAGAAGACAATATAAGCAAAGACTATAGAATAACGCAAGACGTGTCACTCGTATTGTTTTGAATGGGAGAAAGTGAAACGGGCAATATGGCGGAATAAGTCCCGCCTTCTAAATAAGAGCCAATCGCCGACTGGTAAAGTCATTGCGTCACTGCAGCAGCCGTTAGAAGCACTGGTTTCTATAGAAACAGTCAGACGCGCGCCTCTGAAATGAGGCACAGGAGACGCGCATTTACATCTGCGCATGCGCATTAGCTTGATCCAGCCTAAAAAATAGTTTTTTTTAGATTTGATTGGTGATTACAAATATGAAATTTAATCGTAAGATTGGCGAACAGTTTTGGAGAATTTAATGTTTCCCCATTCAAAGAGCTGCATGATGCCCAGGATGCCCGAGAGGCGTTTCAAAGATGGCCGCCGAGTGAAATGACTTGTCTTAAAGGGACTTTGATATAAGTTATAACCGTAATTGAACTAAATTATACCTGTTCTATCTCCATGCAGCATATATTTGCAGTTTCTGACATTATAGTGCATCCTGACTGAATCCTGACACCAGAGAATGAGCTCTTGAAGTTCCACCCTCTTAGGCCGATCGCAGCAGCACATTTGCATTTAAAGGGCACACACTGAAACAGCGTGTTTTTGCTCAACCCCAAAAAGGGGCAATTTTAACATGCTATAAAAATTATCTATGGGGTATTTTGAGCTAAAACTTCACATACACACTCTGGGGAAATCATAGACTTATTTTACATCTTGTAAAATGGGGCATAATAGGTCCCCTTTAACACCCGCCATACGTGGGTGGATTTCAGCAGTTGCGTCTAGCGCAGACACTCCTACTAGCCACTTTGGTAGGTTGAATTTACATAATATATACATTTTTCAGTTGTAGTCTTTTAAAAAGGCATCTGAAATAATAAATTAAGTACAATGTAGTGTTGTCAAAAAATATAGATTTTTCAATACATATCAGTACTGAACTATCTGAAATGCTTTTAATAATTATTTTCCACAGAATAGATACACGATACCTGCTGCGCTTTCTCGCTCTCTCATCTCTCTGACAGCGAGTTGAGACACAAAACCACCTTCCCTCACTCATTTCATTTGCTCTGAATGAATGCTGTTGGTTTTACAGGGCTTGAGTTTCGGCGTGGGATTACGCGTATTGTGCATAATTTTACTCATTCCCACAGATAATGTCAAAATGCCGGTCTTGGCGAGTATTTGTGTACACACAGTCGGTTATGTTTTAAGTGAATGTAAACAGTTGAGAAAGTAAACACATGTGTAACAGTATAATGGATCCATGAGTCAGGTCTTAAAGTGACAGCTGCCTAATATACCTGCTGCATTATATATGCATATATATATATGAGATAATATTAAAAATATTTATATGTCAGTTTTTCCACATGGTATTGATGTCAAAATTTTGTCCAGTGAAAATGCTGAGTGGCTAGTAACTTTGGAAAACCTCTAGCCACAGTGGCTGGTGAGCCAAGAAGTTAATGTCAAGCCCTGAGGTATTATATATAACATTAACAATTGATAATGAATCAGCTAACCTATATCATTATTAAGTAGCCTATATTAATCAATAAATATATATTTAGCATTAGTATAACACTTTACATAAGTATTGTTATTATTATTACAACATAATTACAGTCATTATTATTATTAATCCACTAGGCTTGAAATATAAATGATCTTGAGACTATATGAATGTAGTTTTTCCATTTCAAAGTTCCATTTTGACTAAATACAATAATAATTACAATAATAATTTTATATTTTAATATCTCTGTGGTGTACATACTTCTGTGATGGTTCTCTAATAATTTCTTTTTTCTGCAGGCTATCCATCCACCAAGAAGGTAAAGTGATTTCCTTTCATTTAAGTTTTGTTTAATAGTAATAACTGCATGTGCTAATTTTGCCAAGTAAGACATGTTCCTGGATCAACATCTTTTGTTGATCCTGGAACAACATCTCTGTTCAAAAACATAGTCATAACCATATCCCTACCCCTAAACCTAACCCTACCCATAACTATCCCTAAAATCAGAGGGAAATGATAGGCGACTAAGAATGGTCAAAGACTATAGAATAACGCAAGACGTGTCACTCGTATTGTTTTGAATGGGAGAAAGTGTAACGCGCAATATGGCAGAATAAGTCCCGCCTTCTAAATAAGAGCCAATCGGCGACTGGTAAAGTCATCGCGTCACTTCAGCGGCCGTTAGAATCACCGGTTTCTATAGAAACAGTCAGACGCGCGTCTCCGAAGAGACGCGCATTAGCTTGATCCAGCCTGAAAAATACAGTTTTTTGTCATGATTCGAGCGTTTAGAAACTAAATCTATGAGCCGGTTGTTGTTTGATTTCATTGGTGATTTCAAATATGAAATTTAATCGTAAGGTTGGCGAACAGTTTTGGAGAATTTGATATTTCCCCATTCAAAGAGATTGCATGATGCCCAGGATGCCCGAGAGGCGTTTCAAAGATGGCCGCCGAGTGAAATGACTTGTCTTAAAGGGACTTTGGAATGGTAAAGAAACAGCTAACCCCTTTCTTCTGTTGAACACAAAAGAAGATATTTCGAAGAATGTTGGTAACCAGACAGTTGACAGCACCCATTGACTTCCATAGTAGGAAAAAAAAATAGTACGGAAGTCAATGTATGCCGTCAACTGTCTGGTTACCAACATTCTTCTAAATATCTTCTTTTGTGTTCAACAAGGAGAAAGAAACTCATACAGGTGCAATTGGAACAATTTGAGGTTAAGTGCTGACAAAATTCATTTTGGGGTAAACTATCCCTTTAACTGTAAGCCTATCCCTCAAATCTGATTGGTTGATTGGAATGTTTTCCCTGGATCAACAAGGATGTTCTAATTAGTGAAATCACATTAGCAGGCAATTACTATAAATTTCAGTTTTTAGTTAAGTATGATAGGTTTGTCATTCATTTTCTCATGATGTCATATGCTTTTTGTCCTATAGCGGTGCTCCTCTTCCTCTCAGACCCCCTGCAGTGGAGTTGCCAGGAGACCCAATGAGAATTCCCAAACCCTCACTTCCTCCATCAGGGGTGCGCAGAAGTGCCTCCTCCGTAACACCAGGCTACTCTCAAAACAGGTCAGATTTATAAAAACGAAAAGAATGCTGCACCATTCTATTCACAGAGCTGCCAATGTAACCTATATTTCTTTTTCCAACAGACATCTTGACCAAAGAAACGAGGTAATCACATTAAGCACACGCACATAATATAATCGTTTGTGCGATTCACATAATAATCTAGCAATTCACTCACTTAATTGTACTGTTTTTTTTTGTCTCTTCAACAGTTTCACGATGACAGTAAGTAGCCTAATTGTCTTATTTTGCGTATTTGCATATTTTGATAAGAGAGATAGCTTTATCATCAATAAATAATTTGTGTTTGAATATTCTGTGATTTTACAGCTGCCAGGCAAAGCTCCAACACATTTCCATTGCACGCCAGGAATCCATCACCAAGACCGCCAGGAACCCACGGACAGTCTTTTCAAACAGAGAAGTGTGTATTCAAATGAGAACTGTCTGTGGGTGGACAGACTTGAAACCATGTCTAGAATATTCTGCCAAAATTAACACTGATATTCAAATATATTAGTTAAAGGTCCAGATACTCCCATTAAATTTGACTATATTTCTGTCACATTTCACACAGCGTTAACCCCAGTCGATCACTACCGGCAAAACTGCAGGAGGGTAAGCACGCATTACACTAGTTTGATTAATCTTAGTATACATTTGATGTAAATAACTATTTGTATCCTTTATTTTGTTTAATAAAAGCAATGAGCGATCACCGGAGAAGTGCAAGAGCACCACCACCACCACAGACAGACATGGGAGGCATGCAGGTACAGTACGTTGAAATGGGAAGTCCCCCCCCCAATAATTAGAAAAGAAAGGCCAAATTGCCCCCCCAAATATTTGATATTATTGACACTGCTCTGCTGTACTCCATTATGCACCACTCTGTTTGTAGTTAGGATGACAGAATTTTAAAAGTTATATTTTTAGGCTGGTCTGCCTCACACTGTCAGAACGACTGAGCTGGCCAATCAAATCAAAGAAGGCGGGGCTTACAGTTCATAGAAGACGAGTGCAAATTCCAATGTGACACTTTCGTTTTAGCAGTAAAAGAGTATGTGGCGTGTAAGTAGCTAAAAATTATTTAATTACGACTTACGAAATAATTTTTTATGACTTTTTTATGATTAAAATATTCAGAAAATATTCAAAACTAATCATTACATTTAAAATCATAAAATTATTTTTTACATCATACAATTTTGCGGTTTTGAATTGAAAACATACTATTATTTGATTAATGTAATTCATAACTGAATGTGACGAGACAAGAAACATTTTGCGTTTTTGACATATCAAACATACAGATAAGAGTGAATATATTTTTTAAAAAAATATTATTTGCAAATAGTTTAAATTGATTAGTTAATAACTACAATCGACCTGGAAATTTAACCATTCTTATTTATTTTCCTTATTCCCTTAAATCCCTTTTAATTATTTAATTCCTTTAAAAAAAACAAAAAACAATAAAGTTATGGTCCCCCCTCAAGACATGGTTACAGCAAGGCCTTGCTATAGACCAACCAGCAGGTGGCGTGTTTGTATTTCCTTTGAGGTGCTACTGAAATTACTGGAGTTTACTTTCTAGTACACTGAAAAAAAGTGGTGTAGGATTTACTTTAAAACGATTTTTACTCATAAATTGCTAGTAAATTTCACAAATAATTACAAAGAAAGGCAAGTAACACACTGAATTAAACATGAAATTTTCAAGTGGAAAGACTGAAAAAGTATTTTCTTGTAAAACAAAGGCTACTTCAGTAGCTAATCTTTATTTACAACTTAGAAAAAGTTTTTTTTTTTTTTTTTACAGTGTATAGTTTAAGTAACAGCCTGTTCTAAGCTAAATGTACTTATGTTAATACTAGGTATTTTGTGAAATGTTTAGATTTAATAAATCATAATTGTCTCAGATGAAGTCAAAGAAAACAGACAAACATTTCAGCCCTAATATTTCATTATTTCTCCAATTGTAGGACATGGATCCAACTTGGTATGTGGGTCAGATCACCCGTGGTGATGCAGAGAGCTGTCTGAGAAGAGTTAACAGGGTGAGCCATTGCGTTCTTACTTTCTTATTACGCAATAATAATGTCATTCTTGATATCAGGTTAACAAAGTTAATTTGTTGAAATGTACCCTCTGTTAGGATGGGACGTTCCTTGTGCGAGACAGCTCAAATCGATCCTCTAACCAGCCTTACACACTCGTGGTCCTGTACCAGGACAAAGTTTACAATATTCAGATCCGCAGATTCCAAAATGGCTTCATGCTAGGCACTGGGATGAAATCCTCAGAGGTATATTTTTTATGTCTGTATGTAATCATAGCTACATGCTCAATAACCAAAGTTTGTAACACTGTTGATTGTCTTTGGCAGACTTTTGAGCGGGTCGGCGACATTATCAACCAGCACAAACACACGCCACTCCTTCTTATTGATGCTAAGAACCGGGTATCAAGCCAACAGAACCAGTGTGCTCTGATTTATCCTGCTGGATATTAAACATTTATTCTACAAGACTAATTTACAGTAACTACTTTTGCCTTTTTTTGTTTTATGTTTTTTTTTCCAACTCAACGCAATTCATAACTGTCATAATCTCTCAGGTGTATGTAAAAATATCTCTCTTGTGGTCTGTAAAACATTGTAAAGTTTTTAAATGCATGGCTGCACATTGCATAAGACTGAATATATGTTCATATTATAAACAAAAAGAGTAGCCTACTTTATCACTATTTTGATCACTGTTTCTCAAACTAATCAGTCTTGTCTCTTTTTATTTGAATTTTTCCATTATATCCTATTAAAATATTTAGGCCTATTATGTTAAATTTGTGTGATCATGAAATATGACATGTAGCCTATATTGACAAGACAATAAAGATTATAATTCTGCAAGGAACGGTATAGTCCACGTGTTGAGGGACTGAATCGTGTTTTGTCGCTTATTTCTGTGAAATAATTCTGTTTTGAAGACTCACTTTATAAATTATCTCACGACTATCAAACTGTCTCCGAGTTTAACACATCGGTGTACAAAAAGGGGATTCGGTTACATGACTTTGGCATGAAACGTCAAAACCACAGGCTACATTAATAATACTGCTCTGTTCGTGAAGGACTGCCGTGAAACTGTGTTTTTGTCTGTTATACGGATTCTAGATAATCCATTATCCTACACTTCGACTACATCGTTCAGCCAATATTAAAAAAATAATAATAAAATATATTTGCCAATCTCTTTTTCCTCCAAATAATGTGCTTTGAGAGATTTAAGTTAGGCTGCATTGCACTTGAAGTTGAAGGTAACATTAATGCTAAATATTATAGACGTGATTGGTTATCAAGCTTTCGTCAGTCAGGTTTAATTTAAATAAAAACTTTAAAGATGGAAATTATGGGTAATGGTGCAGTCACATTAGCGAAATTTAGGTCACTAACAAAAGTCACTTTGAACCCAAGCAGCTTTCTGTTGGTCAACTCGGGGAATTCACGTGACCAACTTGAAAACGACTGGATTTCGCCCGCGAAAATTGACCGATTAACGTTAAATATGCGCGCACATTAAAGGTAAAAGTTAGGCCTACTCACTCACTGTGGTTTTTAAGTAACTTTAAAAAGAAGTTTTAATCATCTGGAAAAGATGGTCAAATAAAACCGTACAAAGTCATGCTTTAAATTAATCGCGCGCGATCAGATTACGGCAGGGGAATCGCTCTGCGCGTGGAGGAATGGGTGGCGCGCGTGCTCGGTTTAAGAATGTTAATTACGTTTGAGACTCAAATGGGTCAAATTGAATTCGCATTATCTCAAGTGAAAGGGCGGGGGTGGGGACACATTTAACCCCCCCAACAGCTTCAAGTGATCTAAAAATGTAAACAAATTAACCAAGCCTACGGCATGATCGACGGTGTCTTTTAATATGCTTATAATGCCGCAGAAACCACATTGGTAGGCTACAACATGAAATTTGTCAGCACATTGGGCAAGATTTGTTTATTTATTTATCTATTTAGCAGTTTATTTCCTCAGATTAAAACACAATCTGCTTGTATACCCATATGAAAAATACTATAGTATTTACTATTGTAAATTGTAGTACTACTGTATACTGTAGCCTATATAGTATTTACAACAGTTTTCTAATTAATGCCACAGCATATTGTAGTATTAACTATAGTGAACTGATCAACTGTAAAAAAAATAGCCTACTGTAGTAGTCTATACTTTAGTTTTTACTATAGTAAACTGTAGTGTGTTCATCATATATAATATGCCCTATAGTTGTAGAAAACTTAGTACAGTATTGGGTAAAGTAATTTGTTTCTATTACTATAGTTGTTACATTACCACAACAAGTAGAATTAGGCCTAACACAACAAATTAATTCAAGTACTTCACTATAGTAAGTTAAAAAACACTGTAATATTTTCTATAAATTAGCCTACTATAGTATTTTTAGGCTGTATGATTAGTTCTTGTACAGTTTTTAAACTTTTAACTGATCCAGAACTTTTCCAATGTATCTAAATTCAACATGTATGTTAAACGGTTTTGTGTTGTGTGCATAATGATATGAAAGTTAGGAATTATAGTGTAATCTTAATTTAAATTAATGCACCTGAGTCACTCATGAAACTTAAGATATATCTTATCCCCTTTCTGATATATCTTATACCCCCCACCCACCCCCACCCCCCGGGCTGAGGTGTGACCGTGACAGCCTATCAGAGCAGAGAGGGTGTTACAAAACTTGTATAAATAGTTCAGGTGAGACAGGTGCACCTGACCAATCCACCTGTGTTAGACAGAGGCAGCAGAACAGAAGAAGGTATTTTCTCCCAGAAGAAAAAGGGAGGAAAGCATGACGTCATTTGTTCCACAAGCTCTTTCACCGCAGTTCCACAGCATGGGGCAGGAGCCTCAAGAGTTCAGCCTGTACGGTGACAACTTTTACAGCACTCAGCCTGTGCCTAGTCCACAGCAAACCCTGCCGTCCGCTTACGATTTCGGAGAGTATGCCGGACAGACCTCCAACCCTTACCTGTGGTTCAACGGACCCGGGCTCAATCCAGGTCCCTGTCTCAGCGGAGGGCCTCAACACTACGGGATGACGAAGCCGTACATGGCTGCGGGTGGAATCGGAGGCTCGGACACCAGCATCAGCTGGTTCTCCCTGCCTTCCCAAGAAGATCTGATGAAACTCGTGAGGCCTCCGTACTCTTACTCAGCACTCATTGCGATGGCAATACACGGAGCCCCAAACCGTCGTCTCACTCTTAGCCAGATCTACCAGTACGTGGCTGACAACTTCCCCTTCTACAACAAGAGCAAAGCCAGCTGGCAGAACTCAATCCGGCATAATCTCTCGCTCAACGACTGCTTCATGAAAGTGCCCAGAGATGACACCGATCCAGGTTAGAACATGCTCAAACGTCTTTTTGTGTAACTGCTTGAGTTTTAAATTAGATAATTAATTTTTCAACTGCCAAAATAACAAAGTTATTTCTGTTGAACAGGTAAAGGCAACTACTGGACCCTTGACCCAAACTGTGAGAAGATGTTCGATAATGGCAACTTCCGTCGCAAAAGGAAGAGAAAGTCTGACGCTTTGGCCGAAGAGGAGGGAAAAGGTTATTCTGGATCAGACTCGGCTCTGTCAAGTCCTAAAGAGCCCAGCGACTCCTCCGAGAGGGGAAACTCTCCAGTCTCCACAGATCTGACACCCTGTCTCAAAGGCTTCCTAAGTCAAATGGGTGACGTGGCTTCAGGCTCAAGAGAGGCTCTTCTCCCGTCTTCTCTGGCATTGCCTTTGAGCCAAAGATCTTCTCCGACTGGGGCGTATGGCTCGTATTCGCCGAGCGCAACCGTGCCGCAATGGGAAACCCACATCCCTCCCCCTGTCGCATCCAACATTTCCACTTCGCACGCTCCATACACAGACAGCTACAGTGACTCTATGCTCAACCAGTACACCAGCCAGCTCTATCCAGTGCTGGGCTCCTCTGACTTGCTGTATCCACGTGAGGGAACAGAGGTGTAGCACTGGACACAGAACCATCAGGTATGAACTGTGGCCGCAGGCACTTGAGGGAGCGGTCGGCCTGCATCGCGAGCCAAGTTCCCACCGCAGTGCCTGATTCAGCAGGTCCGAGTGGATGCGGAGGAGATTCCCTCTATCAGACAGTTGTGTGAAAGCTCTCACACGCTCTTCTCAGACTCACTTGCTGACATCATCTAATTCGTGTTGCAGCTGAAAGACAACAGTAATCGCCCCGGGCTACTGCTCCCAGTCCCGTTTTTTTGTGTTGTGGTTTTTGTTTTGTTTTTGCAACACATTTCAATTCTGTAAAAGTGAAGCTTGGAACATACATAAATGCACTGACTTTTGGCATGAATATGAATTTGTCCATTGTTCAATATTTTGTATTTGTATTGTTTACTTTATGTATTTTGTGATTGTAATATATATTGTATTTGCCAAAATAAACATGCATATTCGAACATGCAATTGCTACCATCCTTATTGCTATTATATGTATGGTCAAAAGGATTCACCCATTTGGTGCTGTTACTATTAACTAAAACTGTTAATTGAAATAAGGCTGAAATCAAATAGGCTATATAACTTTAAAATCTTAAAATTAAGATGAAAATAGAAATCTTGCCTTGGCAACTAACTGAGTGTAAGTAGTGTAAGTTGAAATACTAATGTTACTAAAAAGCAACAAAACCTAATAAAAATGACAAAAACACAACCAAATTCTAAAAATTAAATTAAAATGAAAACTGAAAATATAAAACATATACATATGTACTCACACTCGTGTCTTTCCAAATCTGGACTTTCTTTCTTCTGCTGAACACAAAAGAAGATACTTTTAAAAATATCTTCATACAACCAAAGCCAATGGGAGGGGTTCAGAGTTGTTGTTTTGGGATGCACTTTCATTGTATGGACAAAAACAGATTAAATATTCTTCAAAATATCTTCAGTTTCACAGAACAAAGTCATACAGGCTTAAAAGGATAAGTAAATTATGACTTTTTTTGTGAACTGTCCGTTTAAAGGGATAGTTCACCCAAAAATGAAAATTCTGAAAATTAGCTTTATTAGCTAAACATTCTTCCAAATATCTTCTTTTCTGTACAGCAGAACAAAGAAATGTATACAGGTTTGGAATAACTTGAGGGGGAGTAAATGATGACAGAATTTTCATTTTTAGGTGAACTATCCCTTTAAGTGCTATTGTGGCTAATAAATCTCAACACTGAACTGAAAATTTTCCACTATAAATTAAAGACTGAAGAAAGAAAAAAGTCATTTATAAAGCTAATTTAAAACAACTTAAAACCATGAAATAAAAAAAAAAAAAAAGAATACATTTAGTGAATGCATCACAAAACTTTCACCCGTATTTCAGTCAGATTCATAATTTAGTGCTTATCAAGATGTGAACATCAACACTTATGCTCAGTCTAAGTTAGATCTACCTGCTATCTGTCAATAGAGTTAGTGATCCATCCCACAAAAAGGAGACGTGGGGAGGGAGATCACCAAAGGAACCGTTAAACAACACGCCTTAAACACGAGAAGAAACAGCCCTCATTAGCAGCAAGAGAGCAAGTCGTAATTATCAGCGCTTTTGGCTGTCTTAAGTCCATTCAATCTGATCCACACTAAAGAGGAGGTCAGGCAAGAGAAAAGACTGCGAAAGGGACAATAAACACAAATGCCTAAAGTGTGAAAAGGCAAGAACACTTCAAGCCTACAGAGACCAACATGTGATTGTCACCTTAGCTGCCAAAACTACCTGCAGTCTGTCATTATAGCCACTGACCCAAAGTAAAAGAAAGGTGAGGGGGAATACAGCTAGAGGAACCGTTAAACAACAAACCCTAATCGAGAGGAAAAGACTGGTTTGACAGCCAGAGGGACAAAAAAAGGTATATGAAACAAAACTTGTTCCTCAGGGTCTCAAAATCTTTGGTTGCAAAAACAGCTACTCGGATGAAAGACAATATTCCTCAAAAGATCTTCGTTGGAATCAGCCGAGCTGTAATCTAACATTCTATTATACAGAGTATTAATTTCTTTACAAACATATAATATCCTAAAAGAATATTCTAGGTTCAGAACCAGTTAAAGGGATAGTTCACCCAAAAATGAAAATTATCCCATGATTTACTCACCCTCAATCCTAGGTGTATATGACTATATTCTTTCAGACAAACACAATTGGAGTTATATTAAAAAATGTCCTGGCTCTTTCAAGCTTTATTCTAATGGTAGTGAAGGGGGCGTGAGATTTTGAAGCCTAAATAAGTGCATTCATCCATCATAAAAGTAATCCATATGGCTACAGGGGGTTAAAGGGTTAGTTCACCCAAAAATGAAAATTCTGTCATTTATTACTCACCCTCATGTCGTTCCACACCTGTAAGATCTTCATTCATCTTCAGAACATAAATTAAGATATTTTAGTTGAAATCCGATGGCTCCGTGAGGCCTCCATAGGGAGCAATGACATTTCCTCTCTCAAGATCCATAAAGGTACTAAAAACATATTTAAATCAGTTCATGTGAGTACAGTGGTTCAATATTAATATTATAAAGCAACGAGAATATTTTTGGTGTGCCAAAAAAAAACAAATAACGACTTATTTAGTGATGGCCGATTTCAAAACACTGCTTCAGGAGGCTTCGGAGCACAGTTGAATCAGTGTGTCGAATCAGCTGTTCGATGCGCCAAAGTCATGTGATTTCAGCGGTTTGCCGGTTTGACAACCGATCTGAATCATGATTCGACACGCTGATTCATTTGTCCTCCGAAGCTTCCTGAAGCATTGTTTTGAAATCGGCCGTCACTAAGTAAGTCGTTATTTTGTTTTTTTGGCGCACCAAAAATATTCTCGTCGCTTTATAATATTAATATTGAACCACTGTACTCACATGAACCGATTTAAATATGTTTTTAGTACATTAATGGATCTTGAGAAATGAAATGTCATTACTGGCTATGAAGGCCTCATGGAGCAATCGGATTTTAACTATCTCAATTTGTGTTCTGAAGATGAACGAAGGTCTTACGGGTGTGGAACGACATGAGGGTGAGTAATAAATGACAGAATTTTCATTTTTGGGTGAACTAACCCTTTAATAAAGGCCTTCTGAAGCAAAGCGATTTTTTGTTTTCTTTTTTTGTAAGAAAAATATCCATATTTAAAACTTTATAAACTATAATAACTAGCTTCTGGCAGACGGCTTACACAAATTGACTTATATAGAGAAAAAGAAAGAGTAACCTCTGACCTGACAAATGACGTAAATACAAACGCAGTAGTGCAGAGGATTGAACAAAACAAAACATCTGTCATGAATTAGAAGTCTAAAACAAGAAATTTTACAGAGTAATGTTGGAGGATTTCAATACAATTAAGAGGAGCTTGAGTTTGTTGCCCAGCTCTATTTGTTTGAATGACGAAAGGCGTCTAAGCTTACGATACTCCTACATCCTCGAGTCAGAGGTCACTCTTTTGGCATAAATCGATGCGTAAAGGCCATCTGCAGGAAGCTAGTTATTATAATTTATAAAGTTTTACATTTTGATATTTTCTTCCAAAAACCCATTGCTTTGCTTCAGAAGGCCTTTATTAACCCCCTGTAGCCGTATGGATTATTTTTAAGATGGATGAATGCACTTTTTTGGGCTTCAAAATCTATTCACTGCCATTATAAAGCTTGGCAGAGCGAGGATATTTTTTTTAATATAACTCCAATTGTGTTCGTCTGAAAGAAGAAAGTCATACACCTGGCTTGAGGGTGAGTAAAATCATGGGATAATTATCCCTTTAAGCTTGACCAACAGCATTTGTGGCATAAAGTTGATTAACACAAAAATGTCCACTATGGTTACAGTGAGGCACTTACAATGGAAGTAAATGGAGGCAATTTTAGGATGATTCAAAGCAGAAACATGAAGCTTCTAATTTTATAAAAGCACTTACATTAATTTTTCTGTTAAACTTGTGGATTATTTGAGATGTAAAACTGTTAAATCATCATTTTTACAGTTGTTTTAGGATTTCGCATTATGTCTCATCGAGACGAAGTTAAAAATGGATATAACTTTACATAGAAAAGGTTAATAAATGTATACTTTAATGTTTACAGATTGTCCCCATTCACTTCCATTAGTGTTTCAATTTCTTTAAGAAAAGGACTTTTTGTTAGAGCGCCCGACTCCCATGCCGGAGGACTAGGGTTCGAGTCCCACTTAGAGCAGGAGGCTCGAACAGGAGGGGTTACAGTAACAACATAATTGCTTATTGATCTGTACTGCCAATAAGTTAGCATGACTTCATCATGAATGATCTGATTTGAATGGGACTGATAAGTGACATAGTGTATTATATGTTATATCGTGCAATACAACCAACTTGTTTCTTCCCTCAGGGAGTGAATCTAAAGACTGGCATTCACTAAAAAGCAGAATACAGATCATAATAGAGAATGTGACAAGCTGCTTGGTGGTTATATTTTATTGCATGTCAAGACATGGGAGTGCAGACAAAATGAAAGCAAATTTGAATAGTAAATTGAAGACAGATTCAACAAGCCGATAATTTGGACCAGTTGGTTAACATAAGTGTTCTGTCTTCGGTGCATGAAAGAAGTCAAATAAGCACAGAAATGCTGAGGTTTCCTGCAGACTAATTACTGTCGTGGGAATCGCCTTTCAGCCCCGCTCCCTCATAGCAAATGCAGGGAAACTGCCATGTGCTCTGCTTCCACTGGCTCATTTGGATAAGGAATTTATGGGTAAGGTGGAAAATATAACACTGATGTAAAATAGGAAGATCATTGCTAGATTAGAGAGAAATGAGTCAGCTGTTCACTGCTGGTTTCACCTTTCAGTTCCCTAAACCTGTTCCCTCCTCCTTCCACCCACACAATACAGAGGGGTTAAAAGTCTCTGACCACAGTGAAAATCTGGGACTTAAAAATCTAATTGAAACCTAGAAATAAACAGTGTTTTAAGAGTTAAAAGAATGTATAGTGAAGAGACGCATGATTCTGCGCTGTCACTAATCAAATAAGTAAATCTAGTATGTGAATAGGGAGGTTTGTACAAAAAGAAGTCAGATGTTCTTGCTTTTGCAACACATTCTAAAATTCATGTTAATATTTCTATTTCTAGTTATTAACTTGACTGATGCTGATAATACAATTTAATGAAAATCTCAATGGCCCGGTTTCACAGACAGGGCTTAGATTAAGCCAGGATTTGTCCTTCGTTCAATTAACATTTAAGTAGCTTTTATAAACACGCCTTAGAAAAAACATTACTGGTGTGCATCTTGAGACAAAACAATAGCACTGACATATTTTAAGATATAAGTTACTTTTAGTTAAAACATGTTAAACATGCATTTTAGTCTGGGGCTAGACTTAAGCCTTGTCTGTGAAACCAGAGGAATATGTTAAAAATGCCAAACAGAAGCATTCTTACTAGTATCTCAATAAAATAAAATAATAAAAAATAAAATAAAATCATATATATAATTTGTTTATATTTGACCCAAAAATTGGTTGAAATCCATGTCGATATTTCTGTTTAATATTATGTGTTTATTTCTGTAACGTTGATAATACAGTATACTAAAATTACTATTTTTTTTTAATCTTTTACTATATATATATGCACTGCCCTCCAAAAGTTTGGAAACACCCCAGAAAAGTGTGGTTTTGGACGATATCAGCATAAATCCATATCATTTTTTGGTGCAAATACATTAAAGTAACTTGACATTATCATTGAAGACCAGCAATAATAATTTGCATTTACATAATAATGGCAATATATACATGTCAAAGTCAGACATGCCCCTTTGCCAGCTGTGATGCCTGATTACTGGTTTAAACTTGGCCCAGGTTTGTAAAAGATTTTTGGGTCAGCACACCTTAATAGCTTCAACAATTGATTGGCAATTATGTTTAGAATGCAATGAACCAATTAGAACCCAGTTTAGGTCAGATAGCTGCTAATGGTGGATATTTTGATGAATCAAAAATTTAAGTTTTTTCTATGTGTAAACTGTTTATGTAATAAAATAGGTCTTTGTAGTTTGTGTTGTCCCTTATCAGTGCAAAATTATCACAAATTAAAAAGGATTCATGCCAATATTGTCCAAAACACCACTTTTCTAGGGTGTTTCCAAACTTTTGGAGGGCAGTGTATATATATATATATATATATATATATATATATATATATATATATATATATATATATATATATATATATATATATAATAATATATATATATATACAGTCCAAAAGTTTGGAACCACTAAGATTTTTAATGTTTTTAAAAGAAGTTTCGTCTGCTCACCAAGGCTACATTTATTTAATTAAAAATACAGTAAAAAACAGTAATATTGTTTAATTTAAAATAACTGTGTATTATTTAAATATATTTGACAAAGTAATTTATTCCTGTGATGCAAAGCTGAATTTTCAGCATCGTTACTCCAGTCTTCAGTGTCACATGATCCTTCAGAAATCATTCTAATATGCTGATTTGCTGCTCAATAAACATTTATGATTATTTTCAATGTTGAAAACAGTTGTGTACTTTTTTTTTCAGGATTCCTTGATGAATAGAAAGTTCAAAAGAACAGCATTTATCTGAAATACAAAGCTTCTGTAGCATTATACACTACGGTTCAAAAGTTTGGGGTCAGTAAGAATTTTTATTTTTATTTTTTTGAAAAGAAATTAAAGAAATGAATACTTTTATTCAGCAAGGATGCATTAAATCAATCAAAAGTGGCAGTAAAGACATTTATAATGTTACAAAAGATTAGATTTCAGATAAACACTGTTCTTTTGAACTTTCTATTCATCAAATAATCCTGAAAAAAAAATTATGTACACAAATATTTTGTACAATTGTACACATTAAATGTTTCTTGAGCAGCAGATCAGCATATTAAAATGATTTCTGAAGGAATATTTCACAATATTACTGTTTTTACTGTATTTTTAATTAAATAAATGTAGCCTTGGTGAGCAGACGAAACTTCTTTTAAAAACATTAAAAATCTTAGTGGTTCCAAACTTTTGGACTGTACTGTATATATATATGAAATCTTCATTCACCCTATTAGAGTCTAATATGACTTTTATTAACTTGTATGAAAATGAAAAGGAATATAATATAACAATATTTTTCATTATTTTTTATATTATAAGTTTAGATTCAATGTAAGCTGAAAAAAACATTTTGAAGCATTATTGTGTTTCAACATACAGTAAGACAAAAGTCTGTATCATTATGAGTTTTATGATTTATATTTAAATTACATTTTAATTAGTATATAGGCCTATTCCACTGTATTAAGCAATAACCTAATAATGAGCTATAATGATGCTCAGTGAATACCCTATTTTACCAGTGTAAATGGTCAAGATTTATGGCCCCGTGGCAGCGCATGACAACACACTGATATACAGATATGCCAATAATTTCTGCCTTAACATCCAGAGTCCCTCCCTCCAGCCCTCGATTCCTCAGGTGTTTATTGTCAAAACACACGATTCACTGTCTCCTCACAACAAATTGACTCTACATTTAGTTGTGCCTCTTTGATCTAATCGATTGAATCTAACAACACAGAGAGTGTGCCGTGTGTTTATAGCCAGGTGCCTCAGCTGCTGTCTCCTGCGCTGATCTACATCAGATTGCCTGTGACTTAATGTTTGTGATACTGTAAAAATACTGTGTTTATGCTGCATATAGTTCAATTAACCAATAAAAATGTCATTGATATTATGTTTAATGAGAAACAACACTGCATTTGCCAAGGGATATATGGGGGTTTTACTTTAAATGCTTTTAGTATTCTGACATATTTGACTGGCTTTAGTCAAATTTCATACAAATATTATGCTATTGACTACAGTTAACTTGAACGATCTCTCTGTTAGTGAAATTGTGCCGCCCCACTCATTTAAATCCACTTAAAGTAACGTTAAGATCTCAGTCTTGGCGTCTGTGCATGACAACAGAGACCTCGTGATCACCAGAACATCACAGATACGCTGATAAACCTGGCATGTGCCGCTCACACACACACACACACACACACACACACACACACACACATATCTGCAGACCCTAGAGACCTCGCCCTACCTTACACACGTTCCTTCATCTCCATTCACACACACACAATAGTTTCAATGCTGTCTGGCTTTGTAGAGGTGGCTTCTCTATTGAGATCCAAAGAGCTGTCTCTTGTCCAATGACGTTGTAAGTGTGCCTACTGTTTACTGACACATGCCACATCAATGGGCCAGTGTTGTTTGTAAACACAAGGCCCGACGGGGAGATAGATTGAGACAACTTGATTAAAGACGCCCTACGGCCCCATCAAGTGCAGGTGTGGAGAAAACCTGTTGTATCCATCTGAGCAGATGTTCCTGAGGAGATCTTCATGGTCAGTGTAAGAAACATTCTGCAGCTGGAAGAGCGAATGAAGGGAAATCTACTCAAGCAACAAGTGTTTTATATACTGTATGGCATAAAACTAGAAGGGGTTCTTTGTTATCAAAATAAATTACGCAAAGATGCACTGTGAGAAGATATCCATTTTAAAACTACTAGGTGTGTCACAATATATCGCAATACAAAAATGCGACAATATGTAACGTGGAGTATAGTTCACGCAAAATGAAAATTACTCACAGAGTTTCAGTGTCAGTACTACATACTAATGTTGAATATAATGTTTAATAATGCAATGGGGGGATATTTGTGGGTCCTGATAGTGCCAAATGTCTTATGTTACCAGTAAAATGTGGCATTTTTATCAACAGTACATTTTCACAATAATATCGTATCGTGATATGTATCGAATCGTGACGTGAAGGTATCATTACATCCCTAGATGTGGAATTCAGTTGTTCTACAAGTTAAAAATCATACAAACATAGTAGGTTAAAGTGTTTATTCAGAGTCAACTAATTCTGTTCAAATAGCTCTACACATATTAATGGACATACTATACATATATACAGTCAAACCAAAATTTATTCAGACACCTTGAACATTTCATTCATTATTACAGTTTATTCACTATTTTAAAAAATGGTAATGAAAAATGGCAAGATCTCAAATAAAAAAATAATCTTAATTATGTCAGATAACACTTAAGCAAACATGATTAGGTCAAAGTGTCTGATTTTTGGTTCCAAATTTTTATCAATTTTACTGGTAGTCCACTGTATGAAGAATTTTTGGGTATAATATGTCACAGTTACTTTATTTTGCTATCCTCACTTACATAAATGAACTATAGTGTCCTGCATCCACTAGTAAAAATATATCAAAAATATAAAAAATGCCAGAATAATTTTTGGTTTAGTTGTATTTGCATTTAAATATATGTTAAAAACAAGGCTGTGTGAATCAAATAAATGAGTACTATTAATTTAAAAAAAAAAATAATAATAAAATAAATCATGCTTTATTTTACTATTTAAAATAGCTGTTTTCTGTTTTAATGTAATTTATTCCTGTGATGACAAAGCTGAATTTTCAGCATTATTATGCCAGTCTTCAGCGTCACATGATCCTTCAGAAATCATTCTAATATACTGATTTGGTGTTGAAACATTTCTTATTATTATAAATGTTAAAAACAGTTGTGCTATGCTGAAAACTTTTTTCAGAATTCTTTGATAAACAGAAAGCTCAAAATCAATTTAAAGCATCCTTGTTAAATTAAAGTATTAAAGTCTTTCAAAAAATCATACTGACCTTATTTGAATCATAAAGTCTAATTAAATAGAATAATAAATTAATTTAATTGTAATAAAAACATGTTTACAATAAATAATTAAGATTTAGATTCTTAGCATTATGTCACTGAGTATGCCTCTAAGAATATGAACAGGCGTTTTGAGTATTTTTGACTGAATGTGGGCTTGAACTGTACATATTCAGGGAGCTTTACTGGTTTCTATTGCTCATTCATTATCTGAGATGGTTTCTGTCTCATCCACCAGGCTGCTTGTCGTTCCTTATTCTGAGCAAATTAGCAGAAACTCCCAGTAATTCTTGGTAAATGTCATGTTTATTGATGAGCACACTTCAGGATTCAGTTACAGCTCATGTCTGTGCAAAACTGTTACATTCACCATGACGGTTTTCACGTGTCATAGCAATCCAATGCATGCGTTGCCTAAGGACACTGTGTGTGTGTGTGTGTGTGTGTGAGAGAGAGAGTGTTTATGTGTGCTTGTTTATATGATTTATGAGGACACAAATGTGTATAATGACATTACACTGGTCTTACAACATAAATGAGGACGTTTGTGAGGACATTTCCTGAGCCCTTGTAATTGAAATGGCTTAAAAACATACTAAAAAATGCAGAAAGTTTTTGTTTTTTTTTGTGATAGGGTAGTGTAGGGGGACAGAATATACACTTTGTACAGTATAAAAACCATTATGTCTACAGATTGTCCTCATCATGATGATACCTGTCTTTCTCTCTCTCTCTCTCTGTGTGTCTGTGTGTGTGTGTGTGTGTGTGTGTGTGGTTTAGCATAAAGAACATCAGTTATCACAGATATAAATCTCAATCTGACATGGCTTGTATTCCAGATTCTATTTTACAATAATTACAGTGGAAATTTGCATGTACATTTGAAAGGAAAATTGGTGCTGGAATAAAATCAGGAATGGAGAATGATGATGATGATCTTAATTTTCTGTCTGGCTTTACTGAACCCCTGCCAAAGAAAAAATACATTCAATTATTTTAAAAGCAACAATGCTCATTGCATTTGGACCAAAAGATTATTTTAAAATGTGTCAATACAAATTAACACAATATAAAAATGTGACCCTGGACCACAAAACCAGTCATAAGTCGCAGGGGTATATTTGTAGCAATAGCCAACAATACATTGTATGGGTCAAAATTAGCAATTTTTCTTTTATGCCAAAAGATCATGTTCCATAAAGATATTTTGTACATTTCCTATCGTAAATATATCAAAAAATTTTTCACCCTCAGATTCAAATAGTTGTATCTCGACCAAATATTGTCCTATCCTAACAAAATACATCAACAGAAAGCTTATTTATTCAGCTTTCAGATGATGTATAAATCTCAATTTTTTTAAAAAAAAATTGACTTTTATAACTGGTTTTGTGGGCCAAGGTCACAAATAAATGAATCAATATAGAAATAATCAACTCAATAATGAACTCAAATGAGTAAAAAATGTAAAACAAATATATATGTGTTATATAAAGAGTGTTTTATGCAGAGGTGACATAATAAAACAAATGTGGTTATTTATTTATTTAAGATACAATTATTATCATATATATCATGTTACACAAATTTTTATACACCATAAACATTCATTAAAAAAACACATGTAATATCATAGCAAAAGCTCATAAAATACCAAAGCTACATGGTATAAAAATAAATTTAAAAAAGTAAAAACCTAAGCAGTGCCATATTTTTTTACACTATTTGCTGTGTCAAAAAACTTAAAATAAAAATCTCCTTCTAAAGCTGTGGAAATGTGCAAGCGAAACTATAAAAAGCGTTTATTCTTAAAGCACATGATTGTGTAAGGTGCTGAATTGAACATCAGCCCTAGATAACATTAGATATGAAGAAACCTCTGACTGTGGCGCATGTCCTGCCTCAGCATGCCTAATTTTCGTTGATTGCTTGTCGGACCCCTATAACCCAGGTCTCTACCCCTATAGAACAGCACCAGTCCCACGGGTTTCCCTCAGGACGCCTGAGAGAAACCTGGTTAAAAAAACACAAACTCTCACACCTTCAGACGCTTTCGGCGACAGTCCTCATGAATCCTGGCTTGTCATCGTCTGGCCAGAGGATTAGGTTTACTGTGTGTCAACAGATTTGTCTCGGTATCAATAAATGTTCACACCCAAACACCGCAATCACAAAAATCAAGCACAAAAGGAGAATTATGCAAAATCACATCGTCGAAGCGCAAAGAAGAGTTTCTTATCGTCTCCGTAAGGATTATAATTCAGATCTCCTAACGGTCTATGAAATGTGACACTGGAATATTTGGTGGGGAAGACCGGAGACGAGACTCGTATTATTCCAAATAAGAGTCCAAATGATTCCTTACTGAGATCTTTACAAGTCTGTGCAGGTGGACATGCAAACGTTGGTCTTTGTGCAGCTACTCATTTCCATATTTTCATTTCATCAAGTCATAAAGTACACAAGGACGTGTGTCAGAACCTGGAGTTACTGCTTAAACTGGATCCCAGACATACATCCGTTAACACTGTTTTCCCCTAGATTCCTATAATGGAGGACTGGGGTCTTCTGTTAAAGCCTGTGGCTATAGACTCGAGCTGATGTGTGATAAATCAGGGCATCACTTTCTCTACCCGTCTGTCATCCACAGGCACCACCAACACATCTGGCTGTGTGCCATTTGCCTAACATCCAAAACTATAAACTCTCTATGGCTTTGAAATCAAACCGTTTAATATTTAAAGGCACACTAAAGTGTTTTGTAATGCGTATAGCATTATTCAATGTGTTAACGTAATTTCAACTGAAAACAGAAAGACAGGACATATCGAACAGCCCCGCCCCTTTTTTTAAATAGCCAATAGCGTTTCACTTATATCACAGCTCGCAAAACTTTGGTTTCCTTCTAATTTCTAACAGTTTCTCCTCCTAATCTCTTCTATATCGCTTTAAAATATAGCATTATGTGCAGAATTCAAATGGGTCCAATACGTTTTTGTGGTGTGCGCCGACTCGCACATGTGATTCGCTCCGTGCTGTCGCGTCTCTGAACCGTTTCCCAATTGCAGTATCAAATAAATTAAATGAAGAAGAGGGCGCAACACTGGTTTGGGCATTAGCTCTGAATAATGCCAAGACCCCTGTGGGAATAGCATCCATGACAATAGAGAATTCCCTTGGTGTCACTGGAAGTTTATAAAAATCTAGAAATTCAGAGTAAGTAACATGCCGTCTTGATTCAAAGGTGCCCTAGAATTAAAAATTGAATTTATCTTGGCATAGTTGAATAACAAGAGTTCAGTACATGGAAATGGCATACAGTGAGTCTCAAACTCCACTGTTTCCTCCTTCTTATATAAATCTCATTTGTTTAAAAGACCTCCGACGAACAGGCGAATCTCAACATAACACCGACTGTTACGTAACAGTCGGGATCATTAATATGTACGCCCCTAATATTTGTATATGCCAGCCCATGATTGAGGCATTACACAAGCCAGTATTAACGTCTGGATCTGTGCACAGCTGAATCATCAGACTAGGTAAGCAAGAACAATAGCGAAAAATGGCAGATGGAGCAATAATAACTGACATGATCCATGATAACATGATATTTTTAGTGATATTTGTAAATTGTCTTTCTAAATGTTTCGTTAGCATGTTGCTAATGTACTGTTAAGGCCATCCTTAAAAATATTCTTGTTTGCCGTAACCCGACCAACCCTGTCAAATTTGCTTTAAGTCTGACCGACTTGCCGGTTGTAAATTTGCGTTAAGACCGACCTTTTTTTTTTTTACTCTTCAAACAACTAATACAAAAGCAATAAAATAATATTAATTATATTTTAGTAAGTATTGTAAATGTATAAATAGCCTAGGCCTACATACAAACGAAGGCTACGTTCTTTCTTTTAAATAAAAACCCGTGACGTCATCTATGGATGTCACACTATGGCCGGTGCGTTCGCTTCGTCTCAACCCGTTGAGAGACGAGACGTGCTGACAGATAAAATAATTACATGATTGTGATAGCCTACGTATATTTGTCTGATTTCTTCAAGCCGTCGTATTTACCATGTTTACTATGGTAATAGCGCGCATAGTCTTGGTGATCAGAATCCACATCGGATCACAAACATAAGTTATTTAAAACACTTGCTGCTGTCTGAAAGTGAGTTTTGAGCTAAAATGATTTTAAAAGTCTTTAATGCTGGTGTTAGCTGGTAACCTACATGTAATTATCGGCGCCTCCGTCTCCACCACAGTCTATGGTCTCCACACACAGATAAACTCCGCCTTTGTTCGTAACCACTCCCTCCTCAAGCCCGAGCTGGCCCGCTTTGGACCAAGGTATTCGGCGGGCCGAAAAACCCGGGCCGTTGGCCCCGATGAGGCACGATCAAGCCCCGGAAGTGACAGTGGAAACGCGACTGGCCCTGGCACGCACTAGCACGCCCGCTTTAGGCCCGACAGTGGAAACACGGCTGCGCCTGAAGACACGGGTTGAAAGATCAGTGACGTCACAATATGCTAATTTGTTTAAATTCATACCTACATAATCACCATCACCAAAATTGTACTTTTTTTTTTTACATTGAAACTTGAAAAAAAAAATATAGACCTACCTACCGACCCTTTTTTTTTTTTTTTTTTTACTGTTACTGCAAACCAAAATATTTTTAAGGATGGCCTAAATGTGGTTAAAGTTACCATCGTTTCTTACTGTATTCACGGAGACAAGAGCCGTCGTTATTTTCATTATTAAACACTTGCAGACTGTATAATTCATAAACACAAATTCTTTATAAATCTCTCCAACAGTGTGTAATGTTAGCCGTTAGCCACGGAGCACTATCAAACTCATTCAGAATCAAATGTAAACATCCAAATAAATACCATACTTACGCGATTAGACATGCTGCATGACGAACACTTTGTAAAGATCCATTTTGAGGGTTATATTAGCTGTGTGAACTTGTTTTACTTGTTTAAGGCAAGCGTGAGCTCCGTGGGCGGGGGAGCGAGAGATTTAAAGGGGCCGCAGCCTAAATCGGCTCATATTTAATGATGCCCCAAAATAGGCAGTTAAAAAAATTAATAAAAAAAAATCTATGAGGTATTTTGAGCTGAAACTTCACAGACACATTCAGGGGACACCTTAGAGTTATATTACATCTTTTAAAAAGACATTCTACGGCACCTTTTAATAATTGATCCACTTGTATTATACCTGCTAAGAACCATCTTTCAAAAAATAAGGATTTTGTTTTAAATACTATATTGTAATTGTTCAAAATTAATGGGGTGAAAAGTTATGCTTGTATAACAGGGACCAAGCTAGCAACATTTGTTTGTGAAAGCAAGATAAGATCAGAGGGATTTTTATCAATTTTGTAGTTGGAAATCAAGAGAAATTCAACCTACTCTGGAGAAAACGAAACTGGGTATAAAATTCCAAAGAGAATTTGGATTTAGAATGAAATGTCTAATCCAATTAATTTTAAAATTATTATTTAGGGTACTGAAATCAAGGAAGTTCAATTCACCTGATTCATAAGTATTCATTATTATAGATTTCCTAATATAATGTGTTTTGTTTCTCCAAAGAAAATTAAATAAAGCAGTATCGATAACTTTACACATCTCCTCAGAAACATCAAGGGAAGTAGCAGCATAGAGTAATCTTGACAGTCCCTCAGCTTTACACAGCAAGACTCTTTTAGAGATACGTCCCTCAAAAGTCAGTGATTTAACTTTGTTTTAGTCTTCTGGATAATGGGATAAAAATTAATCTTACATCTAGATTTTTGATCTTTTGAGATAACAATCCCCAAATAGGTCACTGATTCCTTCACTGGGATATTAGCAATATGTTGTAACTGACAATCTTTAATAGATTAAACAGTACACATTTGTTAATGTTTAAACTAAGGCCAGAGGACTTGGAGAATGCATCTACTACTTTAAGAGCAGCTGGGACCTGAAGTTGATCTTTTAGGAAAAGTGCAGTATCGTCTGCTAACTGGGATATAATAATATCCCTGCCAGCAATAGATATACCATTTAAGTGCTTGATTTAATATAGATATTCATAAGTTGAGTACAGAACAAAAAGAGGTAAGGGGAGACGGGACAACCTTGTCTTATTCCGCGTTTTAAATTAAATCTGGAAGATGAACCACCTTTAAGTTTAACAGAACAGTTTGCATTACTATACATTGTTTGTATAGCCTTACAGAAAAAGTCTCCAAACCCAAATTTTCGTAATGACCCAAAAATAAAAGCATGCTCCACCGTATCGAACGCTTTATAGAAGTCTAAGAAAAGAATAAATCCATCATCAGTACTTAAATGTTAGTAGTCCAACAAATCTAAGACTAATCTTATATTATTTGAAATATGTCTTTTCTTTTGGAAGCCAGAATGTGCCTCATCTATAAGCGGGTCCATGAATGATTTGATTCTATTTGCAAAGACAATGGCAAAGATTTTATAATCATTGTTTAATAAAGAAATTGGTCTTCAGTTATCTAACAGCAATGGGTCTTTTTTTGGTTTTGGAATCAAAGTTATAAATCCTTGAGTTAAAGTAGGTGGAAGACATTGATTTTCTATACTCTCTATATAAACCTCTTTAAGAAAGGGGGCAATAAGATCAGAAAAGGTTTTATAAAAGTCGGCCGTGAGGCCATCGACCCCGGGAGATTTATTAACCTTAATATGTGCGATAGCGTTTAAGACTTCCTCAGCAGTAATTAAACTATCGCAGAGCTCTTTTTGTACAGGGTCGATGGTCTTGCAATTAATTCCAGAAATAGAGAAGCCGAATGTTCACAAAATTTGGATGAATATAATCTACTATAGAATTCTGTACAAAATTTTGATATTTTATCTGTGATATTCCCGTCTATTTTAAGTTGTTCAATTGTATTATTTCTAGAATTAAATTTCTCTAAACCAAAAAAAAAAATGCAGTGTTTTGTTCCCCTTTTTCCAACCATTGCCTCTGTGACCTAATGAAGGCTCCTTCTGCCTTGTTCTTATATAATTTGATTGGACAGAAGATTTGATAAAAGCTGAAGTGCGCGGTGATGTCATGAAATCTGATCCATTTTAGCAGAAGTGAGAGACTGTAAGATTTGAATGCTTATATCTCCTAAATGTAAATTTTGTCATTGTTTTGGAACACACCAGCTTATTCATAACTTTAAGGCTAACATATTCATACTGTTTTTTACTGTTACTGCAAACCAAAATATTTTTAAGGATGGCCTAAATGTGGTTAAAGTTACCATCGTTTCTTACTGTATTCACGGAGACAAGAGCCGTCGTTATTTTCATTATTAAACACTTGCAGACTGTATAATTCATAAACACAAATTCTTTATAAATCTCTCCAACAGTGTGTAATGTTAGCCGTTAGCCACGGAGCACTATCAAACTCATTCAGAATCAAATGTAAACATCCAAATAAATACCATACTTACGCGATTAGACATGCTGCATGACGAACACTTTGTAAAGATCCATTTTGAGGGTTATATTAGCTGTGTGAACTTGTTTTACTTGTTTAAGGCAAGCGTGAGCTCCGTGGGCGGGGGAGCGAGAGATTTAAAGGGGCCGCAGCCTAAATCGGCTCATATTTAATGATGCCCCAAAATAGGCAGTTAAAAAAATTAATAAAAAAAAATCTATGAGGTATTTTGAGCTGAAACTTCACAGACACATTCAGGGGACACCTTAGAGTTATATTACATCTTTTAAAAAGACATTCTACGGCACCTTTTAATAATTGATCCACTTGTATTATACCTGCTAAGAACCATCTTTCAAAAAATAAGGATTTTGTTTTAAATACTATATTGTAATTGTTCAAAATTAATGGGGTGAAAAGTTATGCTTGTATAACAGGGACCAAGCTAGCAACATTTGTTTGTGAAAGCAAGATAAGATCAGAGGGATTTTTATCAATTTTGTAGTTGGAAATCAAGAGAAATTCAACCTACTCTGGAGAAAACGAAACTGGGTATAAAATTCCAAAGAGAATTTGGATTTAGAATGAAATGTCTAATCCAATTAATTTTAAAATTATTATTTAGGGTACTGAAATCAAGGAAGTTCAATTCACCTGATTCATAAGTATTCATTATTATAGATTTCCTAATATAATGTGTTTTGTTTCTCCAAAGAAAATTAAATAAAGCAGTATCGATAACTTTACACATCTCCTCAGAAACATCAAGGGAAGTAGCAGCATAGAGTAATCTTGACAGTCCCTCAGCTTTACACAGCAAGACTCTTTTAGAGATACGTCCCTCAAAAGTCAGTGATTTAACTTTGTTTTAGTCTTCTGGATAATGGGATAAAAATTAATCTTACATCTAGATTTTTGATCTTTTGAGATAACAATATAAACCAAACCAAAAAAAAAATAAACCAAAAAAATAAACCAGTCTTATAAACCAAAAAAAAAAATGCAGTGTTTTGTTCCCCTTTTTCCAACCATTGCCTCTGTGACCTAATGAAGGCTCCTTCTGCCTTGTTCTTATATAATTTGATTGGACAGAAGATTTGATAAAAGCTGAAGTGCGCGGTGATGTCATGAAATCTGATCCATTTTAGCAGAAGTGAGAGACTGTAAGATTTGAATGCTTATATCTCCTAAATGTAAATTTTGTCATTGTTTTGGAACACACCAGCTTATTCATAACTTTAAGGCTAACATATTCATACTAAAAGCTAAAAAATTTAAATTTTGATTTCAGGGGCACTTTATGTGTTTTGCATGCATGTATGAAGTATTTCCATAAAAGCCCAGTCATTTACAAGAGGGGTGGTTTGAACATTTTTTTAAAGACCTAGGAATGATAAACAAACAGGTATGGGGGTTGAAATAGAATGATATCGATTTGTTTTTAATTGCTCCTGGAACATTCAGTATCGTAGTGAGCTTCTGGCCGTGTCAAATAGATGCTTGTCACTAGCGGTTTGTCATTTATCATTGGTGGCTTTCTCTTGTTAGACCCGTTAGATTTCAGTGCTGATCTCCAAATGGGCGTGGATTGTGCACTCAAGTGTGAATTGGATGACAGGGTTGACAGGAGTTTATGAACTGCAAAGTTGTCAGAGGTGGAGAACATGTCCCCACAGGCCCCCGGTCGCCCCAAGGCTGTCCTGATGGCACACTGACACCCCAATAACCTGATACACGCACACACTCACGCAAACAAAGGATCTGGAACACAAACAAAAATATCACTGTTATGCAAATAGAGGTCAAGCTGCTGCTTTTTATGACAATCATAAAGAGTTTGTGATCTTAAGCCTGTCATGACTTCTTGGAGTTAAAAGCCAGCTCTAAACTATATGCTTCGAACTGCTCAGGCATTAAAATTCACTGCCCTCTGATCTTTCTATTATATGTCCATCTCTCTTCTCTTTTCATGTAAATATTTTGCTCTACAATGAGCAATTAAGCCTGACAGACAACGCTTTACTCAAACACTCCTTTTTTTTGTTGTTACACAAAACCCATATGACCCAGGTTTTTAACTTGAATGAATATATATATATATATATATATATATATATATATATTCATTCAAGTTAAAAACCTGGGTCATATGGGTTTTGTGTAACAACAAAAAAAAGGAGTGTTTGAGTAAAGCGTTGTCTGTATATATATATATATATATATATATATATATATATATATATATATATATATATATATATATATATATATATATACACACATTCCATGAAGATATTTTGTAAATTTCCAACCGCAAATATATCAAAAAATTATTTTTGTGAGTGGATATGCATTGCTAAGGACTTCATTTGCACAACTTTAAAGGCGATTTTCTCAATATTTTGATTTTTTTTTGCACCCTCAGATTCCAGATTTTCAAATAGTTGACAGCCAAATAATGTCCTATCCTAACAAACCATACACCAATGGAAAGCTTATTTATTCAGCTTTCAGATGATGTATAAATCTCAGTTTCAAAAAATTGAACTTTCAGGGTATATATACAGTGGGTACGGAAAGTATTCAGGCCCCCTTAAATTTTTCACTCTTTGTTATATTGCAGCCATTTGCTAAAATCATTTAAGTTCATTTTTTTTCCTCATTAATGTACACACAGCACCTCATATTGACAGAAAAACACAGAATTGTTGACATTTTTGCAGATTTATTAAAAAAGAAAAACTGAAATATCACATGGTCCTAAGTATTCAGACCCTTTGCTCAGTATTTAGTAGAAGCACCCTTTTGATCTAATACAGCCATGAGTCTTTTTGGGAAAGATGCAGCAAGTTTTTCACACCTGAATTTGGGGATCCTCTGCCATTCCTGCTTGCAGATCCTCTCCAGTTCTGTCAGGTTGGATGGTAAACGTTGGTGGACAGCCATTTTTAGGTCTCTCCAGAGATGCTCAATTGGGTTTAATTCAGGGCTCTGGCTGGGCCATTCAAGAACAGTCACGGAGTTGTTGTGAAGCCACTCCCTCATTATTTTAGCTGCTTAGGGTCATTGTCTTGGTGGAAGGTAAACCTTCGGCCCAGTCTGAGGTCCTGAGCACTCTGGAGAAGGTTTTCGTCCAGGATATCCCTGTACTTGGCTGCATTCATCTTTCCCTCGATTGCAACCAGTCGTCCTGTCCCTGCAGCTGAAAAACACCCCCACAGCATGATGCTGCCACCACCATGCTTCACTGTTGGGACTGTATTGGACAGGTGATGAGCAGTGCCTGGTTTTCTCCACACATACCGCTTAGAACTTTTTGGCCTTAATTCTATCTTGGTCTCATCAGACCAGAGAATCTTATTTCTCACCATCTTGGAGTCCTTCAGGTGTTTTTTAGCAAACTCCACGCGGGCTTTCATGTGTCTTGCACTGAGGAGAGGCTTCCGTCGGGCCACTCTGCCATAAAGCCCCGACTGGTGGAGGGCTGCAGTGATGGTTGACTTTCTACAACTTTCTCCCATCTCCCGACTGCATCTCTGGAGCTCAGCCACAGTGATCTTTGGGTTCTTCTTTACCTCTCTCACCAAGGCTCTTCTCCCCCAATAGCTCAGTTTGGCCAGACGGCCAGCTCTAGGAAGGGTTCTGGTCGTCCCAAACATCTTCCATTTAAGGATTATGGAGGCCACTGTGCTCTTAGGAACCTTAAGTGCAGCAGAAATTTTTTTGTAACCTTGGCCAGATCTGTGCCTTGCCACAATTCTGTCTCTGAGCTCTTCAGGCAGTTCCTTTGACCTCATGATTCTCATTTGCTCTGACATGCACTGTGAGCTGTAAGGTCTTATAAAGACAGGTGTGTGGCTTTCCTAATCAAGTCCAATCAGTATAATCAAACACAGCTGGACTCAAATGAAGGTGTAGAACCATCTCAAGGATGATCAGAAGAAATGGACAGCACCTGAGTTAAATATATGAGTGTCACAGCAAAGGGTCTGAATACTTAGGACCATGTGATGTTTCAGTTTTTCTTTTTTAATAAATCTGCAAAAATGTCAACAATTCTGTGTTTTGCTGTGTGTACATTAAGGAAAAAAAATGAACTTAAATGATTTTAGCAAATGCTGCAATATAACAAAGAGTGAAAAATTTAAGGGGGTCTGAATACTTTCCGTACCCACTCTATACACTCTTTTATATATGACTACATATTTTTTCAATGAATTTAATATGTTTATTCAGCAAGGATGCATTAAATTAATCAAAAGTGAAATATTGTGTAATACTAATACTGTTTTAATTATAATAAGAAGAAATGGTTCTTGAGCACCAAATCAGCATATTAGAATGTTTTCTGGATTAACTCCTGACGAAAAGTCAGTTTTGCTAACACAAGAATAAATAATTTTTTTAATATATTAGAGTAGAAATCAGTTAATGTTTTTTTTTTTTTTTTGTACAATATTACTGTTTTTTTTACTGTATTTTTGAACAACCCCAACATTTTGAATGCACTGTAAACCTGAAGTTGGCAAAACTCAAACAATTTGAGGCAATCAGTTGCCTCAATTTTTAAATTAAGAAATTCAATGTTTAAGCAGAAATGGCAGATTTTTATTTTGTGCTCATACATTTTAATTGTTCTTAACTTGAAATGTTTGAGTACAGTAAATTATACATTTAACTTAAAATTTTCATGAAACTTCAATGTGAACAGTTTTTAGTATTAGTGTAAACTTAACTAGCCATAACAAGCTAATTCAAAAAATGCTACTGTGCTAACATGCTAACAATAACATGGGAAAGCACTAGCTGAATAAATACACCAATATAAAGCATTTAACGTACATGCTCTCAAATCAAAGCCACATGCATCGCTTGTCACCATGATGGTAACTCTCCAAAAACCCACATTAACAGAAACTCTTCTAAATTAGCACAACAAAACATTAATCACTACTAAATCACCCACTTAACATTAATCTTGCACCAAAAACATTAATTATTATCAAACCAATTAATTATTTTGAGCATTAGGGTATGGTAGTGTAGGCCTACATATAGGCCTAAAATTTGGAAACTGAATATTAAACAGTTGGAACTGGCAATTTAATTTCTATCGCAATGTCATGAAACACGCAAGACTGCAGAATATATGAAGGTTCTCCTTCTTTATGGCACTGACGGGGGCATAACTCTTGCCTGTCAGTCCTCAGCGGTCGGAGGGTTTACCTGCCTCATGCCCCAGGCTCAGAATTATTGCTCAACAGAATACGATGAAATCAGTAAATCTCCTGCTACACCTGCTTTAACACTAGCACCTGTCTGGAATAGAAACTGTCCCATTCTTTAGAGAGAGAGGGAAAGGCAATGATGGGCCACACAAGAACATGTACAGAACTAGAGTTCCAGTAATGCTACAGTTGTACAGACAGCATGAGTCTGACGTGTTGATTTATAAGAATGATATAAGACATGAACCGGTTATAGCTGGCAAGGTGAAGCAGGGTGAAGCAGGGTGAAGTGGGTGAGAGGTGAGGGGGTGTCACGGTGGCGCGTGCTGCTGTTCCAGAGGGGACGGCAGGCAGCAGGTGCATTGTTGATACCCTAAACATGTGCAAGGACAGTGCCAAGCCCTGGAAAAGACATTTCGGCTAAGATACCGAGAAAAGTAGATGAGCCAGGACCTGCATCCTCCTGCATTTCCACCTCAAACAGCCAACTTGGTACGTTAAACGTGTCAACAGAGAAATGGTACAGGGGAAAAAAAAGAAAAAGTGTGAAGATATAAGTGGGAGATAAAGAAAAACATGAAATGATTGACAAGTGTGGAAGAAAAACAAACGGTTGATTGGTTTTCTCCATCCTACAATTATTGCTGTCTCACAATGAAAGTGCTTTTTTCCTATGCAGAGTAAAGTATCAAAACGGAAAATATTCCGCTACAATGTGTGTTGTGGTTAGTTTCAAGCACAGATAGATAGGCTATTCATAGATGCCTCATTAGCGGCTGCTTCTATGGGCCGCTATACGCAAGCCGTCTGTGTGCCATAGGTCTGAAAATATTAACATTATAAAGTGACGAGAATATTTTTGGTGCACCAAAAAAACAAAATAAAGACTTATTTAGTGATGGCCGATTTCAAAACACTGCTTCAGGAAGCTTCGTAACGTTATGAATCTTTTGTGTCGAATCAGTGGTTCGGAGCGCCAAAGTCACGTGATTTCAGCAGTTTGGTGTTTTGACACGCCATCCGAATCATGATTCGATACGCTGATTCATTTGTGCTCCGAAGCTTCATGAAGCAGTGTTTTGAAATCGGCCATCACTAAATAAGTCGTTATTTTGGTTTTTTGGTGCACCAAAAATATTCTCGTTGCTTTATAATATTAATATTGAACCACTGTACTCACATGAACCGATTTAAATATGCTTTTAGTACATTAATGGATCTTGAGAGAGGAAATGTCATTGCTGGCTATGGAGGCCTCACGGAGCCATCGGATTTCAACAAAAATATCCTAATTTGCGTTCTGAAGATGAACGATAGTCTTACGCATGTGGAACGGCATGAGGGTGAGTAATACATTACTTTATTTTCATTTTTGGGTGAACTAACCCTTTAAGGCTGTATGAGTTGCTAAGATGTTCAGGGTGGGTTTTAGCATGTTGCTATGCAGTTGCTAAATTTTTTTGGGATACTTTTTTGGGAAGTTCATTTTATTAAGTATGCTTAAGTAAAGCTCAAAAGCATATTTTTAAGTATACTTTATGTAGTAAGTATACTAATATCTGGAAAAACTTCAGAAGTTTCGAAGTCATCATCTGGTTGGTTGAATTCTACAGGATGTCCGGGAGACGTGTGTGTCGCGTTCTTTAATGGTAACAAATGACGCAAAACCCAGTAGAAGAATTTTTTTTTTTTTTTTTTCTTTTATTGCATGAATAACAATTACAGAAAATACAGGGGAAAAAATGCCAGGGTTAAAGATACACAAATGAAAAATACAAACATTGAGTTGAAATAAAACTAACCCAGTAGAAGAAGAAAGCCGTCGTGTTTACAACTGTGACGTACGAGCGCTTACCAGGATCAACTAAACGCTGGATTTTCAAAAGTATGTTAAGTTCGTGGCTCCATTGTAGCAGTAAACTTTGCACAATGTTCTTGAATGAATAACATATTAGGTGCACGCCGGTCTGTTATTGTAGGGACATCGACTTTCGCCTCTAAAGCTGACGCGGAAACAAAACAAACTGTAATTGGTTGCGTAACATGTCAGTCAAACGTCTTCTTGGACGGTCTTTGGCCAATGAAAGCTGCGATAAAGACCTTCTGCTGTCGGTCTGAAGGTCTGGCTATGCGAGACTAACCCTTCCTGGGTCAACATTTCACAACGTAATGCAGTTTTGAACTTATATGCTGTTTAATGTTTGATGATTGCATTATTTTATATTTTACCACTTGTTTCTGCTTCTTCTTCATCTGTGTTTTCAGCGTAATAGCGCCCCCTACCGTATAACAGTGAAAACATAAATTGTCGGAGAATTCAGTCAATGGCGTGGAAAGAGTAAAGTAGATTTGAAGTAAATTCATATGTACACTACCAGTGGTCTAGCCTACACAAAAATTCAGATACTCAGAATTAGGAACATCTTTTTTTAATTTTTTTTTTATGAATCGATATTTTCAAACAATGTAAGTTTATAAGAAACGTATATAAAACTATGTGAAAAAAGTAATTAATAGGCTACTCAATCAAAAGAGTAAACACGACTACAATCCAAGTATACTTAAAATACTTAATTATACTTTTAAGTATATCTCAATCAAAAGATTGAGTACAAGTATAGGCCAAATATACTTAGACTTTTCTGTCAGAATAAGTCAAGTATACTTAAGTGTAATTTAAGAATATTTCTGAGAAGTGTATAAAAAGTAGACTGAACTTATACTTTCTTATTTTTAGTTTAAAAGAAGTATACTAATAGCACACTTGAATCCCTTCTTTTCGTAAAGGAATGGAGACAAATTGTTTTGTTTTTCATAGGCTTTTTTTCTTAGCAGGGTGCTCCAAATCTAAAGTCTCGATATATTTTTTTAGTTTTTATTATTATTATTATTGTCAACTGTGTGATTGTAAATCTTCTCTCCTCAGCAGCTAACAGGATTTGAGGTATCATTTGTGTCCGTAAACAGTGTGAGTTTTTTGTGCTAAATTTGAATACTTATTCATCAGAATTTGTTCAAATATCAATAGTGATGCTTACCTTAGCAGGAAGAACCCCTAACCAGTGATGGTGCAATGCAGGCAAACAACATCACATCTCTATGACTAAAATAATTAATTACTTGTTTTTTTTTCCATTCCTTCAGTTTGTTTTTCCTCCATAGCCCATATTAAACACTGACCACACTTTGAATTGTGTACACTAAAACATGGCTGAACTTTAAGGCTTGTTTGGTAAACTCATGGCACAGGCTGTGCCACCATCCCCCTGGACACAGGTGACTCACGTCAGACCCCGTCCCGCTGTTGGGAGTAAATAGATGAACACGTGGCCTGGAATGTGTCTTACAGGAAGGACATTTGCATGTCCTTGTCACATCTTTTATTTATGCATTAATGCACAGCTTCTGTGCCACCCTGTTTGTCATATATTAAAGGGTTAGTTCACCCAAAAATAAAAATAATATCATTAATTACTCACCCTCATGTCGTTCCACACCCGTAAGACCTTTGTTGAAATTTTTGTTGAAATCCGAGGACTCAGTGAGGCCTTCATAGCCAGCAATGACATTTCCTCTCTCAAGATCCATTAATGTACTAAAAACATATTTAAATCGGTTCATGTGAGTACAGTGGTTCAATAGTAATATTATAAAGCGACGAGAATATTTCTGGTGCGCCAAAAAACAAAATAACGACTTATATAGTGATGGCCGATTTCAAAACACTGCTTCAGGAAGATTCGGAGCACAATGAATCAGTATATCGAATCATGATTTGGATGGCGTGTCAAACCGCCAAAGTGCTGAAATCACGTGACTTTGGTGCTCCGAACTGCTGATTCGACACACTGATTCATTTGTGCTCCGAAGCTTCCCGAAGCAGTGTTTTGAAATTGGCCATCATTATATAAGTCGTTATTTTGTTTTTTTGGTGCACCAAAAATATTCTCGTCGCTTTATAATATTAATATTGAACCACTGTACTCACATGTACTGATTTAAATATGTTTTTAGTACATTAATGGATCTTGAGAGAGGAAATGTCATTGCTGGCTATGCAGGCCTCAGTGAGCCATCGGATTTCATCAAAAATATCTTAATTTTGTGTTCCGAAGATTAACGAAGGTCTTACAGGTGTGGAACGACATGAGGGTGAGTAATTAATGACAGAATTTTCATTTTTGGGTGAACTAACCCTTTAAGAACAAACATGCAGTTCAGTAGTCCAGTGCTTCCCAATCCTGGTCCTGGAGTATTGGAGTTTTGATGTGTCTCTAATCTGACACACCCGTCTGAGGTCTTGGAAGTCTTTACAAACGAACCGATGAGTTGAATCAGATGTTTTTGATTAGGGAGACATCTTAAGTGGAGTGCTCGGGGTCATCTTAAGTGCTCGGGGTCCTTATTAGCCAATGCCTGTGTCTGGTTTCATAATGAGCTCATCAGTGAGTATCTCAGGCATCAAAACATCAAACAGAATTTCTTTGCATTTCCCATTACAGCTGTGACAGAAAAACATCAGTATTGTTCATCGTTGTTCTTCAAGCACATAAGTTTCTCCATGTGCAGTACCTCCTCAGATCTGGTGGACTAACTGTGGTCTTGATCCCTCAAGTGACAGGAAAAAAACTTGTGTAATCCAATACAATGATGAAATGTGAAGCAAAAGAAATTGTATTATCCATGTCTTCCATGCTTGCTGCCTTTATGTGCCTTTATCGAGGAAAAAAGTGGCTCCAGTCTCAAGTGTCAACCATCCTGTTCTCTGGTTTTGGCAAACTGATGGACTGAAACCCCTTTCTTGTGCTTATATACATGATTTGGGTAAAATGTGCCAAAAAACAACAAACATCATGGGAGTAAGAACATTTCAGTATTAAATATTTAAGATGTCAACACAGACTCAACAAGCACCAGGAATCTGGGGCTAGAGAAATCTGTTGTTGATCAGTTTCAACACCTAACACACACTGTGTTGCCTCACCAAACAAAGAGGCCATACTTATGGGCATATTCTATTTCAGTCGTGAACTTTAAGTAAATATATTAGAATGATGAGTGATATTTTTCAAGTTCTGATACAAAATACATCATATATGCTGTACAATAAACTTAAGTGAGGGGTGTGTACAGACACGAACAGACATAACCTCTAACGGAAGGACAGTTTCTGGAAAGATAATACTGCCACCATGTGGCTGTTGCCAGAACCACTGTTGCGTTACGGAGCGTACTGATATTTTGACGCGTTCCTGGGACTGTCAGCATAGTTTGTTGATCCTGGAACAATATTCTCCTGTACGAAAATGTAATCATAACCATATCCCTACACCAAAACCTAACCCTACCCATAAGTTATCCCTAAAATCAGAGGGAAATGAACTGTGTAAGTTAAAAACCTAACCTGGTTTGTAAGCCTAAAGGCTAAACTTGACATAAACTGTAAACCTGTCCCTCAAATCTGATTGGCTGATTGGGATGATGTTCCAGGTGTTGGGAACATGTTCTGCGTTACGGACGACTTCCTTATTGTTTTCAAACTGTCTCAACTGCCCTTTATGTTATTGTTAGGCAGTTTATTCTAGTTTTCGTAAGCCGGGGAAAACAGTGCCTCTACAAAACAGAGTAGACACAATATGCATAATAGGCTACAATATACATTGTCCAAAATACATAAATAAATTTAATTAACTAGATCATTAGAATGAGACAATATTCACTATTGATATTGATTATGAATAATGCATCAAATGCAGCATGATTTGTCTCAAGTCTTATTTATTGTCCTGCAAATCGTTGTTGTCCTGCAAGTGTGTTACATTTATAACATAAATCATTCTGTATAATATTAGCAAAAGAGTATATGAAATATGCATCAGCACCATGTCACCTATTGTTGGGGAAAAGACACTGCTATTACATATTGGGCTGTTTATTTAAAAAACAATTAAAAAAAAAATGCAAATATTTAATTTTTAAAAAATAAATTTAAATGTTTCCATATCTTTTTATTTTTATAATCTTTACTAATAAACAAGTTTATATATATATATATATATATATAGTGCTGCTTGAAAGTTTGTGAACTTCTTGCAGAATCCCTTGCAGAATCTGTGAAAATGTTAATAATTTTAACAAAATAAGAGAGATGATACAATATGCATGTTATTTTTTATTTAGTATTGTCCTGAGTAAGATATTATACATAAAAATGTTTACATATGGTCCACAAGACAAAAAAAATAATCTGAAATTATAAAAACGACCCGCTCAAAAGTTTATGAACTCTTGATTCTTAATACTGTGTGTGATTACCTGGATGATCTACAGCTGTTTTTATGTTTTGTGATGGTTGTGCATGAGTCCCTTGTTTGTGACTATGATTTTGAGATCCATCATTTCACACTGAGGACAACTGAGGGACTCAAACCAAAGCAACAGAAGATGCATGTTTCCCAGAAGACAAATTAAATACAATATTCCTTGATCTTCAAATTCAAAAGTTTTCACCCCCCGGCTCTTAATGCATCATGTTTCCTTCTGGAGCATTAGTGAATGTTTGAACCTTTTTTAATAGTTGTGTTTGAGTCCCTCAGTTGTCCTCAGTGTGAAAAGACAGATCTCAAAATCATACAGTCATTGCTGGAAATGGGTCTAATGTGCAAAAGATGCTGGAAATCTTAAGAATTTTCAGACCTGAAGGATTTTTCTGAAGAACAGAGCTCAGTTTAACTGCTCAGGACAAACAAGAGACTCATGAAGAACCATCACAAAACATAAAAACAGTCATAGATCATCCAGGTAACCGTAGGTCTCGTGGACTTTACGTAAACTTTATGTAAAATATCTTATTCAGGACAGTACTAAATAAAAAATGACATGCATTTTGTATGATCCCTCTTATTTTGTTAAATTATTCACCTTTTTTAGATTCTGCAAGTGGTTCACAAACTTTTAAGCAGCACTGTGTGTGTATATATATATATATATATATATATATATATATATATATATTAGTGGTTTGAAAAAGTGCTTTGCTCAAATTGTGTCCCACTCATGTTTGCAGAATTGTTGTAATTCAGCCACATTGGAGGGTTTTGAACATGAACCACCTTTTTACGGTCATGCCACAGCATCTCAATAGGATTGAGGTCAGGACTTTCACTAGGCCACTCCAAAGTCTTCATTTTGTTTTTCTTCAGCCATTCAGAGGTGGAATTGCTGGTGTGTTTTGGATCATTGTCCTGCTGCAGAACCCAAGTTCGCTTCAGCTTGAGGTCACGAACAGATGGCCAGACATTGTCCTTCAGGATTTTTTTGGTAGACAGCAGAATTCATGGTTACATTTATCAGAGCAAGTCTTCCAGGTCCTGAAGCAGCAAAACAGCCCCAGACCATCACACTACCACCACATTTTACTGTTGGTATGATGTTCTTTTTCTGAAATGCTGTGTTACTTTTACGCCAGACATAATGGGACACACACCTTCCAAAAAGTTCAACTTTTGTCTCGTCAGTCCACAGAGTATTTTCCCAAAAGTCTTGGGGATCATCAAGATGTTTTCTGGCAAAACTGAGATGAGCCTTTATGTTCTTTTTGCTCAGCAGCAGTTTTCGTCTTGGAACTCTGCCATGCAGGCCATTTTTGCCCAGTCTCTTTCTTATGGTAGAGTCATGAACACTGACCTTAACTGAGGCCTGCAGTTCTTTGCATGTTGTTGTGGGGTCTTTTGTGACCTCTTGGATGAGTCGTCGCTACGCTCTTGGGGTAATTTTGGTCGGCTGACCACTCCTGGGAAGTTTCACCACTGTTCCATGTTTTCACCATTTGTGGATAATGGCTCTCACTGTGGTTCGCTGGAGTCCCAAAGCTTTAGAAATGGCTTTATAACCTTTTCCAGACTGATAGATCTCAATTACTTTCTTATTTGTTCCTGAATTTCTTTGGATCTCAACATGATGTGTAGCTTTTAAGGATCTTTTGGTCTACTTCACTTTGTCAGGCAGGTCCTATTTAAGTGATTTCTTGATTGCGAACAGGTATGGCAGTAATCAGGCCTGGGCGTGGCTAGAGAAACTGAACTCAGGTGTGATAAACCAGTTATGTTTTAACAGCGGGGGCAAGCACTTTTTCACACAGGGACATGTGGGTTTGGATTTTGTTTTCCCTTCTTAATAAAAACCTTCATTTAAAAATTGCGTGTTGTGTTATCTTTGATTAATATTTAAATTTGTTTGATGATCTGAAACATTAAAGTGTGACAAACATGCAAAAAAATAAAAAATCAGGAAGGGGGCAAGCACTTTTTATATATACACACACACATACCATTTCAGTGTGATATCAACTTTGGTAGACCAAACAAGTTTATGATCATTTAAGTGAATGTGTGTATGGGCTGAATGTACATAAGTTACAGAATGGGTTGAATACATGATGTTAGCTAACGGCATGATTTGTATTATTTTAGAACTGTACATTTCTGACACATGGATATGTACGCTGGTGCCTCGGATAACAAATTACTCTAAATTGTAATGTAGACATGCATTTTCTGTAAAGCTGCTTTGAAACAATGTGCATTGTAAAAAGCGCAATACAAATACATGCAAATTGATTTGAAGAAGGCCAGTACATCAGATGTTTTCTCCCAGAATGCATATGTATGGCATTCAATGCTGAATACATTGAAGGATTTCATATTGATAATTCTTCAAAGTTAAGCAGCATTGGATTTTATAATTACATATCCTCATCATAGAACAATGCAAAAGTTAAGTATAAATGCTAAAATAGTATACATCCAAAGAAACAGATGTGAAAAAACATAGTACAAAAAAAAAAGGTTTATTTCAACATCTCTTGGAGCTCTCAGAGGTCCACTGCGCCAAAATCAAAAAATCAAGTTAGTTATGAAAAACTGAAAACCAGTCAATACAGAAATCATTACAAAAATCAAAATAGAATAAAATTGGTGACATAAACCGAAGTTTCCTTTAAACAACATAATATTATCGGTGATCATACATTTGCTCTCCTTTCTACAAATGAAGAAGTCCACAAATATAACAACTATCCAGAATGGGGCTGAGTCTTTAAATGACATTACATGCACTGGTGAACACTGACACCATGCAAAGTCCCCCAAAACCATCCTAACTTGACATTTTATTTTCATGTTTAATAGAATGATTGAATGCATCAAGTCCAGTGTCCTCAGATTGGTTTAGGCAGAGATGTGACTTCCTCCAGACACTCATCATAGGCTTCTTTATATTCATCATGCGGTTTGATCATGATAACACAGGTGGGACGTTTGGATCCTGCTGAGGAGCCCAAATCCTACAGAAAGACGAATACAAACACATGAGTATTGTAACTCTGTACATTCAATTTGATCTAAGAAAGGCTAATATAATATCATATACACTTCTCAACTTACAACTTTAGATGGAACATAAGCATAAGGCATGTTTCTGTCTTCACACATGATTGGTAAGTGGCAATACACCTCGATGGGAAGAGTGTCTCCAGCAAATACCACAATACTAGAAGATGACAGAAAATAATGTTAAAAAAAACATACTTTAGTGTGGACTGCTCAACTAGTGACTATGATACTAAAACATGAGGAAAATAAAGCTCATCTTACCCAGTCTCCCCTTTGTTGATAAACTTCTGAACCTCTTTTACTCCTCGTCGGATCTGTTTGGCTTTAGCAGCTGTGAAAAACAACGAGTAACATTTCTAATGAACCACGTGCCTGTCTCAAACAATAAATTTATGTATAACTATATTTAGTATACTTCCATTCAGACTCAAAGGTGTTATAAATAATCAAGAGGACAAAAATAAAACATTTTTTACCTTTCTTGACGCATTTGTAGAGTTTTTTACTTAGTTTACGCGATGCAAGCGGGTTTGCGATTGGGTTTATATTAGCTAATAATTCTTGATAGGATTTTTCTGTTCCCCCAGTCTCCTCTTCACCGGTTTTCTCCTTCTTTACCTTTGTCATTTTTCGCTAAAATATGTTAAAGTTATTATTGAGAGATTAACTTCAGTGCGATTTTGTGTTGCAGGAGAAAACACACGTGCAGTGAATCTGAACGTATTTCCGGTGTTTTTTCACCACTCCAGTATTTCGTCGGCATGTAACGCGAGTTCAGTTTGGAAACACTGACCCCTAGTGCACAGGATGAACAAATGATGAGATTTTATTCAGTCAAGACCTCGCACACATACTCACAACTAATCGTTTTCATTATTTACAAAGAATACATCTGTAAAAACCTTAGTTTACATGAAAATGTAAATAGCATACAGTTTTTCTTCTCAGTTACAAAAACAAACAAAAAACTATCAGGGCAAAATATTACAAACAAAATAAATACATATAAATATTTTTGTGAATTTCATCTCCCAAATAACATTGTTCAATTCCACTTTGGATACATATACATCTCATGTGCATTTCTCCCCTCCAAAAGAGAAAAGTTCTAGCATTTGTTTTTGGGTAAATGGTGGCCTTATAACACTTACTTGACACATTCAACAACAGCCAATGACTTTCAGGGAGCATTACAATAATGTTCTATATGTTAACATGAACTACTCACTTTTACTGCATTTATTAATATCGAGTTAACATTTAAATGATGCATTATGAACTATATATGAATTAGAATAGTATATTTTTTAAATGAACATTAACCAAGATTAATAAGTGCTGTAAACATGACTGATGCCTACTTCATTAATTATTGTTAAACATATAGAACCTTATTATAAAGTGTTAGAAACTTTCTAATAAAATACTGCGCCAAAACTACTAATCACTTACAGAAACCACCATGACAAGGGTGTAAAGTGCATTTTTCCAGGTCAATTCTCTTTAACACACACAAAACAATAATGAATCTTTCCAAACATTAAATGGGCATTGGACATTCTGTAAATCGGGGGTTCAAAAAACAAAAACAAAACTAAAACACAAATAACAAGGCCTAATTAATCAGTGTAGATTAGAAGTTAGGAAAAGAAGAAAACGCAACTTTTATAAATACATATAAATAACCATTACTTCAAAGAGTAAGTCAAATGTGTAGTTGTCTAGAGATGTAAGAACATACTAAGGGTGTAAAAAAAAAAAAAACATAAGAGGACTGAATCAAGGCCCTGTCACTGCTCCTGTGTCTTCACAGCAATGCCCACATGGGCGTGGCGAATGGTACGTCCATGCAGCATGTAACCGTCTTGCTTCACCACAGCTATGGTGCCAGGCTCCACTCCCTCTGCTGGAGTATGACAGACGATTTCATGCTGATAAGGGTCGTAGGAGCCTCCCACGGGTGTCATCTTCTCCAGTCCATGTTTGGTGAAGACGTCCTGCAGCCGTCCCTGTATGTATGCCAGGTATTGTGTCAGCTGCTGTACTCCATCTCTCTCCTCGACTTCTGCGCTCTTCTCCAACAGGTCTGCCACCTCCACAATGTCACGGCAGAAACTCTGAATCCCTGCAGGAGGAGCATAATGTTTAATGCAATACTGTTATAGCAATGCAATGTGAACACATAAGAAATATGTGTGGCTAAATTAAAATAAGGTTACCAAATAGTTTGGCGTCCTCGACAAATTTCTGTGTTCTTCTTCTAACATTGTCCGAGTCAGCTAGGGCTCGTTTGTATCGCTCCTGTGAAAAGAGTTTGATTAACAATTGGCAAAAACAACCAAACTGCAGATACAACTTTGATTAAAAATCAATATAATGCAGATAGGGTTAAACGCCTTAATTATAGCAATTAGTGTTCATTTTATTAGTGAAATCTATGACGGAAAATGCTTTACAACTTTTTTTCCATGACTAAGACAAGACGACACAAACATCATTAAACAACATTTGTGACTATATCAAAATGCATTATCTGTGTGATGATAAAAGATCTTTTTTGCTCTTGTTTTAATAGAAAAACATGAATGTAATTTGGTAATATTAAGAATTGTACTGCTTTAAATTTTGTTAAGTATATTGTTTACCAGTTCTAATAATGTAGTGTGTGTTAATTTTGATAAATAGCCTATAATAAATCTAGAGGAGGTAAAATAAACCATGTGTATGAGTTTGCATTATATTGACATATAGGTATATAATGTGACTAAGTTTCCATTGACTAAAACTATGCTCAGACATGTTGTCGACTAGGGCTGGGCGATATTTTGTTAATAATATCTGATAAGCTACGCAATATCGCGTTCATTATCGAAGGTGATTCATCTGCGATAATGAACGCGATATTGCGTAGCTTATCAGTGATCTACGGCTCTGTTTATTAAATGCCGCTCCATTTAAAAGCAGGTGATGGCGATTTAGCAGTAATCAGGGAACCGGCTTTACTGACGAAATGCGCGTGACAATTGCATGCGATATATCGCCCAGCCTATTGTCGACTAAAACTTGACTAAACGAAAACAGGACAAGTTTGATTAAATATGATAAAATTTGACATTTGACAGCAGTAGCACCAGTGTCACTAAGTTCTACAGATGGTGGCACCAAGCACCTGATTTGGTAGCGCTTTTACAATATCATACTGAACTGACCGACAGCTCCAGTGATTAAGAAAGGAATGCACTTTACTTGCTTTCTGTGTAATTCAGTTGCAAGTTGAAAAAAAAAAAAAAAAAGATTTTGTGACTTTTCCTACTTCATACTTCAGTACAAAAAGCTAAACTTTGACAAAATGGATATTTTAAAATAGTGGATTCATAAATATAAATATATATATAATATACATATAAAATATATATATAAATATAAATTCAAAAGCACATGCGTGGAGAAAAAAAAAAAAATATATATATATATGTGTGTTAGAGAACAGAAATGGCTTATAAGCCAATAAGTGGTTTTAGTGTTAATTTCATTATTAATTTTAAACAAGTGTTTGTTTGCAACCAAGTACATCTCAAAACTTTTAGATTTACAAATGGGGACAATCTTTTAAGGATGAGCAAATAATGTTTTTGGTCATCACATTAAAAATTTACTGTAAATTGGATAATATTCAGATTTTTGAAGTTCTGGAAAATGTTGTGTGAAGCACTTCTTGAAAAATGCTTGAATTTCACTCTCAAAAGGTTGTATGAACCCTGAAATGAAATGACTACTTCTGCCAAAATACCATGTTTAAAGCCTTTTATAACTTGTTCATTCATGGCACAGTGTTTTCACGTCAGCGCTGTCTGTCTAATATCTATGGTTTATAACAGAGAATTATGTGCTGAATTTGAATGCTTCAGACTAGATCTCGCAGCGATGTTATTAATTCTTTCTCATTTGATTTAACAGTGCTGAGTAGTAACAGTGTTGTGTGTGATCAAAAATCGGCCCAAGTAATTGTTCTGAGCTCACACTGCATTGTCTATTATTGGTCCGAGCTGTTAAACGGTTTCCTTCTGCTTTCGTTTGGCTGTTTGATGTTTCTCATTTGCAACAGAAATGGCAGCTCTTATCAGTTGGGCAATGTGGTGATCGCACCAGGGCAACCTCTAACAAAATGTAGTCACACTGGCAGGAAAAAAAGGTTTCAAAATGAAACCATCTGGTCACAGTCTGGAGCTAACAGCAATTAAGATGTTTGTGTAATTACGATGTATATGTGAAGAATATTTACTTGAAATTCACTAATAAATACATAATTCAGTAAGGCACAGATACTGACCAATGCTAATGCTGCTGAAATTACTAAATACCAACCTGGTCGATACAGCAGTTGATAATTATCCCTACACAAACAGTACGTGACTGAATTTAAAAAACCCAATGTGAACTTACCGTGAGGTCGTGAACCTGCTCTTCCAGTTTTCTAGCTCTCAACTCCAACGTCCTGACATGTGTCACAGAGTGACTGTGGTCGTCATCTCCATCATCACCATGGCAGTCGTCACCGGTACTACGCTGTTCCGCCGCAGTGCTGAAGAGGCCTACAACAGACCTGGAGGACAGGAAAAAGAAAACAGTTGTAAAATGCTCAAAATGATCACCGCATCAAAATCTAAATTGTACTTTATATTAGGCAGCTTCTAAAGCCTCAAAATGCCTCTTTTGAACACAATACTGCAATGCTTATGTAGCATGTAACATGTTTTTTTTTTGAGACCAAAACATTTTACACTGTCAAAGTTTTAGTCATAAATACAGTGTTCTCTATGGCAGGATACAATGGAGATAAAGACCCCCTCAGGGTAAAAGGCCACTTGGGTAATTGTTCCCCCTAAAAGCACCGGTAATCCCACAACAAATTGTTTGGCATAAATGGAGAGGAATAGATTTGTTGTGATAGATGTGAAACATGTCACAATGGAGATTTATTTGTAAATTAAAACTATAGATGATGTACACAGTAATATAACAGAATTAACTAATTAATTCCCTCATTTTAATTTAGTTAAAGTATGACTTCAGTAAAAAGTACGGAAGAGGATTAGGGCCAAGCAATAATAAAAAATAAAACCATCTCGAGATTAAAGTTGTTAAATTTCGAGAAAAATGTCTAAATAAAATGTTGAGAATTAACTCATTAAATTACGAGAAAAAACTCATTAAATTTCAAGAAAAAAGTCGATAAAATGTTAAGAATAAACTCGTTAAATTACGAGGAAAAACTCGTTAAATTTTGAGAAAAAAGTCGAGATAAAATGTTGAGAACAAATTCGGTAAATTATGAGAAAATTGTCTTTAAATTTCGAGAAAAAAGTCGAGATAAAATATTGAGAATAAACTCATTAAATTTCGAGAAAAAAGTCGAGATAAAATGTTGAGAATAAACTCGTTAAATTACGAGAAGAAAGTCGTTAAATTACGAGAACAAATTCGTTAAATTATGAGAAAAAATGTCTTTAAATTACGAGAAAAAAGTCATTAAATTATGAGAACAAATTCGTAATTTAACTAATTTGTTCTCATAATTGAACGACTTTTTTCTCATAATTTAATGACTTTATTCCCAACATTTTATCTCGACTTTTTTCTCAAAATTTAACAACATTTTTCTCATTTAACGAATCTGTTCTCGTAATTTAACAACTTTTTTCTCTAAATTTAACGAGTTTTTTCTTGTAATTTAACGAGTTTCTACTCAACATTTTATCTCGACTTTTTTCTTGAAATTTAACGAGTTTTTTCTCGAAATTTAACAACTTTAATCTCGAGATGGCTTTATTTTTTTATTATTGCTTGGCCCTAATCCTCTTCCGTAAAAAAGGGAAAAAACTAGAACATAATTTAATTATTTCAATCGCCAGTTGTATCAATTGTTCATTTTTAATTGTTTATTTTAAGTTATTTTGAGTTTTTATAATACATAAAAAAACATAATTTAAGAAATACAACTATTTGAGACAAATCTTAATATGTGCCCTTTACCCATTGTATCCTAAACAAGAATTCTTGAATTTTAAATGATTTTCAATGTGTGTTCAATATGATCCAAAAGATCACAGGTGGATGAAGTATCTTGGGACAATAGGAGGGTTGTGTCGGTATGTGCCTCTAACAAAGACAATCCACAGGAATGCAATAAAAACCATTAAACATTCATTCATCACTCCGTTTAACGTGTATAACGTTAGTAGTGAAAGTAAATGAGCCGTAGGATTGATGATTACAAAACGGAAAGTAAAGTTATGAAAACACTAAACAAACCCTGAAAGAGAGAAAACCCATTAGAGTCTTACCGGTGTCTGACACGACTGAAATACAGATTGTAATAGCATTGTTACATTTCATTGCCCGCTAGAAGGACAAAAGGTTTTAAAGAAAGACACAGATGTGATTTAAAGGTGGCAGATGTGATTGATGGGGTATTTTTGCTAAACAACTTGTGGCAAGAAACACCATTTAAAACTACAAAACCACAGATGGTCGACGTGTTTGTTGTTTGTGAACAATTTAATCTCGTCTGGGTTGTATATTTATTGTTTACATTGAGGTTTGAGTCCCGCTAAACCGTTAACTCGCTCGTTAGCAAGTTAGCAGCGACGCGTCCCCCACAACACTTTAAACGGTAAAAATGGCGAAAATATGAACGAAAAACATCTCTTTCTTGTAGCATTTGCATATTTGTCTGAGTATTACACTATAAATCATGTTTTACCTGGTGACAGCACTTGGTGTTAACCTGCACAAATCGATCGGGTATCTTCTCGTTACGGACAGAAAACGCACGGCCATTTCCTCAGTAGCGTATGTGGGTGGCCGGGACGTGCGCGCGTGACCTGCTCGACGAGTCACTGTTCAGAATCAGTGAGTCGATTCACTAAAACAACTCACTTTACTGATTCTGCAGCAAAAAAGATGAAATCCTTATTCTACGGTCATTTATCTTTTATTGTAAAACAATTAAATCAGACAGGTGTTGTTTTTTCCCCTTCATTACTGTATTTGACTGATTGAATCCTTTATTAAACACAATAATCTGCCTGAGGGGGGTTGTAATCCTTTTGTGCCCCAGGCAAGGACCACCCACTCAGATTCACAGCAAGCTCAGAGACCCCCTAAAATAAAGCGGTCGATTTTATCCGTAACACGGTATTAAAAAGCATTAATAATATTTGAGGTGTCTTGGCAAAAGGGGAGATTGAAACTTTATCACTTTGAAGTGCCTTAAAGGTGCCCTAGAATGAAAAATTGAATTTATCTTGGCATAGTTAAATAACAAGAGTTCAGTACATGGAAATGACATACAGTGAGTCTCAAACTCCATTGTTTCCTCCTTCTTATATAAATCTCATTTGTTTAAAAGACCTCAGAAGAAGAGGCGAATCTCAACATAACACCGATTGTTACGTAACAGTCGGGGTGTACGCCCCCAATATTTGCATATGCCAGCCCATGATCGAGGCATGTGCACGCCTGGATGTGCACAGCTGAATCATCAAGACTAGGTAAGCAAGCAAGGAAAACAGCGAAGAATGGCAGATGGAGCAATAATAACTATGATGACATGATCCATGATAAAATGATATTTTTAGTGATATTTGTAAACTGTCTTTCTAAATGTTTCGTTAGCATGTTGCTAATGTACTGTTAAATGTGGTTAAAGTTACCATTGTTTCTTACTGTATTCACGGAGACAAGAGCCATCGCTATTTTCATTATTAAATATAATGTATAATTCATAAACACAACTTCATTCTTTATAAATCTCTCCAACAGTGTAGCATTAGCCGTTAGCCACGGATCACAACCTCAAATTCATTCAGAATCAAATGTAAACAATATAACAGTATACAATACTCACATAATCAGATGCATGCATGCAGTATGCATGACGAACACTTTGTAAAGATCCATTTTGAGGGTTATATTAGCTGTGTAAACTTTGTTTATGCACTGTTTAAGGCAAGCGTGAGCTCCGGGGGTGGAGAATGCGCGATTTAAAGGGACCGCAACCTGAATTGGCGCATTTCTAATTATGTCCCAAAATAGGCAGTTAAAAAAATTTATTAAAAAAAATCTATGGGGTATTTTGAGCTGAAACTTCACAGACACATTCAGGGGACACCTTAGACTTATATTACATCTTGTAAAAAAACATTTGATGGCACCTTTAACAGGTTGCGGTCCTGTCGTGTGAGGAAGATCCATTTAGATCTGCTCTGATGGATAGATCCGTTTAGATCCACTCTGACGGACAACAACAACAACAAAACTCCCTAAGACTTCCTAGCTCTTCCATTCAGATAGCAAAATTCTCTGTTTTTACTGTTATTTCTATTCCTCATGTTCTATTTTTATTCTTCTTTATGTAAAGCACTTTGAATTACCATTGTGTATGAAATGTGCTATGCAAATAAAATTGCCTTGCCTTGCCTAACACTCCACATCAATCACATTGAGAATGTATTTTCAAGGAAAACTCAATCCATGGACCCCCTACAGTAACTTAATGGATACCAAGAGGTCTGTGAACCCCCAGTTGACAACCCTGGATCTGCTTGATAAACAATTGATGAATTAATGCTGGTAAACCTAAGGCTTTTTCCCCATTTCACAAGATTTCAGAAGCAAACCCTATTTTAGTTGATGTTGTTATTTCAGTGTAATCCACAATGAAAATGCTTCTATAAACAAAACTCCAACAAAGCCATTTTTTGAAAACACATTTATTACAGTTACCAAGATATTGCAGAGATAAAGAAAAAACAATGATTCTTTTCTTTAAACTGGTTTTATGTACAAAGTAGAAATAAATAAATCTGGTAAATTAAGTGCCCTAGTGTAAAAAAAAGGGGGGAAATCCTTTGAACTCAGTTCAGTTTCACATAACATATAAAAGAGCGAGATATAAACACTATATCTCAGGACTGCACAAAGAAATCAGCAGGAAGTCCACATCAGTATCCTGTGGCATTATACAGTAAGAAGTGAAACGACAATTTCAAAGAATTCAGGCACCTATTTTAACTTTTATATTAAACAAATAGATGTTTATAAAACACTTTGTTTCCTGAACATTCCCTTATCCTTGCCATCCTCATGCTATTTTTTATTTAACATTAATTTTCATTTACATACAGACTACCATACGGTCAACTGTCCTGTGCATAAGTGTAGTGTAATGGACAGCCAGGATGATCACAGATGAAATCTTTCCTTTTGACGAGACTCTCTTGATGACAGCACTATAATTACATCACTTTCTTTGACTCCCATTCCTAAATATAAAATAAAATACCAATATTATTATTTACACATTTATACATCTCAAGCATCAGTTATGAATGTTTCATTTTATCTACATACTGTTAGAGATTCATTCAATCATATACCTTGGCTTTCTGCATGACATTTCCTTTGGCGGACGCATAAATGGACGGGGGACGTTTCTTCATTTCAGATGCACAGTTAACCGGCACAGTGGCATCATTGTAAATATGTTCCTTTTTTTTAACTGGAACCTACAGGTATTAAGATACAAAATGATTTTCAGTGTAAATTCAGGTTACTTTGAGGGAAAAGCATATTTAGAGTCAAAAATGCATGTACTTTAACGATGGGTTTGCTTTCCACAGGTGCCCCCAGAATTCCTCCAGTCAGAGACTTCTTTAGTTTCTCTTTCACCTCTGTGAGTCGCAATTCCAGATCCACTCGCTCAGCTTCCTTCTGACGGCAGCTTTCTTCCAGCTGGGCCAGATGCTGCTCCATGGCTTTCTGCTGTTTATCTGTTGCACATATGTACAAAACATATAACATTAAAGTGTCCCTATTAATTTTTTTTGGATATTAACTTCCATGTAGTGTATTATATAGCTGTTTTTGAGTGTAAAAGGTCTGAGTTATTGTCTCCAAAAAGAACCAATTTAGAACTGCATGAAACAAGTCATCTGTAATTCCAGTCTTACTTTCCACACAAAGCTATGCAGGTCTGTAACAAATTTGCATAATGCCAGCCTATGTTTTTCATTTGGCTTCCGTGAACAATGTCAACTTTGACCTGCCCTGAAACGCTGTAGCTGAGGCCTAGAAGAGTTTGGTTTACGTTGTTGAAATGCACTTCCTTTTCATGCACTTCCAATAGCTGAGGATTTGGGCTCAAACTGATATGGCAAAACCGACGCCATTGTTACTTTTCGTATCACTGTGTATCATACTAGCACTGAGGAAGCCTCCGGAGCTGAAATTCAGATATGGCAGTGGTTCCCAAACTTTTTAGCGTGGAGTACCCCCTGAAGGGATTACCATCCTTCCACGTACCATCCTTCCACAACTTTACCATTAAGCGACAATATTTGTCCCCTAAACAGTGGGACAAATCAGTGCATTATTTTACCTTTATGAATAACTTTATAAAATAAATAATGTTTTAAATAATAATAAAAAAAATGTTCAATAGAAAAATATGCAATGATGGTAAAACGAAGTAAAACTTTTAAATATTAAACTAAAACCGCCATTAGGTGGCAGCAAGTCACTGTTTTTATGAGTGAGTCATCGAGTCATTCATTCAGTAACGAAGCAAGTGGCTGTGAATGAATCATTGACTCTCACGATTCGTTCAAAGCCGCAGAATTGTTTTTGAAACACAGACGTGTGTTGTAGTTCTGCTGTGGTTTTCGTCAGAACTATTATTTCATTGCAAAATAGAGTACTTACAGTACTGTGTTTAAAATGTACATTTTATTTTTTGACCTGTTGTATAATAATGTCACGTTTGCAGTCATGTGGATATTTGGGAACAATTGCGTTCTTGCTCGTTAATATCATCATTAAATACAAGAACTCACACAAGGTATGTTTTTGTATCGGAGAAAGTTTGAGTCTTAAATCGAAATTAATCAATTATCGGTGTCTATATTTGTTCTTCATGCGAGTAAATGCTAAATCCTCACTTTTACAAAGGTGCATTGTCGAGAACGACGTGATTTAAGGGAGCAGATTCTGCACGCAATCTATCATATGCATGCTGCTTATGTGGATACAGTCATTTTTGACTGCAAATGATGAGGTAATTTGATTAAATGTACTGGATTTATGACATTTTGGCAGTTAGAAATAGATGCTCGATTTTAATATTATTTTAAGGTAGAATTAAATGAACTACTCAGCATTTTGTTCGCGTACCCCCTTTTGTCACCCCAGTTTGGGAACCACATATGGTAATGGCCGTTTTGTTTCTGACACATGCTGTAAGCGGTAGACCAATCATAACAGACTGAGTCATCTGACCAATCAGAAGAGAGTAGCTCATAGAAAGGAGGAGTTTTTTAGATACAGAATCATTTATAGAACTGTTTCAGACACTGTTTGAAAAGAGGTGATGCTACGGTGTATATCATGAGAAAATTAGTGTTTTTCAACCTTGAATGCATGTAATCTTTTTGTAGGAGACCTCCAAAACAAAAATAGGAGCCTTTAAAGGATTAGTTCACTTTCAAATGAAAACGACCAAATAAAGTCCTTCTGAAGCAAAGCGATGCATTTGTTTAAACAAGTATCCATATTTAACAAGTTATTAAGTAAAATATCTAGCTTCCGCCAAACCGCCTTCCGTATTCAACTTAGGAAGAAAGCGCAACGCAACTCGCAGTTCAAAAAGCTTATGCTATGTCCTAAGCCTTCCCTGTTTTTTTTTTTTGGTTTTTTTTGTAACTTAAATATGGAAGGTGGTCTGGCGGAAGCTAGATATTTTTCTTCATAACTAGTTAAATATGGATTTTTTTCCCCCCACTAACGCATCGATTCATTTCAGAAGGCCTTTATTAACCCACCGGAGCCGTGTGGAGAACGTTTATGATGGATGGATGGATGTGGATGGAGGCACGTTCTCAGCTCATACTCATTGGTATCGCTCACTGCCATTATAAAGCTCGGATGCATCAGGATATTTATTAAAATAACTCTGATTGGGTTCATCAGAAAGAAGAAAGTCATATACACCTAGGATGGCTTGAGGGTGAGTAAAGCTTGAGCTAATTTTCATTTGAAAGTGAACTAATCCTTTAAAATAGCATAATAGTGGCACTTTAAATGAACAGCTCATGTAACTGAGGGTATTGTCAACAGGTGGCGCCAAATACTGCAAAATTGTAACAAACCAACTTGCATGTTTTGGATTAACACTCAGACAAATAATTTCTCTTTTATTCTTCGAGTCGGTCACCTGTAGCGTTTTTCAGCCCTTCCTTCACCACCCTTTTTTCTGAGCGCAGTGACAGCAGGCTCTTCCTGATTTCTTCTTTTTCTTTCTCTAACTGCTCTTTCTCACTGAGATACCGCCGTGCATCTTCTTCCGCCCTCGTCTTTCCATATTTACCATAGTTATTCACAGCTACAACACGAAAACAAGACAGAATTGGTCATAAATGGCAATTCAAGAGAATTTATTCAGTAAAATTATGAGGCAATGACTGTGTTTGTGTAGACGATACTCAAAAGTCAGCCAAAAAAGTGATTTTCCTAAAAAAAAAAAAAAACTTACAGGAACCGTGTCGCTTCACTGTGATCTGTGTGTCACCCTTGGCTGTATCCACACTGGACATTGAGGAATAACGCTTCAGTTTAGACTGATTCTCATCTACTTGCTGTTGGAAAAGAGGGGAAAAATTGAGGAGTAATTACAGTTTATGTGAAAAACTTGAAGTACTTTATATAAACATTTAGACTTCTTGGCTTCGAGTATGATTTAAATATATTTAGGCATTACAAAGGTATATTTAAGGATTTCCTAAAAAGTTACTTTTTTTTTTTTAAAGGAACATGCTTGCAATGACAGAAGACTTGTAGCTGACTAGACATAAGAAAGACAGTTGCACAACATTACCGCTCAACAAAGGAAGAAGTGGTTGTTGCTTCCTAGTCCATAAAAAAAAAAAAAAGAACTACAGCTCTGAGATAACTGTGGTTATTCTTGCTGAACTGCAGAAAAAACACCCATGTGGGCCGAAACGTGCTTTTCAATAGTCATATAAAGCTGAATATTCAGCATCATTACTCTGGTCTTCAGTGTCACATGATCCTTCAGAAATCATTCTAAAATGCTGATTTGCTGCTCAAGAAACATTTCTTATTGTTATCAATGTTAAAAGGTGTTAAAAAAGGTGTGCTGCTTAATATTTTTGTGGAAACCATGTTACATTTTTTCAGGATTCTTTGATGGTTAGAGAGTGTTAGGGTAACGCATTACAAGTGTGTGATTTTTTTTCCCCAAACCAGTTCAGCGCAAATCCCGCCCTGGAGCCGATTCTAAACATTTTATTGGCCATGTCAATCACAATAACGATTGCCTACACCCAACCCTGATCCCTAAAACCTACCCGTCACAGTAACCTCAGCCAATGAAATTGGTTGCAGGGCAGGGATTTCCACTGAACCGTCTGGGGGGGGGGGGGAAATGACGCATTTACAAGTAACTTGAGTTATGTAATCAGATTACTTTTTTCAAATAACTGGTATGGTTATTGTAGTTCTAGACTAAATGTAAGCATTTACTCATCTCACTTGCACAAAAACAGTCAGTATTCCTCAAAATTAAAAGAAAACAGTGAAATGCAATCTCAGAATACTGCACAAACCTGCAATAATTAAATATATTAAATTAAACAAAATATACTATGTCTTTGCTGCTGACCTTCGACGATCCAATTTAACCATAAAAACATTTTTATTGCTGAAGTAAGAGTTTAACTTTCTTCTCCTGTGTCCTATTCTTCTTTAATTCAGAATGGCAGCACAGCTGAAAGGTTTGTTTGAGCTGCGCCCTCTACTGTACAGGCGTGAATTTGCATTTTATTTAGCCGCTTATTTCACTATTGGGGTGAAAGGGCCTTTACATTTCCCAAAAATATAACTTTTTTGCTGTTATTAAAAAACAAACACATGTTACATTTTCTCACCTAGGTTGGGGTGTATTACTTTCCATAAAAAGTAACTAAGTAATGCAATTGTTTTTTAGGGAGTAACACAATATTGTAATGCATTAAAGGTCCCCTAGAATTAAAAATTGAATTTACCCCGGCATAGTTGAATAACAAGAGTTCAGTACATGGAAATGAAATACAGTGAGTCTCAAACTCCATTGTTTCCTCCTTCTTATGTAAATCTCATTTGTTTAAAAGACCTCCGAAGAACAGGAGAATCACAACATAACACTAACTGTTACGTAACAGTCGGGATCATTAATATGTACGCCCCCAATATTTGCATATGCCAGCCCATGATCGAGGCATTACACAAGGGCAGCCAGTATTAACGTCTAGATCTGTGCACAGCTGAATCATCAGACTAGGTAAGCAAGCAAGAACAACAGCGAAAAATGGCAAATGGAGCAATAATAACTGACATGATCCATGATATCATGATATTTTTAGTGATATTTGTAAATTGTCTTTCTAAATGTTTCGTTAGCATGTTGCTAATGTACTGTTAAATGTGGTTAAGGTTACCATCGTTTCTTACTGTATTCACGGAGACGAGCCGTCGTTATTTTCATTATTAAACACTTGCAGTCTGTATAATTCATAAACACAACTTTATTCTTCATAAATCTCTCCAACAGTGTGTAATGTTAGCTTTAGCCACAGAGCATAGCCTCAAACTCATTCAGAATCAAATGTAAACATCCAAATAAATACCATACTTACGCGATTAGACATGCTGCATGACGAACACTTTGTAAAGATCAATTTTGAGGGTTATATTAGCTGTGTGAACTGTGTTTATGCTGTTTAAGGCAGTCGAGAGCTCGGGGGTGGGGGAGCGTGAGCATTTAAAGGGGCCGCAGCCTGAATCGGCGCATATTTAATGATGCCCCAAAATAGGCAGTTAAAAAAATTAATAAAAAAATCTATGGGGTATTTTGAGCTGACACATTCAGGGGACACCTTAGACTTATATTACATCTTGTAAAAAAACGTTCAATGGCTCCTTTAAAGTAACTTCCCCAACACTGGTTAGAAAGTTCAAATTTATTTTAAAATAGAATAGCTGGTGCTGCGAGGCTCAACACAACAATTGTTTACTGAAATTTTTAATTTATCTTAACACCTTACCAACACGCTTTCATAGGGAACTTCGTCGTAAGTCCGTGGGTCTGTGGAGGTGCTGCTGGAGGAGGTCGCCCACCTATGGCATGAAAAATAGAATTAGAATGAAAATACAAAAATTCTGAGTGAATTTCTATATACATCCCAACATAAAACAGGCTAAATATACTCACAGAAAAGAGTGTCGTGCTGCGTTCTGGATGCTGCTGATGGTGTCCACATCCACATAGTCATAATGCAGTGCCTCAGGAGTGGTGGCGCTGCCTGCTTCAGCCAACAAAACCCCCAGCCAGCGGCCCATCTCCACAGAACAGCTCGCCTGAGGTTTTTATTTTACAAAATTACCTTTTTTTTTTAAAGACAGACCTTAAAATGTAACCGAGATCCTTTTTATTACCTCCAGGGCGGCCACTTCTGTGCTCGCTCGCATGATACGGAAAGCAAAAGGATGTTTGGGCCCAAGGCCGGGTAAGACATCTACACCATGGAGGGCTATAGAGCTAACATGGGTGTGAATATCCCCTCGGTCCTTATGAAGATACAGAGTCCCATTCCTCACACAACACCAGCGCTCCTTCCAACACTGATTCACCAGAACATTCAAGTAACCTGGGAAAAGAAAATCCATTAGAGACTTGCAGGAAAGTCTCAACAGATGAAAAAGATCAACAGCTAATCGCAAAGGGAAGGTGGATTTATGTCTGCTCACCACAACGGGGATTGTCATCCAGGTGGGAAAGCGTGTTGGTTTCGCCCGGCAGAGGCGGCTTCTTCTTGGAGAAACTGATGATGCGGTTGATTTTCCTGCCAGCAGCTCGACTCATAGATCCAGTCAGCTCAGAGAATGTCCCTTTCTTGCCCTTTCCTACAGGAAAAAACACAGGAAGCATCATAAGAGGATGCATATAGTGCAAGGACAAGACACAAAACATGTTTAGATTATATTTATGAAAATGCATTTGACTTCTTATGTTGGCAATGCGGAGTTGAAAGAAAAAAAAAAAGCACACTTAAGTGTATGGCTGTTGCTTGCAACATTGTGTTTTCAAGTGTTTTTACACATGCTTTAAATCAGGATCCATCTGTAACTCTAAAACATAATTTTAGAGTTCATTTTTTAAAATCCTGAATTAAAATTTTTATGATGTTTTATAATGAGATGTTTCTAAAACATTTTATAAAAACAAAAAAAAAAACTTTGGATGATATAAATAAGTCATCATATATCAACAGTACAAAATGGTATTAAAATTGTGTAGAAGTCATGTTTCTCATGTTATGAGAATGTCCAGAAAAATTAATTTCATTGATGTCATTTGGAGTAACCAATATAAAGGGACCATTTTGGATCAAGTCATGTGGTCAACATCATTTAGACACCTGCAAAGGACCACATGGTCGTGAAGCAAAGTAACTAACTCTCTCTTAACTATTTGAAAAATTCATGTTTTCACTTGCTCATACGCATGTCCCGAAACATCAGGTCATTCGGTACAACCGCTATAAAACATGGAAAATGTTGCAATATTTTAAAAACTTGTACTAAATATATAATGTTTGATTGTCCTTTTGCTAGCTTGCTAGATATCAGCCTGTTAGCATTATTTGAAAATACTGTTATTCGGTATAACCAAAAGTGTCATTTGGCAAAACCGAAATTTTGGTTAAACCGAATGACTTTTTTGTAGTGACAAATTTTGTCCATCTTGTAAAAAAAAAAAAAAAGTGTTAATTGATAAGTGATAAGAAAAACACATAATCTCATTGTTAGCATTTAATAAAACTTTCAAAAATTAATTATATCTCCATTATGTTTTTTTTTTACACTTTTAAAAACCTTATTCGTCAATGACCCAAATAAATAAAGCAATAAGCCTCCAGAAGCCATAGTTTACAGTGAATTTAGAACAGCTAAGGGCCATTTTTAGGAACGATGCAGAGTGGAAATTCACGGGGCTTATTGCTTTTATAAAACGGTTATTCCACATATTGTAACTTGTGGTTCTACTGTATGTCTGTTTTGTTTCACTGTGTTTTGCTTCGGTTTAGCCTGTTCTTGCTTGCCAGAGTTCCCTGTGCTTATTAGTTTCCATAGTTCCTAATTTACACACCTGTTCTGTTTTCCATTGATTACTCAGTCTGTGTATTTAAAGGGATAGTTCACCCAAAAAATAAAAAAAAGGAAGATATTTGGAAGAATGTTTGTAACCAAGCAGATCTCGCCCCCCCATTGACTACCATAGTATTTTTTTTCCTACTATGGTAGTCAATGAGGCCAGATCTGCTTGGTTACAAACATTCTTCCAAATATCTTCCTTTGTGTTCAACAAAAGAAAGAAATTCATACAGGTTTGAAACAACTTGAGGGGGAGTAAATTATGACAAAATTTTCATTTTTGGGTGAACTATCCCTTTAAGCCTGCAGTTAATTGAGTTCTTCGTTTGGTCAGTATTTACCATGGTTGTGTGTATTATATCTCCTGTGTGTTCCTGTGTCTGTGTTAGTTAATTATCTCTGACTGTGTTGGTTAATTATCTCCTTTGTCGAGGGCATCATTACAACCACCCATCGTGACACATACCTGGCAAGTTTTCATTACATAAACACACAGACACCAAAATGTAGTGCTATTGATAAAAATATTATTCTTCCTCCAAGCAATGTAGTTCTTCAGAAGTGGAAAGTTGCAGTAATACTGATGTAATGCGGTCACTCACAGGTGTATGTTCATAGAGTAATTTAAAACGGTTTCGAACGCAGCTCAAATAATCGTAATCAAGGACCGGAACTATCCTTTTTTTTAAAACAATGTCTAACATGGGCTGATATTTGATATGGTATCAATATAATGTGCATGCCAATATAAAACCTAAAAAATAAGAAAAAAAGGATGTGACATACAAAAATGGACAAACTTTAACCTCAGGACCCATCAAAGACACAGGAAGTACTGCAGAGAGCAGCTACATCCTTCCTGAGTTCCTAATGCCATTGTTTCAGAGTGACATCACAGAACTAACAAGAGGAAACATGCTACACCTGGAAAACTGACTCTGACCCCAACAGTATTCAATAAGTAAAGAAGCTCATCATTTATGTCCATACCGTTCTCACAGATCTCGCGGGTAACGTCGCCATTGGCTGCGCTGTCAGAATCAGAAGTATGTTTATCTGGTGACATCATCTGTAGTAACCAGGAAGCAAACAGAACAATTATAGGGATGTTCATGTCAACATTGTAATCAATATAGTTTAGGTGTTTAGAGTCCTCTGGCTACTGGATGTTAGTAATCTGTTCAGACTTACCTTATCCAGCTCTAGTTTTCGCAGTATCATCGGAGAGGATGAACTCTCTTTTCCATTAATGTTGTTTGCCAGGTTACTCACTTCCTGAATGACCTACGCAGTTTTAAAAGAAGAGAGTCATACAGCTAACATTTGACAGAAACGGGGTATTTAATTTGATCTATGACACTCTGTGAAGTCTGAAAACTATGAAAGCCTGTTTCTGCCACTGAATAAAAAAAAAAAAATAAATTGTGACTTTTTATCTCACAATTTTGACATTTTCTCATAATTGTGAGATATAAACTCGCAATTGCGATTTATAAAGTCCAAATTGCGAAATATACACGACTTTTTTCCTCGCAATTGTGAGTTTATATTCGGGCTGTTCAACGATAATCACGATTATCGTGTACAAAATAAGAGTCTGTGTTTACGTAATATATGTGTGTTTGTTTTGTGTTTAATTATTATGTATATATAAATAAACATACATTCATGTATATATTTAAGAAAAATATCTTACATTTCTATAAAATATTTACATTTATATATTATATATATACAAATATAAATATATGCATATATATTAATACATACATGCATATTTTTCTTAAATATATACATGTAGGTGTGTGTCTTTATATATGCATAATACTTATACACAGAACAAACACACATATATTACGTAAACACAGACTCTTATTTTGTACACAATAATCGCGATTATCGTTGAACAGCCCTAGTTTATATCTCACAATTTTGACTTTTTTTTTTTTTTTTTTTCACAGAATTGCAAGATATAAACTTGCAATTGCAAAGAAATAAGTCAGAATTGAGAAAATGTCCGAATTGTGAGCTGAGGAAAATGACTTCCAGTGTTCCCACACTTTTTGACTAATGAATTTCCATGACTTTTTCTGTCATTTATAACTATTTTTTTTTTCATAGATATTGCACTTTCAAAGACCAATTTCTAGCCAAAGAAATAAAAAATATTTTTATTAATTGAAATAAAGCTGAAATAAAATAAAATTAAATATTAGATGAATAACTTAAATGAAAATTAGAAAAGTTGCCAACTAACTGAAATAAAATAAGTTGAAGCTGAAGTATTAAAACTAAAACCGAAAAAAAAAGAAATTAAAGCTAAACAGAAATATTTAAAAAAAATAATAAACATGACAAAATCTCATATAACAAAATTACTAAAACTTAAAATAAAATAAAAATGAAAAATGAACATATTAAAATAAAATAAAATTATTAAAACATTAATAAATACTATAATGTAAATAAATGTTACATTCACTATAAAATTTCCATGACTTTATTCATTTCATTAACTTTTTAATGCCTAGAAATCACAATTTCAAAACTCTCTATTTCCACGCTATGGGAATCCTGGATTTCCTACATATCTGTGCATGTTTCATGTCTTATTCTTCTCACATAATAATTTCAAATCAATATTTCTAGACAATATATTTATTTATATAATTTGTAAATAGCCATTATATTATGCTATATCTTGCACCTTGAGCCAGCTCTCGGCCTGTTCTTTGCTCTGCACAGCCAGCACTAGTGCCTCTCCTCCCGGCATGGAGAAACGAAGCTCGTGCTTCTTGCGGCGTCCATCTTTAGGCACATAGATGACATTGCAGAGATTCAGGGGCAGGTCAATATGTGGAGAGCGATCTTTGGGATTCTTGAAGCACTGTGGAGAATAAATACTAAGTTTAGAGCTTGGCAAATTAAAAATACATTTCTACTCATCCAGATATTTTCGAATATAGATTGTCGGTCTTCTTTTAAAAATCCCAGTGCGAATCACCTGAAGTCTATTCTCGCGGATGATCATTAGCTGCTTGGCCCACTGACCGAAGCGCTTCTTGCGCAGCAGAAAGGCACATTTGCGGCAATCTTTCATTTGGCCCAATGGACTCTCCTCTGAGGGCCACTGGTGCGTCCTCTCTCTGCTTTTAGCTTCCTCATCCTCTTCGTCATAGGACTCATAAGAACTGCTGAGTGCATCTGAATCATTGTCTGTTGACATTGAAAACCATTAAAATGCCACACAAATATAGAACATTTTGATTTGCACAAGCATGAAAAACAGCACAGGTTCCTTACAGGAGTTTTTGCTGGCCCCGTTCAGACGAGTTGTCGGGTAATTGTTGTCAGCGTCTTCATAATAAGCATCCTCTATTGAGTTTGGAGGGCTGGAGTTGTCTGGTAAATAAGTATACTGTGTTAGGTTTCATAGCTGGCTGTTACTTTGCCATCTTAGGCTTGAATGTGTTTGCACTTACTGCGTGTAGTTATATACTGGGGCGCTGTGCCCGGTCCGAGCGGGACGGCTTCTTCATAGTAATCGTCAGGAGGTGGTGTGGTAGGAATTGGAGGAGGTGTGTCTGTGGGACTCTGACAAAACAAAACCTATAATTATTCAATTCAACTTTGCATGCTAAAAAATATATAAAATTTTCTTTTAATGATTCTCATTTGGCATTTTATTTTTCTATTTATTTTTATAATTATTTTAGATGCTTTAAGAATACGCTACTGTCCGTGGTCTGTACGAAAGAATTAAATTCTAAATGGATTAGTTCACTTTAAAATGAAAATTACCCCAAGCTTTACTCACCCCCAAGCCATCATAGGTGTATGACTTTCTTCTTTCTGATGAACACAATCAGAGTTATATTAATAAATATCCCGATGCATCCGAGCTTTATAATGGCAGTGAATGGGACCAGTGAGTATGAAGCTGAAGAAAGTGCATCCATCCATCATATACGTACTCCACACAGCTCTGGGTGGTTAATAAAGGCCTTCTGAAGTGAAGCGATGCGTTTGTGTAAAAAAAAATATCCATGTTTAAAGGGTTAGTTCACCCAGTTACCGAAAAATTATTACTCACCCTCATGTTTTAAATATGTTTTTAGTACCTTTATGGACCTTGAGAGTTTCAATGGCTTTGCCGTCAATGGAGGCCTTACTGAGCCATCGGATTTCATCAACAATATCTTATAATTTGTGTTCTGAAGTTGAACGAAGGTCTTACGGGTGTGGAACGACATGAGATGACAGTGTTGGCGGCAAAAAGGCAACGACTTTTGTTGCAGTTTTTAATTCCTATGGAAGTTGTAAAATGCTTACTCTTCTCCGCTTGCTCTACGCCAGTTTTTTGATCTGAAGGAGGGGTTCAAGCAGACCAATCACAGCTCTTGGGATCCGCGTAGAATTGTCGCATTGTTACATTTTTGAAGAGGTGCACGTCAGGCTAGCTACGGCGTACACTCGACTCAGAAGTATAAATCAGCCTTAACTGAAGTTGCGTATGGAAGGTGTAGGATGTTGTGTAAGTTTTTGAACTGCGAGAGTTTTACAATTTCTTCGTAAGTTCAATACAGAGGGCAGTCTGGCGGAAGCCTGATATTTTACTTCATAACTTTTTAAATATGGATATTTTTCTTACACAAATACACCGCTTCGCTTTAGAAGGCCTTTATTAACCCCCTGGAGCCGTGTGGAGTACGTTTATGATGGATGGATGCACTTTCTACAGCTTCATACTTGTTGGTTCCATTTTCATATTAAAGGTGCCCTAGATTATGTTTTTAAAAGATGTAATATAAGTCTAAGGTGTCCCCTGAATGTGTCTGTGAAGTTTCAGCTCAAAATACCCCATAGATTTTTTTTTATTAATTTTTTTAACTGCCTATTTTGGGGCATCATTATAAACGCGCTGATTTTATGCTGCGGCCCCTTTAAATCCCGTGCTCTCCGCCCACAGAGCTCGCGCTTGCCTTAAACAGTGCCTTAACAAAGTTTACACAGCTAATATAACCCTCAAGAGATTTATAAAGAATGAAGTTGTGTTTATGCATTATACAGACTGCAAGTGTTTAAAAATGAAAATAGCGACGGCTCTTGTCTCCGTGAATACAGTAATAACCGATGGTAACTTTAACCACATTTAATAGTACATTAGCAACATGCTAACGAAACATTTAGAAAGACAATTTACAAATATCACTAAAAATATCATGATATCATGAATCATGTCAGTTATTATTGCTCCATCTGCCATTTTTCGCTGTTGTTCTTGCTTGCTTACCTAGTCTGATGATTCGGCTGTGCACATCCAGACGTTAATACTGGCTGCCCTTGTCTAATGCCTTTCATAATGTTAGGAACATGGGCTGGCATATGCAAATATTGGGGGCGTACACCTCGACTGTTACGTAACAGACGGTGTTATGTTGAGATTCGCCTGTTCTTCGGAGGTCTTTTAAACAAAGTTTGAGACTCACTGTATGTCATTTCCATGTACTGAACTCTTGTTATTTGACTATGCCAAGATAAATTCAATTTTTCATTCGAGGGCACCTTTAATATAACTCAGATTGTGTTCATCAGAAAGAAGAAAGTCATATACACCTAGGATGGCTTGAGGGTGAGTAAAGCTTGGAGTAATTTTCATTTTAAAGAGAACTAATCCTTTAATGCTTTTGAAAGACTGCATACATTTGATCAAAATATGGTAAAAACAGTAATATTTCTGTGATGACGAAGCTGAATTTTCAGCATCTTCAGTGTCACATGATTCTTCAGAAATCATTCTAATATGCCGATTTGTTGATCAAGAAACATTTCTTAATATTATCGATGTTAAAAACAGTTGTGCTGCTTAATATTTTTGTGGAAACTGTGAAATATCTTTTTCAGGATTCTTTGATGGACAGAAAGTTCAAAGTTAAACAGTAATGTTTTTGTTTTTGCTTTTGTTACATATTCTAGTACCGAATTTGTGGGCAAGTGCTTGGACGCCTCTTCTTGCTCCACAGCTTTCATCTCTTCAGGCGAATCCCTGAGATCCTGCAGGTCACAATCTGAGAACAAACAACAAAACATCTGAACAATTACAACACATGTGATTCATAAGACACCATGGGAAAATGATTATAACTAACAAAGCTGCCATTCTTTTTTTTTTTTTTTTTTTTTGCTATTTCTTTGCAGGCCCAACTACAAGAATTTATATATTACAATGTTTTAGGCACTTTTTTAGCAGTTTGCATAACTGTTATTTTAACACTGAATTTTTAAAAATGTCTATAATACCTGTATTTAATAAACAGAAATATACTCACCAAATTCTTCAAACAATGATTCAACAAAGCTGGTACCATTTCCATAGAGAGATGTGTTCATGTATATAAAGTCAGATCCATTCACTGTAAGTAAATAAATTTGCAACTTTACAAGTGTGATTTACCCTTTACACATAAATTCTTACATTAAACTCAACATAGAACATTTTTAGGATAACATTTTTTATGAGTAATTTTTTAAAATAGTCCTTTTCTTCAGAGTAACTTTGCTGTCTGAAATACCTTTACATTGCTATAATTATTAACATGTGAATCCTTTCAGTGGGGCCATGGCCAATAGGTTCAGCTCAGCTGTTATATATTTGCTATTCAATCTCACCAGATGGCTGCAGCTGTTTGACCAAGTTTCTGACCACGCTCATCTTCTCTGCGGTGGCTGAACTCACGCTCTCGTTCTCCAGCAGCTTGAGAAGCAAACTCAGCTCCTTCACCAGGTGCTCCATACCTGCACAAAGATTCAAGGGAAGGACAGGATCAATGACCAGAAACATGTTTGCAGAAGATGACAATCGCTAGTGATCTTAGACTTTTGGACCCCTTTGCATTTATATACACATCAGATTTTATATACATCAACTTTTATTTTAATTTTATTAAAAACTTTTCTTTGCATTTATCTTCTAAGCATGTTACTGGGAGTGACTGGGCATTTCCATTAAGTCCATTTGACCTTCATGATCCATCATGAGACCTCAGCTGTTGGAAATCTGATTTCTTTGGCTGTTTGTTGAAGAAATCTTGCCAAAATGCCAAACTTGATATCCTGAAGGTTTAATGCAATAAACAAGCAAAGAAAAGGGGTATGACCTGAATTGATTTCTTATGGTAGTGCTCTTGCAAATATGTGTACGGTGAACAATAGATGCAGTGTTATGAATGGCCTAACAAACACAGGAAACAAGAAACCCCCTAAAGACAAATGACATTTTTAGAAAGTCTTGGAATAAGAATGCAACAACATCTATAATGGCTGTCTTTAGGTGCGGACATGTCTCATTATTAATTTTAAGAAGGAAACCTGTGGAAAAGTAGCTTGAATGCCCAGACCTGAAATGTACAGTTAGATGCTGGTTTTAAAATTCTGATTAACATTTACTGGTGATTTAATATTATTTCTCTTTGGGTTAAGAGACTCCAACTATGAACACAGTTTTCACAATGTTGTGGGAACTGATAATAATTATTATTTTTTTTTATATATATATAAATTTTCACATCTTAAGATTTTGGTATAAACACTATAAAGGTGTACTCCTACCAGTTTTTATTGTAATTTTTCTAAAATTAAACTTTTTCTGTGCTCATTTTAAAGTGACTGCGTGTCCTGTTGTTTTCAATACTTTTTATGTTCAAGGTAAATAATTGTGCACTGCTTGTTGGCAGTCAACTTCAGTTTCTATCCTCATGATACATCTCCTCAATTCCCTGTCTTGTCTTGTCAGTTGCATTCTGGGAGAGCCAGATTGATCATAGTCACTTGGAGCCATTTCAGTAAAATTGTGCCATGCACAAGACCCACTCTCCAATGTAATCATATGATTTTGTTAGATTGCACATTGACAATGATGAACTGGGTTGTGCTGCTCACATTATACTGGACAATACAGTAGAAACACTTAAACAGAATCTTTATACAGCTTCGGGACCTGTGGAAAAATTGTTGTCAACTTAATTTAAGTTGGTCAAACATAATATAATAAGTTCTGTAAACTAATAATATTTTAACTTGTGGATCCAAATTCAATGTGTTTGCATTTTGCATTAATATTACATAATAGTGACATAAAACTTTACAAAATGGCTGAAAAATCATAAATACAATCACTAGTAATATGATTTAATGGTTTATAACTTTTGACCAATAGGTGGTGCTGTTACAAATTTGATGTGGCATGGTCAGAGTAAGGTGACAATGAACCACCATACAGCTTGGTTGGGTGTCAGTATGCCAAAGCATTGCAGAGAAACAACCTCAGTGTCCTTTTAGCATCATGCCATCAAATTTGTTGATGCGGTATACAAAAACATCTATCAATGCGAAATCCATAACTTTTTGCCAGCTCGGTCTGAAGATGATCAGACTCGAATTTGGTGAAAATCAGACAAGTGGTCTATGAGGAGTTAGAAAAAGTATTTAAAGAAAATCAAAATGGCGGACAGGAAGTTTGGCCGACTATGGCAAAATTGTTTTTTATGTTCTCGGCATGAACCAAGGAATGTATTAAGACCAGTTTCATTAAAATAGGCTAATTAAATCAAAAGCTATTAGCATTTTTTTTAAAATTTCATTATAACTTTGACCACAAGGTGGTGCTGTATTGAAATTTTTTGAGTACTTCAAGGGAATGGTGCCGATGGCACATACCGAGTTTGTACTGATACACCAATGCGTTAGTAAAATATAGCATTTTACAACAAAATTCAAAAATGACCAACATGGGAAAATAGGGTATCGTTCGACTAAGTATGTCGCACCGAATCTAAAGAGACCAGTCTTTTTGGTGAAATCATTTAAAAGTTATAAGCAAAAATTTTCAATTTCAATTTTCAATCTCCTGACCACTAGAGGCACTGCGCAGAAACTGTGCAGGTAGCCTCGGGTCAGTTGTCATAACATACACCAAGTTTGATCTGAATTCGCTAAAGCGTTGTGGAGCCTCACGTCCACTTATGTGCGCACTTCGTCAAATTTGTTTGGCTGTTATTCGAGAATGGTTTGACCAATCAACTTTTGTCGACATTGTCTGAAGATGATCTGGTTTGATTTTGTGTATATCGGAGCAACGGTCTAGGAGGAATTTGAAAAAGTAGATTTTCCGGAAAATTCAAAACGGCGAAAAAATTTTCATGATGGAAAATTACGTCATAAGGTGCAAACACACATAATCAAAACAACACAGAGCTGGTGGTAGAATCCTCACCACCAAACTTAACATTGTAAGTTCTTGCTGTTTAATATTTTAAGTTGCTCATAATAAATAGAAAGCTGACTTTATTTAATTCTTTTGTGTAATGTCAACCTTTAAAGGTGCCATCGAATGTTTTTTTACAAGATGTAATATAAGTCTAAGGTGTCCCCTGAATGTGTCTGAAGTTTCAGCTCAAAATACCCCATAGATTTTTTTTAATTAATTTTTTTAACTGCCTATTTTGGGGCATCATTAACTATGCACCGATTCATGCTGCGGCCCCTTTAAATTCTCGTGCTCCCTGCCCACGGAGCTCGCGCTTGCCTTGAACAGCATAAACAAAGTTCACACAGCTAATATAACCCTCAAAATGGATCTTTACAAAGTGTTCGTCATGCAGCATGTCCAATCGCGCAAGTACAGTGTTTATTTGGATGTTTACATTGATTCTGAATGAGTTTGATAGTGCTCCGTGGCTAACGGCTAATGCTACACTGTTGGAGAGATTTATAAAGAATGAAGTTGTGTTTATGCATTATACAGACTGCAAGTGTTTAAAAATGAAAATAGCCACGGCTCTTGTCTCCGTGAATACAGTAAGAAACGATGGTAACTTTAACCACATTTAACAGTACATTAGCAACATGCTAACGAAACATTTAGAAAGACAATTTACAAACATCACTAAAAATATCATGTTATCATGGATCATGTCAGTTATTATCGCTCCATCTGCCATTTTTCGCTGTTGTCCTTGCTTGCTTACCTAGTCTGATGATTCGGCTGTGCACAGATCCAGACGTTAATACTGGCTGCCCTTGTCTAATGCCTTGAACATGGGCTGGCATATGCAAATATTGGGGGCGTACACCCTGAATGTTACGTAACAGTCGGTGTTATGTTGAGATTCGCCTGTTTTTCAGAGGTCTTTTAAACAAATGAGATTTACATAAGAAGGAGGAAACAGTGGAGTTTGAGACTCACTGTATGTCATTTCCATGTACTGAACTCTTGTTATTTAACTATGCTGAGGAAAATTCAATTTTTAATTCTAGGGCACCTTTAATACATTTGATAGTTCATTCAATGCTTAAAATGTAGTTTGTCTGACAAAATGAAGGTTGGATTTTTTTAGACTGCATGCATCATTCCAAAAAGAATTAAATCTCTTTCTCAAAACAGATTAAAGAGATCAGAGTCACACATCTTTCACATGTAAGCACTTCACACCACACCCCGACTCTGCTCAAGAGAGAGGGATGGGAAAGGAAAAGTCCATCTTTCAAGGCTGTACCTGCCACTCATTTAGCTTTGCTGATTCAGGAATTATTATTCTTGGCCAAAAGTAATTACTGCAATATGTGACCTTTCTTTTGCTTCTGCCCTGACAGCGTTTTTTCTATCTTTCTGAACCAGATCAAAAAACCTGTTGCATAGCTCATGAGGTTTCTTTTCTAGACCCTCACCGCTCCAAAAACAAACACTGCTTTGAAGAGAGGGACACAAGCCGCTACGCAAACAAGAGGAATTCAAAATAAAGGATCTTTTCTGCGTTTGCACTTCTATTTTGAGTTCACTGGATATGTCTTGATATGTAAAAGTCCATGTTACACACTACTGTTAAAATAGTGACTAAAAATTAGGACTGGGACAATACACCCTACTTCTGATTCGATACTATCCTGGTACTTGGGTGCCTGCCAATACGATATGTATCGCGATTTTTAAGAATTTTTAAGTATTGCAATTCGGTATTCCTATGTATTGTGATTTTTCGTCATTTTTTTTTAACACTAGACCATTTGGAAAAGTTGAATCATACACTTATACAGACTGTACATGATGTATGAGTCGTATTTACAAAAACAATTCATCACATCTTTCTGAGCTTTATTTCAGAAGCATCATTACAGTACTACATTCTCTTGAATAAACGATTCAACGACAACCATTTTTTAACAGTGCGGTCAATGTTGATATTGTGGCAGGCCAAAGACTTTGTGATGCGTTTTGCTTTCTGGGTGGTCTCACGTCGCTTTCTCTTGTCCACTTGAAAGGGATATTACGCATAGATATTGACACATAGATGATGACGATGATGTCGTCTGTTGGAGCAAAAGTGGGTAACTTCTGTCCACCTCGTCTATAAGCAAGGATAATGCAATTTATTTTTAAATAATATTAATTCTGGAATTAAAAAAAAAAAAAAACGATTTAAAAAATCGTAAACAAAAAAATCGTGATAGTTAGGTGAATTGATTTTTTCTCCCAGCCCTAATAAAAATGGTGCAATTAAAAGCTGCTTAAAAATAATTATGCTGCAATTAAATATTAAACAATTGGTCTACATTAAATATAAATTTTTTGCATTAATCATTACTTTTAAATTTTACACAGCACATTGGGGAACAGAGAACATCAATGAAAGACTGTAAGAGAACTTGTGTCAGCATATTTACTTAGAGGGCTGTGCAAATTTGCTCTTCAGTGAGTCATTTAACAAAAACCCTAATTTAAAAAAAATACAACCCTGTGTAAGATGATGCAAGAGAAACAGTGAAATGAGCCAACAAATGTATATGCCACAGTGAACAAACATACGGCTAAATAAAGGTGAAAACTACACCACTGATTTCTATTACTAGGAATTTTTAGGTGTGCCAGAATTATAATCATTTAAACATTCAGTGTAATCAGTTTTAAACAATAAACACATTCCAAAATTGTTAATTCTGCAATAAATTAAAACATTTTCCAGAATAAACACCTAAGTGCCTATTATTTATGGCTCAGTAAATGAGACATAATATCACTCTAAGACAGGAACCTTGCTGGTTGACTGTCAACAGAGGAGAGACCGTATAATTCACAATGCAGATATCCAAATGCCTTTGCAGTTCTGTCGGCAGAGCACAAACACAGAGCTGACAGAGATAAAGAAAGCAAACCACTGAATTGCTCACCGGTCCCGACAGCTGAAGGACATGAGAAACCCAACATTTTCAGACAAAAACAAAACTGAGCTGCATTGTGCTGAGGAGGATTTTTGTGTGTTACTCTGTCCTCATTGGTGTGATTTCATGTGTCAGATGTCTGCACTGGGTTTCTTCAAACACATTATTATCTACAATCTAAAATTAGAAATTCTTGTTTTTTTTATTTCTTGGAATATTGCAGTATTTTTATGAATCTGTGCAAATCTTTTTTTATTATTATTATTCATATGCCCTTGTAATTTTTATTTAAAAATCCCTGTTGCAACAACATCTCTATTCTTCTTTGATGACGAGGGCGGGACAACCTGTCAGATCACAGTAATAGCAAACCATAATCATCCAATCAAAACCCGATGGACAAAATCAAGTCCCACCCTAAATTTTTCTTGTTCCAGAAGCTGTTTCATTCAGATATACGTCACAATAGGGAAGAAAAGACTATCTCAACTTCCGTTTCATGCCGACTTTAAACACTCAGCCAATGATAAGCTATCTTTCGGTTGTCTTTCATTGAATTGGCTTAATGGCCAGTAAACTCCTAAGAGTTTTCCTCACTCCCAAAGAGCAGGAAACGTGAATATGTGTGTGTCCGTAAGGGGAAACAAGAAAAAGTGAGGGGCGGAAGAAGAGTAGGAGGCGGAAACTCGGAGAGCAGAGAGAAGGATGACTCTGTTATTGTACTGAGAGAGGCGCAATCACAACTCCAGGGCCGCAGCTCTCCAGAGGGCCATTGTCTGGGTGTGCACTAGCTGACACGGGCAAGGGAGTGACCCGTCCCTTTTCCGAGCAACTTAAATTCCCACACAACACCCTCTGTGCCTCTGTGTCTTCTGCTGGCCATGTTTCTCTCTGGAAACTGGGTCAAGTTTGTGGAAACAAGCACAGTCAGCTCAGTTACAAGTTACAACTATTGCTTGTGTGTAATGTGTGGGAATGTGAGATTGCTGAACCCCATCTGTATCTGACTGCTTCAGTGACTTTTTGAATGTGTCTACACTGTCTGCTGACTCTCACAGACCAAAGACATACTGTATTTAAAGGATTAGTTCAGAATTAAAATTTCCTGATAATTTACTCACCCCATGTCATCCAAGATGTTTATGTCTTTCTTTCTTCAGTCAAAAAAAAATTAAGGTTTTTGAGGAAAACATTTCAGGATTTTTCTCCATATAGTGGACTTCAACAGGGTTCAACAGATTAAAGGTCCAAATTGCAGTTTCAGTGCAGCTTCAAAGGGCTCTACATGATCCCAGTCAATTAATATGGGTGTTTTCTAGCAAAAACAATCGGTCATTTTCTAAAAAAAAGTATATATTTTTCAACCACAAATGCTCGTCTTGCACTAGCTCTGCGATGCGCCACGCTTTACGGTGAATGTGATTTCACCAAGTACGACATGTTCCTGGATCAACATCTTTGTTGATCCTGGAACAACATTCCAATCAACCAATCAGATTTGAGGGACAAGTTTAACGTTTATGTCAAGTTTAGGCTTGCAACCAGGGATAGGTGCTTCTACATCAATGTTATTAACATCTTTCCCCTCTGATTTTAGGGATAGGTTATGGGTAGGACTAGGTTTAGGGGTGGGAATAGGGTTAAGACAAAATATGTTGATCCAGGAACATGTCTTACTTGGCAAAATCACGGTGACCCACACATTACATAATCATGATGGAAAGGTCAAACATGATTACGCAATGCGTGGCACAGTGCAAGACAAGCATTTGTGGTTAAAAAAAATATATTAATTTTTATTTTTTTTTAGAAAATGACGGATCATTTCGCTAGACAAGACCCTTATTCCTCGGCTGGGATAGTGTTGAGCCCTTTGGAGCTGCACTGAAACTGCAATTTGGACTTTCAACCCATTGGTCCCCACTGAAAAAATCCTGGAATGTTTTCCTCAAAAACCTTAATTTCTTTTCAACTGAATAAAGAAAGACATGAACATCTTGGATGACATGGGGGTGAGTAAATTATCAGGAAATGTTCATTCTAAATTGAACTAATCCTTTATCCTTAAAGTGACAAAAGAAAGACTTTGTTCATCAAAACTTTTTCTTTAAAGAATAAAACTCAACACTGCCATTATGCTGCAATCAACAGGAAACAATATTCAAATGTTTTGTTTACATGAATTAAATTTTAATTATAAATGATTATAGTACTATTATGAGAGCATATAAAACAGCCATTTTTATACAGGAAATCTGCAATTTAGCAACTTACATTCAAAAAAGATTAGACAGAATTACTTTGTTTGTAGTTTGCATGGACTGGGCACATTTTTAAACAACATTCCAGCTGAACTTTCATTGAGTGGCTCGGCAAAGTAGCTAGACAATGTGGCATTGTGAGGTCTGAAATTACACAATGACATCACCTTTGAGGAAAACAGGACAATGCAGTGCGAAGCATTCAGAAACATTCATTCACTCAAATACATCACTGAACACAATCACATATACACTAACACTTGCAAAACAAATTCTAGGGAAAGCAGCTGTACGGTCTTGAGGCAAGGGCATTGTGGGTAAGGGGATATGTCCTGCAGCTGTAGCTTCCTGTCTGGGCTGACGACAGCAGTTTCTATCATCCCTAACCTTCTGCTTCCTATTCCTCTCCTCCACACACCCCCAAAAATGACATACCATCCGTCCTTCGCTAACAAGCACACACTCTCTCTCAGCTCCGGACTCTCCCACCTGGACCGGTTCCAACAAAACACTACAAAATCATAGCACACCACATATCTACAACACGCACCATCTGTGCCTGTTTAGTGGTCTTATCCACAGACCATGTTGGGTTTCTCCTGTAACAGTGAGGAATGAGAGTTCAGATCCTACAAGCTTCATATGCAGAATGCCGTGACCACACAACCCTTAAAAAAGATTATCAGCTGTCTGATTCAGGGCGGGTGGACATCACGTGCCATACTTCTACAGGACACACAAGCAGGGCTGATACATAGAAGAGGCTTTGATGAGTCAAGGTCACATGGAGGCCACATGGATATAAGGGTGAGATGGCTATAATTTAAAACTCACTATTTTAGTGGATGACAGCTTGCTGGGTAGGCTCAATTACAGAGGAACAACAGGCCACATAATTGAAAGGGAAAGGATGAAGGCTTTGAGGATGACAACATGGTTATCGATGGCTTAATGAGCTTGGGAAAAAATCCTCCAACAAGTTGCAGTACATTGCGGTTGTCTGAACACATGCTGAGCAGGGTTGTGCACCATTCAGAATTAGTTTATTTCATAAATCATAAACAGTCTCTCCAAACGCGTGGTTCCAGATTTCCCCCAACTCTTACGTAAGAGTAGGGACTGGTGACGATCTGCCCTGCTAGCATAGATACCGCCCTGAATGTCTGCGCCAAAAAAGCATTACAAATGTTCTGTTATTGGATGTTCCAACGAACATAAGCCTGAATTTCTGGCTGAATTTCAATTATGAAGGAAATTTGGCGAAGAAAGTCGCCAGACTGCTTCACAAACGAGGGTCAATTCAACGCTGGATTTGCACAAAAGATTAACATGACGGCACATGCTAGTCGATGAGTTGAATCAACTCCACATCAACTACATAAATTTATCCACTAACCGTTCAGGAACGTCCAGTTGCATTCTAAAAGTTGTAACTTCTTCCAGAGTCTCTCCATCAGTGTCCGATTCTAGTTTGAACAATGTAAAGCTGAACACGTTACTGACAATCGTCATTTTGGCTGCCTGAGATTCCCCAGCTTTGTTGTTGTTGAGCAACCAAAGTGTGAGCTGTTAAAGCTCCGCCCTCTTCTGGAATGGGTCCGGGAACTGCAGCTCATTTGCATTTAAAGGGACACACACAAAAATGGTGTGCTTTTGCTCACACCCAAATAGGGGCAAATTTGACAAGCTATTAAAAATGATCTGTGGGGTATTTTGAGCTGAAACTTCACAGACACATTCTGGGGACACCAGAGATTTATATTACATCTTGTAAAAGGGGCATTATAGGTCCCTTTAAAAGGTTTATAGACCTTATGAACAGAGATAATGATAGATAGGTTTTTTAAAACATTTACTGGATCAAGAACTTCAAGGAGAGAGTTCAACTCCAATGAAGAAGGCTTCAGGATGTCTCAGAGTGTCCAGCAAGCATCAGGACTGTCTCCTCCTGAGGAGTCGGCTGCGAAATCGTGTCACCACCAGTGCAGCAGAGCTGCTCAAAATTGACCCTTCACCGGGAGTTTGATTGAAGAGCGATCTAACCAATCATAATGCCGAATCCGCCATTTTGTCCGACAAAGCAGTCAGGAGTTAGAAGATTAACCTTGGTGGACTTGAACTTGAAAAATGGTCATCTTTCCGCGTTTGAAATGACATTCCTTCTCATGTTCATTCATGTTTATTTGATGCTATAAATGAACTAGTAGGAAGAGATGATCGGTTTACGAGCCATTTGAGCTGAGGCGCTACAGCAATCTGTCACAACACATTAAAGAGCCACAAAACGTTTTTTTATTGTTCTAATTTCTTAAAAAATTACACAGTTTGAAAGTTTGTTTAATATCATAAGTAACCTGCTCTGTCTTGTCTGTCGACGTGTCAGTGTCCTCTTTGCTCCGCGATGTATTTTTCACTCTGTGTGGCGTGACAGCGCCATGGCTTGTCAGACAAAGCAACAGTAACTAAGAGGGGCGGGTCTTTGCGAAGGGTCAATTGGCAGCAGGTGGGTGTGGGTGCATGCACAGTGAGGTCAAGACATTTGGACAATGGCCTGGTGTCAAGAAGGGCAGCAAAGAAGCCACTTCTCTCCAATAAAATCTTCAAGGACAGACTGAAAATCTGCAGGAAGTACAAGGATTGGAGAGCAGAAGACTGGTGCAAACTTATTTTCTCTGACGAAGCCCCCTTCCGACTGTTTGGGACATCTGGAAAATAGATTGTCTGGAGAAGAAATAATGAACGCTACCATGAGGCCTGTGTCGTGCCAACAGTGAAGCATCCTGAGACCATCCATGTGTGGGGTTGCTTTTCATCCAAGGGAGTGGGCTCTCTCGCAGTTCGGCCCAAAAACACTGCCATGAATAAAGAATAGTATCAAAACGTCCTGAAAGAGCAACTCATCCCATCAACCCAGGAGCAATTTGTTAATGATTTTTGTATTTTCCAGCATGATGGAGCACCATGTCACAAGGCAAGAGTGATAATGAAGTGTCTTGGAGATCATTACATTGAAATTTTGGATCTGTGACCAGGCAACTCCCCAGATCTTAAAGGGTTAGTTCACCCAAAAATGAAAATTCTGTCATTAATTACTCACCCTCATGTCGTTCCACACCCGTAAGACTTTTATTCATCTTTGGAACACAAATTAAAGGTGCCCTAGAATTAAAAATTTAATTTATCTTGGCATAGTTAAATAACAAGAGTTCAGTACATGGAAATGACATACAGTGAGTCTCAAACACCATTGTTTCCTCCTTCTTATATAAATCTCATTTGTTTAAAAGACCTCTGAAAAACAGGCGAATCTCAACATAACACTGACCATAACAGTCGGGGTGTACGCCCCAATATTTGCATATGCCAGCCCATGATAGAGGCATTAGACAAGGGCAGAACGTCTGGATGTGCACAGCTGAATCATCAGACTAGGTAAGCAAGCAAGAACAACAGCGAAAATGGCAGATGGAGCAATAATAACTGACATGATCCATGATATCATGATATTTTTAGTGATATTTGTAAATTGTCTTTCTAAATGTTTCGTTAGCATGTTGCTAATGTACTGTTAAATGTGGTTAAAGTTACCATTGTTTCTTACTGTATTCACGGAGACAAGAGCCGTGGCTATTTTCATTTTTAAACACTTGCAGTCTGTATAATTCATAAACACAACTTCATTCTTTATAAATCTCTCCAACAGTGTAGCATTAGCCGTTAGCCACGGATCACTATCAAACTCATTCAGAATCAAATGTAAACATCCAAATAAATACCATACTTACGCGATTAGACATGCTGCATGACGAACACTTTGTAAAGATCCATCTGAGGGTTATATTAGCTGTGTGAACTTTGTTTATGCGCTGTTTAAGGCAAGCGCGAGCTCCGTGGGCGGGGAGTGTGAGCATTTAAAGGGGCCGCAACCTGAATCGGCGCATTTCTAATTATGCCCCAAAATAGGCAGTTAAAAAAATTAATTTAAAAAAATTCTATGGGGTATTTTGAGCTGAAACTTCACAGACACATTCAGGGGACACCTTAGACTTATATTACATCTTGTAAAAAAACGTTCGATGGCACCTTTAAGATATTTTTGATGAAATCCAATAGGTATCTGACTCCTCCATGACAGCAATTTAACCACCACTTTCAAGGTCCAGAAAGGTACTAAAGAAACAAATGTAAAAAAATTGTCATGTCATGGAGTCAGGAACCCCACAGATTTCATCAAAAATATTTTAATTTGTGTTCCAAAGATGAATGAAGGTCTTACGGGTGTGGAATGACATGAGGGTGAGTAATTAATGGCAGAATTTTTGGGTGAACTAACCCTTTAAACCTATAGAGACTGATTGTTTACTTCATGCACTGTGCGACCACTGAAATTTGAGATGTTTCATTTACAGTCCTACACACATCTTTCCACACTAAAAGCCGTTTTCTGGTTGGAGGATAATGCTATATTTCAGACTTTGTAAACAACAGAGATGACAGTTTACTCACATTTACTCACATAAAACATTTGGAGGACTGAGTGTCTCTTGGAGAAGAGTCTAGTTGAGATTTGCAACCAAGTATTATGCAATATGCTCAGAAAATGAACGCCAGTCGATAGACACCGGAGGAATAACCTGCTAATCAGCACAAACATAAAAATGAACAAGAGAACTGTTCACTCATAACCAGATGGGATTTATAGTGAAGGAACAGAGCAGTCTTTTGCTATATCTTTCACCATCTTCTCTGTTTCTACACTGCAGTCATAAGACTTAAGGCACGCGGTCATGAGAGTTGCATTTGTACATTCTACCCAACAACAACCGCAGCTGTAAAACCTTCCATGACTGTTGTTTGACACAATCCTGAACTTTCACTGTGTTCTCATGAAAAAGCAACTTAATCTTTGATTCTTGCATGAGAAATCTTTGATTTAGTGTGATTGATTTGGATGAAATAAGCATTTTTAAAATGGCAAGCAATGAAGAACTGCCATTAGACATTAGAATTGTATACAGAAAAGGGTCATTCAGGACACCTCTCTTTAGAGAGACATAAACATTATCACAATTCTCATCAGATGTCTCATTTACAGTTTAAGTCCAGTGTTATTTTAGTATTATTTATATACTATTATATTATTTATTATATTTTTATTAACTTTAATTTTTAGATTTTTGGATTTAGTTTAAATTTTATGTACTTTTGTCATTCGTTTTTTTATTTATTTATGTTAATTTTAGTTAATTATTTCAATTTTAGTTTGCTTAATTTTCATTTAAGTTTTTTCTGTTTAAGTTTTTCATCTAATATATTTTATTTTGTTTTAGCTTTATTTCAAATAATAAAAATGATTTTTAATACTTTTCATTAGCAATAACAACTGATATTCAGAGGTGTAAAGTATTTGAGTAAATGTATTTACTTACTGTACTTAAGTATCTTTTTGGCAACTTTGTAATTTTACAGAATATAAAAGATATTAGCAACTTTTACTCTCAAACTTGACTGCATTTTTGAATAAGTATATGTACACTTTACTCCAATACATTTGTGATGAGTAATGCAATTACTCAAGTTGTTACATTTTTCAAGGCACCTAACTTTTTCTGCAGCAGTTTATCTGCTAGACAGAAGTGATATTGCCATCTACAGGACATGTGCATTTTGCCCTTACTCACCCAAACTGCAGATGGCGATAATTGCTGAATCACAGGTGTTTCATTTATTTTTCATTTATTCCAGAGCAAGTGCAGTTCAAGTAGGTTTTGATTATTTCATTCCTTTTTGAGCACTTAAACTGAGACCTGAGTGTTCGTAGACGTTTAAGAGGCTGTTGTGTCGACCTTGATTTATAGCAATTTTGAGGTGTTCAGTTTTATTTTGTTTAAAATAAACATATGATTGCTCTCTCACAAATCAACTATTTCTTGTTTTCACTGGCATGACTCTTAAAGGGATAGTTCACCCAAAAGCCTGTATAAATTTCTTTGTTCTGCTGCACACAAAGGAAGATATTTGGAAGAATGTTTGTAACCAAACAGATCTCACCCCCCCATTGACTACCATAGTATTTATTTTCCTACTATGGTAGTAAATGGGGCGCGAATTCTGCTTGGTTACAAACATTCTTCCAAATATCTTCCTCTGTGGACAGCAGAACAAAGAAATTTATACAGGCTTTAATCAACTTGAGGGTGAGTAAATGATGACAGAAGTTTCATTTCGGATGAACTAACCCTTTAAGTGTTGAGGACTAGTGCATCTTTGGGCTTACAGTACAAGTAAAATACTTAAGAACTGTTAAAGGTGCCCTAGATTCAAAAATTGAATTTACCTTGGCATAGTTAAATAACAAGAGTTCAGTACATGGAAAAGACATACAGTGAGTCTCAAACTCCATTGTTTCCTCCTTCTTATGTAAATCTCATTTGTTTAAAAAACCTCAGAAGAACAGGCGAATCTCAACATAACACCGACTGTTACGTAACAGTTGGGGTGTACGCCCCCAATATTTGCATATGCCAGCCCATGTTCCCAACATTATGAAAGGCATTAGACAAGGGCAGAACGTCTGGATGTGCACAGCTGAATCATCAGACTAGGTAAGCAAGCAAGGACAATAGCAAAAAATGGCAGATGGAGCAATAATAACTAACATGATCCATGATAACATGATATTTTTAGTGATATTTGTAAATTGTCTTTCTAAATGTTTCGTTAGCATGTTGCTAATGTACTGTTAAATGTGGTTAAAGTTACCATTGTTTCTTACTGTATTCACGGAGACAAGAGCCGTCGCTATTTTCATTTTTAAACACTTGCAGTCTGTATAATTCATAAACAACTTCATTCTTTATAAATCTCTCCAACAGTGTAGCATTAGCCGTTAGCCATGGAGCACAGCCTCAAATTCATTCAGAATCAATGTAAACATCAAAATAAACACTGTACTTAAGCGATTAGACATGCTGCATGACAAACACTTTGTAAAGATTCATTTTGAAGGTTATATTAGCTGTTTGAACTTTTTTTTATGTTGTTTAAGGCAAGCGCAAGCTCTTGGGGCGTGGAGCACGAGACTTAAAGGGCCACACACCCTGAATCGGCTCATTTCTAATTATGCCCCAAAATAGGCAGTTAAAAAAATGAATAAAAAAAAATCTATGGGGTATTTTGAGCTGAAACTTCACAGACACATTCAGGGGACACCTTAGACTTATATTACATCTTTTAAAAAAAAGTTCTAGGGCACCTTTAAAATCAGATACTCTAAGGCCCGGTTTCACAGACAGGGCTTAGATTAAGCCAGGATTAGATCTTAGTTCACTTCATTTAGGACATTTAGGTAGCTTTTATAAACCTGCCCTAGAAAAAAAAAAAAAAAAACATTACTGGTGTGCATCCTGAGACAAAACAATAGAACTGACATATTTTAGGATATGTCAGTGCAAGTTGCTTTCAGTTAAAACAGCTCAAACATGCATTTTAGTCTGGGACTAGGCTTAAACCATGTTTAACATAAGACTTTTACTAGAGTCGTATTGGAATTGATGACTCGTAACTTGTAATAGAGTCATTTTCGCTGTAAGGTATCAGTACTTTTACTCAAGTATAGTTTTCATGTACTCTTTACACCTCTGCTGATATGAACCTCTAGCAGGTGGAAGATTGGACAGTTTGGAATTATCCTTCAAAAACAATGACTGACTTTCCCTTAAAGGTCCCGTTTTTCGTGGGTTTTTGAAGCTTTGATTGTGTTTATAGTGTGCAATATAACATGTGTTCACGTTTCGCGTGTAAAAAAACACAGTATTTTTCACATAATTTACTTATCTGTATACCACTGTTTCCACTGTCATAAAAACGGGCTGATGACTTCCTTGTTCTATGAAGTCCCTCCTTCAGAAATACGTAACGAGTTCTGATTGTGCCAGCGGTTCCTGTGTTGTGATTCGACAGCAGCTTAGCGCATCTTGCCCGGAAAGGTCACGCCTCTTACCATAACGTGGAGATGCACGCGCTCAGTGTTATTGTAAACATGTCTTTAATTTTACCCTATCAATTTGAGCCGGAATCAGACCCGGTGATTGGACTGCGGGATGAAAATAACAGTGTTGCGACGACATGGCGACAAACACACTCTACAAACGCAACTCTTGTGTATTCCTGTGGGCGGAGGTTAGTCAAAAAACTGTTTTAGTGACGTCATTAAAGAAGGAAGTAGAGGGATGTAGTCCAAACTGGCCGTTCGATGTAGGCGACTTCTGTTAAATAAAATATCTCGCTTGGCATTGAACTTTGAGCTTTAAAATTTTACAGATTTTATTTATACTCTAACAACAACATTACACACTAACTAAAGTTTGAAACATGGGATCACGAAGAACGGGACCTTTAAATTGTTCCAAAACTGTATGACTATCTTTTATACTGTGGACCGCTAAAGAAAATAGTTTGGACCCCACTGACTTTGACAGTTGAGACACTCAGAAAGCTAAACTTCCTATCTTTCAGACATAATGCTCCTACCCATATCTTGGCTACTACTTTGCATGACTAATGGGATTGAGGAAGGTTGATTAGGAAAAGCTCTTCCAGCTTTATCCCAGGCCTCAGCATCTGACCTCCTTTCATTATGGGGTTAATACATTGGTCATCCCTGTGATGACTGGCTTTGATTTCCACTCTTTGAGGACACAAGTGTGGATGGGCCTACAGGGTCACACACAAAGACCTTTCCGGCCCCTCTGTATCGTAATAACCCTATGTGATTTCTCTACAGACAAGAGCCGCCCTTGACGGCTGCGCGCGGTGCGAGGAATGCTGGAGTGAGAGACACTGTCAGGCCTGTGCGGACCCATCAGGCTCGCAAGCTGCAGAAGAGAGAAGCCTTTGTCTATTTGGCCATGGGTATTTATAGATGTAAGCCATGTGCATAAGGAACTGGAGGAATCAGAGCAATTTAGACCCCCCTCCCATCACCACTCCCACCTTTCAGAGTTTGAATGAAGTCTTGACTTGAATCAAAGCATATTGTCATATATCTCACTGTGAATCAATTCATCAGTGAATTAAGTAGCAATTGGGAAAACTAAACCATTATTTTAAAGGAGATGGCATGATCTTACACTACCGTTCAAAAGTTCACAGTCAGTTAGAAAAATTTATAATGAAAAAATATTAATCAGCACAACCATTTTCAACACTGATAATAATAAGATATGTTTATTGAGCAATGAATCAGCATATTAGAATGATTTGTGAAGGATCATGTGACACTGATATATTAAAATATAGTTTTTCACTATTACTTTTTCACTGTACTTTGGTGAGCATAAGAGACTTCTTTCAAAAACATTAAATTAATCTTACCAACCCTAAACTTTTGAAAAGGTACTAACGCTCCTCACAAGGAACAAATACACACATAAAAGGGCATTTCCAAATCCCACCATGACTAAAAACAGCAACAAGTGGCTGATGGGCTGTTTTTTCCTGGCATCCATGCAAACAAACTCAAAGCTGAACACATTCTCAAGCGGATTTCCTGCATGAGAGGCAAGGAAGTCTTCTTTCAGATCATGAATAGACATCATGCTGAACTGGCCTTCAACCAGCTAAAACAGCAGGATGAAGGAGCTGATAGCTGGGTCAATGGAAAGTTAGGAACATGAAGAATACAGGATGAGAGATATTTTTATATATTTTGCAGAAATGGCTGTGAAAGGTCTTGCACTTTTGAATCAATATAATGAGGTGGTGTTAAAATTTACTGTAATGATTCTTGTTAAACATGCTTTCCTTGCACTGAACATGTTTATTTGGGCCTTTAACAAATTATAATTTGGAGGAAAACATAAGAAACGAGAAGAACAATATTTCGTTTAGTCTATCTAAGGGTCATCAGACAGATTTTTTTTTTTTTTATGTGTATTTATTTAAGATTTATACATAATAAACAAAGTATGCAATTACGAGTGAATGAATAAATATTAGAAATGTGTTAAATTTTATTTACTGTACAAAATCATGACAACAGGATTGACTATTCAAGTCTGTCCCCTACTTGAAGGGTTCACGTGCTGAAAGGGTGATGATGTCATTATGATGTCATTGTGCTTTTTATGGAATTGTACATCTTTTCCATATGTTATGATGCAAGATTGACATCTCCTGGGGTCATAATAAAAAAATTAATAGTTTAATAAATGTTGCATCCACTAAAAGCAATATTAAAATGGCTATAATTGACATATTATAATAGCCAAATGAAATCATTGTTTACACTTGGTTTTAAGAGGGGGACAATACCAATTTTGCGACGTTCAAATTAGTTTGACACACAGTAATGAGTTTATTCATTCATTAGGATATTAGCCTTCTATTGCATCACCAACAAAACTGTGCAAGTGTTGACGAGTTTTCCTTTTTAGCCCGATAAATATAAGAATTTTGAAATAACATCTGGTTCACCCTCAAGCATAGGTACACAGAAAAGGTGCTTAATAATGTTAAAAAGCTAAAATATTGCATTATAACTTATTTCGAGTAACTGTAAGGCAATTTTCGAATGAATAAAATTTCAGACTTACAAGAGGAATCGGTAATCTCCATGACGAAGAGGATACTTTAGTTGAGTACTCCGTCAGCACGCTTCAGCAGACCCTCACTGTAATGTACACCAGCATCTTATGCAGCGCGCGTGTGGCCAACACTACACTTTTGACAGGGGCGCGTGCAGACCACTCCAAATCACTACTAATCCGGGTCCTAGTGCTCGTCAGGTAGTGAGTGGCAAACAACATCATCCAGCTGGTCTTTGGTCTTTTTATGTCATTAAAAAAAAACACACACAAAATGTAAAGAGGACAGTCATATGAAATTGGGTCAGGGCTCAGGGTCAAATGTAATCTTCCATCCACGGCGGTTTGGATGTAACATCAACATGATTACTGAGATAGTGGCTGGCTGATGCTAAAGTTTAGCACCCTCCAGAGGCTTTAATTGAGTGAAACAAATATCTGAATAATAATTTCGGGAATGAACAATGCAGAACATACACTATGATGATATCTTAGCTAATGTTTTTACTCTAAGTAAGATGTTTTATAAAAAGATGCAATTGGCTTTCATTCATTTTTGACCATTATAACCCAAAATGGGGGGAAAAAAATATTATATTATGAGTCATTCCATGAAACCGGTATGATTCGAGTCTCTCTGACCTTTTTCAGTGTATTTTATCTATTGGGTCACCAAAATATATTTTTTAAAAGCTTTTTGTATTAATTGAAATGTCTCCTTTAATAATGTTTAAAAACATGACATTCTATCTTCATATTAGAAATTGTTTTTTGTTTTTTTTTCAGTTGACACCACCTATTTTGTCATGTCCCTCAAGGCCTTCTGTGAAAGTGTACTTGGGATTTGAATAATAAAATGAGGAAAAAAGTCCATTCATTTTGCCATTCCCATAAATATCCATCTGTGCTTTTTTGCTGGTAATGTTTTTTTTTTTCTTAGTAAATTCATGATTATTCATTAAAATCACATTATTTAGTTCTGTACCTCAGTAACCCCTCAACCCCGTTACACAAACCATTCTCCCCCTATAAAAATAATGAACTGATACTTATGTGACATCATTAATAGGAAGTGACATCAGAAATCTTCTGAACAACATTGTGAAAAAACACAGGCGAGTTACCACCTTCTTTACTAATTATAACTAAATTATGTTGTGAAATTGTGTTTGTCAAGCTTAACGACTCAACCCTGTTACATCGAATAAAGATAGAAAACTATTACTTGTGAAAATTATCTTTGATATTTCAACATTATTCATGATTTCTTAATATCATGCATGCTCTCCATTTATTCACCAGATTTAGAGCAGTGGCCAATTTGGGCAAAAAAATAATTGAATACTGATTTTAGTTCAAATTCTGAAGTTAAGCCTTTGATCAAAAATTATGAGTTTGCTGTCACAAAAAGTGCCCATTTCAGGCTTTAGTATAGCAAAAGTGTGAGATTTTATGTAACTTTTACTGAATTAGTGTGAGGGACATCTGATTAATAGGAAAATGTTGATTTTATCACAAATACATTTTATAATAATATTCAGAGAGCTCCCATAGTGTCCATAAATTAAAATAATGACCAATAACAATAGTGATTTGATGCCTGAGATGGGAAAATATGTTTTTCTGGAAGTTAAATATGTCATTAATGTTGTGGGGTGTTCAGAAAAGTAATATATTTTGGTAAAAAATCTAAAAATGTGTAAGTTCAAATCGTACCGGTTTCGTGGAATGACATATATATTATGGCAGGTTTATTATACTAATTATTAACTAAAACTAGAAATCGTTATTTGAAATAAAACAAATGTTAACTGAAATAAAATGAAAAAAATAAATAAAAACATTTTATTTCACTTAAGTGCCTACTAAAATAACTAAAACTAAAATGAAATAAAAATAAATAAAAAAATATAGGCTATAGACATAAGCCTTTTATTACAAAACTGACAAAACACAACAAAATACCTAAAACTAGGCTATCTAAATTCAAAATATTAATAAAATTATTATGTTTATGCTATTATGTATACCCATATTGTGTGTATATTGGGCTAAGGTGCAACTCTTTATTGTGTAGTTTGTGTATATGTGTATGTGCTGTATTGTATTTTATAAATCCTGTATTGTGTATATATTGTATTGTGTACATTCTGTATTATGTGTATATTTTTGTACCGTTGATATTTGCATTTTGTATATTTTATGTAGCCTACCTGTCATGCCTTGTAAAGTGCATTGTCTGGAGTATTTACCCAAGACTTTCACACACACACTACACTTGTGTGTCTTACTGGTGTGAAAATAAAGGTGATTTTGAATAACACTGGTTTAAAACATAAGCAGGTGTCAAAAGTAATTGTTATCTATGTAGGCTGTTATTTTGGTAGCCTAGGCCTACTTTTACATGTTTTAAAGCAGGTTGTTTAATATTGCCACATAAAAATACCAATACTTACTAAGTAGGGCTAGTATTTCATAAGAAAAGCGCTTTATAAATGCTTCATTCATTCATAAACATTTTCTATTCATCACGAGCAGCCTGTGGTCTACCACAACACTGAAATCGACGAAATATGCTAAACAGAACTCGGTAAAGTGTACTAATAATTTTTTAAAGGGTATTTAAAAGAAAAATCTATCTGAGCAAAATTTAATTTTAAAATCCTGACATTTCTGTTCAATCCCACACCTTTTCAGTCTCTCCTCCTCCAGTTATGAAATCTTATGGAACCCTGAAGAGCCCACCCCCCTCACCGTCTTCTCAAACCTCATAGGTCAATTGCCTGTCAGTCATCACAAAACAGAACTTCTATTGGCTAGCTGGGAGATGAAGGGTGGGTCATGAAGCACGTCTCCCAAACTGCTGCACACATATCATCGAATCGGTGAGAAACGCAGGATTTCCTGTGGTGTTGCTGAAGTGGACACATTCAAGTTTTAGATTCGCAGAAGTACCTAGCCCAATTTTAACATCCATCGATTTAATGTCTTAATCAACACCATCTCATCCGTACGTGCCATAGACTACACCTTGACGTAGTTAGTCTGAAAGAAGTAATCAAAAATGTCCGAACCCACAGTGGCCGATACTCGCCGGTTAAACTCCAAGCCGCAGGACCTGACGGACGCCTACGGCCCTCCCAGCAACTTTCTGGAAATCGACGTGTACGACCCTCAGACAATAGGAGTCGGCCGCAACCGCTTCACCACTTACGAAGTCCGAATGAGGGTAGGCTGGCCCAGTGAATGAATGTGATTGTGTATGTGTGTGTGTGTTAGAGAGACTGCGGCTCGGTTCGGCCTAGTTAGCCTGCTCGCTAACATGCTAACTAACGCCTCATTCGACGCGAAAGAGTCTTTTACCCTCGCAAAGCTTTTAGAAACATGGTTTTAATTTATGAACTGCAGGTTTTGATATATATAAAAAGGTTTTCTGTGAAAGCAAGCTGGATTTAAGCAATGTGGCGGGTAGAGATTTAGCTAATTTAGCTGTTGCTGTTACTCTGTCAACCATCAACAACCTCTAGCGAGATGGTTATCTTGCATCTAGACGTTGGGATAAACATGTGTGGATTCTTTATTATTAGAAATGCATCGTTGTATCAGATAAATGTCAAATAATAATATGTTAGATGTATTCGAGTATGCATCGTGTACACAGCTAATATATCTGACTATATATTATTTAAGAGTCATGTGACTTATTCTGCTTTCTCTGTTGAAATCCAGACAAATCTACCAATTTTTAAACTGAAGGAGTCGTGTGTCAGACGAAGATACAGCGACTTCGAGTGGCTGAAGAACGAGCTGGAAAGAGACAGCAAGGTATGACAGTATAAAATACTCGTACTCAACAAATGGTTGTCCTTGCGTGTTCTGTGCAGAGATTAGAAATGGTTTACTTGATGAAAAAGCTTTTAAGAGAGACTTCATGTAGACCCTGTAAAACATATGAAATCAGAAAAGTTGTTTTTTTGTTTTGTTTTTTTAATGGAACAGATAATTGAATCTTTAGATAAAATATTAACATTATTTAAAAAAAAAAAAAATTTTGTATCATATTTGATACATATCTTTTATAGCTCATGTAGTATGATATAGGAGAAGATATAGCTCACACTCGAGGAAGAAAAAAATCATTTTATTCAGAGCCCCAAAATGAGCAAAAATATGCAAATATGGTGCAGTTGCTGAAATCTATATGGTCAAAAAAGTAAGATGAAATCCGTCTAGCTTGTAATGTAAACCAATGAAATCTTTATAGCAGACCACTTACATAAAATGCATTATAAATATCAGTTGTCACTCTACATCTTTTAAAGGATTAGTTCATTTTCAAATAAAAAATTCCTGATAATTTACTCACCCCCATGTCATCCAAGATGTTCATGTCCTTCTTTCTCCACTTAAGAAATTAAGGTTTTTGATGAAAACATTCCAGGATTTTTCTCCTTATAGTGGACTTCAATGGACTCCAAATGGTTGAAGGTCAAAATTACAGTTTCAGTGCAGCTTCAAAGGGCTTTAAACGATACCAGACGAGGAATAAGGGTCTTATCTAGCGAAACAATAAGTCATTTTCTAAAAAAAAATAAATAAAAAATACAACTGTATATGCTTTATGAACACAAATGATTGCCTTGCACGTGCTTCTGCTTTCTGCATTCTTCAAAAAGCTTACGCTGTATGTCCTACGCATTCCCTATTCAACTTACATAACGAACGCAGCGCCAGTTCCATATTTTCTGTAAGTTGAATAGGGAAGGTGTAGGACATACAGCGTAAGCTTTTTGAAGAATACGCAAAGCGGAATGGCGGAACCACTTGCAAGGTGATCATCTGTTTATATAAAGCATATACAGTTGTATTTTTTTCGAAAATGACCGATCGTTTCGCTAGATAAGACCCTTATTCCTCGCCTGGTATCATTTAAAGCCCTTTGAAGCTGCACTGAAACTGTAATTTTGACCTTCAACCGTTTGGAGTCCATTGAAGTCCACTATAAGGAGAATAATCCTGGAATGTTTTCGTCAAAAACCTTAATTTCTTTTCGACTGAAGAAAGAAGGACATGGACATCTTGGATGACATGGGGGTGAGTAAATTATCAGGAAAATTATTTGAAAGTGGACTAATCCTTTAATAGTATGTCTTAGGAAGATGATATTTAAAGGGTTAGTTCACCCAAAAAAGAAATTTGTCATTAATTACTCACCCTCGTGTTGTTCTACACCCATAAGACCTTCATTCATCTTCAGAACACAAATTAAGATATTTTGATGAAATCTGAGAGGTTTTTTTTATCCTCTATTGAAACGACTGCAGTCACGTTGACTATTTTAACAATGTTTTTACTACTTTTCTGGACCTTGAATGTGGTAATTTCGTTGCTTTCAATAGAGCAGGGGTTCCCAAACACATTCCTGGAGCCTCCCCAGCACTGCACATTTTGCATGTGTCTCCTTTGTCTGACACACCCATTCCTCATCTTGGAGTCTAGACTAATGAGCTGATGATCTGAATCAGGTGTGTTTGATTAAGGAGACATGGAAAACATGCAGTGTTGGAGAGGCTCCAGGAATGTTTTGGGGAACCCCTGCAATAGAAGATAAAAAAAAAATAATAAAAAAAACCCCTTGAATTTTGCCAAAATATCTGAATTTTTGTTCCGAAGATGAACGAAGGTCTTATGGGTGTGGTAATTAAAGACAGAATTTTCATTTTTGGGTGAACTAACCCTTTAAATGCTTGGTTTTATGATCAAAGCTCTGTAGTTTCAATTGTGGGGGCAAGACCTATAATACAATACAATGATTGAGAGATGTACGAATAAGCATTCAACAGAAGCCTTTGATACTTGTATTTTAACATGATTTTTTTTTTTTTTTTTTTAAAGGAAAATGAATACTTGTCAACCTAAGTTGCTTCAGTCCAGGAACTTTTTATTTTGAAATATTATTAATAATATAAAAGTTATTGTGCTTACTTTATACAAAATTATTAAAGTTTTTACAGCATTGTAGAAGATTGTCTGCAACAGTTTTTTTTTTTAGCCAAGTTTTGATCATGATGATAATTTTGAGGCCTTAGAATTGAATTTATATTTTTATAATGTGTGAAAATATTTCCTAGATTGTTGTGCCTCCATTGCCTGGAAAGGCATTGAAGAGACAGCTTCCCTTCCGTGGAGATGAGGGCATTTTTGAGGAGTCCTTCATTGAGGAGAGACGAGCTGGGCTTGAACAGTTCATCAACAGGTTGGCTATCGAAATGATGCATAATGGACACTGCTAAATTATAAAAGTAAAAGAGACAAATGAATAATATTTGAGGGTCTGTAATGACTACACAAATATATTGTTTGTTTTTTCACATTTACTGTCAAAAAGACTTCAGTTAGTACGATTTCATGGATTGCACGCATAAATATTTTGCTCATGTTCCTCTTCAGAATTGCAGGTCATCCTTTGGCCCAGAATGAACGCTGTCTTCACATGTTCCTGCAGGAAGAAAGTATTGACCGGAACTACATTCCCGGAAAAGTACGGCAGTAGGGTTTTCCAAACTGGGACGAGGGAGGGTCTTCTTTCTTCGGTTGTCAGCTTCTATTCCCATTCGTCTGCAAACAGTGCAGAGTAACATTTATTTTTACACCGAGCAAAATCTAGATACATGATGAACCGTGCAGGACTTGGTTTTATTAAACCAATCATGTTTTGTACATGTGTCTGAGAGTTTCTCTTTACACACACATTGTATATCTTTTACATCTATACAATGTACTTGTTAGTGTGTGCGCGCGTATACATTATATAACTATACATTAAGCTGTAGCAATGTAAAGTGAAGAGGGTTGGCTCATATCTTTGTCCTCTCTGGCGACTGTTGAGAGAACATGTGCTTTTCGAGTTCAAGAGTTGAGGTGTATTGCATGTCATTCCAAACAGCGCAAATGCAACATTAAGGGAGCAACGAAGAGCTGAATTTTTGCAGCGGATTAGAAAAATGCTCATAAATATAAAGCGTTGAACTGTTTTGATAAAGCAGCAAGCTCAAATGTTCTGGGGTGTGTTTCAAACTTGTATTTTTTTTTTTTATCGTACTTGTTTTTGTAGTCACGTGACCATCAGCAGGACTGTAAAATGCTAGTCAGTATTCAGAATCACAAACGGAACTTGGAAACGTTGCTTATTGCTCCCCTAATCGCCCCATTGCGTCGTTGAATATAATTTGAATGATCATATTATTCAAATGTGCATGTTGCATTTCAATCTGGTTAAGTCTGTGAACGCACTTCAGTTTTTCTCAGACACAAGGATTATGAAGAGATTAGAGCCTTTTAATTCAATTTTATGTGAAAAGATTTGGTTCTGAGACTACGTTGGAAGATTTATGCTGTTGTTAAAAAAAGTCTGTGTTAGTGAACAAATAAGTTACAAAAATGAGTAAATATCAAATATATATCAGGCCTGTTAAAGGGATAGTTCACCCAAAAACTGAAAATGAAAATTTGCTGTCAATTTACCCGCTCTCAGGCCATCCAAGCTGTAGGTGACTTTTCTTTTTCTTTTTTTTTTCCAGTATAACAGTAAAGATTTTTTGCTGAAACCGTGGAGACAGAACTCTGTGATTTCATAGAATGGAAGTCAATGGGTGCCTTAATTTTGAGATTCAAAGACAACATACAGACAAAACCAAATGAATACCCGCTGCTCCCGACGATACATTGAGGTCTTAAAGGATTAGTCCACTTTCAAATAAAATTTTCCTGATAATTTACTCACCCCCATGTCATCCATACGGAAGAGGATTAGGGCCAAGCAATAATAAAAAAATAAAACCATCTTGAGATTAAAGTTGTTAAATTTCGAGAAAAAAGTCGAGATAAAATGTTGAGAATAAACTCGTTAAATTACGAGAAAAAAATCGTTAAATTTCGAGAAAAAAGTCAAGATAAAATGTTGAGAATAAACTCATTAAATTGACTTTATTCTCGTAATTTAATGAGTTTATTCTCAACATTTTATTTCGACTTTTTTCTCGAAATTTAACAACTTTAATCTCGAGATGGTTTTACTTTTTTATTATTGCTTGGCCCTAATCCTCTTCCGTACATCCAAGATGTTCATGTCTTTGTTTCTTCAGTTGAAAAGAAATTAAGGTTTTTGATGAAAACATTCCAGGATTATTCTCCTTATAGTGGACTTCAATGGACTCCGCTGATGAAGGTCAAAATTACAGTTTCAGTGCAGCTTCAAAGGGCTTTAAACGATACAAGACCCTTATTCCTCGTCTGATCTAGCGAAACGATCGATCATTTTCAAAAAAAAAAACTTACGGAAAAAAATGAAAGTGGCGCCGCGTTCGTTCCGTAAGTTGAATAGGGAAGGCGTAGGACATTCAGCGTAAACGTATTGAAGAATACGGAAAGCAGAAGCACGTAAAAGGTGATCATTTGTGTTTATAAAGCATATACAGTTGTATCTTTTTCGAAAATGACCGATCGTTTCGCTAGATAAGACCCTTATTCCTCATCTGGTATCGTTTAAAGCCCTTTGAAGCTGCACTGAAACTGTAATTTTGACCTTCAACAGTGGAGTCCATTGAAGTCCACTATATGAAAGAAAGACATGAACATCTTGGATAACATGGGGGTGAGTAAATTAGGAAAATTTAATTTGAAAGTGGACTAATCCTTTAAGAAGCAAAACGATTGATGTGTGCAAGAAACTTAATGTTATTTACAACATTATTACCTGTAATCCACAGCCTCAGCAAACGGTCCTGAGCACGTTCACGGCAATCTAGAGCATGAGCTTCCTGTCGCATTATGACGTATGAGCTCAAACTTTGGCAATCTATTTAAAAAAAAAAAAAAAAAAAAAAAAAAAGTCAATCTTCCAGACTGAGATTAGGTTGTGGCATCCAGGATAAGTAGTACTTTGATGAACAATACAAAATACGCTTCAGCTCACCTGCGAGTTTGCTCCTGCCTCCTGCATATTACGCCATTATGTGACAAGCTCACACTCCAGACTGCTGCGAATTCGCTCAGGACCGTTTGCCAAGGCTCTGGATTAGAGGCTGTAATGTTGTAAATAATGTTCAGTTTCTCGCGCAGACTGATCATTTTGCTTCTTAAGACCTCAATGTATTGTGTGGAGCCACAGGTGTTAATTTTTTGTCTGCATATGTTTTTTTTTTTTTTGGAATCTCAAAATGACAGCACCCATTGACTTCCATTATATGAATCCCAGAGGACCACGGTTTCAGCTAAAAATGATCTTTTACTGTTCTACTGAAGAAAAAAAGTCACTGGGATGGCCTGAAGGTGAAATTAACAGCAAATTTTCATTTTTTTTTTTTTTTGTGAACTATCCCTTTGTGTGTTAACCAATAATAGGCATTTAGTAGTTGGAAGCTATGTTCTAAAAACTTCTATTTGGTTGAAGTACAGTAATATGTCGTCCTCAGCCAGTATGGAGTTTTCCCAATTAATAAACAAATGCACTTGTTTTTTGGTAGGAAATAAGTGCTTGAGACCTGTATAGTATGTGAGTCCAGGTTAAACTCCAGGATGCGTTCTGATCAATCATGTGAAAGGTTCAAAAACGGCTCTCTAAGAGAGGACAATATATGTGCCAACTGTGTAAAAGTTGTCCTGCCAAAGTTCAGTCATTTTCCTCAGAATGACTCTATATTTATGTTATCCTGTGTTCATTGAGTTGTGCCTGTGACGTTTGTCTGTAAATAAAGTAAAACGAAATAGAGAACACCGGCTGGAGATTTTATAACATCAGTACATTTTTGTCCTTATTCTGTTTATTCTCTCTTCCATTTTAGGTGTGAATAAAGTAAGTTTTGTTTTTTACTCTCAGTATGTTGTAACTGATGTGGGGAAACAATGTCTGCATGAATGCTAATGATCAAATCAGTTATATTGTGGGGAAAATTCTGTCATACTTACAAAACTCATTTCAATGTCGTCTTACATCCAGTTGCTTTGCTAATTTATTTTGCATCTGCTTTTCATGTTCTTAACAGTAAAACTACTGTTGGCTGCATGTCTTGATTTGCATGCTTTGTGTTGTAAATTCTGGTTTCTTAAAGGGTTAGTTCACCCAAAAATGAAATTTCTGTCTTTAATTACTCACCCTCATGTTGTTCCAAACCTGTAAGACCTCCGTTCATCTTCAGAACACAAATGAAGATGTTTTTGATGAAATCCAAGAATTCTGACTCCTCAATAGACAGCAATTTAACCACCACTTTGAGACATCATTAAAACAGTCGACATGACTGCAGTGGTTCAACCTTAATGTTATGAAGCGACGAGAATACTTTTTATGTGCAAAAACAAAACAAAAAAATAACATGAACTATTTTAACGATGTCTTTAGTACCTTTCTAGACCTTGTGGCGGTTAAATTGCTGTCTATTGACGAGTCATATACCTCTCGGATTTCATCAAAAATATCTTCATTTGTGTTCCGAAGATGAACGAAGGTCTTACGGGTGTAAAATCACATGAGGGTGAGTGATTAATGACTGAATTTTCATTTTTGGGTGAACTAACCCTTTAAGTGAGTCTGTTTCACACAGACTGTTATTAAAGGGATAGTTCACCACAAAATGAAAATTTTCACATGATTTACTCACCCTCGAGCCATCCTAGGTGTATATGACTTTCTTCTTTCAGACGAACACAATCGGAGATATATTAAAAATATCCTGGCTCTTCCAAGTTTTATAATGGGAATGAATGAAGTACTCCACATGGCTCCAGACGGTTAATAAAGGCCTTCTGAAGTGAAGCGATGTGTTTTTGTAAGAAAAATATCCATATTTAAAACTTTATAAACTATATTAACTGGCTTCCAGCAGACAACCGTACGCATCAATTTGTGGTGGAAGAGTGACCTCTGAGCCGACGCAGTGACGTACGCTGAGGCGCAGAGGATTGCGCAAAACAAAACACCGGTCACGAATTAGAAGTCTAAAATAAGATTTTTTTTAAAGATAAATGTTGGAGGCTTTCGATATAAGAGAGGAGGAGCTTGAGTTTGTTGACCAGCTCTATTTGTTTGAACCACGAGAGGAGTGTAGAACACACCAAGCCGACGCCGACGAACTAGTGGCGACGAAAGCAGACTGCGGGGTTGGCTCACGTCGGCAGCGTCTGTATCCAAAGTTGCCCTGACACACCAAACCAACGCTAAACAGCCGACGGTCAGTTCTGCGCCTGCGTGAGATGAAATGCCTTTCCGAACGAGCAGGTGGCAGCAGCTGAACAGCCAATCAGAATGAACCGATGGGCCGATGAGCTCCAACGCCGATTCAACATGTCGAATCGGCCGAAAAAAAGCCGACGAGGACCAACTTCAGCTGACAGTGTGGAACACACTGAGAAAACTTTGTCGGCTGACGAAGAAAAACTGCCCGACGGCCGACCGTCGGCTTGGTGTGTTCCTGCCTTAAAGGATTAGTTCACTTTTAAATACACCTTTCCTGATAAATTTACTCACCCCCATGTCATCCAAGATGTTCATGTCTTTCTTTCGTCAGTCGAAAAGAAATGAAGGTTTTTGAGGAAAACATTCCAGGATTATTCTCCTTACAGTGGATTTCAATGGCTACCAACAGGTTGAAGGTCAAAATTACAGTTTCAGTACAGCTTCAAGGGCTTTAAACGATACCAGATGAGTAATAAGGGTCTTATCTAGCGAATTGATCGGTCATTTTCGGAAAAAAATACAACCGTTTATGCTTTTTAAACAAAATATCGCCTTGAACGTACTTTCCGCTTCCGCATTCTTCATAATGCTTACGCTGAATGTTCTACGCCTTCCCTATTCTACTTACGGAACGAACGCGGTGCCAGTTTAGTTTTTTTTCGTAACTTGAATAGGGAAGGCGTAGGACATTCAGCTGCACTGAAACTGTAATTTTGACCTTCAGTCTGTTGGTAGCCATTGAGATGCACTATATGGAGAAAAATCCTGGAATGTTTTCCTCAAAAACTTTCATTTCTTTTCGACTGACGAAAGAAAGACATGAACACCTTGGATGACATGGGGGTGAGTTAATTTATCAGGAAAAGTGTATTTAAAAGTGGACTAATCCTTTAAGCTTACAATACTCCTACATCCTGCGTAATACATCGCGTCAGAGTTACTCTTCCGCCAGAACTAGACTCACGTATGGGCGTTGCTGGATGTCTGTTTATTATAGTTTACTGTAGTTTTAAATATGGGTATTTTTACAAAAACCTATCGCTTTGCTTCAGAAGGCCTTTATCAACCCCCTGGAGCTGTGTGGATTACTTTTATGATGAATGGATGCAGTTTTTCGGGCTTCAAAATCTCAAGCACCATTCACTACCATTATAAAGCTTGGAAAAGCCAGGATTTTTTTTTTTTTTTTTTTTAATATAACTCCTATTGTGTTTGTGTGAAAGAACATAGTCATATACACCTAGGATGGCTTGAGGGTGAGTAAATCATGGGATAATTCTCATTTTTGGGTGAACTATCCCTTTAACATTATCCAAGTTTTTGTCTAAAATAAAATGGAATAATGGAGGCGGCAGCACAGTTTGCACTGAGTTCATTAGTTCTGTCAAGATCTCTAACCGTTTTGTTTCATGTCTCTTGGCCTGTGATGAAGGTTTTGGTAAAATCCCTCCCTGTCCTGGACCCATCTGCTCTACCAGCTCTTTTCTGCACATCAGTCAAAACCTTTCACAGCTGCTGTCCATAATATCCTGTATATATTTCTGTTCTGGGATAGAACTAAACTACAACATCTATTTCACTCTGAGGATGAACTCAACTTAATGCTGTATTTATACCTCATGCACTCATTTTGTGGAAAGAAACATGTTTTTTTTTTGTTTTTTTTTTTGGGCTGATCTTTGAACAAATACTCCTTTCCTTTAAAAATAGGTTTAAACTCCTGGCTTTAACCTTTCAGGCAACCCACTGATTTTTCTTCAATAAAAAATAAAATAATAAGGAGAATTTGGAACATTGCTCACTGTATTCTGAATTAAAAGCTTGTCTAAGATTAATTACATAATTCAATCCTAAAAAAACAAAAAGTGACATGTTAAAAAGTTGAGTAGTTGCATCACAAATCCAGAGAACAATTATCAAACTAACTTGCCAAATGTAGCACCTCAGATACTAAAAACTGGGATTGCCTCTTGACAATGTCTTCCTTTACATTCCATATTTCATTTGTATCCTTTTGACTTTGATTAAATATGTTATAACAAGGCTTTTGCAACCATTGTATTTTCTTTTGTTTAGCGTCAGTGTAATGAGTCAAGCTTTGGGAATGTATATATTCGATCACTGTGAAAAACTGAATTCCATTATGACAAAATGTGTTACATTTGCTGTTTTGTCTCTACTATGCCATCTCTTAAAATGAGTTGTGTTATTTTCTGGCTCTTTCCATTCTGGTTATTTTCAGGACTGTGTGTAAAGAAAAGGGCACTAATTGATTTTTAATCCGATAGCCATCCTTTCTACCCATGAATAAACCCCCTATGTCTCCTTCAATGGATTCTCTCATTCTGTTTAATAAGACCATATATGCTTTATATTTTATAGTTAATCGAGTGTAAATCTTATGACAGTATTTCACTGAACCGATCAAAAGGGCTGTTTTCTTGAATGTAACCACGAGGTGGCAGCACTGCAGAAAGATGCTGCATGCATGAGAAAACTGTTCGTCAATCACCATTTCATTTGAAAGAAACTTGCACGGTTGTTTTTAATTGTTACATTAATATTACACTATATTAATATTTTAAATTCTATTATATTACCTGTCAAGAGTTAATAATTAGTATTCAATATAATTACTATTATATAATTACTATTATATACTATTATATATTTGTTTTTGAAAGAAGTCTCTTAATTGGACTGCATTCATTTGATCAAAAATACAATAAAACTAATATTCTGAACAATTATTACAATTTCAAAGAACTGTTTGCATTTTAATATATTTTAAAATGGTATTTATTCCTGTGATGGCAAAGGTAGAGTTTAAGCAGCAATTACTCCAGTCTTTAGTATCACATGATACTCATTTTTTTTTTTTTTTTTCAGATTCTTTGATGAATAGAAAGTTCAAAAGAACAGCATATTTGAAACTAATCTTTTGCAACACTATAAATGTATTTACTGTCACTTTTGATCAATTAAGCATATCCTTGCTGAGTAAAAGTATTAGTTTCTTTCCTTCTTTTAAAATTTTAGGCCTACCTCAAACTTTTGAGTGGTAGTGTTTTACGGTTTCCACAAAAATATTAAGCAGCACAACTGTTTTCAACATAGATAATAATAAGAAATGTTTCTTGTGCACCAAATCAGTAGATCAGAATAATTTCTGAAGAATTATGTGACTGAAGACTTGGCGTAATGATGCTGAAAATATACATTTTAAAATATATTAACACAGCATAAAATTTACACTGTGAATACACTTCGGTGTTGGCGAGTATAAACGGTGTCAATCGCCAGTTGGCCGGTAACGTGAACAATGCTCGGGACACTGTTGCATCTTCACAAAAGGTAAGCCTTGCCAAATTAAATATTAAATCTCAAGAAGACGCGAAAGGAAACTCAATTTGTCACTCACGCTGTGTGGAAGTTTTCTGTGCTCAAACATTCGAAATCTGCGTCTCAGACCGTGCAAATACTGAATTGAGCTGTCTTTCACATCATCTTGTGCTTAAACAGACATATTAAAACAAAATTACATCAAAATGCCTGTCTTGGCAAGTATCCCTGTAAACATAGTTATGTCTTAACTGAACATAAAACATATGTAACAGTATATTGGATCCGTGCATTAGCTCTTAAAGTGACAGCAGCCTAATATTCCTGCTGCTGTCTTTTTTTAAAGGGGTCATGAATTGAGAAATCAACTTTTCCTTGAGCATATAAGAGGTCATCATACTATAAGAATAGTTTCAGAACTGAAATGTCCTTGTTAGTCCAATAAAGCTTTTATTGACACCAGGCCCAGCGAACGGCTGATCCTAGAATGTACCTATCATAAGTGAAACATCGCCTCTGCAGAAGAAATCAATACCTACTTCATCACTGCAACATGAGGAGAGAATAACGATACAGGACTAAAAATAACATTATCTTTCAAAGGATCCTAATGCTAGTAAATATGGTTATTTTCAAGAATGTGAAAGTCTTAAGTTGAGCTTTATTTATTTGTATTCAGTACATTTCACTGTGGATTCCTTGGTAAATCAATCGCATTTCGGCACAAGCTTCGCAAACAGACTTTTACGATATGGACTCGACAGTAATGCGACAACATGTAAGTAACTGTGTTAATACTATTGCCTGATCTGATATGTAATGATTCATGTACAGTCAGATGTTCTTTGTCTATGTGTCCGTAAATTAAAGGGTTAGTTCACCCAAAAATGAAAATTCTGTCATTTATTACTTACCCTCATGCCGTACCACACCCGTAAGACCTTCGTTCATCTTTGGAACACAAATTAAAGGTGCCCTCGAATGAAAAATTGAATTTATCTTGGCATAGTTAAATAACAAGAGTTCAGTACATGGAAATGACATACAGTGAGTCTCAAACTCCATTGTTTCCTCCTTCTTATATAAATCTCATTTGTTTAAAAGACCTCCGAAAAACAGGCGAATCTCAACATAACACCGACTGTTATGTAACAGTCGGGGTGTACGCCCCCAATATTTGCATATGCCAGCCCACGTTTCCAACATTATAAAAGGCATTAGACAAGGGCAGCCAGTATTAACGTCTGGATGTGCACAACCAAATCATCAGACTAGGTAAGCAAGCAAGAACAATAGCGAAAAATGGCAGATGGAGCAATAATAACTGACATGATCCATGATAACATGATATTTTTAGTGATATTTGTAAACTGTCTTTCTAAATGTTTCGTTAGCATGTTGCTAATGTACTGTTAAATGTGGTTAAAGTTACCATCGGTTATTACTGTATTCACGGAGACAAGAGAGCCGTCGCTATTTTCATTTTTAAACACTTGCAGTCTCTATAATGCATAAACACAACTTCATTCTTTATAAATCTCTCCTACAGTGTAGCATTAGCCGTTAGCCACGGAGCACTATCAAACTCATTCAAAATCAGAAGTAAACAATATAACAGTATACAATACTCACATAATCCAATGCATGCATGACGAACACTTTGTAAAGATCCATTTTGAGGGTTATATTAGCTGTGTAAACTTTGTTAAAGGACTAATTTTTATATTCAATATGCTAGTTCAATAGTATATAACAATTTCAAACTTTAACCTGTGGAGGGCAGTAATACACATAGCAGCGTCTACACTGCTGGAATTCTAATAGAGGAGAAGAAGAAGAGAGCTAGTTCAAGATGAGCATTTAAGGTTAAAATTTATATAATTTTCAATTTTTTTCAGAAAATGAGCAATGGTTTCACTAGATAAGACCCTTATTTCTCATCTGGGATCGTGTTGAACAATTTGAAGCTGCAGTGAAACTAATTTTGACCTTCAACTGTTTGGTGCCCATTGAAGTCTACTATAAGGAGAAAAATTCTGGAATGTTTTCATCAAAAACTTTAATTTCTTTTCGACTGAAGAAAGAAAGACATGGACATCTTGGATGACATGGGGGTGAGTAAATTATCAGGAAAAGTTTATTTAAAAGTGAACTAATCCTTTAAGGCACTGTTCAAGGCAAGCGCGAGCTCTGTGGGCGGAGAGCACGGGATTTAAAGGGGCCACAGCATAAAATCGGCGCGTTTATAATGATGCCCCAAAATAGGCAGTTAAAAAAATTAATTAAAAAAAATCTATGGGGTATTTTGAGCTGAAACTTCACAGACACATTCAGGGGGACACCTTAGACTTATATTACATCTTTTAAAAACATAATCTAGGGCACCTTTAAGATATTTTAGTTGAAATCCGATAGCTCCGTGAGGCCTCCATAGGGAGCAATGGACACTTCCTCTCTCAAGATCCGTTAATGTACTAAAAACATATTTAAATCGGTTCATGTGAGTACAGTGGTTCAATATAAATATTATAAAGCAACGAGAATATTTTTGGTGCACCAAAAACAAAATAAACAAAATAACAACTTATTTAGTGATGGCCGATTTCAAAACACTGCTTCAGGAAGATTCGGAGCACAAATGAATCAGTGTATCGAATCATGATTCAGATTGCTAGTCAAACTGCCAATGGCTGAAATCACATGACTTTGGCGCTCCGAACAGCAGATTCGATACACTGATTCATTTGTGCTCCGAATCTTCCTGAAGCAGTGTTTTGAAATCGGCCATCACTAAATAAGTCGTTATTTTGTTTTTTTGGGCGCACCAAAATTATTCTCGTCGCTTTATAATATTAATATTGAACCACTGTACTCACATGAACCGATTTAAATATGTTTTTAGTAACATTACCTTTATGGATCTTAAGAGAGGAAGTGTCATTGCTCCCTATGGAGGCCTCAAGGAGCCATCGGATTTCAACTAAAATATCTTAATTTGTGTTCTGAAGATTAACAAAGGTCTTACGGGTGTGAAACATGAGGGTAGGTAATACATGACAGAATTTTCATTTTTGGTTTAACTAACCCTTTAAAGCAGTGACTAAACGATCAACAAACAAGTTTATCAGTGACTGAGTTCTGGACTCGTGACAAAACTCCCATTTTATTCAACAAATCTTAGTTATATCGCGTTTGCACTAGTGCAAAAACATTTAAAAAAAAATCCTAATAATTCCAAACTAATTCAATATTAGCACAATATTGATTACAACTGTGTTTTCAGGCCTGTTTTCCCTTGTGTGAATTGCTCTGATCAGCCTGGATTAGACATGGGGGAGAGAAAGTGTTGGCGGGCAGGTAAAGTCTACCTGAATGAGCCGGTCATGTAAGCTGTGTAAGCGCTGCTTGAATGTGGATAAACTGACACCATTAGTTCTTACAACTGCAAGAAGAGGCGTGTTAAGAGGATTAATATGTTCCTCATTTAGATCATGGATACTTTTGGATATGCTAATAGTTTAGTCTAATCGGTGGTGTGTCACATGGACAAACAAGCTCAAAAATGAATTTATTTTCACTGTAAACTGTATGTATTAGCATGTATAGTATAGTGTTTGATTGTAATAGCCTATTGAAGAACTTGAGGAATTAGGCTATAGTATAATGCTTTCACAAAAGCTTTATTTAAAGTCATGTTTGTTCATACTGTGTAAAAAGATTGTCACAAAGGGATAAATATTCATTAAGTAACACTTGCCATTCACTTTAATAGACTTTATCTGACTATGTAAATGTAGGAGCAGTAGTTTGGAAATGAGTTTGCGCATAACGCATGATTGACGCTTTAGTCTGTGAAGTGGAAGCTAAATAGGATATTTTTGATGCCTACACAAACTGACACAACATATCCACCAATGTCAAAGACCACAAGGCTTTCTTTGATGCACAGACTTTAACCCTCTCTATGAAAACATGCTAAAAGGAGCAGCCAAATGGACAGAAGTGAGATTACAAGCTCTTTGTTAACTCTGAAACTGCAGTGGATGAGATCACAGAATGCAAGGCTGTGACCTGGTTTCCACATGTTACCATTGTTTTATGATGGTTCAGTCAACTTGACGGGATGGAAAAAGATTAAACAAGAATTGAGGATATGCACCAGACATTTTGTCTGGACGGGAACCAACAAAACTGACAATGTTTATTATAATACATTAAATAAAAGGTATAGTTCCACATGTTTCCTCAGTTTGTTGAATATGCACATTCAATTCAGCTGCTTTCTTTTCTAAAAAAAAAAAAAAAGCGGTTGCGACTGCAAGGTCCAAGTTCATTTCTTGGAAAAGTTTCAGATTAAGTCTATGTTTCTGCGGATAATGGGCCCCCTGCTTAGGCGTGCAATCTGAACTTTACCAAGGCCGACGGCAGGAGATTTATTTTATAACACTAGCAGAACCTCCTCGCATACACTACACCACAGAAAGAGATCCCACATTAAAGTTTATTTTATTTAACAGCAAAGCTAAAGTGGATACCATAATAAACCTGCTAGGCTAAGAAAGTATCAACAGTGTGAAACACTGTGACAATGATAAGAATATCTGTATATAAACATAAGTAAATAAATATAGTTGTGGAAATAAAGACTTATCTAATAGTGCACACAAAGGTGATTTGATACTGCATGCTCTTTCAATGAGGATATGTTCAAGTACTGAAGTAATTCTCATTTTGGTATTTTTCTGGTTAATGTCTAGTTTAAACAGTCCATAAATTATACTCAGACTGGGACACACCCTGAAACTTGTCACCTGAAAATGTTAATTAAATTCAGCCGCAGCTTTGAAACGACTATAAAATCAGCTAAGATTAGATTCAACTTACCATTGTGCTGAGTCAGTGGCTCTGACGATAAAGTTGAACCTAATCTAATCTGCTTTTATAGTTGTTTCAAAGCTGCGGCTGAATTTAATTTACATTTCAGGTGATAAATTTCAGGGTGTGGCCTGGAGCAGGAAGCCTCAAAGGAGTAGTTTAGAGAAAAACAATGTAAAAATAAATAAATAATAAAAAATACATAATACATATACTGAGTATAAATAAAACATAATAATGTAACATTATAATAACAAAATGTTTCACATAACATTTTACACATATATATAATCAACATTTTTCACAGTAGGGTTCGTGGCATCTAAAAGCAGCGACTTTTAGTCAACTATAGGACACTAAGAAAAAGACTTTGCATCAAAGTTACTGAGAAAATCTTGTCTGTCCCTTGCTTTTATCAGCAGGCCTACTTATATTTCATCAATACTTAAATGCAGAAACTGCTTTACTTACTTAACTAGGTATGTTTTGGCTAGATAGCTAACTTTAATTTTAATCCCACGCTTGAACTTTAAATACAAAATCGTCTTTATTTACTAGTTGTATTTGTTGAGTTCTAATGGTTTTGCGTGTTTTATGTAGATTTGTCGATACGAAAATGAATCATTTACTAAAATACTATACGTTTCACGTCAGGCGGGACATCTTGCGTGCGCGTGGCAACGCCCTCAAAGCTGATTGGTTCGTCGGATGGATTCCACGCTTTGTTTATACTACGTCATGACAGCGTCAAAACGTAGTCTCAGAAGCAGAGGATGAGCAGTGAACACTCGAGCACAGCCAGACAAGGTAAATACAACAAACTGAAGTTATCGGCATCTTCACATCAGAAACCAAGAGGTAACTTTTCAGCTTTTCACTCTTTTGAATTTATTAGCCATCGGCTTTTAATATAACTAATAAGATCGTTTCAGTCCATCTGGACTCCACGATGCAGAATGGATCCTTTATTGCACTATACGGTAAAATATCTGATGCAATCGAACTCGTTCATGTAATCATATTCACAAATTAACCTACAGCCCTGATATTAACATAAGCCTGTAATATTTGCATGCATCTATTAGACGTATAATGGAATAATAATAATATCTGTAACTTATATATATTTAGAATGATTAGTGCAATTATGTCAGCAGAACAAGGAACAAATAATGTTAACTTAATAACTCCGCAATTCATTCATATACTACGAAATGCATGCCATTATGTTTGCAAATACTATTGTTGTAAATATCCTACACACGGTGCATTTATTTTATCATGATTTATTGTATTTCTTATTATAAAATGACATTTATTGACATATCCCAAATTATGCTGGTCACAACTATCAGCCCGTCTTTTATTCTGTTATTTTACAGCATTATTATTATTCGGAGTAAGTAAAGCATATGTCGGCCGTAGCGCTCTGGGAAGAACGACAACCACTGATGTAAATATAATTCAAATGTCTATTTAAATTTATCGTACGACTCGCTTTTGTTCCCTACATTTACTGTAACGTTATATAAGATTTGTTTCGCAAAACGTCGTGTTTTGTTTCATTCATTCTCCTCACGCGAGTTCCCGCTCATGGATACACACGTTCCGTGTGGAACGACGACGTCACTGCCCGGAAGTTGTATCTGTTGTAATAGTTGCATCAGCCCTGAACTGACTGGTACCAGTTCAGACTGGCCAGATCACACACCTAAATTATGCTGTTTGAATATTACGTCAGAAGGGTACCTGAAGCATCCCGTGACGTTTGTTGTATTTTGTTTGTGTTGCCATGTGTTATATCTGATATAGGCTTTCTATTAATCTATTGTATCCATCTTAAGATATTTGCTGTATTTTAGAACGTGATAGTTGTTTCTTGCTGGTATGATTTGCGTCAAATGTTTTATTTCAGTAATGTTTTATTATTATTAATGCTAGAGAACAGAAAATGTATACAATTAATAATAATAATTACTACCACTACTATGTATTGGCCACTTGAGAATTAAAGTTTGCAAATATGCAAATAATATTTTTTTTAAATAAAACCTACAAATATAATATAAATAATTATTATTTAATAAATTAAATATATAGGATACTTGACCTGTGAATATCATTGTTTCCTGTTTAATGGATGGTGCTGGTGTAATGAAGGTTTTAGAAATTTCTGCTCACTTTGGCTAAACAGAAATGCGTCCCTTTGCAAAATCAAACACTGACAAATAAGAGAGCATGAGACGGAATGACAGGAGTGCAAAATTCAGTTCCTGGAGGGCCACAGCCCTGCAGAGTTTAGCTTCAAGCCTAATTAAACACATTTGATCCAGCTCATCAAGTCCTTCAGGCTTATCTGAAAACTACAGATATGTGCATTGGAAGTAAACGCTGCAGGGCTGTGGCTCTCCACGAATTGAGCTTTGCATACCTGCTGATAAAAGGCAATTTGTTCAGCAGAGTGATGTATGCTTCGTTATGATTGCATCGTCCATGACTTCTAATATGATGCTATTCATACCATGTATAACTCAATGTCAGCTTCACATTGCATCATTCATTGTTTTGCCTTATTTTTTTTGCAAATAGCATTGGTTGAGCAAATTGGTAATCGTCAGTTAACGATTACATTCATAATAGTGAAAACCTCAAGCTTGTTCATGTGATGAAGCATCTCTGGCTGGTATTTTGCAGTCTGTAGAGCCCTGTTAAAGGGTCTGTGTGATGGCTTTAAGCCAGCTATTTGAGAGGTTGCCAGGTTCAGTCACAGCGGCATGTGCCACCCTGAGGCCCGAGTAAGTTCGTTTCATAACCATGAACAGTTGAGTTTTTGAAGAATGAAGTTCTCATGCTGGTTTCTGCTTGTAATATGGCGCCAGTGTCCTGTGGATCCTTCAACAGGTCGTAGTATCTCCTTCCTCAACTGCGTATCTCGTTGTTTGGTGTGAGAAGATATATTTCCCTGTTCTATGTTTATATGCACTGCATGCAGACTATGAAATGTCCATTTACCCACAGATATCATTTCATGCTTGTAGTTCTTATCTACCTGCTAAATCAAATATAAGGGTTATTAGAATGAACAAGAAGTAATACTGACCCTGATTTAGTAAGAAGCCTGGGAATGATTGTTCCTACCATATCCTGTCATGAGGAGTAACAGTAATAAGACTGAATAGGATTTTAATGTCTCTCAAAGGGTCAAACATAACGTCAGGTATGTCACAAATGGTTTAGAGTATGTAATTGCCGAATTTAATTGTTTTAGGGAAATTGTGCCAATTAAATCTTGAATATGGGGTTAGTGGGGTTTGTTTTGAAAGTTCATATGTTGGACAAACACATTTACTGAATCCGTTCTGCGGAAAAGAGAACCAAAACAAAAACAACACCTAATGTAAAGTCCTCACTCTCCTGTTAAGAAGGTTAACCAGTTGGCGGGTCTTTATGTAAGCCTCTTAGTATCCATTGAGGTATTTATTTTGAGAAAAGCCCAGTGAGTCACTTCAAAACACTAGCATCTCACACTCATGTATGGGTTACATAAACCCTTAATAGACATGATGAGCGCGGTTCCTTCACGTCTAAGCCTGTGCATTCATTGATTAACGTTGTTGCTACTAGCCTACTTTATGAAGTGTTAGGCATAATCTTATTATTTCTTGAAGAAATAATACATATAAATTTTTTTATTATTATTGCTATTTTTTCATCAAATAAAAAATGATAGGCTGAAGAAACAAGTCTTATTAAAAGAATAAAAATTTTGAAAATAAAACTTACAAGCAAACAAAGTAGTTTGGCATAATCTCATTATATCTAGAATAAAATAATATATAATGATGTGACGCAATTGTTTTGTGTCCATATGGTTTAATTAAATTTAGGGTTAAAATTTAAAAATAAAATAGCAAATTACTTGCATACATTGTCTTTTTTGAGGACCAAGTCTGTTTTAATTCATTTTGAGAGAATAGTTGGAGGATGATTGCAAAAATGTCAATGTGGTGTAACCGTAAAAACTTCGTACCAAATAGTTGATCTTGTTTAAAAAAGGTGAAATTAAAAAAACACTTGAAAATAGTTCCAAATTGTAGGTTAGTTTATATTACATCTTTAATCAGCATCATAAACTAGGGATATTTGACGTAATTGGCCCCTATAATAGAAAGGCTAGGATTCAAATGGTGTAACCGGTTACACCATTTGACATTTCAATTTAAAATCAAATTTGACAGGCATTATCATGGACACCTATGTAAGCACATGGCCTTAGAGGGAATATTTTAAAAAGTTAATACTCACATGGTCTTCTTGAACAATTTGAACAAAATGGCTCCTTGAAAGGTGGTTACACCACCTTGACACTTCAGAAATTTGATTTGACTCATGTGATTCCCCAAATCAATTACAATATCTACAACAATGGTGTTAAATTTACTTTTATTTTCTGAGAATTTCTTTATTGAGAATTTCACCTTTTTTAAACAAGATGAATTATTTGGTACAGTTTTTACAGTTACACCACATTGACGTTTTTGCAATCATCTCCCAAATATTCTCTCAAAATGAATTAAAATCAGACATTTGTGACTTTGTCCTCAAAAAAGAGAATATATACAAGTAATTTGCAAATTTAATTTGAAATTTTAACCCTTTTAAATTTAACTAAACCATATGGACACAAAAAATAGTGTCACGTCATATATATAATATATATATATTTATATATATATAATATATAAAACGTTTTACAAATATTATATATATATACATATGAGAGAGAGAAAAAAAAATTAACGACTTATTAATATTTGTAAAACGTTTGTCCATCAAATCAATGTCATGTGGTGCAAGTTAATATATATTAAAAATTTATTATACTTATATAAAATTTTTTTTTTTTTTTCTAAATAAGTGTGTGTGTGCTCAAAACGAATGGAAAATGTTCATAAATACTATAATCATATATAAACAATACTGAAATAACACTGGTAAGGTAAATATATTAATTTTTTGATGGTTGCACCACATGACATTTAAGTTTCAATGTTTCTTGAAAATGGTATAAAAGTTTACAAAACCTTATGAAACCTGCAAACAAAAAGTACATTTTTCAAAACTTGCCACATGTGTTTTAAACTAGATTATGGAAAGATTCTTATATTTCATTCACGCAAGTCAAGTGTAGGCTAAACCGAAATGTTACAATAAAATGTGTAGGTCTCGTTGGTGTGCCAGTTTCCACCGGATAACAGACGTCTTGGCATTCATGAATTTCTCATGGCCAGATCAAAAGCCTTACAGATTTAATTTCGCCTACGTGTCACCCAGCCATCCTCGTGGAGACCACAAGAAAGAGATTAGTACAGCCGCCCTCGCTGTGGCCTATCATAGATGTGTGTGCACTGTACGGCCCAAAAAGAATCTCCTGGTTGGAAACATTTTCAAGGCACCTGATATCGGTGCACTCTATAACCTCCAGAAATGGTCAAAGATACAACCTGGCAACAAAGAAAGACATAATTCCAAACTTTCTCAACTGCTAGATATATCAGTGCCGCATTAAATATGTTGTATATGCGTATTCATTTCATGATTACAAAAAGCAGTGAATTGTGAAAGAAAGCAGCCATTGTGTGCTTTGTGTAAGACCACAACAGTGGCTTAAAGTTCTGAGCTCTTGCCCGGACTGAGCTCGATTCAACCTGCTAAGAATCTTGCCAGCTGCTGTGCCAAGTGAAACAAACCACCTTACAGATAAAAAGAGTCTATTTCAGCCCCTCTATTGTACAGTGAATTACAGGGATGTTTTTGTTTTCCCCCTCCTCTGTCCTCTTTGTCAAACCTGTCTTTGATCCAGGACATGGGGTTCTTTGCGAGCATTTCCACAACTTTCATGAAGCCATTTTTAGCGATTTCATTGTTCTAGTTTTGTTGTTTTTGTGACAAGTTTTTTTTATAAGTGTTAAGTAATAGAACTCCGCCGTGGGATGGGAAGTCGAATCGTCATGGCAGTTTGTGTGAAATATATGAAGATTGAATCAATAGAGTGCTCCATGTTCCAACTTTCTTCACTGTCATTGCATCAGCATTTGGTTTTGATAGCTGTTGCTGCAACTCAAGGCTTAGTTGTGACCTTGTTTGTGCTTGTGTTTCCAAATAATTTCATTTAGACATCACTGTTGACGTCACCAGTAAGAATGATGACCTAGGTAAAGAACTGCATGAAACATCAACAATGTACTACAGTACTACTGCTGGCTCAGACATGACATGACATGACCATGAAACCTGATGAGCTAGCAGGAGTGCTTTGGAATCAGACAGCTCCGATAAGGAGTCAAGCAGGCCAATAAGATACGGAAGGGTTTACACAGAACACTGTGAATGTTGTTGGGAGAGTGCAACAGTCAGTTTACATGTGCAGTTATAAATGAGCTTAAGTCTAAAGATTACAGTGACAATTTAAAGAGATAGTTCACCCAAAAATGAAAATTACCCCATAATTTACTCACCCTCAAGCCATCCTTGGTGTATATGACTTTCTTCTTTCAGCCAAACACAATCAGAGTTATATTTAAAAATATCCTGTCAAGAAATTAATACATTTATTCAGCAAGTATGCATTAAATTGATTTGAAAGTAACTGAGGATATTTATAATATTACAATATACCATGTAATGAGCCCCGCACATTACATGATTTAGTAAATTGAGGGTACGAATTAGTAAATTGTGAGCATGATTTAGTAAATCGAGGGAACAAATTAGTAAATTGTGTGCACGATTTAGCAAATCGAGGGAGCGAATTCGTAAATCGTGTGCATGATTTAGTAAATCAAGGGAACGAATTAGTAAATTGTGCTCATGATTTAGCAAATAGAGGGAAGGAATTAGTAAATCGTGAGCACGATTTAGCAAATCGAGGGAGCGAATTCGTAAATTGTGAGCATGATTTTGTAAATCGAGGGAAAATTAGTAAATCGTGAGCATGAATTAGTAAATCAAGGGAGCGAATTAGTAAATCATGAGCTTGATTTAGTAAATCAAGGGAGCAAATTAGTAAATTGTGCACAATATTTAGCAAATCGAGGGAACGAATTAGTAAATCGTGAGCATGATTTAGTAAATCGAGGGAACAAAATAGTAAATTGTGAGCATGATTTTGTAAATCGAGGGAACGAATTAGTAAATCGTGAGCATGATTTAGTAAATCGAGGGAACAAAATAGTAAATTGTGAGCATGATTTTGTAAATCGAGGGAACGAATTAATAAATCGTGAGCGTGATTTAGTAAATCGAGGGAACAAAATAGTAAATTGTGCGCACGGTTTAGCAAATCAAGGGAGCAAATTCGTAAATTGTGCACATGATTTAGTAAATCGAGGGAACGAATTAGTAAATCGTGCACAATATTTAGCAAATCGAGGGAACGAATTAGTAAATCGTGCACAATATTTAGCAAATCGAGGGAACAAATTAAATAAATTAAGTAAATTGTGAGCATGATTTTGTAAATCGAGGGAACGAATTAATAAATCGTGAGCGTGATTTAGTAAATCAAGGGAACGAATTAGTAAATTGTGCGCACAATTTACTTTTTTTTTCCTGCATCTGCGGGGCTCAGTACATTTTAAATAAATGCTGCTCTTTTGAACTTTGTTTATAGAATCCTGAAAACATGTATCACAGTTTCCACAAACACATTAAGCAGCACAACCGTTTTCAACATTGATAATAAGAAGAAATGTTTCTGAATGTTGTAATATTTCACAGTATGAATGGTGAGCATGAGAAACTTCTTACAGATCCCAAATCTTTTAATGGTAGTGTGTTATTTTTAAAACTTATTCTTTCATTATTGTTCACTTTTGTTGTTTTGTCATATCAGATACAGATTTGGTTGTAGATGAAACTTCCACATTCATATCATGAATTTTGTTGCCTGACCTTTCGTTTAGGAATACTTCTTTACTGGATCAGTGTATAATAGATTCCATTTTTATATCCGGCTGTAACCGACTATTTAATTAGAGGGAGGAAACCTGGAGAGTTGGGACACAGAACTCCTCTGAAAATTCTGGGCAACTTATGTGGTAGGAATTCAGAGAATCACAAAATGGCACATTCACTGAGATTTGGTAATAAGGTGTGATAAAAAAAAAGAAGAAAAAATAGACCTGTCCTGACTAGACTGGTTAGATCAAACCTAGGCGTACTGGCTTGTGCAATTACTCTCACACACCCAAATGTGTCTAATTCTTCCTTCCTGTTTTATGTGCTCCTCCAGACATATAAGTACCAGAGTGCTTCTGGGAACCAGCACAAACAAGTACCTCACCAGATTTGTCAACTCATTTCGCATTAACCATGGCGGACAAAATGGGCTCTTTTTTACACGCGCTGCTGCGCCGTCGTGCTCTGGACTGCTCTGGGGAGGAAACACGGTTTGCTCGGTGTCTGTCCACTCTAGATCTGGTGGCCCTCGGGGTGGGCTCCACGCTTGGAGCTGGAGTGTATGTTCTGGCTGGAGAGGTTGCGAGAGAGAAAGCTGGTCCTGCTATCGTCTTATGCTTCCTTGTGGCCGCACTTTCCTCCATGCTGGCTGGACTGTGCTATGCAGAATTCGGTGCACGAGTCCCTAAGACGGGGTCTGCTTACTTGTACAGCTATGTAACAGTGGGAGAAATCTGGGCCTTCATCACTGGTTGGAACCTCATCCTCTCTTATGTTATAGGTAAGTGTACTCTACTAGTTGATGATCATTTTAAAGAAACCCACTGTAACTGTAACTGAATTAAAAAAAGCTGGTTCTTGTTTTCAGGTACAGCTAGTGTGGCGCGAGCTTGGAGCTCTACGTTCGATAACTTAATCGAGCAGAAGATCTCTAACTTCTTCAGGGCATCCATGGCTATGAAGGTTCCTGGGAAGGTTCTTGCAGAATATCCGGACCTATTTGCCCTCATTCTCATCCTGCTACTGACTGGTGAGAAATTTAAAAATAGAAATTATCATTTAAATGAGGTATATAATAGGGTTGTGACAATACCCTCATGTCACGATTCGATACATATCACGATATTGAACTCACTATACGATATTATTGCGATACTCCAAGACATATGGTAAAAGGATAACAAAAAATGTACTGTTGATTAAAATGCTAAATTTGGTATTACATTGGGAGTGGAAATGAATAGGCTTGGACTTGGTGCAGGTAACCCAATGCACAGGACAATGGTGACACCAGAATAAAAATATTCATGATTCTAACGCTGAAACACAGATTTATTTTAGATGAATATGTTTCACTCTGTCTAGATAAGTCAGTCACTAGATAAGTCAGTCATTTGGCATTATCAGAACCTACAAATATTCCCCCATTGCATTATTATATATTATATTCAACATTATATATAGTAGTTTAATGTAGTACGGACACTCAAATTCTGTAAACTTTTTTTCCTCACAGTAATTTTCATTTTGGGTGAACAATGCACAACACACATTGTCACCATCCACAATACGATATTGTTTCATTTTTGTATTGCGATATATTGTGACATGATATATTGTTACACATATTGTTAGTATGAGCAAGTAAGAAAAGTACCACATTAAATCACATTGTAAATACAATGTTAAAACTTTTTTATAAAGAATAGGTTATTAAAGGTTATTGGGGATACACCAATATTAAAATTCTGGCTAAAACTAAGCCAAAAATTATTTTTATAGCTGATAACCAATAAATCAATGATTTTATTTTGTGCGAAAAAATAAAAAGTAAATTAAGGAATCTCAGCAACATGGATATTTAATTTGGAGGTTAGCTAAGGATTACATTTAACATTGTTATTAAATTATTAAATTAAATATATAAAAAACTATTTATATATTGGCTGATACAGATTTTTAAAAAAAAACTCTAAAATTTGCAGATAACTGAAATGGTAGTGATATATTGTGCATCTCTAGTTTTTATCAGGTAATACATTTAAATAAAAAAAATATATATAATAATAATGGTGGCCTGATGATCATTTATCCCTAAATAATAGTTTAATTAGTGTATATATATATATATATATATATATCCTTCTATACATGTCAGTGAAGAACAAACTAAAATATATATTATTAAATAAGAGATTTCTGATTTTGATGTGTGATTTACTCCTCAGGACTGCTTGCTTTTGGTGTAAGTGAGTCTGCTCTGGTGAACAAGATCTTCACTGGGATCAATCTGATTGTACTGGGCTTTGTCATCATCTCTGGCTTTGTCAAAGGCAACACAGCAAACTGGAACCTCACATATGAAGACTTTGTCAATGATACAAATATCACCGAACCAGAGTAAGTTTGCCATGACAAAATCCAGCTCAACGTTTCAGCCACAAGCTGCTTTTAAAGTGGAGCAAATGAGGATCTCTTAAAGTTGTGAGGTGTATAATGTGATTTTCTTTTGCAAGATTTGACAAATCTCTTCTGCTCTCACAGACGGGTAGAAAGCACATTTGGAAGTGGAGGTTTCGCTCCGTTCGGCTTCAGTGGCATCTTATCTGGCGCAGCCACCTGTTTCTACGCCTTTGTTGGCTTTGATTGCATTGCTACAACAAGTACGTCTCATAAATGTCGCAGTTACAGAGCACAAATACTGATTGCTGAACATTTTGTTTTTGTTTGTTCTAAAACCATCTGTGTGGTGAGTCATAAATGTATGTGGGTCACTTTAACCTTATTTTTTCCGGTAGGTGAAGAAGCTAAGAACCCGATGCGCTCCATCCCCGTGGGCATTGTGGCCTCTCTGCTTATTTGCTTCTTTGCTTACTTCGGTGTGTCAGCTGCTCTTACGCTCATGATGCCCTATTACAAACTTAACACCCAGAGTCCCCTGCCCGAGGCCTTCAGTTACGTGGGCTGGGCACCGGCACGCTATATTGTAGCTGTGGGTTCACTCTGTGCCCTCTCGACAAGGTAAATCAAGGGCTTTACTGTGTATAGTAATGTTTTCGTTCAATATTTTCTATTTATCTGAATCTGTGTGTGTGTTTTTTTATCATAGTTTGTTGGGCTCCATGTTCCCCATGCCTCGAGTGATCTACGCTATGGCAGAGGACGGGCTGCTCTTCCGTTTCCTTTCCAGGATGAACAAGAGAACCAAAACTCCACTGCTGGCAACTGTTGTGTCTGGAATAGTGGCATGTGAGCGATGTTCTTTGTTTGTTTGTGTTACAGAATGTCCTAACTTTGCGTCCCATAATTTTTGTCAAATGCGACACAACGACAGCCAATCAGAACATACAGTATGTTCTGATTGAACTAACCCTTTAAATAAACAAGTATTACCTGTTTATTTAAAGGGTTAGTTCATCCAAAAATGAAATTTCTGTCATTAATTACATGTCGTTCCAAACCCATGAGACATGTCGTTCCAAACCCAACTGAGTCAGCGTTCTGATGTAGAACCGGGAAGCTCTGCAACGGAAATAGTGTAGGAGACTGACAGGGTAGAGACGAATTTGTTGAATAAAGTCGTTATTTTTGTTTTGTTGTTGCTTTCTATTGAGGATTAAAAAACACTTGGATTTAATAAAAAAAATCTTAAAGGTGCCCTTGATTCAAAAATTGAATTTATCTTGGCATTGTTAAATAACAAGAGTTCAGTACATGGAAAAGACATACAGTGAGTCTCAAACCCCATTGTTTCCTCCTTCTTATATAAATCTCATTTGTTTAAACGACCTCCGAAGAACAGGCGAATCTCAACATAACGCCGACTGTTACGTAACAGTCGGGGTGAACGCCCCAATATTTGCATAATGCCAGCCCATGATGTTCCCAACATTATAAAAGGCATTACACAAGGGCAGCCAGTTAACGTCTGGAGCTGCACACAGCCGAATCATAAGACTAGGTAAGCAAGAACAACAGCGAAAAATGTCAGATGGAGCAATAATAACTGACATAATCCATGATATCATGATATGTTTACTGATATTTGTAAATTGTCTTTCTAAAAGTTTCGTTAGCATGTTGCTAATGTACTGTTAAATGTGGTTAAAGTTACCATCGTTTCTTACTGTATTCACGGAGACAAGAGCCGTCGCTATTTTCATTTTTTAAACACTTGCAGCCTGTATAATGCATAAACACAACTTCATTCTTTATAAATCTCTCCAACAGTGTAGCAATAGCCGTTAGCCATGGAGGACAGCCTCAAATTCACTCAGAATAAAACTTTAACATCCAAATAAATACTTTACTCACATAATTCGAAGCATGCATACAGCATGCATGATGAACATCTTGTAAAGATCCATTTGAGGGTTATATTAGCTGTGTGAACTTTGTAAATGCGCTGTAATATAGTCGACAGCTGGTGTGGCAGGGAGTACGCGATTTAAGGGGCGGCGCCGAGTGTAAATCAGTGCATTGTTAATGATGCCCCAAAATAGGCAGTTAAAAAAATTAATTAAAAAAAATCTATGGGGTATTTTGAGCTGAAACTTCACAGACACATTCAGGGGACACCTTAGACTTATATTACATCTTGTGAAAGAACGTTCTTGGGCACCTTTAATTTGTGTTCTGAAGTTGAACGAAGGCCTTGCGGGTTTGAAATGATATGAGGGTGAGTAATTAATGACAAATTTCATTTTTGGGTGAACTAACCCTTTATATACAGTTATTTGGATTTTGGACCAATGAGATTTCATTGTGGGCGAGGCCATCCAGTGCAACGCTACAGAAATGAAAAAAAACAACTGACCGAGTTGTTGTTGTTGTTGTGGCTGCTACTGATTAAAAACTCAGATTTACTTGGTAGCGATAGCATTTATTGCATCTGGTTAGGATGTGGCGTGTAATGTAAGATTTGATATGTTATAGCTTGATAAGATTTCAAATTTGTTTGTTTTGTCTTCTTTTAGCTCTCATGGCGTTTCTGTTTGATTTGGCTGCATTGGTTGACCTCATGTCTATTGGGACATTGCTTGCATACTCTCTGGTCGCCGTGTGTGTCCTCATCCTCAGGTATGTTAAAACTTTCACCACAAATACTAAACACTGGGTCTACTACTATCTATAGCCTACATTTTTTAGAGTGGTCATATTGTAAACTTTTTTCTCCGTGAATATATAATGTTAAATCCAAATCTGTCATAATTTAGTTCCACTCTAAAAATGTTTCCACTCTAAAAATGTTCAGTGTTCAGTACTGTTCAAAAGTTTGGGGTCAGAGAAATCTGTTATGCTCACCAAGGCAGGATTTATTTAATCAAAAATACAGTAAAAACAGTATTGTGAAAATATTACAATTTAAAATAACTCTTTTCTGTTTTTATTCCTGTGATAAAGCTGAATTTTTAGTAGAAATCATTTTAATATGCTGATTTGGTGCATATTAAACTTTTCTTATTATTTTCAATGTTGAAAACAGATGTGCTGCTTAATATTTTTGGCATAACTGATATTTTTTCAGGATTCTGTGATGAATAGATCAAGATTTATTTGAAATAGAAATCTTTTGTAACCTTATAAATGTCTTTACTGTCACTTGATCAGTTTAATGCATTCTTGCTGAATAAAAGTATTTCTTTCTTTCAAAAAAATCTTACCGATTTCAAGCATTTGAATGTTACTATGTAAAATGATTTACAGTGCTGCATTTTTTGCTGCAGGTCAAGTATGTAGTTTGACTCACTGCCAATCTTTATGTCTCTAGATATCAGCCAGGCAACCTGAGCTCTTCCAGTCAGACGGAGAAACTGGTGGAACTGGTCGGTGGCGAGAAAGTGGCCGTATGTGGAGACAGTGGAGATGAATATGGCATAGATCTGGATGACAATCCCCGCAAAGAGAAATTCTCACTGAAACTCCTCCTGGTTCCCTCCAAGGACTCGCCAACAGAAATGTCAGGAACAATTGTCTACGCCACAACTGCTGTTATCTGTGAGTAAAGATTTTGCTTGTCACTTTTTGATAAATCTAGCTCATTTTAAAGGGATAGTTGACTATCTTTAAACATGTGAGTTAGGGAGTTTGTCTAAATAAATAAAATAAAACTTTAAAAACTTAAAACCAGTCATTTTATGTGCTACAAGTGGATTGAAGCATCACAACATTACAGTATGATGGATTTTCATTTTGAGATTTGCTAAAGATTACATTTAAGTGTTATTAAATGAGTGTTTTTAAATATTCACTTGAGTGAGCGTTAAATGATGGAAAATGATAGTGTATTTACACTCTACATTCATGTCTGTGTTATTTGTATTTATCTGATTCAGTGCTGTAGTTGGCAATGATTTGGCTGATCAGGAATCAGCTGATTATGGACTAATTCCAATATCCTCTTGTCTGCGTAGCTGTGCTGATCACCAAACTGTGTGCGGTTTTGGCTCTGCGTCTGGAAGCCATCGTGAATCTCGAGATTGTGTGGGTGACGACGTGTGTCATTCTGGTCCTGCTGTGCATCCTGTGTGTCATTGTGATCTGTAGGCAGCCTGAGAGCAAGGAAGCTCTCACCTTCAAGGTACCAGATGTCCTCGTTATTGAATTTGCCTTTTTATTATGCTATAAATCTTTGCCCAGGCTTGAACGTAATCACTGAAGTGATGTAAAAGGAAATGCGCAATTAGAACACAAATACGCAGACTTAAAGGGAGAGTGCACTCAAAAATGAGGGTTTTGTCAGCATTTATTCACCCTCATGTCATTCAAAACCTGTATGAATTTCTTTGTTCAGCTGAACGCAAAGGAAGATATTTTGAAGAATGTCAGTAACCAAGCAGATCTCGTCTAGTATTTATTTTTCCTATCATGGTAGTAAATGGGGGGGCGAGATCTGTTTGGTTACTGAAATTTTTCCAAATATCTTCCTTTGTTTCATACAGGTTTGGAACTACTTGAGGGTGAGTAAATGATGACAGAATTTTCATTTTTGGGTGAACTATCCCTTTAAAGGGTTCATCCAAAAGTGATGCATTACTCAGTCTCATGTCATTCCAAACCCATAAGAATTTTGTTCATCTTCAAAACATAACTTGATATTTTTAATGAAATCTGAAAGATTTTTGTCCATCCATTGAAAGTCTATTCACCCAAAAAACTGAGGGTTCAAAGTAGGGCTGTGTGAATAATCGTAATTGATTTTTCAATTTCGATTTTGGCTTTCAACGGTAATCGACGTTAAACGATTACCGATGTAGCTGCCACATTCCTTCCATTCACAGCGGTGCGCTTTCGTTTCTTCCTAACATAACTTAACATCCAATTCTTCCAAATAAGTTAGTGTTATAAAACGCAGTCTACTGCTGCTAAACTGTGGGACGTGCTTGATAATAAACAGTGTTATTATAAGCCGCCCGTGCAAGAGATACTTTTCCCTAGGTGGATTTCTGTGCGCGCGCTCCTAGACGGGGCGGAACGCACATAAGCAAAGTATACTGTGGGCTTCGGATTTGCGCCTAAACAGTCAAATAGCATATAAACAAAAATGTTGAAAGGCCATTTTGGCATAAACACAGTTGATTTTGTCTTAAATGAATTGAGAAAGAAAACGCGTGCGTAACAGTATATTGGATCCGTGCAGCTCTTAAAGTGACAGCAGCCTAATAAACCTGCTGCAATCATAATGTTAATCAAACAACAAAAGACTGAAAAGATTATGAAAGATTTTCATAAGGATTATATACTATTTAATGTATACAGCAGTGTTATTTTACATTTGATTACTTATCTGAATACCACTGTTAGTGCATCTTCCTGTAAAACATAAAGCACTGTTTATTTAATGTGTATATTTTTTTCTGTTGTATTTATTTGTTGGTTTTGTTTGTAATTAGTTTCTTTGTTCTTATTGTATTGCTGAGTGTTTACTTGTCTTCTGTAACTGTTTTGAGGACGTTTACTTACATTAGTTAACCTAGTATTAGTTGTTGTTTAAGTATCAATAATTGTGAAATTTCACTGATATGTAAAATTACTCATATCATGAAATAAGACTGATCAAATCACCCACCAATAATCGTATTAAATAAGCGTGAGCAAAATAATCGTGATTATGATTTTTGCCATAATCGAGCAACCCTAGTTCAAAGTGTTCATAAAGATATTGTAAAATAAATCCATATGAATCTAGAAGTCTTCTGAAGAGACGATCGCTTTATATGGCGATCATATTTAATTTAGGCTTTTATTTACATATATAAACAGTCTCAGCCAACATATATAGAGCACTCAAATATGGTAAAAGGACACTCAACCGTATTTGCTTCACACGCGAGAATGAACCTCATTGGTTCTCGCACATCAAGCAAGCATGCTTGAGCTTCCGTTTACCATAATTGAGTGCTCTATGTACATTAGCTGATCAATCTTCACTTGTGTTTCGAAGATGAACGAAGGTCTTACGGGTTTGGAACCACATGAAGGTGATTAATTGATGGAATTTTAAACTTGGGTGAACTATCCCTTTAAATCTTAATCTTCCTGTGTGCAGGTGCCTCTGTTACCTTGGCTGCCTCTATTCAGTATCTTTGTCAACATCTATCTCATGATGCAGCTGGACGGGGCCACCTGGTGCCGCTTCGCCGTGTGGATGGGCATTGGTGAGTACATCTGTTCATTTAGCTTGTGGCTGCGATAGCGCCCTGTTTGTTTACTTCATTCCAAACCTCCCGTTTCTTCTCTCGTGTCCATTCCCAGGTTTCGCAATCTACTTCGGCTATGGTATCCGGAACAGCACTGAGGCCATGAACAGCTCCCTCCGAAAATACGAGCCACCCCTTCAGAACAAAAGCCCCATATATCTAGGCGGTGAGGAGAGTGAAGTGGAGGGCATTTCTCCCTGATAGGGAGAGAGAACGTATGGCATATTGCCCTACATATTTTCATTTAAGTCTGCAGATTTGATGTGAAAATCACGGCTCATTTATTGAAGAGACTGCCCCAAACATCTCAATTGGGAAAAAAGAAGGATTTCTCATCCTTTCAAAATGATCAGGTTCCTCAACCTAAGAGTTTTCCGTTAGAGGTCATCGTGCAGCTTTGGCCTTTCAGTACTGTAGATGCTGGTTTAAATGTCCCTGTGGCTGCTGCTGTAATCACTAGTACTGTAATGGCCATATTGTCTGGCGGACAATGAACTGACTGTGTACAGGGTATTTTGTTTTCATCATTGAGCTTTAAGCACATTGTATGTGCTCTTAAGCATTTGGATTCTGAATCCAAAATGGTCTCCTTCTGCCTCCTTGTTTTTCAGCATGAGGTTGTGAATTACAAGAGGGACCCCTAGTGTTCACCGTGCAGAATGTGAAAATGGCAATACCGTGAGACAGTATTGGTGGTTGTTGGTTACTGTCAGACAGAATAATTGAAGAATTAAAACTGAAGAGCTTTTAGACATTTTGGCTTGGCTAAAATCCCATGTGTGTGAGAGATGACTAAAAGAGTGCATGGATAGAAAAATGTTTCCATTTCCTAAGAACGACAGTGAGGTATTAACCCCGCTGCATGTTGGGATAATGATATTGGGTATATTGTCGTGGTATAAAATGATAGTTTTTTAAAGTGCGTGTGAGAGTTTTGAATGGACCGTACAAGGTTGCGCCATAAAATGTTCAGTTTTACAAAATACTAAATTATTTTTGGGGAAAAACTGTTTTATATGAACATGTATAGTTTGACCATCCATCCAACTTCCTTAAACTTGATGATTTTACTCATGCAAACTGTATAACAGTTATTGTATTTCCAGACGATGCTTATGAAAAGTTCCTTGATAACTGATGTTTCTGCCAAAACTACTTGCACTGCCTTTCAAAAGTTTGGGGTCTGTATGATTATTACTTTTTAAGAATAAGAAGAAGAAATTAATACTTTTATTCTGCAAAAAAAATGTTTTCAACATAATCATAATAAGAAATGTTTCTTGAGCATCAAATCGGCATATTAGAATGAATTCGGGAGGATCATGTGATGATGCTGAAAATTCAGCTTTGTGTCACAGGAGTAAAATATATTCAAATAGAATTGAATTCTTATAGTAAATTGTGAAATATTATTATATTTTTGATCAAATAAATGCGGCCTTTATGAGCATAAGAGACTACTTTCGAAAACATTAAAAAATCTCCAAACTTTTGAATGTTAGTGTATCTACGGTTATCCTTACCAACTAGTACATTGATAGAAACCGCCATGACTTGAAAGATTCTGAAAGCTACTTCTATTTTTTGAAGGACATCCCATAATAATCTTTTATTTCGAACAGTATTAGCTGTAATATTTGAGCAGAAACTATGGTTACTGTGCTAACTTTGTTAGTAACGTTAGTCTAACTCACAGGTCAAAGGTAAAACCTAAACTTGCCTGAAGACTGAAGACCTAAAGAAACAGGCCTTTCTTTCATATCTGAAGGTGTAGATATACTTGAGAAATAAGTGTCACTATTTTTCACCATATTTTCTTTTCTCTTTTTTTTTTTTGGTTTCCATTGAAACTTGTTCTTGGCAGCTTGGCTGTTGAGCTCATGTACCTTTTATCTATTTTTGTTCTTTATTGTAGAGAATTTGTAATGTAGTGTAATACTAGTTTACCGTTGTTCATTAAAACTTGTCAATCATCTTGTGCACCTATCATACCTTTTTGATATTTTATAGTATGCATATTTTATCCATTCTGGATGCTGAAATTCAGCTCCTTTTTTTTCAGCCGTTTTTGGTTGGTTGTGCAAAAAATATTTTGTGTAACCTAAATGTATTCAGATAATCAGAGAGCAATGGAGGTGTCTACATGACGGAATAATAGAATAGAAGTTGTTTAAGCCACTATTATTTGTAAACGCATTTTTGTCTTTATTATATTAACATTCTGACTTGATTAGAAGCATATTTTTGTATAGCTTTACTATTATATTTGTGTTTCACTATCAACTGAAAATGGTTTTGTTTGTATGTACTGTACCAGACATGTAAAGTTTAGCATGTAAACGTGTCCGATGACGCATTGTTGTCTGTTCCCAGGCATTACAGTTTTGATTCAATATGGAGACATATGTTTCCTGTAGATCAGTGCCTGAAGTTTCAAATGTACCTCAAAGATGGTTGGTAGATATCAACATATACCAAGTCATTTGCCTTTGAGATCCACCTGTAGTGTTACATGTGTTTGTTTATCAGTAATATGAATATATATATTTTATTTGTCCTTGTTTTTTTTAAACTGTAAATACTCACGCCATGTACAAAGAAAATGAGCTGTATTATAAAGATTCTGTTGTATGTTTTTCTTTCTTTTTTTAAATAAAATGCTTCACAAAACAACTGAGGCTGTTCGTTGTGGCTTTAAAGCAAAAGGAAATCAGTTTTAGACACAAAATCTTTTGTGTCACACATTTTATTGATAGTTCATCTCATCTCTCCCACAGGATCAATAAATACACAGTTAATAGTCATTTCAGTTGGCTAAATGACATTGTATTAGTCTGTAAGTCAAAAAATGTACATATTCTCAGCAGCTACTAACCTCAAGTGACAGGCAACAGATATGAAAGAGTGAACTTCATTAGGAAGAACCTAACCAGAAAAAATTCGGATATGATTTATCAGTGCTTTACAAATAAGTATGTTGGTAAAGTCCCTGGAAAAGTGTCTAAGGATACCATGACCCACTTTAAATGAGAAAAAGGCAGGAATCTTAAATGTGGCTCTCTATAATTGCATGTTTTCTGGAAGGTTTACAGATGATTTATTTAGATGATGATTCATTAATTTAGTCTTTAACTTTACGTATTGAATCATTTAATGATTTAAAAATCACGAGGGTGCATCCTGAAGAAAACAAAGAACTTTCACATTCCCTGTGATTGTTATGACCTCTGCAGGAGAAATTTGTCATCTTCTCCTTGTCGGGCAATGAGGTTTGACCATAAGGACAATAATTTCCCCCCCCCTACCGTTTAAAGGGTTAGTTCACCCAAAAATTAAATTGTTGTCATTAATTACTCACCCTCATGTCGTTCAACATCTGTAAGACCATCGTTCATCTTCAGAAAACAAATTAAGATATTTTTAATGAATTTTTTTATCCCCCATAGAAAGCAACATAATTACCACATTCAAGGTCCAGAAAGGTATTAAAAACATTGTTAAAGGGTTAGTTCACCCAAAAATGAAAATTCTGTCATTTATTACTTACCCTCATGTTGTTCCACACCCGTAAGACCTTCGTTCATCTTCAGAACACAAATTAAGATATTTTATTTAAGATTAAGATTTATTAAGACATTTCCTCTCTCAAGATCCATAAAGGTACTAAAAACATATTTAAATCGGTTCATGTGAGTACAGTGGTTCAATATTAATATTATAAAGCGACGAGTATATTTTTGGAGCGCCAAAAAAACAAAATAACGACTTATTTCGTGATGGCCGATTTCAAAACACTGCTTCAGGAAGATTCGGAGCACTATGAAATCATTTGAATCAGTGTGTCGAATCATGATTCAGATCGCGTGTAAAACTGCCAATGCTTCCTGAAGCAGTGTTTTGAAATCGGCTATCACTAAATAAGTCGTTATTTTGTTTTGTTTTTTGGGGCTCCAAAAATATTCTCGTCGCTTTGTAATATTAATATTGAACCACTGTACTCACATGAACCGATTTAAATATGTTTTTAGTACCTTTATGGATCTCGAGAGAAGAAGTGTCATTGCTCCCTATGGAGGCCTCACGGAGCCATCGGATTTCAACTAAAATATCTTAATTTGTGTTCTGAAGATTAACGAAGGTCTTAAAGGTGTGAAACGGCATGAGGGTGAGTAATAAATGACAGAATTTTCATTTCTGGGTGAACTAACCCTTTAAAATAGTCAACGTGACTGCAGTGGATCAACTTTAATGTTATGAGGCGGCGAGAATACTTTTTGTGCGCAAAACAAAACAAAAATAACGACTTTATTCAACAATTTTGTCTCTCCCGTCATTCTCCTACACTGTTTACATTGTATAGACAGTTCAGCGCTTTTGTGTACAACATCAGAACACTGACTCAGTATTGGCCGGCATGCGTTGTGCTGCTCATGTGAACAGCGTCGGACAATGCTGAGTAGGCATTTGGATGTAAACATGCCGGATGTAATTATGTTTCTTTCTATGCGGGATACAAAAACTTGGATTTTATCAAAAACATATCAACTTTTGTGCTGAAGATGAACGAAGGTCTTACGGGTGTGTAACGTCATGAGGGTGAGTAATTAATGACAGAAATTTCATTTTTGGGTGAACTAACATTTTAATTTTTGAAATCAGACGCCCCAAATAAACAACCAATATATTACCATTCAAGTTTGGGGTCAGTAGAAGTCTCTCATACTCATCAAGGCTGCATTTAATTGATCAAAAATACATTATGAATGGTAATTGTGAAATACTTTTACAATTTAAAATAACTGTTTTCTGTTTTAATAAATTTTTTAACTGTAATTTATTCCTGTGATGGCAAAGCTGAATTTTCAGCATCATTACTCCAGTCTTCAGTGTCACATGATCCTTCAGAAATCAGTATAATATGATGATTTGCTGCTTAAGAAACAGTTCTTATTATTATCAATGTTAAAAACAGTTGTGCAGCCTAATATTTTTGTGGAAACCATGATGCAGTTTTTCAGAATTCACTAATGAATAGAAAATTCAAAAGAGCAGCATTTATTTGAAATCTTTTGTAACATTATAAATGTCTTTACTGTGACTTTTGATCAATTTAATGCATCGCTGATGAATGACATTATTTTAAAAAAGGAATTACAGGAAATTATTATTAATGAGTATCTTAGGTCCAATGTGATGTTTGGATTGGTGTGGTCCTCCTGTACATGCTCTCAAATGATCCATCATTACCGGCTAAACGTTTGGTGTAAATTTTGGGTCCGTCTTTGCTCCAAAGGATCAGTGTGTTTCTGCAATCTTTTACTCAAACAGTTCTCACAACTCAGTTCCCCAAGTTCCATCTTCCTCACCAAAGCTTCAGTTATTTCACATCTGCTTATCTTGAAGTCATTATTTGGACTGACTTTTAAGAGAACTTTATTGGAAGTAACTATGAAAGCAGAAAACATTGATTGAGGCGATGAGAGTATTTGTGGGGTTGCAGTAGTGGGAATGTCAAGCTAAGGGAGAACGACGGTTTTGCAGTGAAGGAGCATGATACGCCGACAGGAGTCACTTGATCAACAGAGGCAGCGGCGGTCACTCTTGGTCACCTCCTCGGACGAATGCACCACGTTGGGCACGAAACCGCTCTTGACACCCTCCCAGCCCTCCTGGATGGTGATGTCACCACATTTGACCAGCTCGAAGATGTCACGCGTCAGCTCTGTGAAAGCCCTCTCTACGTTTATGGCGTCACGGGCCGAGGTCTCCACGTAGCGCATGCCGTAAGCGGCTGCCAGTTTCTCTGCCTCCTGCTGGCTCACCTGCCGCTGCTGCTCCAGGTCACACTTGTGGCCGACCAGTAAGAAGACGATGCTGTGAGGCTGCACGTGACTGCGCGCTTCCTCCAGCCACTCGTGGACATTCTGGAAGGAGCGCCGGTTGGTGATGTCGAAAAGCAAAAGGCCACCCACTGAATTACGATAATAAGCCCTTGTGATAGATCTAGATCACATACAGAGGAGAAGAGCAGACGATATCAGACAGGTGGAGGAACACGTTGTACATTACAACAGGAAAAAAAGTATAAGCACATACAAAAGTATAAATTCATTTATTAAATAATATTAACCTAGCACGTAAACACTTAAAGGATTAGTCCACTTTTAAATAAACTTTTCCTGATAATTTACTCACCCCCATGTCATCCAAGATGTCCATGTCTTTCTTTCTTCAGTCGAAAAGAAATTAAAGTTTTTGATGAAAACATTCCAGGATTATACTCCATATAGTGGACTTCAGTGGGCACCAAACAGTTGAAGGTCAAAATTAGTTTCACTGCAGCTTCAAATTGTTCTACACGATCCCAGATGAGAAATAAGGGTCTTATCTAGTGAAACCATCGCTCATTTTCTGAAAAAAATTGAAAATTATATAAGTTTTAGCCATAACTGCTCATCTTGAACTAGCTCTCTTCTTCTTCTCCTCTATTAGAATTCCGGCAGTGTAGACACTGCTAAGTGTATTACTGCCCTCCACAGGCCAAAGTTTGAACTAATTGTTATATACTATTGAACTAGCATATTACATATAAAAATTAGTTCAAAACTTTGGCCTGTGGAGGGCAGTAATACACTTAGCAGCGTCTACACTGCCCGAATTCTAATAGAGGAGAAGAAGAGGAGAGCTAGTTCAAGATGAGCTTATGGTAAAAACTTATATAATTTTCAAATTTTTTCAGAAAATGAGTGATGGTTTCACTAGATAAGACCCTTATTTCTCATCTGGGATCGTGTAGAACAATTTGAAGCTGCAGTGAAACTAATTATGACCAACTGTTTGGTTCCCACTGAAGTCTACTATAAGGAGAAAAATCCTGGAATGTTTTCATCAAAAACCTTAATTTCTGTTCGACTGAAGAAAGAAAGACATGGACATCTTGGATGACATGGGGGTGAGTAAATTATCAGGAAAAGTTTCTTTAAAAGTGGACTAATCCTTTAATAGGAATTCTATGAAAGCCTGTTTCCACCACAGAATAAAAAATAAAAAAGGAAATTGCAACTTTTTTTCACAATTCTGACATTTTCTTCCTCAGAATTGCATGTTATAAAGTTGCAATTGTGAGTTATAAAGTCAGAATTGTGAGATATAAACTCACAATTCTGAGAAAAGAAGTCAGAATGAGTGATATAGTCAGAATTGCGAGATGTAACTTGCAATTTTGAGAAAAAGAGGTCAGAATTGCGATTTCTTTATATCTTTATATCACACAATTCTGACTTTATAACTCACAACTGCAAGTTTATATCTCGCCAATTTTGAGAAAAAAGTCTGTATTGTGAGATAAAAAGTCGCAATTATCTTTTAAATTGTTTTATTTTGTGGCGGCAACAAGCTTTCTTAGAATTCCGCAGATAACCTGTAAGAAAGATATTACAGAAAAATCGTTACAGCCTCAAATTCTGGAAATTAGTGACTGGTTTGGAATAGTATATGAAATACTATTAATTCAGACTAATGATGAATCTTTGTTTACAGTTGGAGAAATTATGGCTATGAGCAGAATGAGTGGATTATATTCTTCCCCTGAGAATAGGGGCCTCTTTTATAAAGACACGAGTAGAATAATCCTAAATGTGAACATAAGACAGTTTCTGAAATCTTCCAATGAACGATTTATAAAACATCCATACACACAAAAAAATGTTCCTAATTGCATCCCACTTTATAATTCACTTTGTAAATAAACCTTAAATTCAAGTGCAATATGAACACATTCAAGGCAATGATTTAACAAAAGAAGGGACTAGCAGCAGTCTTTTAATCCAAATAAACAACACAATACAGGAAGCATCTCGTACATAAACAATACAAGACAATACCAGACAAAAACAGAACCAAACTCAGGACAAGGGAAGCTAATCAACAGAAACTGAAACAGGTGAGTAACTAAACTATGACAACAGATTATGGAAACTAACAAGGAACTAGAACACAGGCAAAGGGGAACAGGGAAAACCAAACTAAGGGTATTTTACACAACAACAATGTACTAAAAATGGAAAAGTTTTTCCTTTGCATTTTTCATGTACAGACGACAACGCTGTCAAAATGATCCCCCAAAACTCATAAAAAGTTTCTAGTTTTTAGTCAAAAACAGTGTCGTGTAAACGACCCCCAAAACATAATCAAACTGAACAGAACTAAACATACATAAGCCCATCAATGCATACGGCGTACACAAAAGGACATTTTCATGTCAGTTTTTAGCCTTTATAAATCCTGATTTGTTCCTCACTTTTGACGTAGGATTAAATTCATTGATATTAGGATTAAATCCTACAATTTTATAAATGAGGCCCCAGATCTAGTGTAGGAATTTTACTAACTACAAAAGAGTGAATAAAGGTTATGAAAAGAAAAGTGATGAAAGAGATGACAGTTTAAAGAGTAAAAAAAAAAAAAATCCAAACTGGGAACAAAATTAATTTGTGTATCAAGTATTTCGTCCTTTATTTATCTATTTAGTTCTTGTACTTAAATAATAAGTAATAAGAGTAATAAGAATCATAAACTTACATATGGATTTGTTAGACAAAATACTGAGTAATAAATGCATAACTGCAATTGGTACTGAACCACAAAATGACTGTATTATGGTAGCTACTATTATTTACTTTTAATCATTACAATCAAAATTGATATCTTTATTGCTCACTAAGGGATATTTTCCAAGGGAAATTTGAAAACATATCAATAAACACACACACACACATACATATATATATATATACACACACACACATATATACATAGAGAGAGAGAGAGTTAGCAGGTTTGTTGCGGGGGGTGGGGGGGCATTCTCAATTTTGAGAGCATTTGATTGGTCAAAAGTTTGTTTAGTTCAGGATAAGTCATCAATATTTTTGGCTTGTTTCCCTGAAAAAGGAAGTAAATTTTACATGCATTTATCCAATAAAAATGATTTTTGCCAATGTTTAGATGTACACTAATAGCCTCAAAGCTTACAAACATCGACTAAAAGCCACAAATCTCCATTCTCCACTATTCTTTAAAGAATTAGGAAGTGCATGTATCTGCGATAGCTATGTAGCGATGTGATCAAATATCACCAGATGTACCTGAATCTCTCTTGGCCTGCCGTGTCCCAGATCTGAAGCTTGATGCGTTTGCCTGGTTCAATCTCCACCAGACGGGAGAAGAAGTCTACGCCAACAGTAGGATCAGACACCTGTGCAAAACGTCCTTCTGTGAAGCGTCTGATCAAACAAGACTTCCCCACCGTCGAGTCGCCAATGACAATCAGCCGGAACTGGTACAGCCATATAGCTTCCATATCTTATTTTATCTGTCAAGGAATAACAGTATGTTGTCAGACAAAATTACAGTATTTGAGTAAACCTAACCATGTAGTGCCTTAGAGGCATAGTTTGCCCAAAAATGAAAATTCTGTCAAAATTTTCTTATCCTTGAATTGTAATTTTTGTGTTTTATTCAACTCAAAGACATTATTATTATTATGAAAGTCATTTTTGAGGATCAGATCATGTAGATGAGCACTATATAATAGACTAACAGCTGAGGCTCCTTCTTTAAATGGACGAGAATCATTCAAATAGGTGTTATTTATAATTACCTTATTACATATATGATGCGAGACCATTGATTTGTATGGAAGTCCAAAGTATCAAATACATTTATACATCGGAATTACTTTTGCAAATTGTCATATATTTGAGGTCAAATTGATCGAAATGTAATCAAATCATTTTTGAGAAGGCCTAGCCTATATGAATTTTCAGTGATTGTATAAGTATAAGACCTGAGTTTTTTTTTTTTTAATTACATTTTGATAATAGTTAATATGATTTCATTATTATTAATAAATCGTTTAAGACAACATCTTTAGTAACTGAATTTCATAACAACATCGTGTCTCTGGATAAACGAGTCCCTCAAGCTAGCTAAAGCATAGTAGACGCTTGAAGGCCTATGAGTCGAGCATCGCTCTTGTTTAGAGAAATCGCTCTATGAATGCATATTATTGTCTCTTTTGTGTAGTTATTACCTTGGTTATGCTTCTCAATGTCTGCGGATGGCAAGCCCCATATTCTTCGCTGTCTTTCAGTCAGAAAGCGTATAACACCGCGACGTTCCCCAGCAAGGCATCGAAGCACACCCGAGTGTTTGTGAGGATAAATGTGCAACTAGTCGCGCTTTGAATATGCACTAAATGACCAAACGAATGCCCATAATCGTCTGGGGCGTTTGCGTTAAGACCAGTTACTTTCAGAATGCCCGTAAATTCTTTGTAAATTCATATTGTCAATCTCATGATTAGTGATAAAGAGATGTTTGTGAAAATGTGCTGATGAAATGGCAGTATCATCAGCATCATATAGCCTGACTCATCCCTCATCAGTACCATTACCGTAATAACTGCTAGAGCGACGCATTGCTGGTGGTGTCTCAAATCTCTGCTGTCACTGCCATGTACTTGTTCAAAATAATTAACATGCCAGCTCCCATCACCCGCTGCTTCCACATCATTTTACTTCACTGTATGCATTTTAATTTCAGTTGAAAGTAAAGAGAAACATTTTAAATGCAAATGCATAACCAAATGCGTAAACATTCTGTAGGGTTTACACTAAAACAATAATATATATATATATATATATATATAAACAGTTTATGTGAGTGTGCAAACCTCTTTAAATAACAAACTGGCATTACCATTTTTAAAAACAAACATCGAAGATAGATAGATAGATAGATAGATAGATAGATAGATTATAACATACATTAAATGAAAAAAACTTTCAAATAATTTTTAAATGCTACACATTTGGAGCAACTTTAACAAATATACAGTTATGTACATAAAAACTTACATATAATCAAAATATTTTATTAAGTATCCTTCATGGGTACTTTGGAAAGTGTTGCAACCCCCACATCTGGTATATCTTTAAAATATAAAATGTTTAAAGTATAAAAGACTTTATTATTACTACTTCTCTTTCCCACAAAGTGCTAAAAAATGTTATCTAGTATTCACCCTAATGTCGTCCCAAATCCATAAAACTTTCATTCATCTTCGGGACACAAATTAAGATATTTTTGATGAAATCCAAGGGTATCTGATCCACACATAGGCAGTGACATTGCACCTTTGAGGTCCAGAAAGGTACTAAAGACATCGTTAAAACTCTGTCATTTATTACTCACCCTCATGCCGTTTCACACCCGTAAGACCTTTGTTAATCTTCGGAACACAAATTAAGATATTTTAGTTGAAATCCGATGGCTCAGTGAGGCCTCCATAGGGAGCAATGGACACTTCCTCTCTCAAGATCCATAAAGGTACTAAAAACATATTTAAATCGGTTCATGTGAGTACAGTGGTTCAATATTAATATTATAAAGCGACGAGAATATTTTTGGAGCGCCAAAAAAAACTAAATAATGACTTGTTTAGTGATGGCCGATTTCAAAACACTGCTTCAGAAAGCATTGGAGCGTTATGAATCAGTGTATCGAATCTGCTGATCGGAGCGCCAAAGTCACGTGATTTCAGCCGTTGGCAGTTTGACACGTGATCCGAATCATGATTCGATACGCTGATTCATAACGCTCTGATGCTTCATGAAGCAGTGTTTTAAAATCGGCCATCACTAAAGTCGTTATTTTGTTTTTTTGGCGCTCCAAAAATATTCTCGTCGCTTTATAATATTAATATTGAGCCACTGTACTCACATGAACCGATTTAAATATGTTTTTAGTACCTTTATGGATCTTGAGAGAGGAAGTGTCCATTGCTCCCTATGGAGGCCTCACAGAGCTATCAGATTTCAACTAAAATATCTTAATTTGTGTTCTGAAGATTAACGAAGAATTTTCATTTTTGGGTGAACTAACCAGGGCTTGACATTAACTTTTTTGCTCACCAGCCAATGTGGCTAGTGGTTTTCCAAAGTTACTAGCCACTCAGCATTTTCACTGGCCACAATTTTGCTGTTGGGAAGTTACATCTTATATGATTAAAGTTGACTCTGGCATGCTTAAATTACTTGATTTTGAGTCATTTTACTTGATTTACAAGATTTAAAACCGTTTCAAACTTACAAATGCAGATTGACCACCCAAATCAAGATTACATTGTATATATCAAGTATGTACAGTTATTTTTGTTAGGCTATATAAAAAGAACAAAGAAGCAAATTACAAATAGTAATTTAAAAAATATATCTTTTTCAGATACATATGTTTATTTAGCATACATGTAGGCCTATACATGTATTTAACATTTTTTGATGTTTGATTAACATTAATGACAGAGGGGTATTTATTTGGGGGCTGCTGAATGCATATACTGACACATATCCAGTTTTTACCCACCTGTTTACGTCCACTTAGCCGTAAGCCATAGCCGATTGTATTCACGCGAGATACTCCACACGATGCATTTTGACATCTGTGTGTGCGTGTATTCAGGCGCAAGGAGAACTGAAAGAGCGCGCACGCGAGCGCTTCTGTTGTGTCATTTAGCGCGATTCCGCCTATCCCACCTTCACTAACCGCAAGTTAATCGATAAAGAATTGTGACTGAATTGTAATTTTGTGGTACGACGAGCTTGGCTACTTTTCATTTGGCTGTAGGCTGAAATTATATTCAACCCGAAAAAGTGGCTAGTGGGAGTGGCTGTCTTACCCGCCTGAAATCTACCCGCATTTGGCGGGTTTGCGGGTGTTAATGTCAAGCCCTGGAACTAACCCTTTAATGTTACGAAGCAACGAGAATACTTTTTGTGTGCAAAAACAAAACAAAAATAATGATTTTATTCAACAATTTCGCACAAAAAGTATTTTAGTCGATTCATAATATTAAAATTGAACCACTGTAGTCACGTCGACGGTTTTAACAATGCAGTTTCAACAAAAATATCTTAATTTGTATTCAGAAGATGAACGAAGGTCTTACAGGTTTGGGACGACATGAGGGTGAGTAATTAATGACAGAAATGTAATTTTCGGGTGAACTAACTCTTTAAATTTTAATCAAAACATTTTTAGACGGGGCGTGGCTCTGACGCTGCGTGAGTTAATGGGCGTGGCTTTCCATCATCACTCTATACTTGACAGTATCTGAAGAAGAAGCTGAGTTCATCTGTGGCTTTTACCAGTTCTTTTCTTTGGAGAAAAACACTTCAGTTATACATTTCTATTCACGTTATTAATTTTTATTATTATTATTTTTTAAATACGTTCAGTTTGTTTTCTTTCTCATATGTGGAACTAAATGGGAAGGTAAAGCGTGTAACAACCTGTGCTTGTGTTTAGTGAGAAAGACGAGCACCGTTTCGAAGTAACATGACAGCTGTTTGACCTAACTTTTGAGCATTATTATATAAACTTTTTAAGAGCGCGTGCCTCTTACAAACTGTAATCCTTCAACAATGATCAATGGATAAGCTGTGATAGCCTACATAAGACTACTCATGTGCTACAAACTGTACAAAAAGTAGGTCAGTGCGTTTATGATCCGGGTGTTTATTTGCTGTTTTTAAGTTACCATGCAGAAAGAACATTTGTTCAAAGTTCTAGTCATCGGAGACCTCGGAGTTGGAAAAACGTCAATAATCAAGCGATACGTTCATCAGATATTTTCTCAACATTATCGCGCGACTATTGGAGTGGATTTTGCTCTTAAAGTCCTTCACTGGGACAGTCAGACGGTGGTCCGGCTGCAGTTATGGGACATAGCAGGTATGTCATGCCATTAATATGTTTAATGTTCAATTTTTATGTTTCAAACCTTTTTTTTTATCCGTTCCTTTAGTTTATAAGATGCTGAATTTAAGGTGTTAAATAATTTACATTATTTAGAGTGCTGGGCAAAATAGATATTTAAATAGATATTCTATAACTATTAGACTAGTTATTTTGAGTGTAGTATGACAAATCATTACAAGTATGCTATTGCCTCCCTGAAATCTCTTCCCACTGATTTCCCTTGTGAAGGAATGTGTCTTGTGTTAATCTCAGCTAGTCTCATACTCGTGCTAAAGTCACATGAGAGTTTGAGGCCATAAACACACACACACAAACACACATACACACACAGTGTAGATAAATACATGGATTCTTAGACTATATTGTAGGATTTATTATTAAGAATAACACACTCAATGATTAAAAGCACGATGCTATTTATGTCTGAGTGATGTTTAACCTCCAATTTGCCATCCCATATTTGTCATAGGACAGGAACGCTATGGGAACATGACAAGGGTTTACTATCGGGAGGCCGTGGGAGCCCTCATAGTATTTGACGTGACCAGAGCCTCCACGTTTGATGCGGTGCTGAAATGGAAAGACGACCTGGACATAAAGGTCACTCTCAGCAATGGCAAACCTGTCCCAGCTGTGCTTCTAGCCAACAAGTCTGACCAATCACGTGAAGGGCTGCGGTCCCAGATTCCAAAGCTTGATACGTTCTGCAAAGAGAATGGATTTGTGGGATGGTTTGAGACCTCTGCAAAGGTGAGGGGTATATTTTGCAAGATACTATATGAGTAAAAGAAAAAAAAACTACTTAGTAGTTTCATGAATGTTGTGTTCATGATGATCCATTAGTTCTGTAGAGATACAGAATCAGGATCTGTGTATGTGTTTGCATTTAGAACAAATACAGCAAGAATGCATTGTGCTCATTAGCAGGAAGGCTTTGTTTACCAACTACAGGCCCGCTTTAATGAGTTACACAGTTGTGTGTGAAAGGGGAATGATGTGCATAAGGGAGATGGGGCTATAAAGTGGTTCCTGGAATAAGTGGCTTAACACCCTAATGTCTGAAACATTTTAACTCTGGATCAGCTTTAATCACATTATGAGTGTGCACTTTAGATTTTTTCATAATTCTATTTTTTTAGCTTGTTAATGCTATGTCAAATTCTACCAGGCAGTTTACAACTGTTTGCCTATATATATTTTCATCCATAAACTGGATTAAGGCCCGTTCACACCAAGAATGATAACCATAACAATAACGATAACTATTTTAGCGTCCACACCAGTGGACGATATCATTCTGTATATCTAAGCACACGCTTCAGTTATGTCCTCTCAAGCTCTTAAAGCAGGATGGATTCTGATTGGCTGTCATGTTTTTTTTCGTTCATCTTCTGGGAAAAAAATCATTCTGAAAGTGATTCCAACAATATTGTTTTTCTGTGCTGTTATCATTCATATTTAGAACATTCTTCAGAACTACACTCTAAAAAAAGATGGTTCTTTGAAGGTTCTTTACATGTAGTAACAGTTCTATTTAGAACCATTTACATGCTGAAATGGTTCTTTGTGTTGAGTTTAGGGTTCTTTTTTCCCGCCTTTTTGTTTTTCAAATCTGTAACTGTCAAAGCCACATCATTACTAGTTTTCTGGAGCTTAGCTATTCAATTACATAGACTGTCAACACACTCTCAACAGGTAAATGATTTCTTTCTTAAAATGTCTACAAATTTTAACTTTCAAATTGTAACTGGTTTCCTACCAATCACCTTTATCATGTCCTATAGCACTTTCAAAGTATGGTTCTGTGTGGAACCTTATAAAAAGGGTTCTGTTTAGCACCAGAAAGGGTTCTGCTATTGCTACAAACCGAAGAACCCTAATTTGGTTCTGTTTAGAACCATTTTTCTTTAGAGTGTGGCTGTTTATCGGATTCATTATCTTATTGTTCTTGGTGTGAATGGGCCTTTAGAGTTGCATTATAAGTTATGCCATACAGCTGTTGCATTCATCCTCGGGTAAATGTCACATGATCTGAGCTGTATAGACAGTGCTTTCTTTACATATGGACTGGCCAAAATATGTGCATGTGCTATATTGAATTTAAGTGAAAAAATGGTATGCATTGTCATAGTATTACATGAATGGCATATGCATTAATAATTGACTCACAATTGGGACTTTCATTCACATATAGGCTACTTTTACATTTCGTTAGTTTGGGGTCAGTAAGATTTTTTTTTTAAAATGAATACTTTTATTCAGCAAGGATGCATTAAACTGATCAAAAGTGACAGTAAAAACATTTTTAAAAAAGTATAAACTTACAAAACATTATTTCAAATAAATTTATATTAAGCAAGAACCCTGCAAAAAAAGTATGTTTTCACAAAAATATTTTTAACATATATTGAAGTTTCTTGAGCAGCAAATCAGCATATTAGAATGATTTCTGAAGTGGTGATGTATATGTTTCATGCATGTGACTGTAATTTAGGAATATGTTTTGTGCTCTTATCGTCTGAATGACACCCATATTCTTTGTGTTTCATTTTCTGCCCACTGAAGGAGAACACAAACATTGAGGCTGCAGCTAAATGTCTGGTGGAGCACATTTTAGCCCATGAGGAGAACATCATCAACAACACAGACCCAGATGTGGTGGCCCTCCCCGGGTACAACAACAACACCAAAGAACGGGTCCGAGGCAGATGCACGGCGTGTTCCAAATTCTAAACACAGGACGATTGAATGTCAGCGAGAAAGAAATGAAAACATATAGCAGATTTAAAAGGACTCAGCCTTTTGATGATACCCAAAACAATGAGATTCATCTTGGCAAGACAAGAATTGCAACAAAATGGCGGAGACTGTGAAGAAGGATTGTGCTGATTATATGTAGCGTGAAATCTCACATAATTAGACACTGTGTTGGAGGCGCTTCACTCATCAGTGTTCTGTTTACAGGTGAATGCTCTGCGATTTTAGCCAGACTCAAGTCTAGGTCAAATATGCATTTCTTAATGTGTTTATGTGTGGACACTTTGTAAGCATGTAATATTTATTAAAAAGTGGCCTCTGATTCAGTTAAATAAGATTATGTGCACACAATACTTCCACAGCTCCAGTATGTAGGAATGCATGAAAAATAAACCATGCAGTGTTTTTCCTCCATGTAAGCTTTTGAATATGTTATTATTATAGTCCTGCGCAATTCATGGTTGTGCAATGAAAAGAAGCAAGACGCACCATTAAAGCTCTGAAATGGCCGTCTGATGCATTCTTATGTATGTACAGAGGGGGTTTAAAGCAGTGCGGAAATTCCACCTTAAGGTGCCCACCCCAGATATTCTGACACAGGCCAATCGCCCCCCTCTCCAGTCACCTGATTCTGATACTGCCATTTTGCGCGGAGCGTCCGACTGTTAACTATAGGAAATTGGAATTGTTGCTTCATCAAAGATGTCATCGACGAGATGCTGAATTTTCACATTTAGGACCACTGCTGCAACTGTTTGACTGGGATAACATCCATATAACATTTAATATTCTCACCAGCGCGTGTAGCTATTTATAAAACGCGAAAGCGCGCTGAAGGAATTTGGAAAATGATGCTTGGTATCAAATTCCGTGATGCACCGACTTCGCGCATGCAGTGAATCAGGGCGAGATTTTCCGCGGCTAGACGTCGATAAGGCTCCGGTTTAGCTTATTTTCGTTCGCCGAGATCGTAGTTAGCTTCGTTCAAACAGCAATTACATGGTTAACCGGCAACACCGGAGGCTAGCGAGTAACGTAGTGTCCTTTTTGCGCGTGCTGAACGGGTAGGCCTATTTAAATAACGATCTGTCATTATATTGTCATCATTCGAGCGCGCGGTGATTGCCGTTATCTGGATGTCAGAGCATCCTCGCCCGTGTCCGGTTCGTATCAGGGTAGCGCTCTCCGCAAGACCGAGTAAACCCACGGAGCGGGCTCCCACACACCCCTGCAGTGAATAGATCTGTTTGAGAGACGATTTATTGAAAATCGTAATATGTCGGGACAGTCCATCACGGACCGGATCGCCGCGGCTCAGCACAGCATGACCGGATCTGCCATCAGCAAAGCCGTGTGCAAGGCCACTACGCACGAAGTCAGCGCGCCCAAGAAGAAGCACCTTGATTGTAGGTTAAAGCAGGGGGGAAAAAACGCACCCGTTGTGTTTTGCACTGTGCTTCGGCTTCCATTTAGATTCACTCTTTGCTGGCCGATCATTTGCTTTATTTACAACCTAACCTATGATTACAGTAAATTAGCCTATTTCTTGACAGCCATTATAGAGATCATTTCATCAATTAACTGAAGGTCACCGTTGGCACGTTCACAGTCCCGAACGGGCGTAATGCTGATTAGAATGCTTGATTGACACACTGACCAATTTGCATACGACAGGGACCTCATGACCGTTTTTATTTATTTATTTCGAAATGCATTTAAATCAGTTCGTTTCTATGCATGCCACATCACAACTAGATGCTTATTAAACAAATTATTCCTGGACAACGTGTACAAATCATTTTATTGGCGGATTCCTTATGGGAAACATACAATGTCAAGGGCATAGCATGATGAACGTTAGCTTGCGTACACAATGCTAGGTGCAAATTGCTCGTGACTTGAACCTTTATTTGTGTTTTTAATGGTGTTGTTGTTGCTGTTTGTATTTCTCCATTGTTGACTTACTGTTTGCTATCCTAGTCTGAGTCATTGAAGGTGACAGCAGTATCAATGCAGTGATGTTTGGAGCTTAGGTGTTTCATATTGCATCACTTTAACCTTTTTATCTGAACATATATGTTGCATTATTTGTTAAATATAGGTTAATGTAAAAAAAAAAAAGAAGATATTTATAGCCTATATGAGTCACAATGACGGAGATGGATTTGATTCTGAAGCCTAATCTTGGCATTTGTGGAGGGGTGTGAGTTTCTTTGAATCATCCCCATCATTGATTGTATGTGTCAGTATAGACACATCGCATAAAATGTGAGGGTGCACCTTCCTTTACAGGTCAAAATGAGTTTTTTTTCAGTTCACTAATAATAACTTAAGTGTAGTTGATTAATGGAATGGGTTATCAATTAAGCTGTCAGTTAATGAGTCCAGAGCAGATGTCCTGTGGGGGACATAAAGAAAGCAGCCTGCAGATCTAATAAACTGCCAGGCTCCTTTAAAGTAATAAAGGTAGCAGGTGTTCACTGAATATGTGCTAGCATTCAGTGACACAGGTTTTATTATCAGTTAATTAGGGAGAAATCAAGTGTAACTTTTGAGTAACTGCTATTCAAGCAATGTCATGTTAGATAGCAGACCAGCATCACTACAGATTGTTCTATTGCAGTGAAACATCACATTTCTGGCAGTTTACCTTCATATAATTATGAACCACTGAAGTAGACAACAGATACATATTGTAGGTATGCATGTCTTTTCACTCTAAAAAAGCTGGGTTAAAAACAACAATTTTCAAGTTGGGTTGAAAATGGACAAACACAATTTTTTAAAAATTTGCTGTATTGATTGCTTAAAATGAACCCAAAGTATGTTTAATAAAGGACTATTTATTAATACGTTTAATGAAGAATAATTAACATTTATTAAAATGCCTATTAATAAATGTTCACCTTTTGATTATTGTTGTTGCCTCTAGTAATTATGTGTTTGATTTTTAATTTCCAACCTATTTTGGGTTCATTTTAAGCCAACTGTATAGTAATTTTTAAACAGTAGTTGAGTTAAATAAAACTACCCATCACATCGGGCAAACATTTAACCCAACCGCTGGGTTAAAACAGACCAATTGCTTGGTTTGTCCATTTTCAACCCAACTTGGGTTGTTTTTAACCCAGTATTTTTTAGAGTGTAGAAATAAAGGAACACTCCACGTTTTTTGAAAACAGGCTCATTTTCCAACTCCCCTAGAGTTAAACAGTTGAGTTTTACCGTTTTCGAATCCATTCAGCCTATCTCCGGGTCTGGCGGTACCACTTTTAGCATAGCTTAGCATAGTTCATTGAATCTGATTAGACCGTTAGCATCTCGCTCAAAAATGACCAAAGAGTTTTGATATTTTTCCTATTTAAAACTTGACTCTTCTGTAGTTACATCGTGTACTAAGATCGACGGAAAATGAAAAGTTGCGATTTTCTAGGCCGATATGACTAGGAACTATACTCTCATTTCGGCGTAATAATCAAGGAACTTTGCTGCCGTACCATGGGTGCAGCAGGCGCAATGATATTACGCAGCGTCTCTCAAAAATGACTCCATGGTTGCAAGTCACGCTCCCTGTGCAAACAGGGGGTCACAGGCGCTGCGTGATATCATTGCGCCTACTGCACCCATGGTACGGCAGCAAAGTTCCTTGATTATTACGCCGAAATGAGAGTATAGTTCCTAGTCATATCGGCCTAGAAAATCGCAACTTTTCATTTTCCGTCGATCTTAGTACACGATGTAACTACAGAAGAGTCAAGTTTTAAATAGGAAAAATATCAAAACTCTTTGGTCATTTTTGAGCGAGATGCTAACGGTCTAATCAGATTCAATGAACTATGCTAAGCTATGCTAAAAGTGGTACCGCCAGACCCAGAGATCGGCTGAATGGATTCGAAAACGGTAAAACTCAACTGTTTAACTCTAGTGTTCCTTTAATATTTGGCAAATTTGTCAGTTCCAGCTATAGAATGAAAAATGTTTTCCTAACATCTAGATTAACTACTATACGTGGCTGGAAGTATGTGGACACCTGAGCAAAATTACCTGTTTATTCAACATTTGATTTGGTGTTAACAGTGAGTTAGTCCTCCCTAACTGCTCCCATTCTTCTGGGAAGGCTTTACACTAGATGTTGGAACATGAATGCATGGATTTGCTCCCAGAAGAGCATTTTTGAATCGTAGTCAGCTTTCCTATTCATCCGAAAGATGTTCAGGTCTGGGCTTTGTGTAGGCTATTCACAAGACTCACTGTTAAATAATTTCTTTATGGATTTCACATTTAAGGAGGCATTGGTACACCCCATTCTACTAAAAACGTTTAGGTAAATTGGAAGACTTCTCTTGATTTTATGCACCTGTTAGTAATAGCTGAAATAGCCAAACCTGTTCCATATTTATTGTTTTTCAAATGCATGATGTATATTTTATGTTTGTTTGTCTTCATTCAAAAGTTTGGGGTCGGTAAGATTTCTTAAGGTTTTCTAAAGTCTCTTTTGCTCACCAAGGCTGCATTAATCTGATCAAAAATACAGTAAAAACAGTATTATTTCTATTTGAATATAATGTAAAACGTAATTTATCAAAGCTGAATTGTCAGCATCATTACTCCAGTCTTCAGTGTCACATGATCCTTCAGAAATCATTCTAATATGCTGATCTGCTGCTCAAGAAACAGTTCTTATTTTTACCAATGTTGAAAACAGTTGTGCTGCTTAATGAATTAATTTACTTTAAAATGAAAATTACTCCAAGCTTTACTCACCCTCAATCCATCCTAGGTGTATATGACTTTAATAAAGGCCTTCTGAAGTGAACTCATACTCATTAGTCCCATTCACTGCCATTATAAAGCTTGGACGCATCAGGATATTTATTAATATAACTCAGATTGTGTTCATCAGAAAGAAGAAAGTCAAATACATCTAGGATGGCTTGAGGGTGAGTAAAGCTTGGAGTAATTTTCATTTGAAAGTGAACTAATCCTTTAATATTTCTGTGGAAACTTGATACATTCTTTTCAGGATTCTTTGATGAATAGAAACTTCAAAAGTAAATTGTCAATTTGAAATAACATAAGTCTTTTTTGTCACTTTTGATCAATTTAATGCATCTTTACTGAATAATGTAAGTATTAATTTCTTTAAATCATTTTGACTCCAAACTTTTGAACTGGTAATGTATATTATCTAATAAGTAGGCTCAATATAACTGTCCTGGATCATGTACAGTCATTGTTCCTGCCCTGTTTTGCACAGATCTAATGCACTGCACCAATGAGCTGAACGTGAATATACCTCACTTGGCTGACACATTGTTTGAGAGGACAGCAAATCAAAGCTGGGTGGTGGTTTTTAAAGCTCTCATTACTACACACCACCTTATGATGTACGGCAATGAGGTAAGAGTCGCTGCTTGAAGTCTTCTTGTTCTTGTCAGTTCCTCAGTGGACCGTAATATGTCACAAAATCAATGTAACAGTACTTGCCAAGACCATTCTGTCAAATTTTTGAAGTATTAAATCTTTCAGGTAGCTGTGAAACATAACATTTCTTGTTTTTATATTTTTTCGGAAGGTATTTATTGTTATTATTCTGCTCAGTTTGCTTTATTGATCACCCTGCACTTGCTTGTATGTATCTTACATTTCATCATCCAGAGGTTTATCCAGTACCTTGCATCAAGAAGCACACTCTTTAACTTGAATAACTTCGTAGATAAAGGCGCATTACAAGGTATCTTTTAAGGTTAATACTTTAGATTTAGTTTTTTTTAGATTCATGCTGTATGTGTAAAGCATTGTTTATTGAATGTTTCTTCTAGGTTACGATATGTCCATCTACATTAGACGTTACAGCAGGTATCTGACCGAGAGGGCTCTGTCCTACAGACTCGTCGCAGTTGATTTCACCAAGATGAAGAGAGGGTGAGACATCTGCTCTGCAGGGGAAATATTCCAAAATAAGACAAATGGTGGCTTGTACAGTTGTGGTCATTGGTCACACCTTTCAGTTTCTTCTATGTGTAACCTCACACCATCAATATGTTCTGCACAGGACTGATGGAGTGATGCGCACTATGAGCATAGAAAAGCTGATGAAGACTCTACCTATCATTCAGAATCAGCTGGATGCTCTTCTGGACTTTGAGGTACAGAATACATAATGTTTCAATTTCTTCAATGTCTGAATAAAACAAATAGAATGCATGATTTTTATCAGTATTATTGTAGGAGTAATTATGACTAAAGAAACATCGGATTACTATCTTCTACCTTCTGTCTGACATCTGCTCTTCCTTTTCTGCAGTTTTACACACTACATTGAAAAAGGCTGTAATTTTTCTCATTTTCCCTGATAAATAAAAACACATATATTCCCAGTTGCAGTGCATCTTGTCAAAGTGTCATGGGTCATGTCACAATGGGAATATTGTCCAAAAACAGCCTATTATAGATGTTTCAGCAGTAAAGAGTTTTTTTTTTTTATAATATATATACAGTACTGTGCAAAAGTCTTTGGCCACCATTAGATGTTGTTTTTGGAATGACATAATGAATACATATAATTATTTCTCAGTCCCTTTATTAGAACATAACCATAAAATACTGGAAATTATGTAGTATTATAAAACAGAAAGAATAAAAAACTTCTATAGGCTAAAGTGGCAAGTATTTAGTGACCTCCTCTTACACTTGAGCAAGAGCAGAAATCACGCTCTCTTAAACCTAAATGGAATGGAAAAGGACGGGAAAGGCCAAGAAAACTTTCAAAATCTGATGAGAAGATTCTCAGATTTTATTCTTTGAGATAATGGAAGAAGTCCAGGAGGTCACACTAAATACTGATTTTTGCTTAAAGAAGCCATTTTGTTCAGATTTTTTTATATTTTGTGTACATATTTCCTGTATGTTCTGTTTATATCATAATAAAGACTAAAAAATAAATATGGATAGTCATTAAAACATTGCTAAAACAGCAAAGCTGTTAGTGGCCTAAGACTTTTGCACAGTACTGTATATTTTTAAGAAGTAATACTTTTATTCCACAAGAAAGCCTTAAATTGCTCAAAAGTGACAGTAAAGACATGTATAATGTTACAAAATATATCTATATCTATATTTCAAATTTATTCTGTTATTTTTTTAAATTTTCTGTTCATCGAAGAATCATGAAAAAATGTCATGATTTCCACAAAAATATTAAGCCGCACAACTGTTTTAAACATTGATAATAATAAGAAATGTAGTATATTAGAATGATTTCTGAAGGATCATGTGACACTGAAGACTGGAGTAATGATGCTGAAAATTCAGCTTTGCCATGACAGGAATAAATTACATTTTAAAATATATTAATATAGAAAACAGTTATTTTAAATTGAAATAATAGTTCACTGTTTACTGTATTTTTGATACAGTAAATGCAGCCTTGATAAGCATAAGGGACTTAAGAGACAAAAAAAAAAAAAAATTTGAACAGTAGTGTGTGTATAATATAATATTAAAAAAATATATTAACAAAAATACAAGGGAAAAATATTAATTCAATTCAAATGCTTTAAATAAAAAATTGTTTATTGATAAATTACAAGATATATAGCACATGAAAACACTCAGACAATCTTCCCTGACCTGACATTTATGAAAAACATTCCTGTTGTGAAAACAGCAATATATTCTATTTACACGGCCGTGTGTCCACCAGAGCGTTTTTAGCCAGCGGAAAACGCTAGGCGCTCTGCTTAAAACGCCCGTCTGTGAGCGCTTGAGAGCGCTTCTGCAGCGCAGCGTTTTTTTCCGTTAAGACCATGGTTGAGACGCTTTGTTGCTATGACACGGAATATCCGCGGCACTGTTACTTATAACTGATTTTGCAGGTAGGCTAATTTGTTTCAGACTAAAAATGTTCACACAATGTGGAATTACTTGCTATGTATGTTCGGAGACCAGCAATATTAATTTCTCATCCATTTTGTTTCTGTTTGTTGATGTCGCTGTACAGCAAGAGTGTGACAGTTGGTCGGAGTTGTATTTGTCCCGCCCCTCCTCCACTCTGATTGGACGGCTGGCTAAAAAGTGACAGTGATGAGCGCAGCGTTTTACTCAAAGTTGAACATTCTTCAACTCGAGGCGACCGGTAAAAAACGCCGAGCTGTCGGCGCTTGAGCGTGAAAAAAAGCGTTTAAAAAACGCGGCGCTCCCATTGAAAACAATTGAAAAAGTACGCTAGCAGCTGGAAAAAACGCTTTGGTGGACACACGGCCTACGTGACAATAGCACATTTTCTTAGCGATATTCTATTTACACTAGGTGAAAATAGCGATAGTTTCTATTTACAACATGTAAAAGTATCAGCTCTTTGCAACAAGAGTAAATAGTAATTATATGCTATCTATACTTTATATTGGCAGACACTATTTGCACCTCAGTGTTTTTGTACATTAACAGGATGCAATAATATCATAGAGTGTAAATGATTATGTTTATTAAAATTATTAAATGGATGCTGCCTTATTGGGAGAATAAAAACCCTCCCTACACCTTCCCCTAACCCTAGCCAGTAATCACTTTTAATATTATTAAACACTCGTTCGCAGTTTATTTCCACTTTTAGAACATTATTTTCATTTTTATTGAAAATAAATTTGAGCTCGGCAAAAGGCGATCACGTTAAAAGCCAGCCTTACTCACTACTGCTGCGCCAGTGAAGACGTTTAATTCCATGTGTCTTTTTTAAAACTTAAGACCCAACCAGACATTGGTGGGCAGAGCTAGTGTAAATAGCTTTTGCCAACAAGGGATGCTATTTGCTCTTAGTGAAAATAGACACTCCGTAGAATTAAAATCCCTGCATTATGTTGACTCTTGCCTGAATGTACACCAGCGTGGTTTTATAAAACCCCTGCTAGAGAAAATATACATTTGTGCCATTGGGATTTAAAACCTTACAGCTACTGAGATACAATCCTTATGGTGCTTCAGATGTGGCTTTTGTACCAACAGCAGGAGGAGATTGGAAGCTTGATATCGCTTGATGATTTATAGACGCCTAGTAGGAATGCAGAGAAACAGCAAGCTGGCATTTAAAGACTCATGTTTTGATTACATTTGTGATTTTGTTCTTCCCTGTAGGCCAGCTCTAATGAACTGACCAATGGGGTGATCAATTGTGCCTTCACGCTGCTCTTCAAGGACTCTATCCGCATCTTTGCTGCTTACAATGAGGGTGTCATTAATCTGCTAGGTAATGTATTCACCTCAGAGCAAAGATCCTTTGTTTCCTTGTGATTTCAGTAATTCAGTAGTTTGTGTACTCATATGTTAGACTGGGTAAACCCAGCCTGATCTGCCGGCTATTTGATTTCGCCCGGCAACTCAGTCTGGAAACCCGTACATTCTTTTCTACTGCTTCTGTTACACTTTTGCGGGAACCAATCACAGACTGGCTTACCCACCTTGCTCGCTATTGGCGGGTATAACACGATGACGATAGAAAAGCGTCAATCCAATTCCTTTTAACCTCTCGACGATGCTGAATGACTTCTTTAGTTTAGCAAACAAATCGCTCGAGTGAGTGTAAATACCACTCACTTTCATGTTTTTTTTGCACAGCCTGCAAAAATCGCTCGATGCTATTGCTGCTTCTGCAAACCGCTGATCAATGCTACAAACCAATACAAACTAAACCTGTCTAGAGTTTTCGCGTCGCTCTGCAAAGTATGTCACCCGGATCGTTGATCCGATTGGTTGAAGGACTGTCCAGTTGCGTGAATAATGCTCGTTGATCACGCCTCTTGTGCAGTAGAAAATACATACAGACTCCCCAGACCAATGTTCAATTTTAAATTGAGCTTGGTCTGGTGATAGCCAGACAACTCATATGTATGAATGTGAATATATTATATGTATTAAAAATATCTTCTGTACTTCAAAGAGAAATGTAACTTGCTAAATGGCCTTTTTTCTTCACTTCAAAGAGAAATATTTTAATATGAAGAAGAATCAATGCAAAGAGGCGCTGGAAATATACAAGAAGTTTCTTATCAGGATGACCAAGCTCTCAGAGTTTCTCAAGGTGGCAGAGGTAAAACGTCTCCAGATCTAATCTATGCATGGGATGGTTGGGCTCATCTTATTCAGGCCCTTTTTTGCTAAGTGTCCCTGTTGCCTTTTGGTCCAAGAACCTGTATCGGAGGTCCCCCCTCATGCTGCCTGTTCTGGTGCCTGCACTGCATGCCTTAGCAGAAAGTCTCTCTATCTATCTGTCCCTCTCAACAACAGCAAGAACAGAGCTATGACACGACTGCAACGACAGTCCTTTAATGTGCAAACGTTGAGCTGAACCTTTGTTTTGCAGTTTGGATACAGGCACAGTTGTCAATTTGGCCCCCAGGAACTTTTGGACGAACAATTGCATTAATGACAAGCTAAGATAAGCTGCAAAGATAAAGCTTGGCCACTGTAGAGATGAATGAATACCGGGCACCTGATATTTTTGACAACTGTGCCAGTGTGATGGTTGGAATTTAGCTGTTTACTTTTGTCTGTAAAGCCCATTATTTTGATGTGTATGGAGGCATACAATGGGGAAAAATGCTAAGCACATCCTTCTTGAGTTTTTTGTTTGGTTTCTTCTCTTCTTTTATTTAAATCCTTTATTTATTTATTTATTTATTTATTTTTGCTTTCTGGCTGAATAATATGACTCTTCAGGAAAAGGGTGAAGTGCTATCCAAAAACTGACTAAAGTTGACTTTAAGAGCACATTTCTTTCTTTGTATAACAATGTGTGTATGCCATTTGTTTTTCTTGTCTTTTTTCCAAAGTCAACATTAGTTGTGTGTTTCTTTTGGATGTTTCTCACCTAGTCATGTAAATATCTCACCATTGACCTACAAGTGTCTTCTCACTCATCATTACGCCACCTCCAGAACCTCAATGTCTGTGTGTGTGTGTACATCCAGTCGTCCATGCTCTCTTTTTTGGTTCTCATACACTGCATGGAGTAATGGCTCTTTTTCTTAATTCTTCTTTCTCCCTTCTCCACGTGCCTCGGTTTTCTCTTTTTACCGTTTGGTTTCACGTTTTGTTTTCCGTTCTCCCTCCCTTCCTTTTCTTTTGTGTCACAGCAAGTTGGAATTGATCAGGTTGACATCCCAGATCTCTCACAGGTTAGTGGTGCATTTCATCTCAGTTTCTCTCATGTGGCTTCACCCTGATCTCTCATTCACGCCTCACCCCATAGACCATCATCCCCAGCCCTGATTTCTTTTGATTTCCCCCTCATCTATCAGACTTTTAGGATAGGGGCCTCAAGAAACTTACTCCATACCCGCGCACTCCCAAGGAATCAGATGTGCTGTTTTGCATTTTCTGTTGTCGCCAGAGGTAAATGGGTACCTATAGCTATAGTCTATGTGAATTTTTTACAGGTGCTATCTCTGATAGCCGTTGCCTTGATTATAGCCACATTTGATCAGTAATGACAAGTCAGTTTAAGGTCTCATTAAAGCTAGTGCTTGCCCCTCAAGCCACTATTTCTTACTGGCATATACCCATGAGAAATTTGACTGCTTGTACTTCCAAAAAGTCGCGTTTTCACCGTCTCTGGCACTGTGCGCACGACTGTCGCATATCGCACGAGCGCAACGCCATGCATCGCCGTGGTTGGGATCAGTAATTGTTCATCGACAAACGTTGTTCCAGTGCTTACTGATTGCTTAACAATTCTAAAATGGTACTTAATTCTGCAGAGTATAGAAGCTTAAAGTCGCGCTCATAGTTTGATTGGAACACACAACAGCCGTCGCATGCAGAAGTCTGTAATCGCAGAAGTTGAAACCGAAGCTCAGATCCAGTCCACATGTAGCTCCCGTGCGATTTTCCATTGGAAATGAATGAGTTCCGGTCTGTCCTTTGTCAGAGACAGCGAAACGGCGGCTTTTACACTGATTGATATATGGCTAAACGGTGCTTGTGCGATGATCTCTGCCACGCTGTACTGTACGTGGCCAGTCTGACGTTGCGGGCACGGGCTCGCCAAATAAAGACACCTTGTAACATGTAAGCACTCACCTTTGCCATATATCTCTGTACTGGTAGGGTATTCTGCTTGGATAGCTTCTTGGGAAGAACAGTGAATGTGCACAAATAAAAAGAATGCCTTAAAACTGGAGCTGGGGACTAAATTCTGCCTGGCACCTCATGAAGCTTTACAGTCAGCAGCGCTGCCAAATATAGACCTGCTTTTCCTGCGTCTCTCTTAACAATTCTGCCGGGGTGCCGGGCATTGACGTCCCCCTTCAGTTTGCCACCATTTGGCATATTTGACATTTTCATTTACATTGGACAGGGACTCCTGAAGGTGTTGGGCTGGCACACTACAAAGTGGTACTTCAACCATGTCAACAAAACATTTTATTGGAAGGAGTGCCTTGTTTACTTAAGCTGAAGCAGTATTCAGAAGGCCTGCGTTCTGTTCTCAAGTACTCTATCATTAGGCTTACCATTGATTAGGCTTATTTCACAAGTCCTATTTAAGTGCCTTTTCTTGTCTGTAAGATAGATATCAATCACGGCCTTTTGTATACTCCTGCTCCTGTAGTACCCTTGTCTTAACTTCTCTTCCTTGTTTATCTCTCCTTTAATAGTGTGTTGTTTCGTTGCATATGTTTCAGATTTCTCAGTAGAACGCTCCCTCTATTGTGTCTTCCTTCAAATACACGTCTGAGAAATCTGCTCTTTTGTTATTCATGAAATTTCCTCCTCTGAATTGGCATGCACACCGGACACAGCTCGTGGCCCCAAGGCAAACGTTGTATAAGAACAGACGCACGTGCCCGCGTGCCGAATCCTTTCGGCCGGCATTTCGATTCAATTGACGTTGCTCTTTTTGAACGAAAGTGCAATACAAGCATAAAATACTGGCAGTGTGTTCTGGTCTCACTCAGTGTTTGCTTTTCTTTGGTTAACCTGCTTTGGCTTCCAAGTGTTTCGGATCCTATCAAAATGTCGATGCAGACACTGCAATCAGCACTAAAAGCGGCATAGCTATGATTTCCCCCCTGATTTATTTCCAAGAAATCCAAGTGGAATCCAAAGATTAGCAGGTTCCGCTGTTTGATACCTGTGCAGTATGTGTGTTTATATCCTGTGCATGAGTAGAACAATCTCCTTGTAGGTCAGTCTGCTTTCTGTTTTTCATAGTATTAATTCTTCTCAAGTGATCTCAGTTGACCTCGCGGGTCTTAAACGGCCTGTCAGAGAACTTGCATGGGAAACGGATATTGTTTTGCATGTGTAGCTTTTAAGCTTAAGCCCTTTTCACTTGAATTACTTCTGTTGTGTTTCCCCTTTGTTTTCAGAGTCTCATAACCACTATTAGGTTCTCTTAGTTACGCAGCCTTTGTGTGTGTGAAGGTATGAGTGTGTGAGAGAAAGAATAAAAGATAGAACAGTAGAATAGTTTATGCATCAATTCCTTGTTTTACGATTCATAGATAGAAGTATGGTGCAAATGTTTGAGTGTGTGTGTGTGTTTTGTTTTGATCATTTTTTGCTGCTACTTTTAACTATTTTATTGTGTTGCCTAAAACCTGTGTTGCCTCATCCCTTCTTGACCTCACCACCAGGCTCCCAGCAGTCTCTTAGAAGCTCTGGAACAACATCTGGCTTCTCTGGAGGGGAAGAAAATGAAAGACGTCTCTACTGTCAGCAGGTACTTGAATATATGCTGGGATTCAGTATAAGGATCAATGACAAATACATATGTATGGAATGATGAAAAACTCTAGTTTACAGTATATGCAACTGCCAAGTTTTTGGAATTGTAATCTTTGTATTCATGCTGATTTCATACATTAAAAAAAAAATGATTCTAGCATTCTCATCCAACATTTTGGCTTAATCAGTGTTTCTAAATCTTTTTGATTACAAGGTCCCTCATTTTCTACAACAATATTTTAAAAATGTCTACCTGTAGCACAACTAGAAAAATGTATAGTCATTATGTATAGTCATAATTCCAGTGGAATTTTAAGATTTTTTTAATTTACATGATTTATCCAGGTCTAGAAATCACACTTTAAATTTAAATAGAAATCATTTTAAGTCATCTTAAGCCCCCCTCTTTGAAAACCTCTGCTTTTAATATGTTGTGTAAAAATATTTTCCTTACACCTTGAATACATTTCAGTTTACACATCTTAATTATTTTATTAATATTGGGGTACTCCATTTGACATGAACCAAACTTGCCTTTTCATAAAGATGTCAAAATGTAAGTTTATGTTACTTGTGCTACTTTAAAAAATATTTAAAAATTTAATTCTTTTAATAAAATATTCTCTTTCTTTAAAATATTCCCCAATTAAATCTCCGGTCTGTAGCGCCACAGACATTTTAGAAACAAACAAATCTTAAAATCTATTTTTAATCAAACATTGACGATGTATAAAAGTTCTGTCATGAAACTCTAGATGGCGCAGGCAGGTTTTTAACTCAACCTGCTTGCAATCACATCATTCTCTATAGGGCACAGCTGATTGGTTCCTGCTGTATCAGTAGCCAATGAGCTCACTGCCCAACCCTCAAACACTTGGTCAGCATTTGCTGTAGCAGTTGCAGTGCGCTTTCAGAAACCCTCCATCTTCCCCAGCTCCACCTGTATAGATATGTTGTTAGCACATGACGTCATTGCTGTGGTGCGAAATGCAGTTGGATTCGCGATCACAAACTCAAAACTCTTATGTTTTGCATCATTTATGGTTGCTCAAGCTGATAAACCACAAGGAGCTTTTATCTTTTACATTTACTTTTAAATTTACTGAAATTAATATGGATATCTGCTTGCCATTTTTTTTTTTTTTACTTGGTTAAAGGTGCCCTAGAACCAGTTTTAACAAGATGTAATATAAGTCTAAGGTGTCCCCTAAACGTGTCTGTGAAGTTTCAGCTCAAAATACCCCATAGATTTTTTTTAATTAATTTTTTTAACTGCCTGCTTTGAGCCATAATTATATATGCACTGATTCAGGCTGCTTCCCCTTTAAATCTCGTGCTCCCCCGCCCCCGAGCTCTCGACTGTCTTAACCAGCATAAACAAAGTTCACACAGATATTATAACCCTCAAAATGGATCTTTACAAAGTGTTCGTCATTCATGCTGCATGCATGCATCGATTTCTGTGAATATAGTATTTATTTGGATGTTTACATTTGATTCTGAATGAGTTTGATAGTGCTCCATGGCTAAAGCTAACATTACACACTGTTGGAGAGATTTATAAAGAATGAAGTTGCGTTTATGCATTATACAGTCTGCAAGTGTTTAATAATGAAAATAGCGACGGCGCTTGTCTCCATGAATACAGTAAGAAACGATGGTAACTTTAACCACATTTAACAGTACATTAGCAACATGCTAACGAAACATTTAGAAAGACAATTTAAAAATATCACTAAAAATATCATGTTATCATGGATCATGTCAGTTATTATTGCTCCATCTGCCATTTTTCGTTATTGTCCTTGCTTGCTTACCTAGTCTGATGATTCAGCTGTGCACATCCAGACGTTTTGCCCTTGTGTAATGCCTTGAACATGAGCTGGCATATGCAAATATTGGGGATCATATTAATGATATGATCATATTAATGATCCCGACTGTTACATAACAGTCGGTGTTATGTTGAGATTCGCCTGTTTTTCGGAGGTCTTTTAAACAAATGAGATTTATATAAGAAGGAGGAAACAATGGTGTTTGAGACTCACTGTATGTCATTTCCATGTACTGAACTCTTGTTATTCATCTATGCCGAGGTAAATTCAATTTTTCATTCGATGGCACCTTTATTCACATTCCTCATGGTATCGTTTGCAGGGAAGAGAAGCTTTTTGATCCCATTGAATGATCATTTTGTGCTTTCACCTGAGTTTTGTCGAATTCCGTTCACAATGTTGATCTGGTTACCGTGAGAACAGTGTCACGCGCTGCTGCTCCAGTCATCATATGGTAGAAAATGTCCAAATAAAAAAATGTGACAAGCTGACAGAAGTCGATCCTTTTCTTTGTTGGAAGGCTGTAAATGTAACTGTAGTTTTAATGTTGTCTTTGTAAATATTTACTTTCCCATATGGCCACAGAGGAGAATCGGAGGGTCACATTCAGCGGACAGACACCAAATTTTTGTATTTATTTCAACAAATGACAACCAAAATCAAACCCATAGAAGCTCGTGAACAGGTTTGAAGTGGCTACGTGCAAGTTATGCTCATTCACAAGTCGAGTGAGAGATGTCATATCCATTGCCATGCCAAACACTCCCGAGAGTTGTCATGACAGAAGTTCATTTCTGCCACAGAATTTTAGACAAACACTCTTTACTACTTACAATAATCATGCAATCATTTTGAAGTTGCATTCAAAATCTACTTGGCTCAACAATCAGGTGCCAGTTTCAATGGGCATGACAGTTTTGCTCATAATCAATGTTGTCATGGTGATTCCGGTCCCTACAGTAAAGTTTTCACAGATCCTCAAAATGTACCCACCGAAACCTGCCTAAATAGCACGAATGATTTGTTTGTTTTTGTATCCTCTGCAATCAGACGTTCCAGTAAATCATTCTCTTTTTGCATTCATAGGGAGGTGGAGGGTGACAGACTACAGCCTGCAAAGGTAAGAAATCTAATTTATTTGTCACATCATTTCTCTGTCAAATTGCTAATGACCGCAGACTTCACAACAGCATGAAATGTATTTCTGAAATCCTACCTTTTCACATATGTTCATCCAAACAATTACGTGTTCTCTGAAACTGTCGGCATCAACGTTGCCGGTTTATGCTGTTATTTCTGTTCTTCAGTCTGTTCAGCTCAAAGACATTGGCATGCAGACCCCAACAGTATCCCCCAGCGGGCAGTCTGTGGGCAGTGCCAACAGTAGCTGCACCAGCAGCGGTGCCACCGAGCTTCTGTCCAGTCCACCTGATCTAACCATCACAAACGGGTACATGAGGCCTTTTTTCTGGAGTGGCACTTCTATATGAAATACAGTTGCTCTGTATTATACTGTATTTGCATTTATTCAGTTAGCAAACTAATTTATCCAAAGACAAATTAGTTAAAAGTAGTTGCAGAAGTAATTGTGTGCCCTTTACAAGGTTTAATTGTACTTTCCCCATTATTCTGAACAGTGTGCACAACTTCAGCAATGACCATTTTGATCTCCAACACAATTCCAGTACCCCTACTCAGACAACCACCCTGCCAGCCACTAACAACAGCTGGGGAGGTAAATATACTGGGCTGAAACTGTCCATTTTACTATTTCTATATTCTGGGTGTTTTGGCATTCTTCTGTGAAACAATTTTAATCTTGATCTTCTCAAATTCTTTATTTTATGGCACATTCTCCACTTGTTTGGGACTCAACCGAGTGAGTATTTTACATAATTTTATAATGAGTTCATTAACTTTTATAAGTGTGTAATTTTTGGACTTGTAGCAACATCAAACTAATTGCAAAAATACTTGTTTTCAGACAGATTCAGACAAACAGATAATTCCATCCCAAAAACATTCATTATGAACCAGCTCTTTTTAGTGAATCAAAAACACAGCACGACAGTGTAGTCCGATTCATGAACAAATGACTCTAATGAACCAGTTCTTTTTAGTTAATCAAAAGCACGGCACGATGGTATAGTCCGAATCAGAACAAATGACTCTTATGAAACAGTTCTTTTTAGTGAATCAAAAACACAGCGCGATGGTGTAGTCCGAATCAGTACAAATGACTCTAATGAACCAGTTCTTTTTAGTGAATCAAAAGCACAGCACGATGGTATAGTCCGAATCAGTACAAATGACTCTAATGAACCAGTTCTTTTTAGTGAATCAAAAGCACAGCACGATGGTATAGTCCAAATCAGAACAATTGACTCTTATGAACCAGTTCTTTTTAGTGAATCAAAAACACAGCACGACAGCGTAGTCCGATTCAGGAACAAATAACTCTTATGAACAAGTTCTTTTTAGTGAATCAAAAACACAGTGCGATAGTGTAGTCTGATTCACGAACAAATGACTCTTATGAACAAGTTCTTTTTAGTGAATGAAAAACAGTGCAATGGTGTAGTCTGATTCACTAACAAATGACTCTTATGAACAAGTTCCTTTTAGTGAATCAAAAACACAGCGTGATGGTGTAGTCTGATTCACGAACAAATGACTCTTATGAACAAGTTCTTTTTAGTGAATGAAAAACAGTGCAATGGTGTAGTCTGATTCACTAACAAATGACTCTTATGAACAAGTTCTTTTTAGTGAATCAAAAACAGCGTGATGGTGTAGTCTGATTCACTAACAAATGACTCTTATGAACAAGTTCTTTTTAGTGAATCAAAAACACAGCGTGATGGTGTAGTCTGATTCACGAACAAATGACTCTTATGTACAAGTTCTTTTTAGTGAATCAAAAACATACAGCACAACCAGTGTAGTCTGATTCATGAACAAATGACTCTTATGAACAAGTTCTTTTTAATTAATCAAAAACACAGCGCAACCGGTGTGGTCCAATTCATAAACAAATGACTCTTATGAACCAGTTCTTTTTAGTGAATCAAAAACATACTGTGCAACTAGTGTAGTCTGATTCATGAACAAATAACTCTTATGAACCAGTTTTTTTAGTGAATCAAAAACATACTGTGCAACTAGTGTAGTCTGATTCATGAACAAATAACTCTTATGAACCAGTTTTTTTAGTGAATCAAAAACATACTGTGCAACTAGTGTAGTCTGATTCATGAACAAATAACTCTTATGAAACAGTTTTTTTAGTGAATCAAAAACATACTGTGCAACTAGTGTAGTCTGATTCATGAACAAATAACTCTTATGAACCAGTTCTTTTTAATGAATCAAAAACACATCGCAACCGATGTGGTCCAATTCATAAACAAATGACTCTTATGAACCAGTTCTTTTTAGTGAATCAAAAACATACTGTGCAAACAGTGTAGTCTGATTCATGAACAATTGACTCTTATGAACAAGTTCTTTTTAATGAATCAAAAACACAGCGCAACCGATGTGGTCCAATTCATAAACAAATGACTCTTATGAACAAGTTATTTTTAGTGAATCAAAAACATACAGCACGACCAGTGTAGTCTGATTCATGAACAAATGATTCTTATGAACCTGTTCTTATCAGTGAATCAAAAACTTACAGTGCGAACAGTTTAGCCCCATTTCAAGCCCGAACGACTCTTACAGTCATATGCGTTTTTTTAATGAATAGTTGAAAAAGATGAGTTATCGGTTTAAATCAGTCTGAAATACTTCCCTACATTGCATCAAATCAAACCGAAATCTGAACTGAGAAATTGATACCCAACCCTTTAAATTTGTCTCTGCATATTGAGCTGGAATTTTGTCAGCTTTAATATTGAAAAATAATTGCCTTGTTTCCTCTTTTTTTTATCTTCCAGATTGGCTTTCCCGTAGGAGGACTTTTGAAGCCCACCCTCTCCTCGCAGGTCCAAAGTCAAGGCACACAGCTCTACAATGGAGGAAAATTACTTACTAACGATCTGGATTCGTCCTTGGCCAATCTTGTGGGCAGTGAGTCTTTCAGTCGTCTCATTTCTTTGTTTCTATGGCAATTAAACATTAAACTACAGACCGTGATACCTGCGCTCATAATGCATGTGAATTATTTTTCATAGATTTACATTTTGGAGGACCCCCAGCCAAAAAGTAAGGCTTTTACCATACATATTTATTTTTACCATACATATGATATTTTAGGTTTATTGATAACATTAACAATCATTATTGCAATGTGAAGTACAGCTGTAACAGTCTGACATATGAATACGTGTTTTTTTTTTTTAGGCCAGAAGTTCAATGGACTCATTTGGAGAAGAAAGCAACTGGAGGTTCCCACTGGCAGTCTAAAGCCATGAATGGGACGGCACCCTGGAGCCACACACACCTGGCCCCTGCTCCCATACCGATGCCACAGATGGTATGGAAATGACTCATTTCTCAAGGCATGCGCCTGTTAGAAAATTTCAGTCTGCTTCTTTCGTTCAATATGTTTGAATACAATATGTACGCAATTTCAAATCCAAGCGATGTGGCCTGTGCACTACATACAACACAAATAATTTCTGATTGTCAGTAATGTCTTTGTCTTTCTCTCTTCTGCATGTTTTTGTAATGATACAGAATGGAATGATTTATACTGGCTATGTAAGTCCTGCTTGTACATAAACATGATTGAATCAACTAAATTCAAAGAACTATCAAAATAAACCAGTGACAAATATTTCTGCACACTTAATTCTGACATTTTTCTGTCTCAGGCACCAGCTCCGGTTGCATTTCCGATGACAACCCCCCAAGTGCCTGTGTATGGGATGGTAAGCGTTTCTCACGCTGTATTAACATGGGGAGTCGGCATCAACTCTTGACGGAGGGCGTCTGAAGCTTGGTGCTGACGCGACCGTCATAGTGACAACAGCCAATCACATTACTTTCTTGTGTTGCATGAACGCAATTGGCTAGCGTCTGTGCAAGGGCATCTGTATAAGGCGATCTGATTGGCTGACACCTGCGTTGGCGCTTGAAAAGTAAAAAAAAAATAATCAACTTCTGCCGTGATGAAATTCACATAATGAAATTCACTGTATGCTCTAAAACACAGCACATCTGACTACAGTTATTTAATTAAATTGCAGCCATTGATTTGATAATCGCACTAAGCTATATCGCGATTATCATTCAATATAATTATTAGCTATTCAACTCATGAACCTTCTGCAGTTCCCTCATGAACCCCCAGGGGCTCACAAACCCCATTTGGGAAACCCTGCTTTGAAGAACAGAAAGTTCAAAAGAACAGCATTTAAAAATAGAAATGTTATAAATGTCTGCCACTTTCAATCAATTTGAATTGATGAATAAAAGTATTCATTTCTTCCAAAGGAAAAAATATTACTGACCCAAAAATCTCAACAAGTATGACACTCATGCTGAACTTTCTATTTCTCTGTAGATTCCTCCTCCTGTGGGGCAGATGGGGTCAATGCCCTTGATGGCCCCCCAGCCTGTGATATATAACCAGCCCATCCTCCGCACCACCAATCCTTTCACCCCAATCCCTGGAGCTCAGGTACTCCTGCCCAAAAGAGTCCTTACTGATTACATTAAAGGGTTAGTTCATCCAAAAATGATCTCATCCTAGGTGTACATGATTATCTTCTTTCAGATGAACACAATCGAAGATATATTTAAAAATATCCTGGCTCTTCCAAGCTTTATAATGGCAGTGAATGGGGGGGCCTGAAAAAAGTACATGATTATCTTCTTTCAGATGAACACAGTCGGATATATATTTAATCCTGGCTTTTCCAAGATTAAATATGGGGGTGTTGGGGGGGTGTTAATAAAGCCCTTCTGAAGCAAAGTGATGGGTTTTTGTAAGAAAAATATACATATTTAAAATTTTATAATCTAAAATAACTAGCTTCCGACAGACAGCCATACACATCAATTTGTGGTGGAAGAGTAACCCCTGACCTGACGCATGAACACGAAAGCTGCAGAGGATAGCGCAAACACCGGTCACGAATTAGAAGTCTAAAACAAGAAATTTCAATGGGGACCTATAATGCCCCTTTTACAAGATGTAATATAAGTCTCTGGTGTCCCCAGAATGTGTCTGTGAAGCTCAAAATACCCCACAGATCATTTATTATAGCTTGACAAATTTGCCCTTATTTGTGAGCAAAAAAATGCTGTTTTTGTGTGTGTGTCCCTTTAAATGCAAATGAGCTGCTGCTCTCAGCCTGCATTCCAGAAGAGGGCGGAGCTTTAACAGCTCACGCTTCGGTTGCTCAACAACAACAACAAAGCTGGAGAATCTCACGCAGCCAAAATAACGATTGTCAGTAACGGTGTTCAGCCTTACATTGTTCAAATCGGAATCTGAATGCAACTGGATGTTTCTGAATGGTTAGTGGATAAATTTATGTAATTGCTGTGGAGTTGATTCAGCTCATCCACTAGCGTGTGCCGTCATGTTAATCTTTTGTGCAAATCCAGCGTTGACTTGTAAAATGATGGCATGGCAACAACACTCTCCAACAACTCTTCCTCTTCTCTAAAGCAGCCCAACATGGCCTCACCCCCTTTGTTGTGTGTTCCGGGGGCAGGGTTTATGTAAATTTTAGGGTGAGTGATGTCACTAACCTGGGAAGAAGCTTGTTGTAGTCCCTACCAGCCGTTTGTTGTAGAAAATATCACCCTTTGCTTTGAACTTTGAGCGTCGTCACTTTGCAGATGTTGTTTATGCTCTAACAGTAACATTATACACTAACTATATTTAAAGGTGCCCTAGATTCAAAAATTGAATTTATCTTGGCATAGTTGAATAACAAGAGTTCAGTACATGGAAATGACATACAGTGAGTCTCAACCTCCACTGTTTCCTCCTTCTTATGTAAATCTCATTTGTTTAAAAGACCTCCGAAGAACAGACGAATCTCAACATAACACCGACTGTTACGTAACAGTCGGGGTGTACGCCCCCAGTATTTCCATATGCCAGCTCATGTTCAATGCATTACACAAGGGCAGCCAGTATTAACGTCTGGATGTGCACAGCTGAATCAACAGACTAGGTAAGCAAGCAAGGACAACAGCGAAAAATGGCAGATGGAGCGATAATAACTGACATAATCCATGATATCATGATATTTTTAGTGATGTTTGTAAATTGTCTTTCTAAATGTTTCGTTAGCATGTTGCTAATGTACTGTTGAATGTGGTTAAAGTTACCATCGTTTATTACTGTATTCACGGAGACAAGACTGTCATTATTTTCATTTTTTTCAAAATTTTTAAAATTCATTGCAGTCTGTATAATTCATAAACACAACTTCATTCCTTATAAATCTCTCCAACAGTGTGTAATGTTAGCTTTAGCCACGGAGCACTATCAAACTCATTCAGAATCAAATGTAAACATCCAAATAAATACTATACTTAAGCGATTAGACATGTTGTATGATGAACACTTTGTAAAGATCCATTTTGAGGGTTATATTAGCTGTGTGAACTTTGTTTATGGTGTTTAAGGCAAGCGCGAGCTCTTGGGGCATGGAGCACGAGATTTAAAGGGGCCGCGTACCCTGAATCGGCGCATTTATAATGATAGGCAGTTTAAAAAATTAATTTAAAAAAACTATGGGGTATTTTGAGCTGAAACTTCACAGACACATTCAGGGGACACTTAAGACTTATATTACATCTTTCGAAAACATGTTCTTCGGCACAACTTTTTTTCTTACAAAAACCCATTGCTTTGCTTCAGAAGGCCTTTATTAACCCCTAGGAGCAATGCGGAGTACTTTTACGATGGATGGATGCACTTTTTTTGGCTTCAAAATCGGGCCCCCCATTCACTACCATTATAAAGCTTTGAAAAGCCAGGATATTTTTAAATATATCTCCGATTGTATTCATCTGAAAGAAGAAAGTCATATACACCTTGGATGGCTTGAGGGTGAGTAAAACATGGGGTAATTTTCATTTTTAGGTGAACTATCCCTTCAAAGGCTGTTCTTCTATACGTACCTCTGCTTGAGACTTGTGATAATAAGATGCCTTTTTTCCAGATGCACTTCATGTAGCACTGAGGAGCATGTTGAACTGATACATACGCCCGAGGAAAAACATCAACCAATCCAAAACCAAAAATGGCAAGGCAGACATGAAAAATGGTTCAAATGGTTTAAAGAGACTGAAGATGTTCATGTGGCATTTTAACCCTTAGCCCGTGTGTTTGTAACATACTCCCTCCATCCAGCGACATAACAGTCCTCCGTCATTTTACATGTTACCTTTAATTTCTAAGTGTCAAAATTTAGTGTTTTTAGGCAGCCCTCTTTGATGATGTCACTGGCTGATGCAAACGGAATGACAGTGTACAGTGAATTGCAGTGGAATGCAAAAGTTGTCATGATGTCAAGCCCCTCCCCTTCCCCCCGTTTGGAAAAGTGATTGTTGTAATTGTGCACACTTGAATCAATGTTTATAATGTCTAAACCAAGCCACGGTTTTGTATGCACATTGCCTGAATAGTGTTTCGAATCAACCACTGTCAATGTTGATTGTGCCACAGCGGATGGCATCTCAATTTCTTGAGTCTTGGAGAAATGTGTACAGGTCACTTTTCGTACATTTGTCTCGTCCCCAAACATTTTGGATTTCACCTTAAAAGTTCGATTTGTTTCTACATGACTTGTAATGCCTCATTCAGGTATGGTAAGGTATGGCTGTTTGGATTAAAGTAAAATACAGCAGTATGTTTCTGTATGGAAATGATACCATTTATTCAATATCTGGCAAAAAGTGCACGTCAGATATCAAGGCGATGACCTTGGTTGTGTCCAAAATCACCCCCTATACCCTTATATGGTGCACTATTTGAGGGGACAGTCTTTTTAGTGATGGACATTGGACATTAACAAGTGCACTCATTCGGTACAGCCACTGCACACTCAACGGCTAGATGCTAGAGAATACATTCCTGCACCTTAGGGTCCGAATTCACTCACTCATTTTCATTTATAGTTGACTATATTAGTGGAATAATGTAGGGAACAGTGATATTTATCACTATTCCGGTTCCATTGTATTGAAGTCAGTAGGTTTTTTTAGTTAAATGCCTGAAATAAGGTCTGAGGTTAAGAAGCTCAAGTTATTTCAAATTTTATTCTGTGACATAAAATACAGCAGTAATACACACTTGTGATTTTTTTAAAAGCTTTTACTTGTCTTGAAAAAGACAGTTTCTAACAAATGGCTAAATGGAACAACAGAGGATGTCAGAGACGTTAAACGTCACCATGAAGAGTAAAAGTCATATGCTCACTAGTCCGCTTTCACAGTCTTGCGCTCTTGCAGACTATTCTTACTCAAACATTCAGGGAAAAGGTTTTTTAAATAAAGACTGAAAGAGTTGTCGGAAGCTTAGTGGTGGTGACATTGAAGTCATTTGACCATGGTGTAAGTTCATTTATAGCCTAGCTTTTTACTTCTGGCAACTATTTAGTTTTCAAAATTCATAAAAGTTGTTCATTTGTGAAGATTATCACGTATTTTTGTTGGCAACGGAAAAATCAACCAGGGTGATGCTAACTTCTGGTCTGTAGCACTCTATAAGGGTCTATATTGGATACAGCCTACATCTCGATTGCAACCCCACAAACTAAGCACTTTTTCAACAGAAACTTCAAAGAAAACTCCAGAATACATGGCTACTTTCAAATGGCTCATCTCATATATGGACCACCTGCGATTCATCAACTATCTGGCAATGCACTCGCATTCGCATAAAGTAGCATTGTTGATAGGTTTGGGTGAGTAAGGGCAAAACACACAAGATATAGTACCTTCAATGCCCTGTAGATGGCGATATCACTTAGAGAAATAAACTGCTGCAGAAAAAGTTAGGTGCCATGCAGAATGTAACAAGTAATTACATTACTCATCACAAATGTATTGGGGTAAAAAGTACCAAATTCCAAAAATGCAGTCAAGTAGAGAGTAAAAGTTGCTAATATCTTTGATACTCAGTAAAACTACTCAAATACTTTACACCACTGCAAAAGTAGCACACTTCGCATTTAACTTGCCTTGTTCGCAAAAGACAAAACAAAAATTTCACAAAAGATTTCTCACAAAAATGTCTACAAAGATCAATAATACCTCAATATCTACATTTAAAGGATTAGTTCACTTCAGAATTAAAATTTCCTGATAATTTACTCACCCCCATGTCATCCAAGATGTTTCTTTCTTCAGTCAAAAAGTTTTTCTCCATATAGTGGACTTCAACGGCTACCAAGGGTTGAAGGTCCAAATTGCAGTTTCAATGCAGCTTCAAAGGGCTCTACACGATCCCAGATAAGAAATCAGGGTCTTGTCTAGCGAAACGATCAGTAATTTTCTAAAAATATAAAAAATAAAATAATATACTTCTTAACCACAAATGCTCGTCTTGCACTGCTCTGCGATGCGCCACACGTTATGTGATCACGTTGAAAATTCACGTGTGACGTAGGTGGAAGTACTTTGATAGGGCGAAGAACATCTCATTTTCTCCTCCAACTTCAAAATCGTCCAACATCGTTGTTTTACCTTTTTTTTTGTAAAGGCCGTTTGCATGTTCGCTTTGTAAACACTGGCTTGGTACTTCCACCTATGTCACTTGTGACCTTTCCAATGTCATTACGTCATGCGTGGTGCATCACAGAACAGTGCAACAGAGCATTTGTGGTTAAAAAGTATATAATTTAAAAAAATTTTTTTAGAAAATGGCCAATGGTTTCACTAGATAAGAACCTTATTCCTTGGCTGGGATCGTGTAGAGCCCTTTGAAGCTGCATTGAAACTGCAATTTGGACCTTCAACACGTTGGTAGCCGTTGAAGTCCACCATATGGAGAAAAATCCTTAAATATTTCCATCAAAAAACTTAATTTCTTTTCGACTGAAGAAAGAAAGACATAGACATCTTGGATGACATGGGGGAGAGTAAATTATCAGAAAATGTTAATTCTGAAGAGAACTAATCCTTTAAAATGTGATAATTCAGTCTGGAGCTTCATTGAAGGGCACAAGCTCCACTGGGAAGAAAGTCTTCAACATAGCTAGCCACTGCTTTAGAAAGGTAGGTCATGCTTCCAAAGCGGCCACTAGGAGCACTGTCATAGAGCAGCCTGCAGATGCCAGACATGTGATCTCTCTCAAGGAGACTTTCATCAGCACCCAGATCTTTCTGCAGAAACAGAATTCAGTCATTAATGTTAATGACTCCATGAAATCCCTGTGCAAATGCAGTTTCCTTTGCTATTGCTAGTCAGTTGCATGTGATAATATTGCAATATTGCACTGCAAAATAAGGAATATAAAGAACCCTCCTCAAGGAGCTAACCTGATCATTGTAGAACATGTCACTGGCCATTTGTACAATCCTCTCCACCTGAATGACACCACCCAAACTCTGGACGTCCACCTCAGCCAACATGGTCAGAACCAGGATGGCCTCCACCAACAACTGCCGGTATTCAGGCTGAGGAACGCGGTTCAGCACCGTCTCCACATGTACGGCAAACTTTATTTCACCGGGAGTCATCTAGAAATGGTACTATTTTATTATCATTCTGTGAATTTAAGACTAAAATATCACTGCATTTTTTGGCTTTAAAGGATTAGTTCACTTCAGAATTAAATTGTCCTGATAATTTACTCACCCCCATGACATCCAAGATGTTTTTGTCTTTCTTTCTTCAACTCCATATCATTTTCTCCTCCAACTTCAAAATCATCCAACATTGTTGTTTTACCTTTTTTTTGTAAAGGGTGTTTCAATGCAAGATGAGCTTTTGTAGTTAAAAAGTATACAAACTTTAATTTTTTTTTTTTAGAAAATGACCGATCGTTTCACTAGACAAGACCCTTATTCCTCGTCTGGTATCGTTTAAAGCCCTTTGAAGCTGCACTGAAACTGTAATTTTGACCTTCAACCCATTGTACCCTATTGAAGTCCACTATATGGAGAAAAATCCTGGAATGTTTTCCTCAAAAATCTTAATTTCTTTTCGACCGAAAGGGTTAGTTCACCCAAAAGTGAAAATAATGTCATTTATTACTCACCCTCATGCCGTTCCACACCTAGACCTTCGTTAATCTTCGGAACACAAATTAAGATATTTTTGTTGAAATCCGATGGCTCAGTGAGGCCTCCATAGGGAGCAATGACATTTCCTCTCTCAAGATCCATTAATGTACTAAAAACATATTTAAATCGGTTCATGTGAGTACAGTGGTTCAATATTAATATTATAAAGCAATGAGAATATTTTTGGTGCGCCAAAAACAAAATAACGACTTATATAGTGATGGCCGATTTCAAAACAATGCTTCAGGAAGTTTCGGAGCATTATGATTCTTCTGTGTTGAATCATGATTCGGATCGCTTGTCAAACTGCTGAAATCACGTGACTTTGGCACTCCGAACCGCTGATTCGACACACTGATTCATTTGTGCTCCGAAGCTTCATGAAGCAGTGTTTTGAAATCGGCCATCACTATATAAATCGTTATTATGGGTTTTTTTGGCGCACCAAAAATATTCTCGTCGCTTTATAATATTAATATTGAACCACTGTACTCACATGAACTGATTTAAATATGTTTTTAGAACTTTTTTTTGGATCTTGAGAGAGGAAATGTCATTGCTGGCTATGGAGGCCTCACTGAACCATCGGATTTCAACTAAAATATCTTAATTTGTGTTCTGAAGATGAACGAAGGTCTTATGGGTGTGGAACGGCATGAGGGTGAGTAATAAATGACAGAATTTTCATTTTTAGGTGAATTAACCCTAAAGAAAGAAAGACATAAACATCTTGGATGACATGGGGGTGTGTAAATTATCAGGAAATTTTAATTCTGAAGTGAACTAATCCTTTAAGTTGTTTACCTCTCTTGTGGTTGAGGATGGAAGTACAAAGCCCTCAATGGACAGCCCATGACACTGTTAATTACAAGAAAGGAAAGCAAATTTGAAGCATAAGCTTGACAAACACGGCCTCGGCACTCATTGTAATGTGTCCCACTCACCTTCTGCAGAATCTTCCAGACGTTCTGATAGAATCCAACAGGGACTCTGTTGAGAGCTCCATCTAGACGTCTGCGCCGAAGCCACTGGCCATGTCTGCTGTCACGCACCAACATGGCTCCTAATGATCCTTGAAATGACTCGATGGATGGAATTCTGTATCTCTGGAAAACAATCAGATTAATAACACTTATAAAGACATAGCTCAAGCTTGGAAAAAAAGTAAAGGCATGTTTGCCTGTGACCCACTTACCCCTGATTCAATGTTTCCAATATCCAGTGAATGGACGGACACAAACTAAAGGACACAGAAAAAGTGGCTGGTGTTAATCTACTGCAATTAGACTGAGACAAAACCATCCTAATCCCAAGCATTTTCTCACCAGTTTGATATCACCACCTTGTTTACTTGCAACTTTCACTTCGGTTTTGGTGGAGCTGGTTTTGCTCTTATCCTGGATACTGACTGCAGAGCTGACCACATTTCCTGTTGAGCGCACTGGTACAAATATACAAATGATAAATGCAAATTCACAGGCCTAATGAGTGAAGTATGATGCTGGCAATGGATGAATATATTTACCACTTTTTTGAACTCCAAACTCTTTGCCACTGAGAATGTGAAGCAGCAGGTTCTTCATCTCAGATGGGCTCATATTCATCAAACTCTCTGTAGCCTCCTCACCTAAAAAAATGATTGATGTGTTTCTCTATGGCTTGGACTAAAATAATATATACTAGGGTTGTCAACTGATTCAAACATTGATTTAATTACATGGTAAATTTAATTAATCTTACATACACTGCCGTTCAGACGTTTTGGGTCAGTACATTAAGAAATTAATACTTACATTCAGCAAGAATGCAATAAATGAATCAAAAGTGACTGTAAAACCACTTATAATGTTACAAAAGATTTCCATTTCAAATAATTACTGTTCTTTTGAACTTTCTATTCATCAAAGAACTTTCCATTCATTTCAGCTTTGCCATCACAGGAATAAATTACATTTTAAAATAATTTCGCCTGTTAACTGTCCATGTCCTTGTACCCTATCACACATTTTAGTAATCATCATAAATTAGGTATAATTCCAAAGCTCAAAATTCATCCTGTGAAAACCATTTTACATTCAAACATGGAAGCTACTTTAAAACCTTTCAGCAGGCTCAGTTTTTGTTATATCAACTTGGTTAGACATGTAGCTTTGATTTTCTAGCAATTTTAGTCCAGATTATTTTGTAAAATATGTATGGTATAAAATTATATATATATATATATATATATATATATATATATATATATATATATATATATATATATATATATATATATATGTTTAGTTCAGTAAATTCAACTTCTTTTAATAACTTTTTTTTTTTATAATAGTATGTAATAATATGAGTGTCTTCTTTAAAATAAACCAACCTTAGGTCTGTATTTCAAAACATTCATGAATTACAACCATTTAGGTTCAGATCTATGCTCAAAAAGGATTAAATAGAAAACATTATTTTATATTGCAATAATATTTCACAATATTACTATTTTACTGAATTTGTAATCAAATAAATGCAGCCTAGATGAGTATAAGTGACAAACTATAGTGAATATCAATATTTGTTAAGAAATCCTCCAATTGAAGATATTGTAAGTGAACGGACATTACAAAAAGTGGCTTTAGAAATCCATATATTGTTTTATTTCCATATCACTAAACATTGACCCTATCACTGGCTTCTTTTAAAGGTGCCCTAGATTCAAAAATTGAATTTACCTCGGCATAGTTGAATAACAAGAGTTCAGTACATGGAAAAGTCTCAGACTCCATTGTTTCCTCTTTCTTATGTAAATATCATTTGTTTAAAAGACCTCCGAAGAACAGGCGAATCTCAACATAACACCGACTGTTACGTAACAGTCGGGGTGTACGCCCCCAATATTTGCATATGCCAGCCCATGTTCCCAACATTATGAAAGGCATTAGACAAGGGCAGCCAGTATTAACGTCTGGATGTGCACAGCTGAATCAACAGACTAGGTAAGCAAGCAAGGACAACAGCGAAAAACGGCAGATGGAGCGATAATAACTGACATGATCCATAATATCATGATATTTTTAGTGATATTTGTAAATTGTCTTTCTAAATGTTTCGTTAGCATGTTGCTAATGTACTGTTAAATGTGGTTAAAGTTACCATCGTTTCTTACTGTATTCACGGAGACAAGAGCCGTCGCTATTTTCATTTTTAGACACTTGCAGTCTGTATAATTCATAAACACAACTTCATTCTTTATAAATCTCTCCAACAGTGTAGCATTAGCCGTTAGCCACGGAGCATAGCCTCAAACTCATTCAGAATCAATGTAAACATCAAAATAAACACTGTACTTACGCGATTAGACATGCTGCATGACGGACAATTTGTAAAGATCCATTTTGAGGGTTATATTAGCTGTGTGAACTTTTTTTATGTTGTTTAAGTCAAGCGCGAGCTCTTGGGGCGTGGAGCACGAGATTTAAAGGGCCACACACCCTGAATCGGCTCATTTCTAATTATGCCCCAAAATAGGCAGTTAAAAAAATGAATAAAAAAAAATCTATGGGGTATTTTGAGCTGAAACTTCACAGACACATTCAGGGGACACCTTAGACTTATATTACATCTTGTAAAAAAAAGTTCTAGGGCACCTTTAATCACATTATTTTTATACTTTATTGTAATAAATATTAAATAAATAAGAATAAACAAAATTGTTTACTTGAGTTTTAATGAAACAGGATCTGAGATACCTGAACAGCTGAGCGACTGGGCGAGCTCAGTGACCATGACCTGAAGAATGAGGCCAATGCGGAGGCGGAACATTTCACTGAAGATTTTCGGCTGGGTTCGAATGATCATACCCAGAAACACCATTATCTCCTGCCAGGAGCATATACAAGTGTCAATGGAATTAAAACACACAAGGTTGAGATGTAGATCTGACCTTTAGCTCTAACCTGAGTGAGAATGGTGATGGTGAGGTTGTTCTCACTAGCCTCATCGATCAGCCTTGCCAGCTTGTCTGGAGGCATAGGACTACAGAGAGACAGAGATTGTAGTATGAACAGGTAAACGAGAATGTGAAGATATCTGTGTATACTCACGCTGAGATAGTTTTCTCTCTTGGCTCAGGAGGAAGGCCAACTGTTAGATGTTTCTGATGAATTAGCAAATCTGAGCATGCCTGTTAATGGAAAACATTCAATAACTACATTCTGAGAACATTTTATTTAATTTACACAAAGACACAGGAAATCTGACATAATAATAGTGGCAGTGCTGATACTTACAGCATCCAGCTCTTCTACTTTCTTGCGTAGCATCCCGCAGATCATCCGAATGAGGCCCCAGTGTTTCAGGCTTCCTGCCTTTTCATACAAATCACTCAGTAGTCGTCTTACCATCCAACCTTTCCCATGTAGCTTGGTGTCCCAATCCATTCCCCTTATAACGGAAATCCCAACATCATTTAACCTCGTATAACCTCCACAGCCACAGTAGAGCTCTGTCCTAGGACAAAGATCTAACAAAACTCATCAAATAGTTTTGGCGATACTGACTTGTCTTTGAAGAGTATGTAGAGAATGTCAGCCTGATCCTGTAAGTTCTGACTTTGTTTCAGCATCTGCACTAGAGCTAGGTAGTCAATCCCACCATTGACGTCTCTGGGCAGGTTCACAGAATGAGGAGCCTGTGTCTCAGATATCTTTGCAGTGGAAAAAAGTCAGCTCATTGTGAGATGTGGACACAGTTCCAGAAAGCAATTTTCCCTTTCATTTTTTTCTATATAGATATTATTCAGAAAATAAATTCTTCAGATCTATTAATCTCTCCGAAATGAATCACAACATTACAGTGTTTTGAAGTAAAACAGTATTTGATCTGAATAAAGGCAAAGGTACCTAGCTGTTTACTTAAATTTAAGGTTGCAATCACAGAAACAATATACACCAATCAGGCATAACATTATGACCACTGACAGGTGAAGTGAATAACACTGATGATCTCTTCATCACGGCACCTGTTAGTGGGTGAGATATATTAGGCAGCAAGTGAATATTTTGTCCTCAAAGTTGATGTTAGAAGCAGGAAAAATGGGCAAGCGTAAGGATTTGAGCGAGTTTGACAAGGGCCAAATTGTGATGGCTAGACGACTGGATCAGAGCATCACCAAAACTGTAGCTCTTGTGGGGTGTTCCTGGTCTGCAGTGGTCTGTATCTATCAAAAGTGGTCCAAGGAAGAAACAGTGGTGAACCGGCGACAGGGTCATGGGTGGCCAAGGCTCATTGATGCCAAGGGGAGCAAAGGCTGGCCCGTGTGGTCCGATCCAACAGATGAGCTACTGTAGCTCAAATTGCTCAAGAAGTTAATGCTGGTTCTGATAGAAAAGTGTCAGAATACACAGTGCATCACAGTTTGTTGCGTATGGGGCTTCATAGCCGCAGACCAGTCAGGGTGTCCATGCTGACCCCTGTCCACCACTGAAAGCACCAACAGTGGGCATGTGAGCATCAGAACTGGAGCACAGAGCAATGGAAGAAGGTGACCTGGTCTGATGAATCACGTTCTTTTACATCACATGGATGGCTGGGTGTGTGTGTCGCTTACCTGGGGAACACATGGGACCAGGGTGCACTATGGGAAGAAGGCAAGCCATCGGAGGGAGTATGATGCTTTGGGTAATGTTCTGCTGGGAAACCTTGGGTCCTGCCATCCACGTGGATGTTACTTTGACACGTCTCACCTACCTAAGCATTGTTGCAGACCATGTACACCTTTTTATGGATACAGTATTCCCTGGTGGCTGTGGCCTCTTTCAGCAGGATAATGCACCCTGCCACAAAGCAAAAATGATTCAGGAATGGTTTGCACAACAATGAGTTTGAGGTGTTGACTTGGCCTCCAAATTTCCCAGATCTGTGGGATGTGCTGAACAAACAAGTCCGATCCATGGAGGCCCCACCTGCAACTTACAGGACTTAAAGGATCTGCTGCTAACATCTTGGTGCCAGATACCACAGCACACCTTCAGGGGTCTAGAGGAGTCCATGCCTCGACAGGTCAGGGCTGTTTTGGCAGCAAAAAAAGGGACCAACACAATATTAGGAAGGTGGTCATAATGTTATGCCTGATCAGTGTACAATTACCAAACAACCACTAAATTATATTTTAAATTATTGCTAAAAACAGTTTTCTCCATGTAGAAATAAATGAAATGTTTACTTCTGGAAACTGACTGAAGAAAAAAAAATATCAAGCATACTTTTATGAAGAGAAGAGACTGTTCTGATTGATTGTTCTAATTATTATTTAAAGGTGCTAAAGAGGATCTTTTCGTCAACTGAGAAACCAAAGACTGTTACTGAGTTTTTGAAATGAGCGCATGCTCAAGAACAACCCCCCTCCTTCACAGCTCATTTCAAGGGAACGCCTCCCAAAACTCGTAAACACTCGTATTGGAACACGAGTGTTTACCACCGGCATTCGCTGTGTTGTGTAAGTGGATTCATTATGTCGGACTCACCGCAGGTAACTCATAATCTGCAGTTGTTACTCCTGTCTCCTGACAAAAACATTGCATGCGGCGCCTGTAGAGTGTGGAAAGTTACTGGAGCGCGCAGCCGCGCTCGTCTCTCACAAGGAACGTCACGGCAGTGATTGACAAGCCAGAGGGCCAATCGTTTACGCGATGATCGCGTAAACGATTGGCTGATGTTTTTAAGGCCTTACCTCGTGCACAGATGATGTATATTAATATTATTCCTTTCAGTGCACCTAATAAATAGTCTTTTATCAGTTAGTAAAGACAGTTTCAAGTAATATTGCAAAAATGTATAAAACAAAACATCCTCTTTAGCACCTTTAAATGTTCACAGTAAATGCCAGTAATTTAGTGTTATCTACCTTTCCTTTGTTATCCAGCAAATTAAGGTTTGGTGCTGGCGAACGGAAAAGTTTAGTTGGAAGGTACATGTGCACATCTGCGGGGAGGTCAAAATAAAATCATTAATTATTTCTGAGCATTGCAAAGGAAAAATGAATGTCTAAAAAGCCCCAATCTGAACTCACTGTGTATATTGAGCTCTCTGGCTTTGTGCACCAGAGACACCATTTCCCGTGTCTTTTTGGCAGCTGCCCTGAAGCGGCTGAGGCCTCCTTTAGTGGCACTAATGGGACTTTGCTGAGGAACTGCCAGTAACTGGTCCAGATACACAGCCAGGTCATCCACCTCTGCACACACACACACACACACACACACACACACAATTAAATAAAAGCCTCAGAGGGTTGAGCACGTCTTCTGTCACTTTTGAGATGAGATTGAATATTTCACCACATGTGTCAATATATAAAATCTATGACAGCAGTTACTGCTCTGTCAGAAAATTGCTTCTCAATCCACCCATGCAGGTAGGCAAACTGTCTTACAGAGTGACTGTCAACCGCAAGCCACACATTTCAACATAAAATGTCATGCAGAAAAGGAAAAAACTGCAAGTCAACAGCCAACAAACCCCAGACAGCTGACTTAACCCTCCAAACAAGAAGGTTTGTCGGTAATCTTTCACGTAAGAACAGTGATTAAGTGACTACTCTCAAGATTTGAAGTATACTACAAATGCAAAATCAAGACAATTAAGCACACTTCGTTTTCACAAGTTCACCCAAAAACGAAAATTTCTTCTGTGGAACACAAACCAAAATATTATATATATAAATTTTTAAAGTCAGCAGCTACAATGGACCAGTAAGACATTTTACAAATACATTCTTTTGTGTTCAACAGAAGAAAGAAAGGCATTTTTCTTATTTTTGGATGAATTATCCCTTTGGTTTTAGTCTTTTCAAAATAAACAAAACAACAAAAGTTGGTTAAACGTGCTGCTAGCTGGTGGCTCACTTACCACAGTCCATAAATGTAAGATGGGCACAACAGGAGGTGTCAAGAAAATCAGAAAGTTTCCCAGTCTTAACCCTTGAAATGTAAAACTTTTTTGATTTTGGGCTGCTTCAGGTATGTAACAAATATTACAAGTGCTGACCTCTTTAAATACATTACCTTGCTCCTCCAAAGTAACCATCCTGTAGTTTTTTCAAGGTTGCCAAAACGGCAGGATCAATGTGTTTGTGGTCATCAGCTGCGAAGGACAAAAACTAAATAAGTCTTTCAGAATAAGAAAGCTGCTTTCTGCATATCAAGGGCGTTAAGTATTTTTTTCACTCACTGAGCATGCTATGTGAAATTGGGAAAGTTACTGTGGGTCGGCCGGTCATCCTCCAACGAGAGCAGAGATAGGAGATGTCGATACGGAGCATCTCCACAATCATGTGATTGTCCAGGGCCAGATAAAACTCATGATGGTCTACAAACTGCAGATTCGATCAGGAACAGAACTAGAAAATTAACTGAATTGATACTAAATATTCAAAAAGATACCAACAGCAAATTTGAATTGACATGCTGACCTACTTGGGGTGTGAAGGTGAAGATGGTGTTGCGAATAATGTAGAATTTTGATGTTCCCAGCACACCAATTCGCCGGTATGGCCGCCCAGTCAGTCCCAGCCTTTGGTTACGCCCTGAAAAAAAGACCACAATATAGTAAAATCCTTCAGTCTCTGTTTGTATTTTGCATCTCTCTTGCTTAAATGACATTGCATCCCTTTCATATAATAAATGTGGTCAGGGACCAGCTTATTAAGCTCAAAAAGGCACCACAAAAGCATCATAAAAGTATTCCATACTATTTGTGCATTATATATATATATATATATATATATATATTATAAGTCTTCTGAAGCCATTTGGAAACTTTGTGTGTTAAACAGAGAAACAGACTGAAATTGAAGTCATTGTTTATTGAAAATATTTCTATGGTCACCATTCATTTTCATTCACTTTCAACTTCCATTTGTTCTACCAAAGTTTGGAATAACATAAAGGTGAGTAAATGATGATATTATTTTTATTTTTGCATTAACAATCCCTTCCACCCTGAGTTCACCTAGTCTGGCATAGATGTGACTGAGTACTCTGGAGGGCTGAACCCGGATTGGGTGAACGTCCTCCAGGGTTTCTGAGTCAATGCCATGGCTCTGCAGGAGCTGTTTAATCTCGTCGCTTTCTGCCAGGATAGACACTGAACACACAAGAATGGAGAACAGCCAGTGTAAATATGGTGAGATAGAATATTTATGTAATAGATTCAATGTCAAACAGTCTAAATTGATTAACCGAGTTTTAGCTACTGTCAAACACTGTAGGTATTACCTTGAACCACAACATCAGGCTTGGGAATAGTGGAGAGGCGTCTATTGAGAGGATCAATTTCTCCAGCAGCTAAAAAACCCTATAAAGTCAAAAACGACAATATTTCACATATACACCGTGTGCAGAATTATTAGGCAAGTTGATTTTCTGATCATATTTTTTTTCCAAGCACATTTTACCAATTCCAAATCACATCAAACTTAAAAACTAGAGAAGTGATAAGACTTTAGAAGTGATATATAACTGTTCATGAAGGCTGGAAATGTAAAACACCATATATTTAGGTGTGCATAATTATTAGGCAGGTTTTATTTTACAGGCAAAATTAGCCAAAAAAAAAATAGATTTAACTGACTGAAAAGTAAAAAATTATTAAATGCTTATGAGAAGGATGCAATACTAGAAATTCCAAAGTTAAGGCATGACCAATGGACAGCAAAACACTCATTGGGTCAGCAGGGTCAGACAAAAACAGGTGGAGAAGAAAAGACACATGTTAACTGCAAAATAATTAAGAATTAAGGTGAAGAATTGAGTGTGAAACCATCATGAACCCTTTAGTCTCCAGTGCCACCACCAGTGCCAACTACCTGGAGTTTCCAGAAGTGCAAGGTGTCAGGATCTCAGAGACTTAGGTTTGGTTAGCTAAAAAATTACCCCCACTTAATAAGAATCACAAGCTGAAGTGTTGTAAAATACATGAACACTGTTTTTTTTATTGAGAGTGTCTCTTAAAGGACCAGCAACACATCCTCTTGTACCACTGTTTGAAGAACTTATCTTCCAGAATCTGGCAGTAAGGTGTGGGAGTTCACTTTTAGTCCATCTCCTATGTCTTGCAGATATGGAATAAAAACAATCTTCCAAAACTTATTGCAAGATTCTGGAAGATAAATTCTTCAAACAGTGGTACAAGAGGATGTGGTCCTTCAAGAGTCACTCTCAATCTGTCTGGTCCATAGTTGTTCTGGCTTCGCCTTGGACTTCCAGGCCTCCAGGGCTGTGCCTCAACCCTCCACCATCTGGCTCCACTGGGCTCTGCCTTCCTTCCGTTCCAGCATTGTCCTCACTCCCACCCGCTCTGCCCCAGTCTGCTGAGCCCCCGTCTCCACCTTGATCCCACGAGCATGCAACACCTCTTTGGCCCTCCAAGCTTACGGTGTCACCCCAGGTCTTTATCTCTTCAGCTCGGCCTGGGTCTCAACCCCTCCTGGCTCCACCGCAGTCCGTAGGGCTCCTGGCTTCACCCTGGCTCCTCCCTCCATCGGTTCTGCCATGGTCCTTCGTCCTTATGGCTCTGCTCTGGGTCACTCCCTAGCTCTTTCCTCCATCATCTCCTCCCTGGTTCCTCCCTCATGGTCTCCCCCATGGACTCTTCTTCCCATTCCCCCATGGACTCTTCCCCCTGCCCCTCCTCCAATGAACTTTGTTTCTGTTTTTCCACCTCCCTCCACTAAGGTGCAGTTTCTGTTCACAGGGTGAGGATGCACCTTCCGGTTACGTTTTATGGACTTTTAGTTTGTATCCCCTTGTTTTCCTGTGTTCTCCTCCTGTTCCCGCTCTTGATTTGTTGTCATGGTTACTAATTATGTTGCATACCTGGTTCTGGTTTAGTATGTCATATAAATTAGAGTTTAGTTCTGTCCATTGTCCCGTATTGTCTTTGAGTTTAAGCCAAAGCTGTTACGTTTTGTACTCCTGTGATTCCTGTATTTTTGTTTATCTTCTTTGTTTTGTTTATTAATAAAGTTTTTAAGGCTGATATTAAGATCCACCTCTCCCTGCTCCTCCATCATCTTTGTCTGCCTTGCCCAACAAGACACTTATGTTCATCAAGGCTGCATTTATTTAATCAAAAATATAGTAAAAAACAGTGATATTATTACTTTTTTACATTTTTCTATTTTATAAACATATATATTAAATATATTACATATTAAATTATGTATTTTTTTCATTTTATGCATCTCAATTTAATTTAATTTAATCAAATTTTTAAATGTATGTATTTATGTATGTCTGATATAGACAAATCAATTGAACTATATTAATGAAGTTAATAAGATAAATTAGTTGAAACAGGTGCATTTCATAAGAGAGACAAAATGTGCAGGGGCCCTCCAGGAACAGATTGAGAAACACTGCAGTACAGCATTACCATTTAGAGCGATTTTTGTGGAATTTACTGTACCTCTGCCAGCAGGTTACCCAATATGTACAGAGACTGGCCCCATTTCAGTGGACACTTGCCTAGTGGCACTCTCTCCACTGTGTGAGGATTAACATACTCTTCATCAACCTAGATGAAATGACACATACAGGGTGAAAGTCCATTTTCCTTTGGAATAACCCACAAAGAATTACTCAACCAGGAATCTCGCTTTAGGTGTTTCGTAACAGTACAAAATCTACTGATTTAGTATTAAGAGAAAAATATCTAAATGTGTCCAGATTGTACCTTATCTGGAGGAACACTATAAAGCTCAGGGACCAAACGTAATCCATTCTTCCCTCTGATGAGAATGCCATCTAAAGCATCTCTGTACTCCTGAACCTAAATAAGAGAGGAACAAGCAAGAGAGGATTGTTTTCTGAAGAATAGTCAGGTATTTATTGTCTATAGTGTATTGTCTGTACCTGTTCTGGACTGTTGATAAAAATGCCATCCAGGATGAGGTATGTCCAGAATAGTGGCCATTCACACTCTATGTTCTCAAAGAGCTTCAGCTCTGATGACTCGTAGTACAATCGATTCGGGTCCTTAGAAATGAATGTGTGAATAAGCTCCAAATGCTCATACAAAAGACAACCACACACATAGACATGACATATTGTCTCACAAATTGTTCAAGCACGGTTTTACCTCTCGGGGAGTTTTGTGTCCATCTCTAAGAAAGCGACAGCATCCATATCTGCCCTATGAGACAGTACAGGGGTAAATAAACACTGTAAAATTAAGTGTTCGCGCAACTTTAAAAAAACAATTAATACATTTTTTAAAATTACTTAATTTAATAAGTTTAAAAAAATAATTAATAACAAATCATAAATATATAATTTATATATTTAATGTAATTTTTATTTATTTTTATTTGTTTAATTATTATGTCAATATCTTCACTGAACTTCAAATGTCAAGATATCACTATTTAGATGGAAAAAAAGATTTCCTAAATTGTTTCCACAGTACTCTGATTTTCCCCCCCAATTTTTAAATTTAAATGTCCAGAATTGTTTCATTTCATGTTTTCCCGAATAAATGTACATGTCATTAAGGAGCAAAATGCTTGTTGTCTTAAACTATCAACAAAGTACGGAAGAGGATTAGGGCCAAGCAATAATAAAAATAAAAAAAATCTCGAGATTAAAGTTGTTAAATTTCGAGAAAAAACTCGTTAAATTTCGAGAAAAAAGTCTAGATAAAATGTTGAGAATAAACTCATTAAATTACGAGAAAAAACCCCGTTAAATTTCGAGAAAAAAGTCGAGATAAAATGTTGAGAATAAACTTGATTACGAGAAAGAAGTCAAGATAAAATGTTGAGAATAAACTCGTTAAATTACGAGAAAAAACCCCGTTAAATTTCGAGAAAAAAGTCGAGATAAAATGTTGAGAATAAACTTGATTACGAGAAAAAAGTCGAGATAAAATGTTGAGAATAAACTCGTTAAATTACGAGAAAAAACCCCGTTAAATTCAGAGAAAAAAGTCGAGATAAAATGTTGAGAATAAACTCGTTAAATTACGAGAAAAAAACTTGTTAAATTACGAGAACAAATTCGTTAAATTAAGAGAAAAATGTCGTTAAATTTCGAGAAAAAAGTCGAGATAAAATGTTGAGAATAAACTCATTAAATTATGAGAATAAAGTCATTAAATTACGAGAAAAAAGTTGTTAAATTATGAGAACAAATTCGTAATTTAACGACTTTTTTCTCATAATTTAATGACTTTACTCTCAACATTTTATCTCGACTTTTTTCTCGAAATTTAACGTGTTTTTTTCTCGTAATTTAACAAGTTTATTCTCAACATTTTATCTCGACTTTTTTCTCGAAATGTAATGAGTTTTTTCTCGAAATTGAACAACTTTAATCTCGAGATGGTTTTATTTTTTTATTATTGCTTGGCCCTAATCCTCTTCTGTAACAAAATCATATTCATATTCATGAGACAAAAATCATACAAAAAAAAAATGCTATAATGTCACACACTGACCTCAACACTTGGTACATGAAACACGTCAAGGGATTTATTGATATCCATATTCACCTGAAGTTTTGAAATGATTTCTTCTTTGGTGATATTAACAATATCAATGTCCTCAACTGCAAATGCTGGATAAGAGATGATGGACAGAACCCCAGCGTCCACCTCTTTGGATGTTGATGCCCTCGGCAGCATGGAGCTGAGAATAGACTATTGTAAAGGATCCAAAAAGAGAAAAACATTCAATTAGTTTCAGGAGGCTTGGAAGCTCTGAATAATATGGATGCTGTCTTCCCATGTGTGACATCATAAATGAGTTTATTACTTGGCAGTGCTGAATGTCATCAGCTAAAGCATGTACGACAGATTCTGGGCCACCCTTGGCACCAAAAAGGTTCAGTCCATCCAAGGCCTCCAAAGCTGCCTGAATAAACATGCAGCAAGAGGTCATGCTTTTTTATCACGAGGAGATCATTATTTGACACTTGTTAGACATGTGAAACCAATTCTTAACTGATTATGCAATTTATCAATAAAAAGCTAAATATTACCTTTGCCATTCCGATAGAGCTGACATTTATCTCAGGGATCCCTTTATTCGTCTTGTCTCCTCGTTCCCACATTCCAAAATCCTGAGGATCATTCCCAGTCTTAATACCCATGGAAAACCTAAGAAATCCTTCCGTATCAGAACAGCATTAAGGTTCTTACCGCCACTTTGTACGCAGATTCAATGTAAAAGATCAGATTCTGGACAGCGTCGACTTCATCACGTGTATAAACAATTTTCAGCCCTGCAAATAAAAAGTGGTGAAAATCTAGTATGCTGTTCCACACAAGCAAAAGATTTAGACACTTTTTTTGTGATAAGTTAAATTTGACCTGATGCTGTCATTTGGGCCAGGAAGAGCAGGAAGATGGAGGTAGCGTCCACCTGTAGATGACCCCATTCCTGATCACCAACTACAGTGGCACACGTTCCTGAATGGAACTTGGCATGAAGGCAATCGTTGGTGCTTTTGCTGTACTTGAACTTCTCCACCTTATCAAGCTGAAAGTTGAATACAGGATCAGAGTTACTGTACAGAAGGTTTCTGTTTGCTTCTGTGACCAAGGCTGGTTCACATGCAGCATCCTCCTTGAACACAACTGTAAATCATGTGACGTGAATGCAAGTGTTTAATTCTTGTTTACGATAGGCACAATATTCTTTATTTTGAACTATGCTTGCAGTGTATAAATTAATATTGTATATGCATGATTATAATAAGTGCGCATGCAAATCAATATTTTGAGCATTTTTCCTTCATTATTTTGCCTGCTTATGTCAGGATCCTGTGGTCTGTGTCATGTCTTTTATTTTGAAATTTGCCATTCATGTGTTCATTCATTTATAGTTTTGTCCATGGTCTTTGTTGTTCCTCTGTTCTTTGTAATTGGTTCCAAGTGTTCCTTGTTATCAATGTTTCAGTTTAATCATGTATCTAGCCTCACTCTTGTTTGTTCGCTTCCTCTGAAGTTCGTGATTTTATGTAGTTATTTGGATATATTTCATGTCATGTTTACCATGGTCAAGTCACAGTTTATGTATCATGTTTGAACCATTAATGTCTTTTATCTGCATTTAGATCCAGTAATCTTTCTGACTTTTGAGGCTGTGTTATCAGTCATCTCATTTACTTCAACTTACATTTCATATGCCAATGGCCAATAATCTGTATCAGCCAAAAAAAGCCAATTTTCACATTATCGGCTATCAGCCGATAGTTTAAAAACAAACAATAGTCAGGGCTGATATATCCTGTCAATCAAAAGAGGGCAGAAAATGCACTGCATTTGGGCTTTGTGTAAAGAAAATGCTAAGAAACCAGTTTGATGTTTAATATTAATAATAATTACATGAATTAATAACATTCAGAAAGTTACGCAATATTAATTTAATCTTCAGAATTTGATTAATGTGTAAATATTAATTTGAGTAATGTGTTTGTTTATAACTGATAACAGTTACTCTGAAACAAGTAAATGGAGAGAATAAAGTTTTTATTTGCATTTCTTTCAAAATATAATAATTAAAAATATAATGAATAATTACTAATTATAATGAAATTATCATTAATTTAAAAGAAGGTATCGTTATCGGTATCAACAGATATCATTCTGAATAATTGGCTATCGGTATTGGTGGAGAAATTTAGTATCGGCGCATCTCTAATATATAAATAATATGTATATATACAGTGCTCAGCGTAAATGAGTACACCCCCTTTGAAAAGTAACATTTTTTAAACAGTATCTTTTTCCTTTAAACAGACTTATCTGTTTTATCTCGGGACACTCATCCCAAGGTGACTAGAGAGTACATCAGCTTCAATTTGGATCCAGCCTCTTAAAAAGACCTCACCTTTGAAGAGACGGCGCCAACTCCTGCGAGGACTTCAGATGACGCAACATCTGGATCAGCATGCACATTCCCAAATTTCTATATATCCTAATTAGTGTTAATATGTAATTCATTATTTCCAGGAGCTCATTGCTTCTACCTTCAATTAAACTACTAACAGTGATTGTAAATTAAATTGCCTAAATTATTACATTGTTAGCTAACTGCATGGTTATATGTACATTTCTGAAACCACATTGGACAGTCACCGCCGATACCAGATTCTCTAAATTATAATGTTGAAAAGCGCTATACAAATAAATGTGAATTGAATTTAATTATCTCAATGAATACAAAAACGATTTCCAAAATTTGACAAGACATGAAAGTAAGGTTAATAATATAACTTAGAGAGGAAGTTTTACTCAGTTTTACTCAAATTAGGGTGATGCAAAAATGAGTACACCCCACAACAAAAACTACTTCATCTAGTACTTTGTATGGCCTCCATGATTTTTAATGACAGCACCAAGACAAGGCATGGAATGAACAAGTTGGCGACATTTTGCAACATCTATCTTATTCCATTCTTCAAGAATGACCTCTTTTAGAGACTGGATGCTGGATGGAGAGTGATGCTCAACTTGTCTCTTCAGAATTCCCCATAGGTGTTCGATTGGGTTCAGATCTGGAGCCACTGAATCACTTTCACCCTGTCCTTCTTCAGGAATCCAACAGTGGCCTTAGATGTGTGTTTAGGATCATTGTCATGTTGGAAAAGTGCACAACGACCAAGGGCACCGAGTGATGGTAGCATCTTCTCTTTCAGTATAGAGCGGTACATCTGTGACTTCATGATGCCATCAATGAAATGCAGCTCCCGACACCAGCAGCACTCATGCAGCCCCACATAAGGACACGGCCACCACCATGTTTCACTGTAGGCACCATGGATTTTTCTTTGTATTCCTCACCTTTGCGACGCCATACAGTTTTGAAGCCATCAGTTCCAAAAACATTTATCTTGGTCTCATCACTCCAGAGTACAGAGTTAGGGTGGCTTTTTTGTGCCTGAGCTTTAGGAGAGGCTTATTTTGTGGACGGCACCCATGCATGCCATTCCTCTGCAGTGTACGCCATATTGTGTCACGGGAAACAGTCAACCCAGTTTGGCTTTCTACTTCTTTAGATAACTGCAGTGAACTTGCATGCCGATTTTCTTCAACCCTTCTCATCAGAAGACGCTCCTGTCGAGGTGTTAACTTCCATGGATGACCTGGACCTTTTAACACCCTTTTATAGTCAACTGTCTGCTGGACACCTGTGTAATGAATAATTAAACTCACCTGTGGTTGAATTCTTGTTAAATTAGACATTTGTAGTCTAAAATTTAGCTTTGCTCCAGAGACTTTCAGTGGGGTGTACTCACTTTTGCAGTATCACATTTCAGTAACCTGGAGCCCACAATCTCTAATATAATTAATCAATAATGTGTATGTACATTAACCTGTTTGCTGTGATTAAAATATTTTTTTAGAATATGTATTTAGCCCATGTATATTTGTAATATTCTTTCTGCATTTAAAGAAACACACACACACACACACACACTTTGTTGTCAATAAGCCAGTAAAAATGAGAGTTGCGGTGACAATAGTCGAGCCAAGATTTTAAGAAGTCTTGTGTACAATCGCTAAGCACTGTAATGCACTCTAAACCTTAATGAGTTCAATACACTCTGAGAAAAAAATCATTGCCTCTGAGTAATTAAGTAATGTCTCAAAATGGTAATGGGGTTGCCATTGTGGTGAGGAGTGGAGACTGTGATTCAGGTCAGAAAGAAATGGTTTTATTAGACAAAACTTTTCAGAGCAAACTCAACTATATTCATGTTATTGATATATACTGATATTTACTGATTTTATAAAAACTAGCACACTAGCATGTTTGGGATCATGAGTTGGACAGAATGAAATGACATTCATAATGTTAAAAAAGATTTCTATTTCAAATAAATGCTGTAATTTTGTTCATCAAAGAATCCTGAAAAACTGGAGTAATGGCTGCCAGAAATTGACCATTGCCATCACAGGAAAAAATATATAAAAATAATATTTCATATTACTGTTTTTACTCTTTTTTTCCCTTTTTTGTATTTATTTATCAAATAAATGTAAATTGAGTGAGCATAAGAGACTTTCAAAAAAAAAAAAAGAAGATATTACTGACCCCAACTTTTGAATAGTAGTGTATGTTCTACTGCAAAGCAATTGCTTTTGCCATGAGAAAAATGATTTGAAATGATCCGTATACTTAGATTTACTGTCCAAAATGAGTCGGATTTGTTCAGATTCAATCAGAATCTTGAAATATTTATTGGCATATACTGGAATGAGATATGTTGTTTATCCATACCTGTCTCATCATACACTGCAGTAATCCTCGCATGAGTTTGACCACACTCTACAGAATGAGAAGAGAGAGAAAAAGAGGAAGAGAAAGAGAGCAGTGAGCCTTGACCGTGACCTTATCCTCTCCATCTGCTATGACCATGAAAGAAACATGAGCCAAATGATTTGCCCTCTGGCATTTTACATGGTCTCCCAGACACAAACACTAATGAGCAGAAAATATTAAATGTCTGGGACATGGGCAGACATGGTCTCCGATGCCCTTTGACAAAATTGTATAGTTTTGCTTGTATCTCAACTCACTATGTATGCATGAACCAACCTGCTCCAGTTCATAGGCTTTGGCTTTGTCTTCATCTCTGTCTGCATTCTTCCTGTAGGCCAGACTCAGAGCCCACACAGACAAGATGCAGTACACATTGTCTCTAACCCAGGCATGAGGTAACTTCTCATCTCCTGGGAGTAACCCTGTCACCGGATCCTGCAAAATATTACAAGAAACTATATATGTCAGTATCCTGAGGGTCTATCATACTAGAATTAATTATATTTATGTGATTTAAAGTCTCACCAATAGCCTGGCCAGTAACATTTAAAGCATTTAAATTCTATGTCTGTGATTTAAATGTTCTCTTTCATAATGAGTGATTTTACTTAAGGTCTTTCAAGGGTTAGTTCACCCAAAAATGAAATTTCTGTCATTAATTACTCACCCTCATGTCGTTCCACACGTAAGACCTTCGTTCATCTTCAGAACACAAATTAAGATATTTTTGATGGAATCCGAGAGGTATCTGACTCGTCCATTGAAAGCAATTTAAAGGTGCTGTAGAACATCTTTTCACAAGATGTAATATAAGTCTAAGGTGTCCCCTGAATGTGTCTGTGAAGTTTCAGCTTAAAATACCCCATAGATTTTTTTTTATTAATTTTTTTAACTGCCTATTTTGGGGCATCATTAACTATGCACCAATTCAGGCTGCGGCCCCTTTTTAATCTCTCGCTCCCTGCCCCCCCGAGCTCTCGACTATAAGTCCAGTTATACAGTGCATAAACAAAGTTCACACAGCTAATATAACCCTCAAATTGATCTTTACAAGATGTTCGTCATGCATACTGCATGAATGGATCGGATCATGTGAGTATAGTATTTATTTGGATGTTTACATTTGATTCTTAATGAGTTTGATCGTGCTCCGTGGCTAAAGCTAACATTACACACTGTTGGAGAGATTTATAAAGAATGAAGTTGTGTTTATGAATTATACAGATTGCAAGTGTTTAAAAATGAAAATAGCGATGGCTCTCTTGTCTCCGTGAATACAGTAAAAAACAATAGTAACTTTAACCACATTTAGCAGTACATTAGCAACATGCTAACGAAACATTTAGAAAGGCAATTTACAAATATCACTAAAAATATCATGTAATCATGGATCATGTCAGTTATTATCGCTCCATCTGCCATTTTTCGCTGTTGTTCTTGCTTGCTTACCTAGTCTGATGATTCAGCTGTGCACAGATCCAGACGTTAATACTGGCTGCCCTTGTGTAATGCCTCGATCATGGGCTGGCATATGCAAATATTGGGAGCGTACATATTAATGATCGCGACTGTTATGTAACAGTCGGTGTTATGTTGAGATTCGGTTGAACCACTGTAGTCACATCGACTGTTTTAACTATGTCTTGAACTAACCCATTAACTAACCCATTAAATTAATATTAATATTCTTGATAACCCAAATTCAAACTGTAAACTCTCTTGTGAAAATGAAGTGTGTTTAATTTAATTATTGAATGTGCCCATACTTAAAATCTTAAAACAAGTAACGACAAATAAAGCTTTCACTTTAAAAGACATTTTAAATAATTTTGTTGTGCTTAAAAGAAGTACATATAATTTGATGTGCTAACTAAAGGACATATAAAGTACCTGATTATAATTTTAACTGTAGTGTGTTATTCACCATTAAATGTTAAATGTACAACATTTATTACAAATGTATTTAAATACATGACAGAAGTTTCAATAGAAATTACATTAAAGTATATTTTGGTTATACTTTACAGTAAGGTTTCATTTGTTAGCATAAGTTAACTACATTATTTAACATGAACTAACCGTGAACAATACTTCTACAGCAGTTATTAATCTTAGTTAACGTTAATCTTAACATTTACTAACAGTTTCCACCTACGTGTATTATTTTTTTCCGTAATAAGTACATCTACTCTTTTTAAAATGATGCTAAAGTGTAGCCTACTTCTTTTTCACAAGGGCTGTTGCGATGTCAACACAGCACGGGCTGCTCCCGTATAATCAGTGAAAGTGAGATTTTTTGGCTCACCTGGTGACAGAGGATTGTCTGTTGCAAAGTTCTGGCATAGTTGTCGAGTTTCACTCCAGAATTACTGCGACTTCTCATTATAGTTGCTTTCTAAATGTAGTTTAGCTCTACAGTCTCATTAGCACTGTGTCTTAGCTGCCGGTGGACAAGTATCAAGTACCGTACATGTGAGGTAGGCAAATGTCAAAGACGAGTAGTTCAGTGGTATCTGTTACATCAGATGGCGTAACTGGTGTTGAGGTGCACCCTGTCTTATAGCTACAGGCACAATTTTTCATCCATGATTAAAATATAATAAAATCAATAATGTAAATTAAAACACATTTAAAAATAACATAACATATATAATGCAACACACTTAGATCAACAACTGTACCACTGACACGAAGAAGATGTAGCTTCTGTTGTTGTTTACAAAATGATTCAGCCTATTTAGATTCATTCACACCAATAGATTGCGAGTCAGGTTTATTTTTTTACTACACAAAAGTTACTTTTACAAGTAATGCATTACAATATTGCGTTACTCCCTAAAAAAAAGTAACTAATTGTGTTAGTTACTTTTTATGGAAAGTAATGTGTTGCGTTACTTTTGCGTTACTTTTTCACATCTGGGCTTGTTTGTTTGTTTGTTTTAATAACAAAAAAAAGTTGTTCTATTTTTGGCAAATGTAAAGACCTTTTCACACCATAGATAGGCCTAACTGAAAATAATAAACCTCAGGCTGAAGGAAATGCAAATTCACGCCTGTACAGTAGAGGGCGTAACTCAGACAAGAAAGTTCAGCACTCTTCAACAATAAAAACAAAAATGAAACACAAATGTGATGTTTATATAATGTGATGTTTGCTTATTGCTATGGTTAAATTGGATAATCAAAGTTCAGCAGCAAAGACATTGGTTAATAAAGTGAGATTAAATACATAAATTATGTTTTTTTTAACATATTTAATTAGTGCAAGTTTATGTAATAGTTTTTATTTATTTTGAGGAATACTGAATCTGTTTTTGTGTAAGTGAGATGAGTAAATGCATGTTCACATTTAGTCTAGAACTACAATAACCATCATGTTTACACACAACGCCTCTACACACACTAACTCATGATTTCTCTCAACATGCAGGCAGGAGAGCTGTCAGTCAATAAATAGGAAATCAAAGTATCTTGTGTCACTTATTTGAAAAAGTAACTCAGATATTTTGTTGTAAATTTAAAAATAATACATTACTTTACTAGTTACTTGAAAGTAATCTGATTACTTCACTCACATTACATGTACTGCGTTACCCCCAACACTGTACACAATAGTTCAATAAAGAACAAGTTAATAGTGAAATTTGCCTATTGTTGCTCCAGCAAAGAAAATAGTTCCAAATGAAGTCAATCAGCAGAATCAGCCAACAGTTGTGTTTTGTTCCATAATGAATGGGCTTGATGATCGAACGAATAAAAAGTTGATTCAATGATTCACTTATACAGACACAGTCACTTGTAGCCCCCTAGAGCAAAAAAATCATTGGACTGTTAAACTAAATATCAGCATATGTGATAGTAAATTTGCATATTGTTGGTCTTATATAGTTAATTATTAAAGTGTTAGTTCACCCAAAAATGAAAATAATGTCATTAATTACTCACCCTTATGCCGTTCCACACCTGTATGACCTTCGTTAATCTTCGGAACACAAATTAAGATATTTTAGTTAAAATCCGATGGCTTCGTGAGGCCTTCATAGGGAGCAATGACATTTCCTCTCTCAAGATCCATAAAGGTACTAAAAACATATTTAAATCAGTTCATGTGAGTACAGCGGTTTAATATTAACATTATAAAGTGAAGAGAATATTTTTGGTGCACCAAAAAAACAAAATAACGACTTATATAGTGATGGCCGATTTCAAAACACTGCTTCAGGAAGCATCGGAGCACAAATTAATCAGTGTGTCGAATCAACTGTTCGGAGCACCAAAGTCACGTGATTTTAGCAGTTTGACGGTTTGACACGCGATCTGAATCATGATTCGATACGCTGATTCATAACACTCTGAATCTTCATGAAGCAGTGTTTTGAAATCGGCCATCACTAAATAAGTAGTTATTTTGTTTTTTTGGCGCACCAAAATATTCTCGTCGCTTTATAATATTAATATTGAACCACTGTACTCACATGAACTGATTTAAATATGTTTTTAGTACATTAATGGATCTTGAGAGAGGAAATGTCATTGCTGGCTATGCAGGCCTCACTGAGCCATCGGATTTCAACAAAAATATCTCAATTTGCGTTCCGAAGATTAACGAAGGTCATACAGGTGTGGAACGGCATGAAGGTAAGTAATAAATGACAGAATTTTCATTTTTGGGTGAACTAACCCTTTAAAACAATAATAAATATGTTTGATTTTAGGGACATTTTTGTTTGTTTTCAAAAGTTTTTTGTAGGCTACGTGCTTCGAAAACATGCATACTCAAATATGAACACATCACAATTGTGTATCACAACAATAGTTAAAAAAGCATAAACTAAAAGAATGGAACTGTTACAGAAACAGAGGTATTTTTAGTGTTTTATTTGACAAACATAAACTTTGATCTTTCATGTCAGAAAAGGACATGCAATCTGGGTACATGTGGAGGTCGTTCACAGTACAATGACATCAGTCTGTTACAGTACATTCTTGTGCAAATACTCCTCTTGCTAACTTTAGGGGCCTTTGTCATCAGAACTGGCTTTTCAGAGAACTCAGACCATCCTGAGAAAGATGTGTGCAGCTGTGCACGTTCTCTTACTGGCACTATGCCTAGTATTGATTTTAAGGTTCACTACTGAAGCCTTCCGTATGCCCACATAGCATATCAAATACAGTACTTTATATCAAATATCACATTATTTTATACATATATTATAGCTCTTAAAATGGTCTACAAATTAAAACAGATGCTCTTACAGATTAATACAGCTTTTTAATTACAATGCACTTACAGAATTAAAGTTTGGGGCAAGTCAAACACAAACCCCAATATGTTAATGACCATAAATAGTGTTATTAAATGCCTTGAACATAAAACATCTACAGTGAAACCAATGTAACTTTTCAAGTGAGACTTCTCCATATGCACTACACAATACTGCACTACATACAGTTAAAAAATTAAAGTGCTTGCAACTTTAGCCTACACACACAATGCTATGGCATATAATAGTATATATTAATTGGGTTGACACATAAATGAATATATTTCAGTCTTCCACTCCGCTATGAATGAACAGGCTCATTAAAAGAACAATGACCATTCCTGGGGGTAGAAAATATAATAAGTTTTCAAATAGGGCAGTTTAGGACTTGATGAAAGGAGATGGATGGCAGCAGTGACGTACCTGCATAATCCTGTAGTGCACTCTATGTTGTCATGGCAGTACGCTCCATATGGTTTGAACCCCATGATTCGCCACAAAGGGGACATTCGTATCTTGCGGTGCAGTATATGTGATGACTGAAGATCCGATCGCACCTCAGAAGTCGCTAATGGCACAGTAGATACCTAACATATAGGTAACATATGCATTAACATAATAACAATAAGTTAACTTTTAACTTTTTATTAATAATAACTTTAATTTTATAGGGCAACACTTAGTTAACAATAATAATGAGCCATATATTTAACAGCATTTATTCATCTTTGTTAATAAAAATACATTTGACGATGGTATTTAACAGTGCATTTTTCATGTCAAACAGCGTTTGATTTTAAAAAATAAATTGCGTTAACTAAGATTAATAAATGTTATATAGCCTAGTATGGTTCATATAGCAAAGTGCTACCTAGACTGTAAAAAATATATATATTTTTGTAAATTTTTGTAATTTTTTTGTAAAAGTTGTAGCTGAAGATTTTACAAGAAAATACTATTGTCGTCTTTGTTTAATTCAATTTCTTTGTAATAATTTGTGAAATTTAATAGTAATTTCTCAGTGAAAACTGATATACCTACACCATTTTCTCAGTGCAGTAATTCTGATAAAAGTGAAGAAGCAGTTTTTTAACAAAAGAAACATTTTCACGCCTGCCAACCTGGTATCACATGTTCTCGCTACCTGTAAAAAAAAAATTGTTGGAAAGAGGTGTAAACCCACCTGATACATCAGAACTAGCAAGATCAGTGTGCAAAATCCAAATTTTGCCAGATGAAAGTGATGCAGATTCATTTTGGTGGTGTTATTCCCTTCAAAACCGTGGTATGTCAGTGTGTCCAGGAGATTTGCTTAAGCTTTGCAATGACCATGTGTATTTATAACCCTGCAACATTGATCTTACCTCCCCACCCTCTCTGTCTATCCGTCTCTTCTGCTCTCTTACTATGCTTAAAGGCCACGGCCAAGATAAAATCACGTGTTTAGTAAATATTTGAGAGTTTACATAAGCTTAAATAGGCATTAATGTCATCTAGCTTGATTGATGGAAGTAAAAAGTTATTCTCGGAAGTGCTGCACTAAATGTTTTACATTTAGATTTACAGTAGCATGCTTTTTACATCATTATTAGATTCCTTTTATATAAAAGCTATATCCAACAAATTACAATTCAGCAGTATAAAAAAAAAAAAAAAATGAAAACATTGCATGCACCAGATCTCATATTGGGATATCTGCAAAGGAACTTATTTGAGAATTGAGAATACAAAGAAGTTGCTTATCTCTTTTTCATAAGTTTAACATCATTTTCAAGAGAAAAGTATGTTCCCGTCCATCTCTCTAAATCAATAGGTCATCAAGTACATTCAGATAGCATGTGGCCTGTTCATACTAAGAGTCTTGCATGCCGTTGCATCAGTCAATTCAATATGAATATAATTAATATAAGAAAATTAATGTATGCACAGGCAGAATAATGCAACTGATATGAAAAGATTGCAACAGTATTTCACTTAATCTTGTAATTAGTTATTATGCATGCAGTTTTGATTTGTCACACCAAAGGACCATTTAAAATGGAGGGGAAAAACCTAAAATAAGGGGTGATTAATAACAAGACCTAATATAAAAAGTTCTCTTAAACATTCATATGCATTTTAAATTTAACTCTAAATTGATTTAATAATTTAAAAAAAGTTTTATGCATTAATAATAGCATAATGCTGCACAACCTCACACAGCTGAGCGGTGAAAGTTCAGCATGTGCTCCAAATGACAGAACAGTGCGATCCTGTCCCTCAATCTACTTATTTAATCAGAACAAACTGAAAAGTTCTAAAAATATTTGTTTTTGGAAAATCTGTGCACTATCACTTTTTTGTGATCAACACTACATGTTTTTATACAGAACAGTATTGATGCCATTTAAAGAAATAGGCTAAAACAAAGTCCATACGGTTCATGACAACACAAAGTCCATACGGTTCAGGACAGCACGAAGTCCATTAGGTTCAGTAACACGTAATTGTTGTAACAAATGTAATCACACTCTGCGTGATCAAGAGTAGGTCTATAGGTCGGCTCCAGTTTGTCTTGCACTGTCACCTATAGATGGCAACATTGAGCCACTCGTTGTGTGTATACTGTCCATGTGTCATTTTGTAATTTGCATATAGCAATGAACATCACATGTTCTTTGAGATATGGTTAAAGTGTACTGCCGAATGTGACAAGCATTTTTGGTAAACTAGCATATAGCTAGGCTGTTTTAATGTTCTTTTTATTGACACTTGCATGTCATATATTTAAACAGGCTATTTGTAATTACAGATTTGTAATAATGATAAAGTAATTTAGCTCATTTAAAAAAATCTTAATTTATAATATATATATATATGAATATTAACTTTAAACGTAATATCAAATAACACACTGCAGTTAAAATTATAAGCACACCTTATATACAGTGAACACACCTATTCACAATTTATTAAATAAACTTACTTAAATAAGAAATAATCAATACATTTTAAAAAAAATCTATGAATTTAAAATCTATTAATTAAAAAAATTAGATTAAAGCTAGATTGTTGGACAGTAGTGACAGTGGACAGCTGTCCGAGACATTCTTAATCGAATGCTGAAGTCTTCACAGATCTTATGTATCGGCACTCGGCTGTATATGTCTTAATTTGTACGTCATTGGCATCGGCGCTTGAGTGACACAAGATAGCAAACAAGGTAAATGTTTACTAGTTTCACTTTAACCTAGTTACATGCAGTGTGCGACATGTTAACATTATAAATATGTTCTGCAACAGTTCAGCTTGATGCCATGGTTCTTAAGCTTAAGAAAATTACAGCTGGTTAGCAGGCAACCCTTTTAGCTATCCTGCTAACCAGCCTCTTGAGAGTATTTTTCTGAATTTGTCATAGTTCCCAATTGCTGAGAGCTTAAATCAGAGATGAATCACAGTAGGAGTGTTACATGCGCATTTTCTCTACGGCATTTTGCTGCCATTGACCATATTCCTCATATTTCTTTTGCAAGCTAGTTGGCTAAGCTAAAATGACCCATATTTGAAGTTTGCTGATGTCATTAGCTTTGGTTTAGTAACTCAGATGGTACACCTTTAATCTAATCTGCTATTTATTATACATACATGTAAATATAGTGAAAAAAAGCTTTTGCTTTTAATCATAAAGTCAGAAGTTCAAACAATAGCTAAATACAAGATTGAGTTTGAAAAATAAGAAAGTTAATATTTTTGAATATTGTTTTATTTAACTTTATTTCTGTATTTTGTTTTTATTTATTTGTTAATGTACCCAAGGCTGTACATTAAAAAATAAAAACCATGTAACTAAAGAGAGTTCATTTTTATGGTTTTTAAATTCATTTTCTGCGTAGGTTTGCTGGTAATACATTCTTATTATTTAATTCTTGATGTCACTATTGTAAATTCTATATTCAGAGTGCAGCTGTTTTTTAATGCTCAGTCCATAATTATAATAAATGGAATTTAAAAGTCATGATGTAAATATGCAGTTACTATTCAATCTAGAAGCGCATGGTAAACATTAATAGTTAACTTAAATGGAGCCTCTTATGCTCAGGTCAAAGGACATTTCTATGTCCTCCACAGTCTGGAGGAACGATGGACAACGCTGGCTATTGCAGTGAGAGCTTCAACAGCCTGCAGAGTGGAACCAGCGATGAGGACATGGTGGAGATCGCAGGAGCCACGCTGGACTTTTCCAGCACAGATGACGTGCCTCCTCTGGACCGGGACTATGGCTCAGGTGAGTGCCAGATCTACCCAAACCCATGTGTTGCATTTATAGTCAAATGAGACAAAGGGGACTGAAAATGGCCCCAGTGACAATAATAATGTGGAGAGGTGACAATATATGCCACCCGGTTTTATCCTTATTCATTGAGATTCCCATCGTTTTTTTTTCCCCTTTCTCTCACCACTTGATATAGGTTTGGGGGCAAATGTGTAACGTATAGGTCTCTGGTGTTTGTGTGTCTGTGAGAAAATAGTGGTGAGAATTCGCTGAGGTCACAGCTTCGGTATTTGCCGCCCCCCCTGACAGAAATCCTTTTATCAATGAGATCAAAGTGTACCCTCTAGTTTTTTCTATTGTAGCTAGTTTCATGTTTTTACCGGTGTCAGGTTTTCACATCCATCCGTTTCCCTTGAACTTCCTCAGCGTTTGATATCAGTTGTTTTGAAGTGTGTGATGTGTGATTAGGGACTTTCACACAGTTTATTGGTCATTTTTTCTGAAACACTAACATTTATGTTGTACTCTTTGTGTCCTTATGCACATGTGATGGCGTAGTAATCAATATATAATTAAGCTTGGCTTCTAGAAGGTTGATAATTAACCATAGCTAGTTTTATTGCTGTGTTTTCTGTTGAGTAAGTTTATTTCCTGTTCTTGGTACTAGTAAAATCGTTCTAATGAAAGTCATGTGAAGAACTGTGAACACTGGAACAGGAATGTGTGCTACCATAAATGTGACAACCTTTTACCCCTTTCCCACTAAATGGGGGCTGGTAAATAAATGCAGCCTCTGTGAGCATAAGAGACTTTTTTTCTAAAACATTAAAACAAAAACAACAACTTTTAAACGGTAGTGATGAGATTATCCCAACCCTTGGCTTCTAACATGAATAATTCCTCGTTAAAGAAAAGCAGGTTTAAGGGACCAGTGCAAATCCAGGTCTTCAGGCCCCTCTGGTCATTTTGGAGGAAAATGTTCCAGATAAAGGGCTCTTGTGATCATTTTGGCATTCCACCTAAGGCCTTGAACTGTCACAGCTTGTTATTTATTAGCACTTTTGAACTGTATGCATAATATATAGGGTTGCAAAATTCCGGGAATTTTCAAAGCTGGAAACTTTCCATGGGAATTAACAGGAATAAATGGGAATTAACGGGAATATATGGGAATTAACGGGAATTAATGGGAATAAACAGAGAATTTGCAAAATTACAGGTTAGCCTATAACAGGGTACTTAAATGTAGTTGAAAAGAACATCTTGCTGCATAGTTTTGGTTAAACAACCATATTTAATGCAATTTTAATTCAATTTTTACCCTGCACATTCCTCAATCACAGTCACATGACTTATTGCAGGGCTATTGAGGCCACGCCCCCTGCATGCTCTGTGCATTCCCCCAGTCCATAACATGCACATTTGATCAGAAATACAGAAAAAAACAGTAATATTGTGAAACATCAATACAATTTAAAATAATGGTTTTATATTTTGATATACATAAAAATATAATTTATTCCTGTGATAAAGCTGATTTCAGCATCATTACTCCAGTCTTCAGTGTCACATGATCCTTCAGTTATCAATGTTTGAAACAGTTGTGCTGCTTAATATTTTTTATAACCTGTGATACTTTTTCAGGATTCTATAAAAATTTAAAGAACAGAATTTTTTAATAGAAATCTTTTGTTACAATATACACTACCATTCAAAATTTGGGGGGTCAGTTGATTACTTTTATACAAGGATGTGTCAGATTGATAAACAAAAAGTGATATTGTTAGAAAAGATTTTGAATAAATTCTGTCTTCTTAACTTTTTGTTAATCAGTGAATCCTGAAAATAGTATTACAGGTTCCAAAAAATATTCAGCAGCACAACTGTTTCCAACAATGTTAAAAACTGAGTATCAGATCAGAATATTAGAATGATTTCTGAAGAATCATGTGACACTGAAATAAATAACACATAACAATTGCTGCAATAAAAATATATTTATTTTACATATTTACTAAATTAGAATTAATTGAATGCGAAAAATAAATAACTGTTATTTCATGTTATGACCAAACAAAATTAAACATTTTTTTATTTGTTTTTATATGATACTTTTTATATAAATATTATAAATTTAAATAAATGTCCCAAAATTTCCAATAAATTCCCGTAAATTCCCATAAATTCCTGTAAAGTTTCCAAATTGGAATATTTCCAAAATTCCCCAGCTTAAGTTTCCGTGGAAAGTTTCCGGAAATTTACCGGAAATTTACCGGATACTTTCCGCCCCTTTGCAACCCTAATAATATATATCTCTTTCTTATCTGTGCAGGTGGTTCATATGGAGCTGGAGATGGGCCTAATGGGGTTCCTAAACTGATGGATTTGCTAGATGAGCCGGTGCCTGGGGTCGGCACATATGAAGACTTCAACACTATCGATTGGGTCCGGGAGAAATCTAAAGACCGAGATCGCCACAGAGAGGTGACAATACTCATTTGAATCTTTTTAAACATCTATATCATGCATTTTGTGTCATCCCAACCAATAAATTACACTTGAGCCGTAGTATAAGCTTATCACACCATGTTTATTCATATGTCACTGCACCCCCACCCCCTGACTTTCCATCACCTGAAAGAGTTCCTTGCCACAGTCACCTTTGACTTGCTTAGTTGGGGTTTAAAAGACATTTCATATTCAGTAACGCCAGTCTGACTGCACTGACACTACACGAGAACAAAAATTGAACAGTGGATTGGTCTGGTTGATGATTAGATCTCGTCCGATTCGTTGGTTTTGCCATTTAATCGGCACCGATAGCTGATTGGTGGAATAATCGGTTATCGGCAAAAACCATGTCGATAGTTGTTCACCGTAGTTCACTGACAAGCTACGCAATATCGCGTTCATATCGCAGATGAATTGCCTTCGATAATGAACGCGATATTGCGTAGCTTGTCAGTGAACTACGGCTCTGTCTATTAAATGCCGCTCCATTTGAAAGCAGGTGATGGCGATTTAGTGGTAATCAGGGAACCGGCTTTACTGACGAAATGCACGTGACAATCTCATGCGATATATCGCCCAGCCCTACTGTCATCATACAGTATGAGAGCGACCTCTAGAGGCAGAATCACTGATGCTTTGTGCTGTTTATTTTGACACTTGAGGCTGAGCGCTGACACTTCAGATGCATGTTTAAAACACAGAAATTGTATGAATAAAGAACACTACAGTACCACTACATGTTGTAATATCATTATAAAGTAATTAAATTGCTGACTAGATGCTGCATTAGCAGAGAAGAAACAGCAGTAGCCTATCTTTGTCATCAAGGCTAAGAGGACGTTAACATTAGTAGTACCTCGAGTGACAGTGTGACAAAAAATACACGCACATCCGACCCAAATGTTTAATGGCTTGATTGTTACCATCTGTCTGCATGAGTTTATTTTCAGCTGATCACTTATACATTCATTAGCCGGCAAAGTTGCATATTTAAAGCTAGTGACGTGAGAAAGCAAGCCGACAGAAACATATAAACAAATCTGATTTCAGTTCTTTTTTTTATCAGCACTGTGGTAGATATTTAGTTATTTTGATAAGATAATCATCAAGTCTTCTAAAATAGAAGCAAATAAAGTGAGAGACTAATCAGTTCTCTGGCCTTTGTGTAGATATTTAAAGATGGCCATCTTTAAGCATGACTTTGGATTTTTATGAAATGGTAACACTTTACAATAAGATTCCATTTGTAACATTAACTAAGGTTAATAAATACTGTAGAAGTATTGTTTATTGTTAGTTTGTTAATTTAATTGTTTACCAATACATTTTTAGAGTGTTACATTTTGTTTCAGTTTGAATGCATGTTTTTATATTTATTGATATAATTAATATATTCATATATTTACACTACCGCTCAAAAGTTTGGGATCGGTAAGATTTTTAATGTTTTTAGAAGAAGTTTTGTCTGCTCACCAAGGCTACATTTATTTAATTAAAAATACAGTAAAAACAGTAATATTGTGAAAAATTATTACAATTTAAAATAACTGTTTTCTATTTGAATATATTTTACAAAGTAATTTATTCTCGTGATGGCAAAGCTGAATTTTCAGCATCATTACTCCAGTCTTCAGTGTCACATGATCCTTCAGAAATCATTCTAATATGATGATTAGTTCCTCATGAAATATTTGTTATTATTATCAATGTTGTGTACATTGTGTACTTTTTTTCAGGATTCCTTGATGAATAGAAAGTTCAAAAGAACAGCATTTATCTGAAATACAAATCTTTTGTAACATTTTACACTACCGTTCAAAAGTTTGGGGTCAGTAAAAAATTTTATTTTCTTGAGCAGCAAATCATCATATTAGAATGATTTCTGAAGGATCATGTGACACTGAAGACTGGAGTAATGATGCTGAAAATTCAGCTTTGCCAACACAAGAATAAATTACATTTTAAAATATTTTCAAATAGAAAACAGTCATTTTAAATTGTAATAATATTTCACAAAATTACTGTTTTTACTGTATTTTTAATTAAGTAAATGCACCCTTGGTGAGCAGATGAAACTTCTTTTAAAAACATTAAAAATCTTACTGATCCCAAACTTTTGAGCGGTAGTGTATATTTATTTAATTTAGCACATTTTCATGGTTCAGTACCGTTTTTTTGTAATTAAGTACAGCACTGTTTTACTTGGAGTGTTATGTTATTTTTTTATTTATTTATCCAGTATCCATTTTAAAAATTGATGAAAAAGCTGATTTGAAGCTGATAATTGACGAATTTTGCATTATCGACACCGTTATTGGACTGAAATGTTCTATATAAATAAATGTGACTTGACTTGACTCCTTGTGTTCTTCATTTTCTCTACATTTTAGATTGCTACCAAGAGTAAAGAGTCAACCTGGGCTCTGATGAAAAGTATCAGCGACGCCTTCTCTGGCTGGCTTCTCATGCTGTTTGTGGGACTAATGTCAGGTTGGTCATCTTTATAATATTAAAGGTGCCATCGAATGTTTTTTTACAAGATGTAATATAAGTCTAAGGTGTCCCCTGAATGTCTCTGTGAAGTTTCAGCTCAAAATACCCAATAGATTTTTTTGTAATTCATTTTTTTAACTGCCTATTTTGGGGCATCATTAGAAATGCGCCGATTCATGCTGCGGCCCCTTTAAATGCTCACGCTTCCACCCACAGAACTCGCGCTTGCCTTAAACAGTGCATAAACAAAGTTCACAGCTAATATAACCCTCAAAATTGATCTTTACAAAGTGTTCGTCATGCATGCTGCATGCATGCATCTGATTATGTGAGTATTGTATTTATTTGGATGTTTACATTTGATTCTGAATGAGTTTGAGGTTTTGCTCCATGGCTAAAGCTAACATTACACACTGTTGGAGAGATTTATAAAGAATGAAGTTGTGTTTATGAATTATACAGACTGCAAGTGTTTAAAAATGAAAATAGCGACGGCTCTTGTCTCCATGAATACAGTAAGAAACAATGGTAACGTTAACCACATTTAACAGTACATTAGCAACATGCTAACGAAACATTTATAAAGACAATTTACAAATATCACTAAAAAATATCATGTAATCATGGATCATGTCAGTTATTATCGCTCCATCTGCCATTTTTCGCTGTTGTTCTTGCTTGCTTACCTAGTCTGACGATTCAGCTGTGCACAGATCCAGACTTTAATACTGGCTGCCCTTGTCTAATGCCTCGATCATGGGCTGGCATATGCAAATATTGGGGGCGTACACTCTGACTGTTACGTAACAGCCGGTGTTATGTTGATATTCGCCTGTTCTTCGGAGGTCTTTTAAACAAATGAGATTTATATAAGGAGGAAACAATGGAGTTTGAGACTCACTGTATGTCATTTCCATGTACTGAACTCTTGTTATTTAACTATGCCAAGATAAATTAAATTTTTAATTCTAGGGCACCTTTAAAGCACAAGTATCATGAGGAGTGATTATAGGCCGTCAGATCTGAAAAATGAACAATTGAACAAGTGACAACATGAACAACTGGCCTCACCATGATGTTTCATAGCATGTGCTGTTCTGTTTGATTCCAGGTGCCCTGGCTGGTGGGATCGACATCTCTGCCCACTGGATGACAGATCTGAAGGAGGGAGTGTGTCTGAACGGCTTCTGGTTTAATCATGAGCACTGCTGTTGGAACTCCAACGAGACAACCTTCCAGGAGAGAGACAAATGCCCTCAATGGAAAAGCTGGGCAGAGCTCATCGTCGGCACCAACAACGGCCCTTTTGCCTACATCATGAATTACCTGATGTATGTGTGCTGGGCACTGCTTTTCTCCTTCCTGGCTGTGTCTTTAGTCAGGGCCTTTGCCCCATATGCCTGTGGCTCTGGAATTCCTGAGGTAAGCTAAAGAATTTTAGTGCCTGTATAATATTTAATCTTGCATTTTGACACACAGGTTGTTGCATTGCTACATAATAAAGTATAGGCCACTGTTAAAATGTCCCAGTTTTTGTTTGACCTGCTAGATCAAGACCATCTTGAGTGGGTTTATCATCAGGGGCTACCTGGGTAAATGGACTCTTATGATTAAAACCATCACCTTGGTGCTGGCTGTGTCATCTGGACTCAGCCTGGGCAAAGAAGGGCCTCTGGTCCATGTGGCCTGTTGCTGTGGCAACATCCTATGCCACCTCTTCACCAAGTACCGCAGGAATGAGGCAAAGAGACGTGAGGTATGATTTTTACCCATTAAAATGTTCTTAAACTTTTTGTGCCAAGAAACGAATTAGAATTATATTATCACAATTCAATATAAATAAAGTAACTATAAATATTTTAGATTTTCATGATCATTTTCCGCCCATTCTGTGTCTGAGCAATAAACATTTGGCTTTAAGAAACACCCTTGTTTGTCTCAAAATTATCCAGTATAATTTGAACTTTCCTTATTCCTCTGTGTGACAAATAAACTGTTAAAATTTAACTGAAATGATTAGAGATTTTGTAAAATCTCTTTCCTAACATTGGAATCCTTCAGAAAGATACTGTACAGAGCTATCTGAACAGATAAAAGGAAATTTTATTCATCATCACAGCACAAATAGGCAGAGAAATGGCTGTTATTACACTACTGTTCAAATGGGTCATAATAATTATATATATATAATTGTAATATGTCACAATATTACAGTTTTTACTGTATTTTAGATCAAATAATTGCAGCCTTGGTGAGCATAATACAAAAAAAAGACCTTACAGAGCCCAAACTTGAATGGTATTGTATGTTCTAAGGACTATGATGATTTTTTTTTTTTTAAGGAGCAAGGCACAACTTCTTCTCCCATCTGTCTCTCTCTATAAATACAGTGGCTCTAAGGGAGCATTTGTTGTTAAATTTTTGCGGCTTGCTGCTAAGGACATTCTGGTTGCCTGTTTTTGTGGTTTTACACTCATTGTGAGAATGTTTTTATCGACATCATGAAGACGAGACCAAACATAAGATCACATTTTATTTTTACATTTGAGGCCTTTGTTGATCCAAGCCTTTTCTGTGATAAGCTTGGTCTATTGTTTCACTTCTACCTTTCTTCTCTCCATATGTTGATTAGGTGTTGTCTGCTGCAGCAGCCGTTGGTGTGTCAGTAGCTTTTGGCGCACCGATCGGTGGCGTTCTCTTCAGTCTGGAAGAGGCAAGCATTCTCCACACATACTTCTGTTTGCATACTGTCAACATTATCAAGTGGCATTTTAATGACCAGAATCACTCTCACATTATCCTGTAGGTGAGTTATTATTTTCCTCTGAAGACGCTGTGGCGCTCTTTCTTTGCTGCATTGGTGGCGGCCTTCACCCTTCGGTCCATCAACCCGTTTGGTAACAGCAGGCTGGTGCTCTTCTACGTGGAGTTCCACTCCCCTTGGCACTTGCTGGAGCTCATTCCCTTTGTCCTGTTGGGTATTTTCGGAGGAATCTGGGGAGCTTTCTTCATCCGTGCAAACATTGCGTGGTGTCGCCGGCGTAAGACCACGCGGCTGGGTCACTACCCTGTCCTGGAGGTGCTGGTTGTTACGGCGGTCACAGCTCTGCTGGCGTTCCCCAACAGCTACACGCGTATGAGCACCAGCGAGCTGATCTCTGAGCTGTTCAATGATTGCGGCCTGCTGGATTCCTCACAGCTGTGTAACTACACCAACGTGAGCATCACCAAGAGCACCAGCGACGCTCTGCCTGACAGACCAGCGGGACATGAGGTCTACACAGCCTTGTGGCAGCTGTCACTCGCCCTGGTCTTCAAGATGCTCATCACTGTGGTGACCTTCGGCATGAAGGTACTGGGTCAAAGCCATCCATCCTATCTTCCTTTCTTCCATTATCCATCCATCCCTCCCTCCATCTCCCAAGGTCTTGACACACTTTCCATTTCCTTATCGAATAGTTTAATGTTTACACAAACCGTTGTCTGTACTGTCGTCTCCCGTGTGTTCCTCCAGGTGCCCTCTGGTCTCTTCATCCCCAGTATGGCTGTGGGAGCGATCGCGGGCAGGCTGCTCGGTGTGGGTATGGAGCAGCTGGCATATTACCACCATGACTGGGTAATCTTTAGAGGCTGGTGCTCACCTGGAGCGGACTGCATCACCCCAGGCCTCTATGCTATGGTGGGCGCTACTGCCTGCTTGGGTAAGAATCTATTCAACTCTATTCAAACTAGTGCTGTCAAAAGTGAAATTTTAAAAATGTGACTATACCAGCATTTCTCCCTAGCATTTTGAGCACTGTTGAGCGGCTTCTTAAACACCTCTGATTGGCTATTGTGTTCACGCACTCATCAGATATGTCTGTGATTGGCTACAATGATCAATGCTTCAAAAAGATGTTGTAAATAAACATCTTTGACGCTCTTCACCGAGCGCTTAGCCAGATACACACGAGAGCATTTGAAAGCAGTCGTCTATCAGCAGACCGGTCCACTGATAGACACCTGCTTTCAAACGCTCCCGCTTTCAAATACTTCCTTTGCTTTCAGACGCTCCCATGTGTTGATCATTGTAGCCAATCACAGACATATCTGTTGAGCATGTGAACACAATGGCAAATCAGAGATGTTTAAGAATCCACTCAACAGCGCTCAGAATGCTAGGGGTAAATGCTGGCATAGTCACATTTTTAAAATTTCAGTACCAAAGTTGGTACTTTTGACAACACTAATTCAAACTAGTGTTGTCAAAAATATAGATATTTTGATATCTATCAATACTGAAATATCTGAAACGATTCCAATACTCCTTTTCTGCAGTATCAATACATCGATACCAGCTGCGCGTTCTCACTTTCTCTTCTCTCCGATGGTGAAGGGACACACACCCCCTGCCTCTCATTCACGGTGCGTTTCCACTGGCATGAAGCAGAGCGAGCATTTTCAGTTCATTCCTTTGGAAGATGAGCTTTATGCTCACACACGAGCGTGAAGCTCAACTTCCATAGGAATGAATTGAAAACGCTCACTCTACATGGCGCCAGTGGACATGCACCGTCACTCATCTCATTCACTTCGGTTGAATTTACTCATTCCCACAGGTTTCGCGCTCATACCAAAAGCGGTGCACCACTGATCTTTATAAGTGACACTCTCATAAAGCCGCCTCTCAAAGAGCTCGCAAGTACCAAATTGACTTGGTTTTCGTTGAATATTGCACTTAAACGGTCAAATATACACAGCATACCCGTCTTGGCGAGTAGGCCTATTCAGTTAAACAGTCAGTTTGGGAACACAGCGCATGTTGTGTAACAGTATATTGGATCTGTGCAGAAGCTCTTAAAGTGACAGCAACCTAATAAACCTGCTGCTGTCCGTCACGTTAATCATAAAACAAAAGACAAAATTAAGGAAATCACTCGCTGCTCTTGTAACTTTAATTGTAAGCATTAATCTGTATTTAATTTTTACATTGATGAAGAACATCCAGTGTTGTTTTTTACATTTAATTTATTTAATTTCTGTAATTTCTCAACCGAATACTATTGTTAGACCCTCCTGAAACACTTAAAGCACTGTTTATTTCATCTGTCTCTTTATCCTTATCTGTTTATTTGTGCTATTGTTTGCAATTTGTTTATTTCTTCTTATTTTATTACTGACTGTTTACTTGTCTTTTTATTGAGTTCAGTTTCAAATAAAGCCTTCCTGTGCTGTGTGAAAACTATTGCAGCAAAATTACCCAAATTATCAAAAAAGAAAAAGAGAGAAATTAATAATAAAAAAATCTGTATGGCAGTAAACATGGCAGTTTTCCCCATGGTATCGAAAATTGTATCGGATATCAATATTTTTCAAGGTATCGTATCGAAGTTATAAATTCCAGTATCGGGGCAACACTAATTCAAACTGTTTTCTGTCAAAAATGTGCCATAAGTGGCTTGTCCAGGTGCCTTTTTTCAGGTCTGTCTTTCTTTCATAGGTGGTGTGACTCGTATGACCGTCTCTCTGGTGGTCATCATGTTTGAGCTAACGGGCGGTCTGGAATACATCGTGCCTCTCATGGCTGCCACCATGACTAGTAAATGGGTGGCAGATGCTCTGGGTCGAGAGGGCATCTATGAGGCTCACATCCGTCTCAACGGCTACCCCTTCCTGGAGTCTAAGGAGGAGTTCAGCCACAAGACGCTGGCCATGGATGTGATGCGACCTCGCCGTAGCGACCCCCCACTCTCCGTGATCACACAGGACGGGATGAGTGTGGAGGAAGTCGAGTCGCTCATTGCTGAAACGTCATACAGCGGTTTCCCTGTGGTCGTCTCACATGAGTCTCAGAGACTTGTGGGCTTTGTGCAGCGCAGGGATCTGGTCATCTCTATTGGTAAGAGATTTTTCATTTGCTGTTTTCAGACCACATTGTACATTGTTTGCCCTGTTCTGAAACAGGGACTTAAAGGGTTAGTTCACCAAAACTGACATTTCTATCATTAATTACTCACCCTCGTGTCATTCCACACCCATAAGACCTTTGTTCATCTTCAAACACAAATTAAGTTATTTTTGATGAAATCCAAGAGGTTTCTGATCCCCCATAGAAAGCAACGCAAGTACCAAATTCAAGGTCCAGAAAGGTAGTAAAGACATTGTTAAAATAGTCCATGTGACTAGAGTGGTTCAACCTTAATGTTATAAAGCAACAAGAATACTTTTTGTGTGGAAAAACAGAACAAAAATAATGACTGAGTCGGCATTCTGACGTACAACCCGGAAGCACTGCACTGTGTTGACAACATCAGCAGCGTAGGAGAATGACAGGGAAGAGAAGAAATTCTTGAATAAAGTTGTTATTTTTGTTTTGTTTTTACGCAAAAAAAGTATTTTCGGTGCTTTAACTAACCCTTTAAATAATTAACCCTTTAAATTGTTACAATGTTGCATTTTTATGGGTTCAGTTCATTTTCACAAGGCAACATTTTGTCTTCATGCAAGTCGCATCATGACTGTCCTCTCATTGGTCAGAGTGCACCTGTTTATATTCCAGGATTCTGCTTATAGCGGCATCCACCAAGATGAATTGACAAACTCCATGGGCTTTCTTTACACACTTTTATGGATGTATTTAAGCCTTCATTCCTACTTAATCTGGTAACATGTATATTATCAGCATTCTTGTAATGTACCTGTAAGCAATTACAGGACAGTTTAACATAAAGAGTAAAAAAAGTGCTCATCGACAGAATCAGGCACCGCTGCTTTTTATGTAATTCAATTTCCATTATGACTTCTGATACAACTTGGTTCATGATCTGTTGGGTCTCACCATAACCGAACCACTCCAGAGTTTGCTTTCAATTAGGCTGAAACCACCCCATTCAGGCAAACTCAGACCGATTGTTTGAGTGCGGATCTGAGAGTGATTGGCATGTTTATATATGCCATAAATAACCAAACTAAGGGAGGAAACATGCCAGGTTCTGAAACAAACTCTAAAAGCAAGCTAGGTGTGAAAACCCCTGTAGATCTTCGATTGTTTACCAATGATTAAATGATAAATATTCTTTTACCTCATGTTGTTCAAAATCTGTATGACTTTCTTCTGTAAGACACTAAAGTGTTTTTTGTTCTTACAATGAAATTCAGTGGTCAAAGTCGTTGTTTTGCACCCAATTTCATTGTGTAGACAAAAACATTGAAACATTCTTCAGAAGATTATCTTCAGCAGTTCCGCAGTAGAAAGTCATACAGGTTTGGACTGATATGAGGGTGTTATTTTAGTGAACTATCCCTTTAATTACTTTGTTATTATAGGACTCATGTGAATTATAGGTCTCTCATGAGAAGGTTTCTTATTCTCTATTTCTCTCTTGCAGAAAATGCTCGTCAGCGTCAGGAAGGTGTGGTCAGCGCCTCCCGAATCTTCTTCACTGAATACACACCTCCACAGCCACCCAACAGCCCTCCGCCGTTGAAGCTTCGTGGTATCATGGATCTCAGTCCGTTTACCGTTACAGACCACACCGCCATGGACATTGTGGTGGACATCTTTCGCAAGCTTGGTCTGCGCCAGTGTCTTGTCACTCACAACGGGTAAAAGCTTGGTTTGCTTGCTCAGTTTTACAGCTCCAACCTCATATTTTTGAGTGTGTCCATGATTTGCTTACATCAGAAATGTTATACGTCACATAAATTCGGGTAAGCTCAATGTAATTATCTGTTCCTGTCTTCCCACAGGCGTTTACTGGGCATCATCACCAAAAAAGACATTCTGAAACACATGGCCCAGATGGCCAACCGAGACCCTGACTCTATTCTCTTCAACTGAAGTGCCAAACGGGCTGTTATGAAGCACCAGCCAGTTTGAAATAACCCACTGGGCAGAAAACACCAGTCTGGCCAAATGATTTGCACTACAGAACTGTCAGTACTGGATTAGCGTCCATTCACACTGTGAATCCATTTGTAGGGTCTTATTGGTACAGGCGCTACAACTGCAGGATGGAGAACCTTCAGCAGCATTCTATGCACTCCAGCAAATAGCTTAAAAGAGGTGGGACTGAGTGCAACCAAGTCTTGGTGTTTGCAAATAGCCAACCTATCATAACATATCAAAGCATCAAAACATATCACAATATATACACCACACAGACAAGTGACGAAACTGTTGAAATCATTACATTTTGTAGCATAAATCTGTCTAAATATAGACATTCACCTACCTGGTCTACCTTGGATCATATTACACAACCCCAAAACACTTCTGGTCAGAGACATGTCACATCTTACAGATTTTAGGAGAATTTCTTGTGTATGTCAAGAGGAAGTCACAAGCAATCAGTGATTTCAATCGGTGCATATTTCCCAGGAGTTCTCCTGCCTTCCACTATGCGATGGATGTTAATCATCAGTTAAAACCATTATTTGTTGTTTACATGTTCATGCACATTTTTTTATTTTTTTTTTTAAATCGGTTTAAATAAGCATTTGCGAGTATTCCAGCATCTATAAACTCTCGGGCTGAATTATATGAATTAGTTTTTGAGTATTAACAGTTTATGAATCTGATGATTCAGTTTCCTCATTTTGTCAAGTCTTTATTACAGCTCCAGATTTTGTAGTTAGTCATAAGCAGCACTGTGTAGTTTCTGCCAAGACATGATGCATTAAAAGACTCATTCTGTATATGTTTTCAAACTACATGCACTTTTCACAATTACAATTTAATTTAACACTAACATTCAAAAGTTTGGGGTTAGTAAGATTCTTCATGTTTTTGAAAGCAGTCACTTATGCTCATCATGGCTGCATGTAGTTGATCAAAAATACAATAAAACAGTAATATTGTGAAATAAATCTTTAATATATTTTAAAATGTAATGAATGCCTGTCGCGCAACTGTTTTCACCATTGATAATAAGAAATGTTTCTTGAGCAGCAAATCAGCATATTAGAATGATTTCTGAAGGATCATGTGACACTGAAGACTGAAATCATCTAATATGCTGATTTGCTGCTCAAAAAACATTTCTTATTATCAATGTTGAAAACAGTTGTGCTGATTCATATTGTGCTGTGGAAACCATGATAAATTTTTTTAGGAACATGAGGAACAAGCATTTATTTGAATTAGAAATCTACTATAACATTATAAATGTCTTACAGTCATTTTTGATCAATTTAATGCATCCCTGCTAAATAAGTGTTTTCTTTAAAAAAAAAACTGACCCCAACTTTTTAACAGTAGTGTATGTAGTTATCTCTTAATACCACTGTTAAAACCACAGAGTGTGTAGCATTTTCCTATGCAAGTTAGATTGCCATTATTTTTGGACAATATGAACATGCGATTAATGCAAATGCATTACATGACATTATGCCTGTACCATTTATATTCCTATCACATGCATGTCCAATTGTAACCTGAGCATGAAAAATGTCATCTGAATTGTGTCATTTCATGATATGCATACAAACCCAGATGTTTCCATTTTAATGTTAAAGCCTGCATCTATCTGGTTCAACCTCTTTTAATAATTTGAATCTCTCTGTGTCAATTCACAGTGGGATATAGAATAAATGCTAAGACCATTATAAACCGTACTTGAAACTCCCCTGATGGCTCATTAGCTTGGTTCTCAGTCCTTAGACGACTTCCACAGTATTTCCATTTTTAAAAATATAAGGGCCACTTTATTAAGAACATCTTAGAGCATTGTGTACTAATTTTTGTTGAAAAAATGTTTAATATTTGCCCGAAATCATTTGTTGGGTTGTTTGTACTCATTGTTTAAATTATGTAAACTTGTGTTTTTTTTTTTTTTAATGTCAGCATTGTCCATTAGTGTTAAATATGAATGTCACCTTATCATTGTAATTTATTCATAAGCACTACATGAAATATAATTACATGTAACATGCTCTTCAGTGTTTCTTTTTCATGTGGATTGTGAGATTTGGTGATGAACGTTCTCCTTTGTCGTTTATCGAAATTACTGAAAAAAATGTTCCCTGGATCAGATTTGAGACCTTGATATTAACAGGCTACACTCATGTAAGTTTTGAGTAAAAGCAAAAAAAGACAAAGGTTAGATTAACTTTGGCATGTTTTGAATGTGAATCAAATATGAGTCATGTGATGTCTCGCTCTTAATTTTACCCCATGCTGGCTCTAGATTATTTGCTAGACTTTGACTTCAAACAAAAGTGAATGACACATGTTTGACTCATAATACAGTGCTGAGTGCAACGAACTAACTTAACTTAAATGGAGACTTCTCGTCCATGAATGGTCATACTCCTTATAGGAAAGAACGAACAATATAAACATTTATTAAAAAGGAGAAGACTATCAATCTGGCATGGTTTGCATGTACATTTAGTAGCAGCTTGCACAAAGTTTTGTGCATTTGTTGAAGGTAAAAAGTCTTAATTTTAAGGAATTATTTTGGCTTTTTTTATGTGGTTAAATAGTGACGGTCATTGTCATCATTTTCAGGTCTTCCAAGCATTAAATGTCAGGTTTGTCTTCACAAAGCCCTCACAGATTTGCTCATGATCTGCCCATTCAGATGGAAGTCCGGAGGTCATCGCTCTTGCTGCCGAAGCCTAAATGTCCATATAAAATTCAGCCTATGAGAGTTAAATGGTCCTCCTCATCTCAGACCACAATAACAAGATGGTTTTCTGAAAAATAAGAGTTGTTTGGTCATTAAATGGTTTTTTAAAACCCATCAGATGGTGGAATATCTGTGCTTCCCTCTCTTCATGGTTCCCATGTGGGGCCCTCAGAAAGGAGCAATTTCCTTTCCCTTGGAATGAGACCACAAGCCCCAACTGCGTCCCTCAGAGGTCAAACAGGAAGGCCCCAAAGTAGCTTGAGGAGTCTTCTGCATACACAGCTGTGGGAGAGGACACGGAGATGAAGATCTCATCGCCCGCACGAAGTTCAAACAGGCCGCCCTGGTAGATGGAGTGAAGGGCGTTCTCGCTGTCTGGAGACCAACATTTGGTGCCCACACCCTTCAGGAGCTGAATAGGGCGAGCGTAGGCAGTCTTCTTGTAGACACATTGCACCACCTGGTGGCTGACAGAACCAGAGTGGTAATTGTCAATGGAGAGGGTGAGGTAACGGAAATAGACTTGAGCGTACAGGTAGTAGCGGCCTGCACGAGGAATACGCAGGTGGCCGTTGGACACGGTCATATTGTGCAGGTGGGAGCCAAAACTCTGATTCCCCCAGGAACGAACGGGATGGCGACAGGACTGGTGAAGATCGGTCTGGGGGGTTAAGGATGTTGTACCTGGTATAGTAAAGAATAAGATCACCTGAGTGTACAGAAACATTGCACATTCCTGCTTCGTTTGTGACCACAAAGCATTTGTTGAACATTTTTTTTCTGTTTTCATGTAAGATATCTGTTCAGTAAAGACTCAGAAATGTTTTGTTATGTTACTGAATTCCTATTGGTAGTGGTTTGTTAAGATTGTTTCCAGAAGGTTTTGCTGTCCTAAGTACAGGCCTCTGTAATATACACACCCCAAACATGCTGGCAAACTCACCCTGCAGTCCACTGTCTCTGAGAGTAAGATGAGCTGACGGCCGTGGGCTGCCAGTGGTGAGTAACTTTGTACGTGGAGGGATAGCTACTCTTTCTGAAAAACACAGTAAATAACAAAGAGTGAACGAGTTGACAAAGCAACCAAACAACTCATATAAAGTCATTTTAAAAATACATAGATTACTGAATTTTAAAAGATTCGTTCAGGCAACAGTAGAGAGACTTTCTTCAATTGATGAAAACACTTGAATTCCTGTGGTTTCATGTTACCTTGAAAGGTGTGTTTTGAGATTATGTTTTCTGTGACCTAAAAGAGAGCAAAAAAATTATTGTACTCAGATTTCTGGGGAAAAATTGCATAAAAAAGTCATGTTTATATTGAAATTTCAGCCACTGAAGTGCACACTCCTGATTTGGTTGAAAAAAAAAAAATGTTACACATATAAACTTCACTAAAACATTTTCCAGAAAGACAATCCAAGCTCTTTTCTGGATCACCAGAATGGAATGAGAGAGAACAAGCTTTATTACATTTGATTTATTTGGAGCATGTTTTCTGAGTACAATAAGCCAAATCAAACATTTAAAGAGTTAGTTCATTCAAAAATTATAATTCTATTATTTATTACTCACCCTCATGTCGTTCCAAACCTGTAAGACCTTTGTTCATCTTTGGAACACAAATTAAGATATTTCTGATGAAATCTGTGAGCTTTCTGGCTTTTGATGGACTGCAATGTTATTACCACTTTCAAGGCCCACAAAGGTAGTAAAGACTTCATTAAAATAGTCACAATAGTAATAACGTTGCAGTCTATCGGAGGCCAGAAAGCTTCTGGATTTCATCAGAAATATCTTAATTTGTGTTCTGAAGATGAATGAAGGTCTTATGGGTTTGGAACGATATGAGGGTGAGTAATTAATGACAGAAATTTAATTTTTGGGTGAACTAACACTTTAATATATTAGTCAATCACAAATTATGTACCACGCTTTGTGTCATTCTCTCAGAATTAAGCTCTTAAAGAGCACTGGCCGATATGGCAGTCATCATGAACTTACATTGAAGCCAAACACGACTTTAGTAAGCAAACATGATTCTGATTGGAAAAATTCAACATATCGTATATTTACAATTTGAGATCGCTGCCCCAACGTTCTTCCGAACACACATCACACCACAGGAAGATCTGATAAGATAATCTGTAGAACCATTTTAACTGAGAACCTCTGCATTTCTTAGCATGTTTTATCAAAAAATGCAGCGTCTCTTTACCTTAGAGATGTAGGCTTTGAGTCCCTCAGCTAGTTTAATGCATGGCTCCCCAAAGAGCTGAACCAGGTCATCAGGAACATCCTGTTCTTTCTCCATAGCATTCAGAAGACCAAGACACCTCAGCTCCTCCACCACACCTTCTGTCCGAGCCTATCGACGACATTGATCTCAAATCATCAGTCCACTTAAAATTGTGTAATGTAATGTCTGTGTAATGTAAACATCCTAAAAAGCATTATTTTTCAGGAATACATTACAAAACTTTAATAACTCAAATATTAATTTAGCTTTACAGTACTATATTTAGCTTTACAATCTGCAATCTACAATCTTTTTATTATAATAATGTTTAATTTTTTCTGCAATTGCAGGAACATAAAACAACTAAATCAATTCAACTCAATCATCTTAACCCTTAGCTAAGCCTTTTTTTTTTATTAAAAAAATGGTTTCCTCAATCTGAGTGGTTTAAAATGTTGTGTAACCTGATTCCCTGAGAAGGGAAACGAGACACTGCGTCACGGTGTTGACGCTATGGGAACGCTCCACTTGAACCAGTCTATGAAGCACATGCGCATACACACTTGTTTCTGTTTGGCTACAGCAGTTGGATGACGTCACAAGCGCAACGACAGTGTATAAATGGGCGTCTGAACAATGCGTCATTAGCTCCAGATTGTCTGAAGGAAGGTGCGCAGACATGCCTGAGATATGGCAACACGACGCAGCGTTCCGTTCCCCTTCTCAGAGAACTGGGTTACATATGTAATCTGAGATGTTCCCTTTCGAAGTGGAACATCAAAGCTGCGTGAAGGTGTTGACGCTATGGGAATGTTAATACCCATTGTGCCATGCTGAACAAATGCCTGCTCACCGTGCTGTGAAACTCAATAAGCGACCTAAAATGTAGCCACAGGCTGCCATACTGACCAAGAGCTTAGGTGCTCAATGTCCTCCCATTTTTACTTACCTGTATAACTGGCCTGGGGGCAGAGCTAACTAGGAAGGCCGCAGCTTTACTGAGTCTGCCAACAACTTTCAAATTGGAAGAGGGCCGACTGCTACTTCAAACATTCCCAGACCTCAGTCATAAGCTCTAAGAAACCATCCAACCCAGGGAAGCACATATTTAAGCATTCAGACCTAGCATTCGGACTAGAAGAGGCCTCAGGAGAGAGCAGTGCTCTCCCAACTGTCTGCTCCACCCTCAATTCACCTCAAGGATAAATAGCAAAAGTACTTTCGAAAGATCTGGTTAGAGAGTGGAGCACCCATAGCAGCTCTAACAATCTCATGCTCTCCGTTACAGACCATCATAGAAACATGTCGACAAAGCTACTTAACAACCTGCTACCTCCAATAAACATCTGGATGGGGCGATCACTTCTCTTTCTAAAGTGTTCTATTACCGAAAGACTTTCACAGCAGAACCACTAGAGAAGCACTCTATTTGTTAGACAGGTCTTCCAGGGAAATGAGCTGACATATTCCAGTCACTGCAAACCGGAGAGGGCAACTGAGAGAGTGGGGCGCTGTAGCTTCTACAAACCATTCTCTACTAAGTGGCCATCATCGGCCGATGGTTGCATATTCCTCACAGTTCTAGCAAGGGAACGCTAGATGCATATACACCTCCAGAAAAGTACTGGAGTGGAGGACAGAGAGTGGGCCGCTAATGGCGGCTATGTCCACTAAGGGTGGGAGAAAAAAAAAATCGATGCATCGCGATTCTCTCTCCAATGATTCCGGATCGATTCTGAGAATTTCAGAAATGATTCTGAGCTTAGATTTTAACCGCAGATGTGCGATGACGTTGCGTGTGCTATGGTGCACCGTCAGAAACACCCGTTCTGCCTGTTTCCATTTCCTCACACACACACCACTCGAACCTTCCATAAAATAATCTTTCATAAAGTTCGGAAAGGCTGAAGCGAATTACAATCACGGGATTCATTGCACAGGATATGAATTATGAGAAACGGTTTGCTTGATGTTGTGCTTGCAGTTTGTGGTCTCGCCCACCGGTAGGCCTATTTTCCTTACAATTGCAAAAAGCACATTGACCCTTCCTCTCTGCTCCAAGTATGGGGAAAGGGAGATAGATGGGATGCGAGTGGCAGTACTGTCCACTCTCCTCTTCTATAACAGCCCATTTACATGGTACAAGGGAAGCACCCAGGTGTAATAACGTCTGTGTTCAGAGAAGAAGGAGGCGAGAAATGCCAAACGTTCAATGACTGGCGACTGCCATTTAAAATAAAACAAAACACAACATAAATAGTCCAAGCCTGATCCTATGTCGTCCTTCACTATTGTCGTTCCTCCTTTTATCCTCCCGGAGCTCTTCCGTGAGAAACTCGATCAATCACGCCACTGGCCTCGCTCCCATCCCATGGCTCTTGGCCTCGCCCTGCTTGCCACATACCCCCATCTCCCCTTGCAGGCCAAGGGCACCCTCGAGACTGTCCTCTACTCACCCCCTAACCCTAACCCCCAAATGCATCATTTCCCCCACCCCCACCCCCCCACACCTGCCACCACTCACAGAGGCCGTAGCACCTGGGGGACAGAGATGAGGCAAGAGAAAAGCAGACTGAAAGATGAGGACAGACAGAGACGAGAGAGGAAAACACACTGCCGCTCTGGTGCCAAGCAATGGTACTGGACACTTCTCGGTGGACGGCTCGATACTCTGCCTCCTGGTGGACAGTGATGGCTCCTCCGTTTACAGGCGTCTGGCAGTGAGCTCCCCATTCCCTTTGGTCTGCCTGCTCCTCCCCATCATGGTGGACGGCAGTGGGTCTGGCCTCCGGTGAACAGCTGCAACTCCTCTATCCCCTTACAGATGGCAGACACCCCCCAGTTAGTGGTAGCGAGCTCTCCGTCCCACCTGTTGATCAATCGCTCCAGCACCACCGCCTCGGGCAGCCACTGGGCAGTGCTTTCCGTGTTTTCGGCACCAATGTAACACTGTTAATGGTCTGTGTTCAGGGAAGAAGGAGGCAGGAACCTGGCGAACGTTCAATGTAACTTTATTTACCAAAATTAAACAAACAACCAAATGAGAGTAAAGTGGCAGCCCCTGATGAAAGACTGACACTTAAACAAAACAGAACATAAGTGTGTTTTGTTTTAGTCCAGGCCTGGTCCACTTATGTCCTTCACTGTCGTCGCTTCTCCTTTTACACTTCAGGAGCTCCTCCGTGAGGAACTCACGGCCGGTTCCCATGGCTCTCGGCCCCACCCTGCTTGCCACACCAGCTTTGGACAGGGCATGACACATTTTCTAAACCCACTAACCATCTTTGCTTTCACATTTAACAAAACAAACAGACAGACATGCAGGTTTAAATTTCACACGCACACACAGTCAAAGAGGCTTCCTGAAGACAAAAGAGCTGATGACGTGTTGTCCAGGAGGCCTTTTATAGATTGTTAATACACCTGTGACGTCATTCAACTGTCATAGCAATCGGAAACTGGCATGTTTGCACACATGCTTCAGAAACTAGTTCATGTGGAATGTTCCCATAGCGTCAGCACCATGACACAGTGTCGAAGTTCTTCGAAAGGGAACTTTTTAGATATGTTATCTAAACAACCAAAAAACTGAACTTCATTCAGTGGTGAAAAAAGTCCCACCTTGGCTGTTTGCTGTCAAAATTGACCAACCATAGGAAATGGGAAAGACCCTAACACAGAGCATTTTAAAAAATATGTTGAATAAAATCTTTATATTTGCCACAGTGTTGAACAAACACTAACAGAAATGGAGTGAGTCTGTAAAACATCCAAAGTGCAAAAAAACACTACCCACTATCTAAGCAGAAAATCTCAAATTCTTTCACAGCAGGAAGCTGCATAAAACACTTTAGCCATCTACTGGCCTTAACTGTCATAACATTATTTTGACCTGACATGACATGAAGCCATGTTATTTTTGCCAGGTCCCAAAATATGATAAATTCCCATATTCACTTCATGTCTCAACTTATAGACATGATTTTTATTGAAATAAATTTCCAAAAGCTTGTGTATTTGCTTATTCATGATGGTGAAATAGAGAAATTTACATAAACTAAAATAAATAAACTTAAAAGCACAAAAAAGTGCATAATTTTATTGTTACTACTTCAGGAAAGTTAGTGAATGCTAAGAGGGTTGAAATGACAAAATAATATGAGGAAATTAATAATAGAAAATTGCCTTTTCTAGTTACGATAACGCTGTGCTCGACAAACGTGTATTATACACATACTAAAAAAGCAGAGGACTTTGGGGACCAAATAAACAAGTTCCATAATGGAAAACTATTTAGACAGAGACCAGTTTATATGATAAGAAAAAATACTGAGCTTTCTAAATGCATATAAACAAATTTGTCACTAGACAAACAGACAAGACTAGACTATGGGGGTACAGATATTTGAAGTTCACTAAGGCTGCATTTCTTTTCACAGTTTTTTTTTTTTTTTTCTCACATCAGATTATTGTTTTCAGGGCCCCTTGTGTATTGTGTCTAACTCATCACATGTGGCCCAAACTCCAAATCCCTCCCACTCAAAACCACTGACCTTGAGCTCTCATAAAGCAGAGGATTTCAAACTAATTAACATGCTAATTAAATCTGACAGCATTCCTCTGATTTAATTCAAATTCGTATTTAAGTCGGTCGAGAGCCCAAATCTTTGTTTATCTTTGAGGGGAGTTTCCTAGACCGCTTTCAGCCTTGTTTTAAAGTCCATTACCAATAATTATATTATAACTTTTTTGAAGAGATACAGAGATGATGATGCTATTGGTGTTATTTATAATGAATACTTAAAAACATGTAAATATTAAAAGGACACATTTGATTGTTTCAGCAGCCAATGAATATTCAGTGCATTATGCAACTTGACTCACAGGACATTTTAAGTCAAGAGTTTGACAACTTTCCCACATGATACATAAATAAGGTGTCAGAATACAAAGGACACACCATCCAAAGAGGAGTTTAAAGCACGTGATGATTACAATAAAAGCTTTAGTAAAGAATTCAGCCATTCTATGTGCAAAATGCATTGACTGATTCTTTTTATCAGAATGCATTATGACAAAGACCCATGACCTAATTCTCGTGGCAGCTAAATTAATGCAGTAATAGCCGACCCATCCCAAGACTATAGTCAAAGAAAAACCAGTGCTGACACAATGAAAACTTGCAAACTTGATACCAAGATGACAGCATGTCAGCCTGCAGGGTATGAAAGAGCTTTAATGCCATTTCCATATGATCTCCATTATGATTTGCCTATACAATGTAAAAACTCCAGTTCTGCATATGGGAACATTAGCCTACATGTGGAATAGGTTTACAGAAAATAAAAAGTTTAAAGTGATACAGACAGTGAATAAACTGTTGCATAAATCACTGTTAATAATAATAACAACAGCAATATAGGTAATAACTTTTTGTTGCATGCAGTTTTACCTGTGCCATTGACATGTTCAAGAATATGAAGAGTCCTGTGGTCGAGGCAACTTGAAGGACAATCACGATAACAACAACCGTCGTCACCCACAACCTGGACGGCACTTCGAGACGATTTTTGGGCTGAACCATGATGAATGAGCTCGATTCGCTACTTACAGATTGTAAATATTCGGAGTTGCCTTCGGATGCCGCGGCATTCCTGTCGAATGACTCTAGCACGAGCTGAGGAGGGGCTGCAGAGTCCATCTCTGTGGCTAACTAAATAAGTTTGATTTTACCTACCGACACAGACAAGACGTCCAAGGAGACAAATAGGTTTGAATGATAAGAATATCATTTTAGAGGCAAAATGAGATTCCGGTAAATCCTGCGAGTTTTAGCGACAATAAGTTATCGATGTAGCTGTAAAAACACGCTGATGCGCGGAATAACAACTGAAAGAGTTCGACAATAGACTGGCAATATCATCCGCTCTCCATCCTGCCCTCTCGGTTTTCATTTGACACCGCCTCGTGCCTCCCATTATTAGTAGGCTACCTGTTACATCTGCAGACTGCAGTACACTGTTTTCCACACTGTGTAGAGGATGCAATAAAATAATAATAATTATATCAATAATTAAACATGGTAGCACACACAGTGCTCGGTAGTAACATGTAATCTGGATTACATAATCAGATTCCAAAAATTAAAGGGTTAGTTCACCCAAAAATGAAAATTAGCCCATGATTTACTCACCCTCAAGCCATCCAAGGTGTATATGACTTTTTTCTTTCAGACGAATATAATTGGAAAACTGGCTCTTCCAAGCTTTATAATGGTAATAGAGGATAAGATTTTGAAGGCCAAAAAAGTGAAACCGTCAATCATAAAAGATATCCACATGTCCACATAAAGGCCTTCTGAAGCAAAGCGATGCATTTGTGTAAGAAAAATATCCATATTTAAAACTTTAAAAACTCAAATAACTAGCTTCCGACAGACGGTCGTACACATCAGTTTACGGCGAAAGATTGAACTCGACGCATGACGTATTGACGAACACGGAAGCGCAGAGGAGAGAGCAAAGCAAAACACCGGTCAAGAATAAGAAGTCTAAAACGAGGAATTTGATATAAAAGAAAAGGAGCTTGAGTTTGTTGCCCAGCCATATTTGTTTAGACTGTGAGAGGCGTCAAAGCTTGCGCTACATCGCGTCAGGGGTTACTCTTTTGGCGTGAGTCGACGTGCATATGGCTGTCTGCTGGAAGCTAGTTATTTGAGTTTTTAAACTTGTAAATATTAATATTTTTTCTTACACAAACCCATCGCTTCATTTGATAACAAAGAATGCACTATATTTTCTTTCTCTTTGTATTTTTATATCAATATTGTACAATATCATTCTATTCAGTTCAATGTGATAAACAAGTTAGGTCAAAAAGTAGTCTCATTATATTACCAAAAATATGTAATGTAATGGATTATGTTATTAACTACAATTTTTGTAATTTGGAATCAGTAATGGACTACAATTTGTAAGTATCTACCCAGAAATACAAATATAGCCTACATTTCAGCTTCCACATTTTACATTTCTTGCCTATAAAAAATATGCAAGTACAAGCAGTACAAAATCAGGATAGTAGTTTCACAAATTTACATATACCAAGTACACTTTGTTGTGCAAATATGTCAAATTTCACATATATTTATGAATATTCATCATATTCAATTAAAAAAATAGCATACTTTGAAAAATATGTTTGAAAACTATGTAATTATAGACCCATTATTTTTCAAAGTACAAGAAAGGTGTATTAATACTTTATGGTTACATCACATCAATTTTAAAAATAAATTGTAAACTATTTATTATATTTTTTTAGCATGCAGTTGTTTTTGTTCTAAGTGTGTTTTGCTGTATTTTGTATGGTAGATGAATGTAACTGTTATTGCAAAGCAGAGATTATACACACTGCTATCTCGCACAACAAATCTGCTTTTCAAATATGTGGTCAGCTTGTTTTGTCTTATCTTTAACTAAAACTGTTAATAAAGGGACATTCTTGCAGCATGTTTTTATTTCTAAGAATTTAGGTACAAATCATTGCGAATTATTTCAGTGGAATATAAATAAAAAACTTCAGTATAGTGATTTTGCCAAGCATTTCAGCTTAGTAACTGGAGTTTAAAGCTACTTTCACCAACCAGAGACTCATGGTTTGTTTACCAGTTGTTTCCTGTCTTTTCTGTTCATGTAGTTCACTGACAATCTATACCATTCCAATAAGCTTATGTGCTTAAAGACTTTTCTAAATCAACCTAGAGGGAAAATTCATGCATGTATAGTGTTTATTGGATTTCCTGTTTGTGCAGGATGATGGTATGTAGATGACAAGGATGGGAGACAGATGTTTTGATTACTGGAGTGCGATCCCTGGGTTACAGCGGCCCCCTGATTCCCCACACCCACATACTCTACAGGAGGGGCTGAAAACAGCTGGAAAAGGGAAAGTCTTCGCACTCATTTGCAAATGGTCCAAATTATCTATTTGATTTCCCACTCAATGCAATGGTCAACTAAACCCATCAGGTTTTGGTTTCACTCGGGATACACATGTAAGATCAGGTGCAGATATTTTATCATATAGTGAACATATTTTTAACATTAACAATTCTTCATGAAAAAAAGGAATGATTTCCCCCCCTCATTGTTAGTAGACTGACTTAATGGTTTGTTCTACCAGGGTTTAAAGTAGCCTGTTTTTAATGTGCACCAAGCACAGCATAACTCCCCTTGTAAGGGGCAGATATATGTCTGCAGCTGTCTTCAGCTTTTCCGACTGGGTGAATTCTGTACACTAGCTTACAGAACAGCTGAGCATCAAAGCCAATGAGTTTAACATACTGGAATGGAGTAAGAACTGGAAATATGAATCTGTAGGCCTAAGTGGACAAACATGACATATGTTATGAGTTTATACTCATATATATATTTATTTATTTATTTTTATTTTTTTTCCAGAAAATGATTTTGAAAATAGATAAAAAATATAGGCTCTATATATGAAGGCCACGAGAGGGCATCATCTTATTTGTTGTGTCTGAACCGGATGAGGCGACGCAGTGGGCGGAGTTATTTGAGTTCAGGCGGGAAAAACGAATACGTGATGACGCAATACGTACGCTGTCACGTTGAATGGTTGTTTTTGCGATGGCTCCCATCAAAATAAAACATATCGTCTCGTTTACATCACAGGTAAATGTCTGGTCGATATTGCATGTATACGGCAATTAATAAGTACTTGTAATATTTAACATTTTATAATAACTTTCATGATCAATATTACGTAATGATGAAGAGTTCTTATACACATTCAAATAATGTTTTATATAAACTAACCCCGCCTCTGTACATTGACAATACAGAGATACAAAAAAATACATATTATGAATCAAAGTTATTTCATTTCTAACTCCCTAAATGTGCTTATAAGATGCTTAGCATGTTATTAAGTAATTGGGTAACACTTTATTTTACAGTGTCATTGTTACACATGTAGTTACTATAGTAATAACGATCAATTTTGCTTTAATTACATGCAACTAACCGTTAACCAAACCCTAATTATAACCCTATAGTAAGTACATGTAGTTACTTAATATTACTGAGTAATTACTGTGTAACAAAGACACCTTAAAATAAAGTGTAACCAGTAATTGTTATGTATGTAATAAAGTATGTAATAATGTGAGTACTGATAGTTATCAAATAACATTCTCTCTTACACGACTGAATTGCAGGATATTAAGAATGGCGTGGATAATCTGTGTGATGGCAGTGACAGCAGCAGGCCGTGGTTGTGCAGTATCCAGGACCGCAGTGGAGTGCTCAGGGTGGAGTTACAGATGGAGCGAGTATCTTCTATAGGATTCATTGATGTTGGTGTGTTTGTTAACATGAAATCTTACACTATAATCTGATATGTATTCTTGACATATTAATGTTCATGGTCTTCCTTTTTTTTGTTCGTTTGTAAAGGCAACTGTGGCTCTGCATTCATTCAGGTTGATGTCGGCCGCTCCTCGTGGTCATTAGACCATCCCTATGTCACCCTGCTGCCCACTGCAACCCTCATGAGTCCAGCAGACTCGAAACAGGGCACTGGCCGCCAAAATGTGCGCATGTTTAAAAAAGGTAAAACGAGAAAAATCCCTCAACCTTTTGGTGTTTCTCACTGAGGGGTCACATTTGTGATCCTCAGGGGTCAAAACAGACCAAAGACAATAAGCGTAACATTTTAAAACAAAAAATAAATGTACTATATTTTGTTTTCATAATTTTTTCTTTAATATTTTGTATTTTCAGCAGATTTTATGGTACTAGGTACATGTTCATCTCTAAATTATGCACCATTTATATCTATAAATAAAATAATACAAATACAACAATAATATTTATTATTATTATTTATAATTAATACAGCAGTTAAAAGTAGAGCAAAGGTATTTAAAATCCAAAGCATGCAAGATCTGATGGGAATCAAAATGAAATGTATCCCTTAGTTGATTATAATAGTATTTTATAATAATAATAATAGTAATAATACATTTTATAAGGAGTGACTAATTAATTAGTACATAATTAGTTACTTTTATGAGGTTTTACATTTGGATATATATTTAAACATTATCAGAGACTACTTCATTGTGGCCGATTTGTAGTTTGTATCCCAAGAAATTGCTCTGTATTTTTGTATTTCCCATTTATTTTTTAATGCATTTTTGATCATGAAGTTCACAAGTGTGACTTTTTTTTATAGTTGGCATGAAATGGAAGTTATGATTTGTGATTTTGAGTGAAATGGCTTCTTGAACAAGAAAAATATGTAGGGCGGGACTTGATTTTGTCCATCAGGAATTGATTGGATGGTTGTGGTTTACTATTGCTGTGATGTCATGTGAGTGACAGGTTGTCCCGCCCTCGAACCAGTAAACAAATCATCTGCAAGAAGGAGGGGAAGTTATTTTGATTAAAGATTTTGAGGGCACATGAATTTAAAAAAATAATTATGTGCACAGTGAATTCATTTATAATAAATACTGCAATATTACTTTAAAAAGTGGTTAATTTTGAATTCTGGGTGACTTTAAAGGATTAGTTCACTTCAGAATTAAAATTTCCTGATAATTGACTCACCCCCATGTCATCCAGGATGTTTATGTCTTTCTTTCTTCGGTTGAAAATTAAAGTTCGAGAAAAACATTTCAGGATTTTTCTCCATATAGTGGACTTCAAAGGAGATCAACGGGTTGAAGGTCCAAATTGCAGTTTCAATGCAGTTTCAAAGGGCTCTACACAATCCCAGTTGAGGAATAAGGGTCTTATTTAGCAAAACCATCAGTCATTTTCTAAAAAAAACTAGATGAGACCCTTATTCCTCAGCTGGGGTCATGTAGAGCCCTTTGAAGCTGTGTTGAAAATGCAATTTGGACCTTCAACCCGTTGATCTCCATTGAAATCCAGTAATTTACTGAGTAAATTATCAGGAAATTTTAATTCTAAAGTGAACTAATCCTGTAAGACTATTTTGCCCTTTCTATCAATGTCCATGATTTTTTTTTGTTTTCATATAGCAAGTACCACATAAGTCACCAAGTTTCATTCCATTTCGATTAAGTAAAAAATTCAAAACATAAAATTGTTTGGTCTAAAATGACTGAAGACCACCAGAGGGTTAAATCTGTGAACTGTATGCAAATGCATAAGACTTAATTGTGTTCATTCACACTGAAAGACTAAGATAATGTCTTAAATGTCTTCATGTCCAGCTGATTTTCTCCCTGAGGCAGCAAATGAGAGCTGGGACAGACTGCGAGTCACCTGCACTCAACCATTCAACAAACGGTCACAATTTGGTCTGTCCTTTCTGCGCATCCGCACCATGGAAGACGAGGCTGAAGATGCCTCAGCGCAACATGAAGATATTGCTGTTGAAAATCTGGTGAGAGGTTTCATAAAGGTTTCATCACCTTGTGTTTAAAACAAATGTGCATTTTCTTATATCATATATCTAGTGGCACAGCAGCCATTACAATTGGGTTCAATTGTTATGAATTGTGTTTCACAGCACACGCCAGAGAAGATGACATCCGTGATGGAGTGGCTTTCCAGCCCAGCTATCCAAAACACGTTTTTTGGTCGAATCACAGGGTGTGTGAATTAAGTGTCGTACACTTCATTTCAAAACTAAATGTGTATTTTCACGGTAGTCAGAAGGCACTCTGTACTCTCTCTGACAGGGATGACTCCTCAGATGCCCAAAGGAATGCTGGGAGTTTGAGTCGGGCAGAGCGCATGGTCATAGCCGCCCACTCTAACAGACGGTCTTTGTCAACATCCCCGTGCAGTACCACATCCAGCACAACACCTCAGCGAGGCGATAATATAAAAACCCCACCAGGCAAGTTATTATTTGGTCACCATGCAGACAAAGCAAAAATAAAGAATGCTTTCAGTGGATCAAATAAATGTTGTTTCTACACTCAGGTGAATTTAGGACTTCCAGTGACCAAATGAGAACCCCTCAAGAGCAAAGGAGGAAGTCTAAGGCACGGTATGCATTGAGAAAAATTACTGGGCTGCGTTTCCCAAAAGCACCGTAAGTTTAAGCCACCAATGGTCTCTACGATCAACTTAGCTGGTCAAACGCAGCCCCGGTTAGATATGAAGGACAAACAAATTGGGGTTTGTACAGTTTTTTTTTTCGATTCAGAATACCAAAAAAAGCACATTTTGACTTTTACAGTTTTTTTATTTTTAGTTTTATTCAGCACAGATGCATTAAAATGATCAAAAGTGACATTAAAGACATTTATAATGTTGCTAAAGATTTCGATTTTGAATAAATGTTGTTCTTTTGAACATTCTATTCATCAAAGAATCATCAAGAGAAAAAAAAAAGTTCCACGGATTTGGAAAAGTTCCATTGATAATAATAATAAATGTTTCAGCATATTAGAATGATTTCTGAAGGATCATGTGACACTGAAGACTGGAGTAATGATGCTGAAAAATCAGGAATAAATTTCATTTTAAAATATATTAAAATAGAAAACAGTTATTTTAAATTGTAATATTTCACTAGTTTTCACAGTTAGGATTATAAAAAACAAAACATTTGTTAAAGGTGCCATCGAACGTTTTTTTACAAGATATAATATAAGTCTAAGGTGTCCCCTGAATGTGTCTGTGAAGTTGCAGCTCAAAATACCCCATAGATTTTTTTTAATTCATTTTTGTAACAGCCTATTTTGGGGCATAATTAGAAATGCGCCGATTCATGCTGCGGCCCCTTTAAATGCTTGCACTCTCCGCCCCCGGAGCTCGCGCTTGCCTTAAACAGTGCATAAACAAAGTTTACACAGCTAATATAACCCTCAAAATGGATCTTTACAAAGTGTTCGTCATGCATACTGCATGCATGCGTCGGATTATGTGAGTATTGTATTTATTTGGATGTTTACATTTGATTCTGAATGAGTTTGAGGTTTTGCTCCGTGGCTAACGGCTAATGCTACACTGTTGGAGAGATTTATAAAGAATGAAGTTGTGTTTGTGCATTATACAGACTGCAAGTGTTTAAAAATGAAAATAGCGATGCTCTTGTCTCCGTGAATACAGTAAGAAACGATGGTAACTTTAACCACATTTAACAGTACATTAGCAAAATGCTAACGAAACATTTAGAAAGACAATTTACAAATATCACTAAAAATATCATGTAATCATGGATCATGTCAGTTATTATTTCTCCATCTGCCATTTTTCGCTGTTGTCCTTGCTTGCTTACCTAGTCTGATGATTCAGCTGTGCACATCCAGACGTTAATACTGGCTGCCCTTGTCTAATGCCTTGAACATGGGCTGGCATATGCAAATATTGGGGGTGTACATATTAATGATCCCGACTGTTACGTAACAGTCGGTGTTATGTTGAGATTCGCCTGTTCTTCGGAGGTCTTTTAAACAAATGAGATTTATATAAGAAGGAGGAAACAATGTCATTTCCATGTACTGAACTCTTGTTATTTAACTATGCCAATATAAATTCAATTTTTAATTTTAGGGCACCTTTAAATTTTTATTATGTTTCATATGTATTGTGTATTATATTTATCATGATGGAGAACGTCAGGTTTTACACAAATTTATGGAGGTTACGCATCTCTAATGCAACTGTCATTAAAGCAAAATACATAAAGGTAGTTTCAATCATATTGTTATGCTGATTATATAATATTAATTTGTAAGGAAATTTTCTTAAATTAGAAAAATGCTACACTTTTCATTAGTGGTCCCAAACTCTCTGAATCCTGTTGAATATATTCTTCAATCTGTTTATAATTTGTAGACCCATATATTCTGTTTTTGATGGTGGTTATTCAGGCAGAGCCTCATAAACCGTGGCACTCCACTGAAGAGATCCAGACCTGCAGCATCCGCACATGAACCCACCTCAACAAGCCCACCCAAAAGTGTCAGCAGACACACTCAGAGCCCATTGGACACACAGGAATCTGCCCACCAGGCTCCACAGAGCTCACCTGAGACCAGATGTCCTCTTTGTGGAGGTGACGTGATTGTGTACATGCACCTTTGGAAAGGAATTTTGCAAGTGAATCGATCTGCCGTCCATTTTGGCTCATAATTTACTTCTCACAAGCTCCTCTTCTTTCTTTTGCTTTTTGTCCTTGTAGAATCCTTCAGTCCTGATTACCTGCCGTTCCATGCTTCCACCTGCCTGGATTGTGATCCAGCGGAGCTCATGGGAGTCAGAGAAACAGAGGTCATGAGCTCACGGCACAGCTCTTATGTTTTTGGCTCTGGCACAGATGAGCATATGGTTCCATGTCCTCTTTGCTCCTTCCGATTCCCCCCAGACTGTATCCAGCAGCACGCCAGCAACTGTGGTGACACAGTCGAGCCAAGCACTGTGTGGCTGAACTGAGAGAAGAGCATTGTGGTCTGAGGAAACCTTTTCAAAATAGCAACATGCAAATAGAAATCAGGTATTCTCTTGGTTTTTCTGGCCTTGCCAGTAAACATTGTGTGCCCTACTGGCTTATGAATTTTGGAAAATATGCATTCTTCCCTAAAAAGACTATTTTTATTTTTATGGAGACAATTATAACAATGGTCATTATGTTTATACTGTATGTCATGGGGGCATTTGACTGGCAAACATGTTTGGACTGTAAAATGTTTGTTGTCGTATCTGCCATTCACTCTCTTTGTGGTATCAATTAGAATGTCAAATGAAACCATTCTAATAATACATTTTTCTCACTTTCTCTACAACAAAATAAATACATTTTTTGGATTAAAAATGATATATAAATATTCATACTCTACTGTTGAAAAGCTTGTGGTCGGTAAGATGTTTTAATTTTTGAAAGAAGTGTGCTTATGCTCATCAAGGCTGCATTTATTTGATCAAAATACAGTCAAAAAAGAAGGAATATTAATATTAATAAATATTAATAGAATTTATGTTATTTATTTATTATTTTCAGATGAATTTTCAGCATCATTACTCCAGTCTTCAGTGTCACATGATCATTCTAATATGCTGAACTGCTGCTCAAGAAAATAATGTTAACAAATACAACTCTTGATTTTAATAATGTATTAGTAAATGTTGAAATGAATATTAACAAAGATTAATAAATGCTGTAGTTCATTATTAGTTCATGTTAACTAATGAACCTTATTGTAAAGTGTTACCCCCCCCCCCCCAAAAAAACCCCTTACTGACCCCAAACATTTAATTGGTAGTGCATCACTTACTTTATAATAAAAGAAAAGAAAGAATTATTTTACAGTAATTTATCTAATTAATTTTCAAACAGTTGGCCTGAAACGCTCTCACACTGACCCTGTGTCATGGGGCCATCCTTATTGTTGAGCCCTGATGTTTACAGAGGTGTTGAAAGGAGGAAGTGCACTGATGGGGGAGTGGAAATTCAGAAGTCCTTAGTGAGCTCTAATGGGATGCAACATAGTGTTACGGTTGCGTTTTTAATTGGCCGTGTCCTTCGGGGAATTGTACCTGTTATTTGGTTTGTTCAGAATGAAATCATTCAGCCGTGTGTTGACTCCTCAGTGGTGGCAAACCAGTGGACTCTCATGATTAGTGTCTTAATCACTCTCTTCAGATCAGGATTAGAGCCTCATAAAACAGCGGTACTGACTGGCTTTTGGAGCTTCTTTGTTTGCTTTTTTGGCATACAGTGGACATGTGAGACATCCATTGATACAAGCCCACTGTAATATTTATTTCTCAGGTGTGTCTGAAGATGGAAAACCTCACGGTAAGAAATATGCATTTTATTTTGTTAATTTATTGTGTAAGCATGAGTGAAAGTGAAATGATATCTATGATAAGGAAGTTTAGGTTATGTAGCAATCTGCTCATTTTGTTTCTAACATTTTTCCTGACTGTTCTTTTGCAGCTCAGCACATTGTGATTTGTTGATTTTTCCCCAGTTTGAATGAGTTTGTGTGGAAAGATACTAATAGAAATACTATTTTGCATTTTTTCTAATTTATTAAAATTATTCCATTCTTTTGCAAATTCAATTATCAGCATAGAGTGAAAAGTCCTAAATCCTAAAACAGTGATTCTTAACCTTTTTCTCTCTAAGGCCTCCCATTGTCAAAGACAATATTTGAAGAACCCCCAAGATATCTCTAGTATTTTTGCTTTATTGACAAAGAAGCTGCTTGTTTTCTATTTTTTTTTTTTTTTTACAGAAACTAATAATTAATAATAATTAATATAATTCAATTCTAGATGTTTCAGTAACTGAATGTTTTCAAGGTTTACACATTTTTATTGCCAGTGAATATACATGACATTTCTAGTCATCATTTTCTAGACTTTTCCAGGTCTAGAAAATAATCAATTTTAAAATTTTCAAGATCATGAGAATCATGTTGATTAAATTAAAATGCCAGTTGTTGAAGGAACGAATTAAAATAAGAAATGTCAGTTAGCATCTTGATTTTTATCTACAAATGTGTTGGCTCAAAAACAAAAAAATTAACACAACAATTTGCTTTTTTTTTTTTGAGTTATGACAACTTGAATTTATGTTCAACTAACAAGCTACATTGAGTTAGAGGAACTCAATTTGTAGCATAAACAAATTTTTTAAGTTGATAACTCAAAAAAATTAAGTTGCTCCAACTACCAGAGTTGTAGCCCTGGAACCAATTAATTTTTATCTATTTCAGTTCAAATCAACAGCTATCATAGCACATGTTAACATAACTTATTTAACATGTATATTTAATGAACAAGTAAGATATCGTTAGCGCAGTCATTGCTTATAGAGCCAATATAGTGTTTACCTTCATGTACAGTACAGTCCAAAAGTTTGGAACCACTAAGATTTTTAATGTTTTTAAAAGAAGTTTCGTCTGCTCACCAAGGCTACATTTATTTAATTAAAAATACAGTAAAAACAGTAATATTGTGAAATATTATTACAATTTAAAATAACTGTTTTCTATTTGAATATATTTCACAAAGTAATTTATTCCTGTGATGCAAAGCTGAATTTTCAGCATCATTTCTCCAGTCTTCAGTGTCACATGATCCTTCAGAAATCATTCTAATATGCTGATTTGCTGCTCAAGAAACATTTAATATTGTACACAATTTGTACACAAAATATTTGTGTACAATATTTTTTTTCAGGATTATTTGATGAATAGAAAGTTCAAAAGAACAGTGTTTATCTGAAATCTAATCTTTTGTAACATTATAAATGTCTTTACTGCCACTTTTGATTGATTTAATGCATCCTTGCTGAATAAAAGTATTCATTTCTTTAATTTCTTTAAAAAAAAAAAAAAAAAAAATTCTTACTGACCCCAAACTTTTGAACGGTAGTGTATAATGCTACAGAAGCTTTGTATTTCAGATAAATGCTGTTCTTTTGAACTTTCTATTCATCAAGGAATCCTGAAAAAAAAAGTACACAACTGTTTTCAACAATAATTGAAAATAATCATAAATGTTTATTGAGCAGCAAATCAGCATATTAGAATGATTTCTGAAGGATCATGTGACACTGAAGACTGGAGTAACGATGTTGAAAATTCAGCTTTGCCATCACAGGAATAAATTACTTTGTGAAATATATTCAAATAGAAAACAGTTATTTTAAATTGTAATAATATTTCACAATATTACTGTTTTTTACTGTATTTTTAATTAAATAAATGTAGCCTTGGTGAGCAGACGAAACTTCTTTTAAAAACATTAAAAATCTTAGTGGTTCCAAACTTTTGGACTGTACTGTATCTACTCTTCAGAACAATGGTAACCACAAAAACTTCAACATTACAGAAACTCTTTTAAATGTCAAACATAACAGCATTAAACACTAACAGGTCTTTCCCTTCACTAAAAACAAATTAAGACTTAATTTCAACACGTATTCTCATCCAGTCCTTTACAAAGCATGCTGGGAACTAGAAATCCACTGCCTAATTTCTGAAGTTATCAAGACAATTTCATTAAGTTACTACAACCTAACTTTTCAAATAAATGCCAATTAATGCAGAAATTTGAGTTGTGGTAACTTGTGGTAACATGTCCCCTGAATTACTTTTTAGAGTGTGTCTTATTTTGTCTTGTTTTAAATCAATTTAAAGCATCTTGTTGCCCCTTGGAAGAATTTTGAGTCCCCCTAGTTGGTTTTGCCCCCCAGTTGAGAAGTGAACTACTATTAGAAGTCCTAAAACTTGATGTTGAATCCCACATTTTTAGTATGGACACTTGGACATTTGTTATCTTAATTTTTTAAATGAACATATAATGTGTGACATTGCATAGTAATACTTTAGTTTTTAGAAAATTAAAATGACAGTGTTTAAAGCAGTGAAATGCTAGAAGAACAGACAGACGTCTAGCCCTCTGTGAAACAGAACCTCGTATTTCAGTTTGACGGATAGTTTTGTGTTGTTACTGTATGTATTAAAATGATTTTTATCTTCCCTTTGAATAGCCTGAACAATGGCGCGAGATTGTGAACAAAAAGTTTCGCTTCCCTCCGGAGCTCCTCGGCGCCATCCGAGAGGGGAACATAAACATGGTTTCTTCATTGCTGAAGACAGGTGACGGTATCATCCGTCAGCTGGATGACTCTGAGGACAGGCAATGGAGAGAATCGCTGAACTTGTCCATCCGACTGGGCAATGAGGACACCATGGACACCCTTCTCCAAGGGGTCAAGTTTGACTTCCGGCAGATTCACGAAGCTCTTCTGGTGGCAGTGGACACCAACCAGCCTCGTGTGGTCAAGCGCCTCCTGGACCGGCTGGATCTAGAGAAGGGAAACAAGATGGATGTGCGCTCTTTCTCTATGGCCATTTTTGACCACTCCATTGATGATTCCCAGTTTGCACCTGGAGTGACACCATTGACACTGGCCTGTCAGAAGGATCTATATGAAATTGTAACAATGCTCAATCAGAAAGGTCACGAAATTCCTTGGCCTCATAAAATCTCATGCGCATGTCTGGAGTGCACAAACGGACGGCAATACGATTTGCTCAAGTTCTCGTTGTCCCGTATCAACACCTACCGAGGTATTGCCAGCCGTGCTTACCTGTCCATCACCGCAGAAGATGCCATGCTCAGTGCCTTTCGACTCAGCCGGGATCTCCGCAAGCTGTCTAAGAAGGAACCTGAGTTTAAGGTTGAGTAAAGCAGGGCTCTTCTTTCTCTAGGAGGCCTCTAGATATTTTTCATAGTAGTGGCTAAATCCTTCATGGATAATTTTTACAAAATAAATGTATTAGAAGATATTATATAAAACATTCCATAAACTGATCAATGATGTGACACTCATTTATATTAATTCACTCAAAAATACATAAAAAATGCAATTTGATGATCAGCATATGAGCATGATTTAATTGTCTGTATTAAAATTAGTTTTGATATTTTTTAAGTAGAATAAAGTAAAAAAATGAATAAAGAAAAAGAATTTTTAACAAAGCTGCTGAAAAAATTTTTGTATTGAATCAAATCAAAAGTCATGTGGTCTAACTAACATGCAGAAAAGTGCAGGGAAAAAAGCATAAAATATGATAATCATAAAGAGACTCCTGTAGACCCTCATGACTTTGTTAAAGTCTCTTAAAATATCAAATCATTTGATTTTTTTAAAAGTTCATTCAGAATGTAAAATGTCATTTGGTGTAACTCCCAAAAAACGTAATAATGTTAATAATTCATTTGTAAAAAACAAAATTAACTTTAAAAATGTATTTGAATTTTTGTTTTTTTGAAAATAATGATTTTATTAAAATTAAAATACTTGTTATTTGATGGTTGCACCACATGACATTTTTAAAGTTATTACATTTAAAGTTTTCTTGAAAATGATGTAAATGTTTTCCAAAACCATATGAAACCAACATAAATACAAAGAACACATTTCTAAGAACTTAGTACCTGTGTCAAGAATTTCATTTTTTTTATAGTGGTCATTCTCTTATATTTCATTGACCCAAACTTCGGCATGATAACAATGGCATATTTTTGGTCTCCTTTGCTTCATACAGCCTCAGTATCTTAGCCTTGAGCAGGTGTGTCAGGAGTTTGCTGTGGAGCTGCTTGGAATGTGCCGGAACCAAAGCGAGGTCACCACCATCCTGAACAGCTGTGGGAATCTGGATGAGGGCAGCGAGGATGAGCTGGACCAGCAGGCGTTTGAGGAGGGCATTCCAAACCTTGCTCGCTTAAGGCTTGCCGTCAACTACAATCAAAAACAAGTAGGACCCAAAGCTTTAACACCTCAGAACAAGAAAAAGCTGCATTTTTATTTATGTATGCATTTGGCTAACCATTGGCTTCTTTTTGTACCGCAGTTTGTAGCCCACCCGATCTGCCAGCAGGTGCTCTCCTCCATCTGGTGTGGGAGCCTTTCAGGTTGGAGGGGCAGCAGAACGGCATGGAAGATTCTTGTGTCTTTGGGGATCTTCTTGACCATGCCTATCCTTTGCCTTATCTACTGGCTCGCACCAAAGTCAAAGGTTTGCCAAATATATGAAAATATTAAAAAATTATTTTTGCTGCTTGTTCAAATAACTTTATTACAATGGATCAGTTATTTTGATGATCCCCTTTAGGTATTATGCTGTCTATAAGTAACATTGCACCTACATGTCAACTAACTCTCATTATAAAATGGTTAGTTCCTGTCCTTGAATCTGATTGGTCAGTTCTATGTATCACTACACAACACCCGAGTGAGTGAGTTTATTACCTGCATTCAGATTTAGCATTTTCCTTCAGGTCAGTCCTATGTTCATAATAAAAAATCTATTTAAATGTCCGCTGCAATATCTTGTCCTTTTAACAGTAAAGGGGTTTTCCCGTGACTGACAGCGCTAGTCAAAGCATTTATCAGTTGCGTCTTGTTCCGTGTTCACAACAATTCAGTCTTTTCAATGTAAAAGTCTTTGCTACTGACTGACACACTCATAAGCACAGTCTTTGCCGCCATCTAATGGCGTAATAATGTAACTTCTGTTGCTGTTCATGGTCAGGGACTATTTTTCCCAGCGGAAGGAAGGCTTTTAGTGATTTTACTTCATGAAAGTTGCATTGATACATATTTAACCATAAGAAATAAGCTACTCGAGGCTAGTGTGAGTGTATCATGAATAAGTCAGGGCTGAAGGGGTTGCAGGCACTTGTTCACGATGCAGCACAGCCTCTCGTACCTTATTGCTTACTTAGACCATTAGTTGAGTATTAGTAGACCAGTAGATGTAGGGCTAGAATAAAGGGTAACACTTTAGTTTAGGGCACGGGTAGGTAAGTTCGGTCCTAGTGAGCCGCTGTCATGCAGAGTTTGGCTCCAACCCTGAAAAAAAATCCCACCTGCCTATAGCCTTAGTAAGACATTAGCTCGTTCAGGTGTGTTTAATTAGGTTTGGAGCAAAATTCTGCAGGACAGCAGCTCACTAGGACCGAACTTGCCTAAACCCCTGGTTTAGGGTCCAATTCTCACTAGTTGCTTATTAGCATGCATATTACTAGGAAATTGGCTGTTTATTAGTAGTTATGAAGCACATATTCTCCATGACCATTTTCTACATCCCTTAATCCTGTACCCAATACCTAAATTTAACAACTACCTTACTAACTATTAATAAGCAGTAATTAGGAGATTATTGAGGCAAAAGTCATAGTTAAGAGTTAGTTAATAGTTAGAATTGGATCCTAAACTAAAGTATACCTGAAAAAAGTGTTAAAGGTGCCGAAGAACATGTTTTTAAAATATGTAATATAAGTCTAAGGTGTCCCCTGAATGTGTCTGTGAAGTTTCAGCGCAAAATACCCCATATTTGTTTTTTATTAATTTTTTTAACTGCCTATTTTGGGGCATCATTATAAATGCGCCGATTCAGGGTGTGCGGCCCTTTAATTCTCGTGCTCCACGCCCCAAGAGCTCGCGCTTGCCTTAAACAACATAAAAAAAGTTCACACAGCTAATATAACCCTCAAAATGGATCTTTACAAAGTGTTCGTCATGCAACATGTCTAATCCCGTAAGTATAGTATTTATTTGGATGTTTACATTTGATTCTGAATGAGTTTGATTGCGCTCCATGGCTAAAGTTAACATTACACACTGTTGGAGAGATTTATAAAGAATGAAGTTGTGTTTATGAATTATACAGACTGCAAGTGTTTAAAAGATGAAAATAACGACAGTCTTGTCTCCGTGAATACAGTAAGAAACGATGGTAACCACATTTAACAGTACATTAGCAACATGCTAACGAAACATTTAGAAAGACAATTTACAAACACCAATAAAAATATCATGATATCATGGATCATGTCAGTTATTATCGCTCCATCTGCCATTTTTCGCTGTTGTCCTTGCTTGCTTACCTAGTCTGATGATTCGGCTGTGCACAGATCCAGACGTTAATACTGGCTGCCCTTGTGTAATGCCTTGATCATGAGCTGGCATATGCAAATGTTTGGGGCGTACATATTAATGATCCCGACTGTTACGTAACAGTCAGTGTTATGTTGAGATTCTCCTGTTCTTTGGAGGTCTTTTAAACAAATGAGATTTATATAAGAAGGAGGAAACAATGGAGTTTGAGACTCACTGTATGTCATTTCCATGTACTGAACTCTTGTTATTCAACTATGCCGAGGTAAATTCAATTTTTGAATCTAGAGCACCTTTAAGGTTAGTAGAATAAGTTGACATGTACTTGCAAAGTTATTTAGTCAGTTATTTTATGTGTTTTGGGGACCATCAAAATAAAGATATTGAGCAGACAGTCTACTAATAATCATCTAATACTCTAATGAGAGTTAGTTGACATGTAGGTGCAGTGTTACAGAATGTCTAAAAGGGACAATCAAAATGAACTGTTACCTTAAAATGAGTTAATGCATTAATTTATTTTATGTTTCTACTTAAATCTACTTAAATATGCAAAATTTAAGTTACTACCTAATCATTTTTGTAGCATTAACTGAAACTGGGCAGTGGATTTTTAGTTTCCAGCATGCTTTGTAACAATGCTCAATCAGAAAGGTCACGAAATGTTGAATGTTATTTTATGTGTGAAAGACCTGTTATTGCTTAATATGTTCAGTGACACTTAAAAGAGTTTCTGTTGTGTTGGTTTTTGTGGTTACCGTTGTGCTGAAGAATAAGAGCGTGAGGTTTGGTTGTCAGTGGCTACAGGAATTAATAGCATATCTTGCTCCACTCAGTGAGTAATAGCTGTACATGTTGATTGCAAATGTTTGTTATGCTAGGTACAAAATCTATTTTAAATGTGCAATAACAATCAGGAGTTTATATTACTCACTTATATTAAGTAATTAGATGTGTAATGTATTGACAAATGTTAGTTAGATTTAACCTAATTTCTTTTAGTGTGTCATAGCTGTTAAATTTAGGTAGTCTACACATGAACACATCAACACATGGGATAAAATCTATCCAAACAAACAAATGGCAAATTGTTACCTGAATAGTCAGTTTTATTTAATAGATGCTACAGGTTTGTTTATACAGTGTAACAGACTTTCATCTATATAGGGTCGCTGGGATGCCTGAATCTATCCCAGCATCTCAACACCCTGGACAGATGGCCAGTCCATCAAGGACTATTCTAATGGGTTTTTCTACTTGTGATCTTATGTTTTTTTTTTTATCTCAGTTGGGGAAGATTCTAAAGATCCCAGTGATTAAATTCCTCCTCCATTCGGCTTCATATATGTGGTTCCTGATCACGCTATTGGGGGAATCCATTGCTATGGAGGTGTATCGGGACAGCTTTGCCTCTCGTCAGCACACCATCCTGCACAGCTCCTTCCACATGGTCTGGGTGGTTGGTAGGTCCCAGGAACCTCATTTCTTGAAAAATGGTTATGAGAAATTGATTGGAATACAGTTCTAGATTCATTTTGCTGCAAGATCTTCATTTTCGAGCGCATGAAATGGTTACAAATACATTTATTCAAAATGTATTCAAAAATACAAAATGCAATGTATACATATGATGATCAGTATATGATCATATTTCAAATTTCTGTATTAAAAAAACAGTGAAACCAGCTGAAAGGCTGTTGAACGTCTGCACCACATAATATTAGAAAATTTCTTGCAAAACATACTTTATTTAGAGGCCAAAATACAAAGACAAGACATTTTTGATTCACATCATCATCAATGTTGTAACAGACAGTAGCACACCTGATTCTGTTTACATAATATATCTTTTACCATTACATCCAATAAAGTAAACTCAAAAAGTTAATAAAAAAAAATTAATATACCTTAAAGGGTTAGTTCACCCAAAAATGAAAATTCTGTCATTTATTACTTACCCTCATGCCGTTCTACACCCGTAAGACCTTCGTTCATCTTCAGAACACAAATTAAGATATTTTTGTTGAAATCCGATGGCTCCGTGAGGCCTCCATAGGGAGCAATGACATTTCCTCTCTCAAGATCCATAAAGGTACTAAAAACATATTTAAATCGGTTCATGTGAGTACAGTGGTTCAATATTAATATTATAAAGCAACGAGAATATTTTTGGTGCGCCAAAAAAAAGCAAAATAACGACTTATTTAGTGATGGCCGATTTCAAAACACTGCTTCAGGAAGCTTCGGAGCACAGATGAATCAGTGTGTCGAATCTGCTGTTCGGAGCGCCAAAGTCACGTGATTTCAGCCGTTGGCAGTTTGACACGCAATCTGAATCATGATTCGACGCACTGATTCATTTGTGCTCCGAATCTTCCTGAAGCAGTGTTTTGAAATCGGCCATCACTAAATAAGTCGTTATTTTGGGTTTTTTGGCGCACCAAAAATATTCTCGTTGCTTTATAATATTAATATTGAACCACTGTACTCACATGAACCGATTTAAATATGTTTTTAGTACCTTTATGGATCTTGAGAGAGGAAGTGTCATTGCTCCCTATGGAGGCCTCACTGAGCCATCGGATTTCAACTAAAATATCTTAATTTGTGTTCCAAAGATTAACAAAGGTTTTACGGATGTGGAACGGCATGAGGGTGAGTGATAAATGACAGAATTTTCATTTTTGGGTGAACTAAACCTAAACCTTTAATAGCATAAAATAAATGTTAGTGTACACTCCAAGTTAAGTATATCAGACTGCGCAAAAAATACAAACATTTGCATAAAGTTAAAAAATGTCAGAGTGAGACAACTGTCCTGACATTATAATGAAAGAAGCCTAAAAAAAATAATTAAACCATTTAATGTATTGTATAGTTTGGCATATTTTATTTTAACTGTATTTCTAAGCAAAATGCTGCTTATTAATATTTGTTAACTTTTGTCCTTCAAATCAAAGTCATGGTCCAACCAACATGCAGAAACATGCAAAAATCATAAAAGAAAATGACTACTGTCAAGGTCAAAAAATCCGTTTCCTTTTGGGAATTTGTCGCATCGCATCCAGTGTAGACAATATCACTGATTTTAATGGGTTCTACTGTCTTGTGATGCGTTGCGTCACGCTGCTTGCGTCCGGTGTAGACACGATGTTAGGATTTTATTCATATATAAACATTGATCAGAGAAATAAACAGAAGCTCAACCGAACCTGCTTAATGAGCTAGAACAAACTTCAAGGGTTAGTTCACACAAAAATGAAAATTCTGTCATTTATTACTGTCTGAGAGGTTTCTGATCCCTCATAGAGATCCAACACAACTACCACATCAAGGTCCAGAAAGGTAGGGAAAAAAACATCATTAAAGTACTCCATGTGACTCCAATGGTTTAACCTCAATTTTATGAAGCGATGCAAGTGCTTTGTTTGCGCAAAAAAATCCCCCATAATTTACCACTTTAACAAATTATTGATATGCAACACGCATTCACGAGAGCTTCACGACGCATGCGTGTTGTGTTCAAACTCGTGCGTCAAGCGACGTGAATGCTTTGTTTGCACAAAAAAAAACGTTAAATGCTCTTTACATTTCAGCTCTGCTTGCTTGTGTATGAGACTTTGAAGAAAGTCAGTCTTGAACCTTGATTCTAGTTAGTGTGGACGTATGTGTAATGAGGGGTCGACAGAATGAGGATCCATTTGCAGCTTTTATTAATAACAATCGTAGTCGTACAAACAGGGTCGATGAACAGCAGACAGGGTAATGGAGATAAGACAGTAATCAGAGAAGTAAGGCAGGCGTGGGGTCGAGGCAGTAAACAATAGTCCATGAAACAATGCAAAGGGTCAGGGGTAGGCAGCAATAATCCACACGTGAGAAAACAGTCCAAAGTCAAACACAGTAATCCAAGAGAAAATAGAACGCTCAGAAATGTTAGCCAGGGCAAAAACAAGACTTCGCAAAGTGTGTGTGTGAAATGGTCTCTTAAATAGTTCAGGTAATGAGGTTAGCTCTCGCGTGAACACAACACACATGCTCTCTTGAACTCTCACGCATGTGCATGAGCTAACGTTGCGTGAACACGTAACACGTGTATTTTTTTTTTTTGTGAAACAAAGCACTCACGTCACTTCATAAAATTGAGTTTAAAGGGATAGTTCACCCAAAAATGAAAATGTGATGTTTATCTGCTTACCCCCAGAGCATCCAAGATGTAGGTGTCTTTGTTTGTTCAGTAGAACACAAATGATGATTTTTAACTGCAACCGTTGCCATCTGTCAGTGGTATAATGCAAGTCAGCGGGAACTTGGACTATAAGAGTAAATAAAACACGACAGACAAATCCAAATTAAACCCTTTGGCTCGTGACGACACATTGATGTCTTAAGACACGAAACGATCGGTTTGTGCGAGAAACCGAACAGTATTTATATCATTTTTTACCTCTACTACACCATTATGTCCAACTGCATTCATCACTCGATTTGTGAGGTCTGATCGCGCTCTGACAACGGCAGTGATGTCTCGCTCTCATTGAAGCATATGCGCGAGACATCACTGCAGCTGTCAGAGCGCGATCAGACATCACGAATCAAGTGATGAATGCAGTTGGACATAGTGGTGTATTAGAGGTAAAAAATGATATAAATGCTGTTCGGTTTCTCGTACAAACCGATCGTTTCGTGTCTAAGGACATCAATGTGTCGTCACGAGCCGCAGGGTTTAATTTGGATTTGTCTGTCGTGTTTTATTTACTCTTATAGTCCAAGTTCCCGCTGACTTGCATTATACCACTGACAGATGGCAGCGGTTGGAGTTAAAAATCATAATTTGTGTTCTACTGAAGAAACGAAGACACCTACATCTTGGATGCGCTGGGGGTAAGCAGATAAACATCAAATTTTCATTTTTGGGTGAACTATCCCTTTAAGTCACTGGAGTCACAAGGAGTACTTTAATGATGTCTTTACTACCTTTCTGGACCTTTTAATGGTAGTTGTGTTTGATCTCTATGGAGGAACAGAAACCTCTCAGACTTCATCAAAAAGATCTTAATTTGTGTTCCGAAGATGAACAAAGGTCTTACAGGTGTGGAACAACATGAGGGTGAGTAATAAATGACAGAATTTTCATTTTTGGGTGAACTAACCCTTTAAGCCAAGGTTAGTTCAAGTTGTAAATTGTCATGTGGTGTGACTCCCCCAAAAAATAATTATATGAATGAACAATTCATATTTGCAAAAAAAATAAAAAATAATACAAAACGAATATTTGAAAAACATTTTGATGAAGATGTGTACACTCACTTGTAAATACAGTTCTGCATTCATATTGCCGTAACTTCAGGTCTGGCCTGGCAGTATAATATAGATTTTTTTGTTTTGACAATGTCGGATCATCTGTATGCAAAAATGCAAAGGAAAAACTTTAAACTTTTCAGTTTTTAGTACATCGTTGTCGTGTACAAGTACCCTCAGAATTATCTGTTTCTATGGTAACAGAGCCCTGCACATGACATGCAAACAATATATATATATTAATTTTATTGAAACAAGGGAACAAATTATTACAATGTGGCCACGATTTAGTAAAACGAGGTAACGAATAGTTACTTAAAGGGTTAGTTCACCCAAAAATTAAAATTCTGTCATTTATTACTCACCCTCATGTTGTAAGACCTTCATCAATCTTCAGAACACAAATTAAGATATTTTTGTTGAAATCCGATGGCTCCGTGAGGCCTGCATCGCCAGCAATGACATTTCCTCTCTCAAGATCCATTAATGTACTAAAAACATATTTAAATCAGTTCATGTGAGTACAGTGGTTCTATCTTAATATTATAAAGCGATGAGAATATTTTTGGTGCGCCAAAAAAACAAAATAACGACTTATTTAGAGATGGCCGATTTCAAAACACTGCTTCAGGAAGCTTCAGAGCGTAATGAATCTTTTGTGTCGAATCAGCGGTTCGGAGCACCAAAGTCATGTGATTTCAGCAGTTTGACACGTGATCCGAATCATGATTCGACACAAAAGATTCATAACGCTCCGAAGCTTCCTGAAGCAGTGTTTTGAAATCAGCCATCACTATATAAGTCATTATTTTGTTTTTTTTGGCACACCAAAAATATTCTTAATGTCTTAATGTTTAGGTTTTGCCATAACTTCAGGTCTGCATTTTTTGAGCATTACACATGAAACATTATAAAACAATAATTTAGTAATTAATAATCATTTACAACAGGTTTTTTCTGGTTCGAGTGTAAGGAGGTTTGGATCGAAGGCTTGAAGAGTTACTTCCTGGACTGGTGGAACTGTCTGGATGTGATGGTTCTTAGCATGTACCTGGCTTCATTCGCCCTGAGAGTGGTCATCATGCTCAAGGTCCACTTCCTCTGCCAGTTACCCGACAACCAGGATGAGTGTGTCTACTTTAACGGCACTTGTGAGAGAATATACTTCACCAAGCCTCACAATTTATCCTGCAATACGGCAGCTGATTGGCCTAAAACAGTAACGTATTTCTGGCTTTACAGTGCGTGATGAGTGGCATCAGGAGGATCCCCAGTTCATCGCTGAGGTGCTGTTTGCAGTGACCAGCATGCTGAGTTTCACTCGCTTGGCCTACATCCTGCCAGCACACGAGTCTCTAGGTACCCTGCAGATCTCCATTGGAAAGATGATTGACGACATGATGAGGTATTCAACTGCGACAAGATCCAGTCGTGTCAATTATAAAGATTAACACTATCTTGAGAAGCACATTCTGATGCTCTTTGTTCAAGATGCTTCTTTTTCTCTTCAGATTTATGTTCATTTTGGTGATCATTGGAACCGCCTTCCTGTGTGGCATCAACAATGTCTATGTCCCATTTATGATCTCCCCTAATCTCGGAAGGTATTTCCCAGCTAACATTGTGCGAACATTAAGGAAATGTTACTTTTATTTCAAAAACGTCCAACTAAAATGTTTCAGAAAAAAAAGAAGGTTCCATGAATTATGTATAAAAGATTTTGAGAACATTGTTAAATACAGATAACTGAACGACGGTTACAGGAAGAATGTTTGTTCTTAACTTGAGAGAACCTTGATTGAGCTTAAAGTTCTGAGAAGCTTCAGAAATCTAATCAATGAGCTGAATTTGAGACAATCTTCATAATGGAACAACGCCACATCTGCTTACATTTACAGATTAAATGAAACCTTCAGCTTCCTCTTCTGGACAATGTTTGGTATGGCCGACCAGACCTATGTGGACATGCCTGAGTTTGTTTTGGCCGAGTTTGTTGGAAGAATCCTTTATGGCATCTACACACTGATCATTGTCATTGTACTTCTAAACATGCTCATTGCCATGATCACCAACTCTTTTCAGAAAATTGAGGTAAGCTGGAGGAACTGAGCCTGATGTAACATGTGTACAGTAGAAATATAGGCTTGGTGTTTGACTTAAACTGTTCATCCCTGTAGGATGATGCTGATGTAGAGTGGAAATTCGCCCGTTCAAAGCTCTACCTGAGTTACTTCAGAGAAGGACTGACTATGCCTGTCCCCTTCAACATCATCCCCTCTCCAAAGGCCTTTTTCTATCTTTTAAGGTTGCTTATTTTCTCATTGGATGGAGTCATTTGATGGAGGACTAGGACATAAAAGTGGCACTTTTTTAAGTGTTTATTTTAAACAAATTGTAAAAGGGATATTCATTTTAATTCTAACAGTTTTTCCCCCCTTTATATTTAAGAGGAATCGTCAGACGGATCTGCTGCTGCTGCTTCAACTGTAACTCTGCTCCAGACTATCCTCCACTCACATCTATGGTACACTTTTCAGTCTTTCAAGATTAGAAAATAAATTACTGTGTAGCTTGTTGGACAAAACCCTTGCTTCCTTTTGCTTTGTTTGAAATGCGACACTGAAGGATGACAAGGGCTCAGGGGAGAACCGGATTCCCTACAGACAGCAGGTCATTCGTGCTCTGGTTCAGCGCTATATCGAATCTGCCAGGAGAGAGTTTGAAGAGGCCAAACGCAAAGGTATGGCTGACAAGGTGTTTCGGTATGGCTATCTGTTTATCATGGTTTGTTATAGACCCCATCCATTGGATTTGATTAGTTTAGTCTGTTAGTTGTGAGGTCATCTCTGTGCTTGTGTACTTGTAAAAGCTGTCAAAATGTACTTTTAGCAGACATTTTAAATGTACCAGCTTCTCTTAATATCAATAATTCATGTCAACAAGGCCATGCAAGTCATTATGTGTTCAGTCTATAGGCTGTGTTTCTTTACAAAGTGCCATCGCCATCTACTGGCCTGGCAGTATAATATAGATTTTTTTGTTTTGACAATGTCGGATCATCTGTATGCAAAAATGCAAAGGAAAAACTTTAAACTTTTCAGTTTTTAGTACATCGTTGTCGTGTACAAGTACCCTCAGAATTATGTGTTTCTATGGTAACAGAGCCCTGCACATGACATGCAAACTAAACAAAGGTTTAGTTCACCCAAAAATGAAAATTCTGTCATTTATTACTCACCCTCATGCCGTTCCACACCCGTAAGACCTTCGTTAATCTTCGGAACACAAATTAAGATATTTTTGTTGAAATCCGATGGCTCCGTGAGGCCTCCATTGACAGCAATGACATTTCCTCTCTCAAGATCCATTAATGTACTAAAAACATATTTAAATCAGTTCATGTGAGTACAGTGGTTTAATATTAATATTATAAAGTGACGAGAATATTTTTGGTGTGCCAAAAAAAAAAAAAAAATAAAAATAACGATATAGTGATGGCCGATTTCAAAACACTGCTTCAGGAAGTTTCAGAGCGTAATGAATCTTTTGTGTTGAATCAGCGGTTCGGAGCACCAAAGTCACGTGATTTCAGCAGTTTGGCGGTTTGACACGCGATCCGAATCCCTGATTCGACACAAAAGATTCATAACGCTACGAAGCTTCCTGAAGTAGTGTTTTGAAATCGGCCATCACTAAATAAGTCATTATTTTGTGTTTTTTTGGCGCACCAAAAATATTCTCGTTGCTTTATAATATTAATATTGAACCACTGTACTCACATGAACTGATTTAAATATGTTTTTAGTACATTAATGGTTCTTGAGAGAGGAAGTGTCATTGCTCCCTATGGAGGCCTCACGGAGCCATCGGACAACAACAATAATATCTTAAGGTTAATTAATTAACTAATTTACTGCTGAAACGGCCACCATTTTGAGTATTAAAGGATTAGTTCACTTCTGAATGAAAATTTCATGATAATTAACTCACCCCCAATGTCATCCGAGATGTTCATGTCTTTCTTTCTTCAGTCGAAAAGAAATTAAGGTTTTTGATGAAAACATTCCAGGATTATTCTCTTTATAGTGGACTTCAATGGCCTCAGAACGGTTGAAGGTCAAAATTACAGTTTCAGTGCAGCTTCAAAGCGTTCTACACAATCCCAGACGAGGATTAAGGGTCTTATCTAGAGAAACCATTAGTATTAGTAAATACTCAAATTAACATTAACAAAGATTAATAAATGCTGTAGAAGTGCAGTTCATTATTTATGTTAATGTTAACATATGAAAATGTATTGTGAGGAGCTGTCTTAGAGCTTGGCTTAAAGGATTAGTTCACTTTTAAATAAAATTTTCCTGACAATTTACTCACCCCCATGTCATCCAAGATGTTCATGTCTTTCTTTCGTCAGTCAAAAAGAAATGAAGGTTTTTGAGGAAAACATTCCAGGACTTTTCTCTATGTAGTGGATTTCAATAGCTACCAACAAGTTGAAGGTCAAAATTACAGTTTCATTGCAGCTTCAAAGGGCTTTAAACGATACCAGATGAGTAATGAGGGTCTTATCTAGCGAAATGATCGGTCATTTTCGAAAAAAATACAACCGTTGCTTTATAAACACAAAATATCGCCTTGAACATACTTCCCGTTTCCGCATTCTTCAAAACACTTACGCTGAATGTCCTATTCTACTTACGGAACGAACGCGGCGCCAGTTTCATTTTTTTCCGTAAGTAGAATAGGACATTCAGCGTAAGTGTTTTGAAGAATGCGGAAACGAGGAATTACGATCAAGGCGATATTTTGTGTTTATAAAGCAACGGTTGTATTTTTTTCGAAAATGACTGATCAATGAAGTCCACTATAAGGAGTATAATCCTGGAATGTTTTCATCAAAACCTTAATTTCTTTTCGACTGAAGAAAGAAAGACATGAACATCTTGGATGACATGGGGGTGAGTAAATTATCAGGAAAAGTTTATTTAAAAGTGAACTAATCCTTTAATTACAAAAGTGAATATTCTTCATAAAAATGCCCATGGAATTTTTATTAATTTAATGGCTTTTCCTGGGTCTAGAAAACACACTTTTAACACCAGGTTTCCTCATATATTTATTTTTTCAAGACTGGGGGAATTCTGGTTCTTCAAAGAAAAAGAAAAAATGTATAGCCTGAAAATAAGAAATATCTTGATTTTTAGATTTTGTCCTATTTTAATGCTCGTTTTGTCTTATTGTAAGTAATCTTGAGGCCCCCTTGGAAGTTTGCTGAGGCCTCCCGGTTAAGAAACACTGTTTCATATAATTTCTATGAAATATTTGCATTTATATAGCGAAACATATATCTATACACATATTGTAGTTTTCACATGCAGTGAAAATGCTGAAATGATCTGGAATGTCTTTCCTGCAGACGTTGGGAACAGGATCACAGAGCTGAGTAAAGTGATCGGCCAGCTACACGCTGAAATGAAGCAGATTCACACGACCATGTTTGACTACTCAGACAACACCATAGCAGACCCATCAGGAGGCTCTTCTTTCTTGGGAAAGTACATCCTCGGAGCCAAAAACAACTTCAAGGGCTTCAACAACAACGAGAGAAAGACTGCTCCATTTCATGAGCCCGTACACCATGAAGAACCAGCGGAGACTGTAGAAGAGAAGGAAGAAGAGACTGTAGACGTGCAGGAGTCAACGACCACTGACACGGAGGCAGACAGGAAGTCAAATGAAGAGCAAAGCAGTGAGGGAGAAATAGATAATGCTGTGGATGACATGAATGGGACAGAGGAGGGAGGAAATGAGACAGGAATTGATGATGTCATTGAGATTAGCATGGAGGAGAAGGAGGAGGAGGAGGAGGAGGGCGCTGAAAAGAATACAGATACAGAGAATACAAGTGAGACAGTCATAGATATAGAGTCCAATTCAGACATTGAGAGTGAAGCCAGTGGAAAAAGAGAAGATGAGGTGATATCAGAGACAGCCGAAGATAATAGAGAGGAATTGAATACAGATGAGGCAACAGGTGGATCAGATCTAAATGAAGCGGAGACAGAGGAAAATGGAGAAGTTGAGGAAAATAATGGAATGATAGAAGATATAAATGAGGACATTAAGTTTGATCTGAGTCAGACAAACCTAGTGAGTTTTTTAGCAAAGAGGATAGAGGAAAAGCTAGAGAAGAAAATCCTAAAAGAGACGAATTTCACTTTCAGTGGAAACCAAGTCTCATCTCCAACTGGCAGCGATGATTCCCAGGACACTGGTTTTGGTTCTCAAGAATTTGAACCCTCAACTAGTAGCCCTTAAACACAGCAATACATTTTTCCAAGATTAGTTCAAAACAACTAGCTTGTGTGAACCATAAACCTAGTTGAAATCATTTTTTAGTGTTTTAAGATAATAAAATGTGTTATGTTACAGTGGCCTCAGAAAGTATTTGGACACATTTGTCACACTTGAAATGTCTTAATGTTAGGTTTAGGGTTACATTTGAAAACAAAATATCAACCCAAGTCGCATCTGAAAACAAATGATGCTAGTGTGTTTAGCTTTTCTCAAAAGTAACTTTTAGTGAACTCCGTTTCACACAGGTTTAGCTCATCACATTATCTATGAACATGTTCCACTGAAAATTTATAGGCAGAAAGTGTCTGAATACTAATAATTTAGAATAATATAACTATTGTTTTATCATTTGAAAGTTTGTTTCACTTGTTCTGCAATGCTGTTCAAAAGTTTAGGGTCAGTAATTTATTTATTTTTTTTCGGAAATCAGCAACGTATAATTAAATTGATTGAAAAAGTGACAGTAAAACATTTGCATTGTTACACACAAATATATTTACATATTCCAAATAAATGCTGTTCTTTCGACTTTCTGTCCATCAAAGAATACTGAAAAAAATGTAACATTGTCTCCACAAAAATATTTAGTTACATATACGCATTACCAACATTTTATCATGTAGGCTTTTAGACCTCAAACAAATAATTGAATAGTAATTTATAGTGTATATATATATATACACACACTGGCCCCAAAAAAGGAATTGTCTTACAAGGCACAGCTTTAAATGCATTACTGTTTAAAGGTTTGGGGTCAGTGTAAGTCTCTTATCCTGACCAAGATTGCATTTGATCAAAATAAATGTTTTGTGACACTACAATTTAAAATAACAGTTTTCTATTTGAATATGTTTTAAGATGTGATTTATTCTTGTGAGGTCAAAGATGAATTTTCAGCATCATTACTCCAGTCTTCAGTCACATGATCCTTCAAAAATTATTCTAATATGCTGATTTGCTGCTCAAGAAACATTTATAATTATCAATGTTGAAAACAGTTGTGCTACTGCTTATATATATATATAAAACATACTTAGAGAGGCATTCTGGTTGCTTGGTCTTTTGCAATTAAAAAATTTGTAAATCACATAGATTTAATAATTATAGAAGTCATGTTGTGTCATTATTCCCAATCTTTTTAATTGGTTTAGGGACAGTACAGAATAGGACATCATAAAAACAGTAAACAATAAAATGTTATCCATTATTAATCCCTTACATGATCCCCCTCCCCGAAATCAATGTCAAAAATAAATAAAAAAGAAATAATATGAAAAATTATATATGTAATTTTGTGTCATTAAAAAAAATTAAATAAATAAATGTGCAGTGTTCTGTCCCCATAATAATAAGTAAAGTAACTGCTTTAATATAAATTAATTTACATGAATATCAAAAACCTGAATGCAGCCATGGTTAAAGCAATGCACAAGAGCATTTATAACCCCAGAGACCTCACGCACATGTTGCAGCTTGTTCAACACCTGCTGTTTGTGACAGCTGCTTCTCCCATGAGGTCACAACTATTCATTAACCAATCACCTGCAGCCTCAGACCCTCCCCATGCACCTCTACTGGAACGTCACACCTGTTCCCATAACCATAGGAATAATATGACAAGTTAATTCACAAAGGGTAATGCTGGTGGGATTACATCAGCTAACAATATCAACTATAAGGTGTTTGAATGTAAATAAGTTAAAATCAAAAATGACTCAGTATTTTATCAAACCTAAGAAAATTACATGTACCCTTCCAAAAATTATGTTTGCATATGACACTATATTACTTTGTGCCAGTATCGACAATTTATTGACCCTCAACCATAAGTTTTATGAAACGATCATATTCAAAAAAATCTGAACAAAGTTTGAAGTTTCCAAAAGTCTTTATTGTATACAGAAAAGTTAATACAAATATTTCTATATTTATTCTCTATGCCCGTTAAAAGCTGATTCTGTACAAGAGGAAAATGGTTAACCATCCTAATGATCCTCGCTGATGGCAGAGGAGTTCAGTTTATGAACCACACATCAGACACTCGTCACGGTTCTCCAGCGAGCACACCATAGCGGCTTTGTTGCGTTCTTTGGTTTCCTCCTCAGTGCTTGTACTTTTCTGCGTCTCCTTCAGTTTCTCTTTGTTGAGAGTGAACTGAATGGGATTGGCGGCTGGTTTAGTTCTCAGGTAGTACATTCCTGTTTTAAGACCCTGTGGAGAGAAGTAGACATACTATTTATCCATCGACTCTAATTTCTAAACTTTCAAATCCAGGCTCATGAAATATCTAGTTTACCAGCTTCCAGCCGTAGAAGTGCATGCTGGTCAGTTTGCCATAGTTGGGTTCAGCTATGTGGATGTTGAGGGACTGGCTCTGGTCAATATAGGCTCCTCGATCTGCAGCCATCTTTAAGACAGTCTTTTGAGAGATCTCCCACACCGTCTTATACAGCGCCTTCAGGTCATCTGGTATTGTGGGAATGTCCTGCAAAAAGAATGACATTTAGAAAGTGACACAAAGCAAAAAACAAAAAGTCAGTAATTAGTTTCATCTGGATTGCAAATGCCAACTAACCTGGATGGATCCATTCTGAGCAATTAGCTGATTTTTCATTTCCTCGTTCCAAAGTCCTCGTTCCGTGAGGTCCTTCAGAAGATGTGGGTTCACGATCTAGAGGTAAATTAAACTCACTAGTTAATTATGTACAAAGACAACAGTTCATCTCACGAATGTTCACGGTAACAGGTTTACCTGAAACTCTCCAGAAAGAACTCTGCGTGTGTAGAGGTTGCTGGTGTAGGCCTCGATTGACTCATTGTTGCCCAGGATCTGAGCTGTGGAGGCAGTGGGCATGGGAGACAGCAGCAGACTGTTACGCACACCATGCCTGGCAAAGAAAAATAATATTAATATGTGCATGCAATATAAAAATAAGTTTAGTGTGTGTGCATTATTATATATATATATATATATATATATATATATATATATATATATATATATATATATATATATATATATATATATATATATATATATATATATATATATAAAAAATGCACACACACTAAACTTATTTTTAGTGTAAATTGGACATTAAGATAAGAACTCGGGTGAATAGATTTAAAAAACAAAACAAAAAAAAAAACAAAAAAAAAAACAAACAAACAATAGAAATCACTTCACTTTGCATCCCCAGTTGACTACAGTAAGATTAGCAAAACATTTTTTATTACTTTATATTTTTAACTTTTTTTTTAAATGTTATGTTTAATTATGCAAATGAGGCATTATCTAATTAAACATCCACTCATTTGCATTTATTTCCAAAACAAAAATCTGAACATTGGATAAAGCTAGGTTCAAAATTAGTTGTGTCAAAACTACCGACTTCGGGGCCAAGTTGGTACTTAAATTTTAAAAATGTGTCGTTACAGACACACAGGAGCATTTGAACGCAGGCCCCGCTGATAGACGGCTGCCGTGTTCAAACGTTCCTGTGTGTCTGTGTAAGCGCTCGGTGAAGAGCGTCAAAGATGTCCATTTGTAACATGTTTTTGAAGAGTTGATCATTGGAGCCAATCACAGACATATCTGTTGTGCATGTGAACACAATGGCCAATCAGAGGTGTTTAAGAATCCGCTGAACAGTGCTCAAAATGCTAGGGAAAAATGCTGGTTCCGTCACATTTTAAAAATTTTAGCACCGATTTGGTACCGAAGTCGGTACTTTTAACAACAGTACATCGAAATTCTTGTTGAATTTTGACATATTAGTTAAAAGGTTTTTAAAGAGGGGATTTTGGATCTCTCTTTTCAATCACTCCATTAATCAAAAAATATTGCCAAAAAAACAATATTAGAAACAACATAAAATCAGGCAAATCTTTGCAATATAGATTGAATGAAACTAACATTTTTAATTTGTAAGTTTGTTTCCACAAGTTTAAAGTAACATGTTATGAAAAGCCAAAAAGCTCAATCTCAGTTGACCAGTGCATGAGATGTTTTTGCCTTAATTTCTTTAATTATATATTTGCATAATTGTTTTAAATGAATCCTAATTACTTGTTACTTAATATAATTAATTAAAACTTTTCCAGTAACAAATCTTTAAATTTCAAGTTGTCCAGAGAATTTTTGAGATTATGAATCATGCAAGCAGTTACTAACTTTGCGATCTTCTCCTTGAGTGCCGCCCAGTCCCACAGGTCTGTAGGTGTCCTTTCCCACATATCATACTGCAGGATCTGTGAAATCACACCAGGAACAATTAGAGCTGTGTAAAACCTTAACTAATATTCAATTTCAACATTATATCCAACTTACGCCCTTGCTCACAGGAGACCCAGCGTAGGTTTCATACGGTCCAAATTCTGCAGCCAGCTCACAGCTGGACTCCAGGGCAGCGTAGTACATGGTCTCAAAGATCTGTATGTTGAGAAGTTGAGCCTCTGCACTCTCAAAGGGGAAGCGCATGAGGATGAAGGTGTCGGCCAGACCCTGAACACCAATCCCGATGGGCCTGTGACGCTTGTTGGAGTTCTCTGCCTGTTGATTAAGAGATGATCAACCTCTGAAACGATTATAATAATGCAGGACGGCCAAAACAGAATAAACAGCACTTCACCTCTTTCACTGGGTAGTAGTTGATATCGATGATTTTGTTCAGGTTCCTCACAATGACCTTTGTAACAGAGGCCAACTTCTGAAAGTCAAAAGTTCGTTCTGAGGTGACGTACATGTTAAGTGCGATGGATGCCAGGTTGCAAACAGCCACCTACAAGAGAGTTGGGTTCTTCGTGAATGCACTTTTCAATAAAGTCAACAATAAGCTATATTATTGTGTAGGTATTCTGCACTCTCTTTACCTCATCCTTACTGGTATACTCTACTATCTCTGTGCACAGGTTACTGCATTTGATAGTGCCCAGGTTCTGCTGGTTGGTCTTGCGGTTGCAGGCATCCTTGTAAACCATGTAGGGTGTGCCGGTCTCTGTCTGAGACTCAATGATGGCATACCACAGCTGCTGAGCTTTCACCACACGCCTAGATTTACCCTCCCGCTCATACCTGGAACAAAAGAACATTGAATGATTAATAATAACTTTCATAGTTTTACAGTAGTAGCATTAAAGGAATGTAATTTTCGCAGCTAAAGTTCGCTTATTCAAAACAAAGCGCAGCTTGATGATGCCATGAATGAGCATGAACGTTGTCGTCTTCATATCCACAGCCAATTTAAAGGAATTGGGCAAAAATCACGTTCATGGATGAGATAACATTTTACTAACGTTACGGTGGTACGAAGCAGGACGGGTCAGGGGCCGCGGGAGCGAAAGCTAATCATAGACCTGCGATGCACGCTGATCTCTTTTATTATGCTCATGCTGCAGTTGGCTGCTTCCGCTCTTTGCGCTGCGTATGTGGGGTAACGCAACACTGCTTTACATGGTTAAAACAATCATACTGAATACATTTGAGTTTGTTGAAAGTTATAACTCATATAATAATATGTCATCGACAGGTGACGCAATGACACGCTCCTTGTCCTGGTTAAAATTGCTGATTTTTCTGGATTTAAACATTGTTGGAAACGTTTGGGATGATGCAAGTACACAAGTCAACAAAATATAACATTGTTCTTGTGGTTTTTGAATATTTTAATCTAAAAATCGTACATATTGTGCTTTAATATTTTCATACCCTGTGTAGAGCTTCTCAAATTCCTCACCCCAGCACTCATCCAGCCCGGGACAGTCATTGGGGCACATCAGAGACCAGTCCTACATGAGATGGGAGCAGCAACATTTAACATCTGAACAAAATTGGATTGGTTATATATTGGCTATGTATACACAATCACAGCCATTCAAATTATGTAGCTTTTTTTGAAAGTCTCTTTTGCTTTCCAAGGCTACAGTTAATTATTAAAAAAATACTGTAAAACAGTAATATTGTGAAATATTACAGCAATTTAAAATAACTATTTTAATATATTTTAAAAAAGTTATTTATTCATGTGATGGTAAAGCTGAATTTTCAGCATCATGACTCCAATCTTTAGTGTCACATGATCCTTCAGAAATCATTCTAATATGCTGATTTGCTGCTCAAGAAACATTTCTTATCAATATTGTGACAGTTGTGCTGCTTAATATTTGTGGAAACGGCAATATATTTTTTTCCAGGGTTCTTTGATGAATAGAAAGGTAAGAAAAAAAAAAAAAAAAGAATGTTGAATCCTTGCAAATCCAGAAATCCTTGCTGAATAAAAGATATATCTGATATTGCAGATATATCTCAAAGTATTCTCAATAGTTTAAAGTGTGCTCACCCCATTGGTCTCCACTCGCTTCATAAACAGATCTGGGATCCAGAGGGCGCAAAACAGATCTCTAGCTCTCTGTTCCTCTTTTCCAGTATTCTTTTTAAGCTCTAGGAAGTCAAAAATGTCATAATGCCAGGGCTCCAGGTACATGGCAAAAGCTCCTGGTCTCTGAGTGAGGAGGAGAGAAAATGTCAGTCTTCCAAACCAAACCTGAGTATCCTTGACAATCACATGTAAAATGTTTTACCTTATTTCCTCCTTGGTCCACATAGCGTGCTGTGTTATTGTAGACACGAAGCATAGGAACCAAGCCATTTGAGTTGCCATTTGTCTAAATGACAAAAGACATGAAGTAAACCCAACTGCTGAGTTTTAAAGTACCATTGGAGTAAATCTAAAGCAGAAGATGAAGAAAACTCACCCCTGCAATGTAGCTGCCAGTGGCTCTAATGCAGCTCACAGCCACCCCGATACCTCCGGCAGACTTAGAGATGAGGGCACACTGCTTCAGTGTGTCATAGATCCCCTCAATGCTGTCATCTTTCATAGCAAGCAGGAAGCAACTAGACATTTGACAAAAGGAAGATGCTTGTATTATGCATACAGTACTCTACTGACTTTGCCAACAGTAAACAGGAAAACATTTGCTTTGAAAAACTGCCCCCTTGTGTCTGACTGCTGTATAGTGACTGTTTTCCTGGTGTTCACCTGGAGAGCTGTGGCCGGTTGGTGCCAGCATTAAAGAGCGTAGGAGAAGCATGAGTGAACCACTTCTCAGACAGCAGGTTGTAGGTTTCAATAGCTGCTGCAATGTCCTCCTTATGGATACCCACGGACACTCTCATCAGCATGTGCTGTGGCCGCTCAGCAACTGAAAAATGAAGGGGTCATGGTGTCACAGGAATGTTTTCCATTCAGGTCAGTCTCTTATTTGCATACAGTAGATTTAATTTAAACCAATTTACCCTTTCCATTGATCTTCAGCAGATATGAGCGTTCCAATGTCTAAAAGAAAGATTTAAAAACTGGGATTAACACCACAAAATTACTTTCACAGAAACATTAAAGTGTATATTCCGCATATTCTCTTATTTCAGAATTACCTTGAAGCCAAAGAAGTTGTAAGAGAAATCTCTATCAAAAATGATGGCTGAGTTGAGGCGCTAGGAAAATACAGAAAAATTACATTAATTATAAACACTAAACACAAAATGTGACTTTTTGACAGGAAAAAGACTTACATCTTTGTTGGCCAAAACAATATCAAGGGTTTCTTTAGAAATCATAGGTGAGTGGCGGTCGTTTAGGGGATTCACATAGTTGTAGAGGTCCTCCATAACCTCTGCAAATAAAAGCATTAATTAATTATAGACTGTGAAGTGTCACATAGACATGAAACGGGTGATCGTATGGCAACTCACCACTGAAGACCTTCTTAGTTTCTTTGTGAAGGTTGGACACAGCGATGCGGGCTGCCAGGATGGCATAGTCAGGGTGTTTGGTGGTGAGGGTGGCAGCGGTCTCAGCAGCCAGGGTGTCCAGCTCTACTGTGGTGACGCCGCTGTAAAGGCCCTGAATCACCTTCATTGTGATTTGAGTCTGCAAAGCAAAACCCATGTGGTTTTTTGGGTCAGAGCTTTACATTTAGCTTCTTGGAAAATGCTTCTTTAATGGAATAACTGCCCCTATTATGGATTTTTGAAAATTACCTTTCATGCAGTGTGTAATGTACTTGTATGTGAACGTAAACAATCTGCAAAGTTGTAAAGCTGAAAGTTATTGAAAGAGTCTACTCTGAGCCGCTTAAACGAGTCGTTTGTAATTCAAATCCCATTTCCTCTAAGTTCACTCGTCACAAGTTAACACATTTGCATAATGCCTGCCTACGTTCTGCGTGGACATCCCATGAAAACTTGAACCACTCTCAAACGCTGTAGCTCGCTAGTGTGGATAACATGTCAAAAAGACTATGCTCTGCGCTGTGAAAGGAAATTCAGTTTCTTTTCCAAAATATGAGGATGAGAATAATCAGTGGTTAAAGATGGGACAGTTCCTGCTTTATTTGGACCAACTTGCTCCTCAGAATCACAACCTGTAAGTGTGATAAATTATTGATGTATTTTATACTGAGTGTCGAAAATACAGAGTTTTGCATTTTGTCTAAATTGTGTCCAATTAACTCACGTTATTACTTTCTTACTGAAATACTTCGGCTAATCAGCTGATGGTGAGGAACTACAGTTGCAACATCTCATGATGAACATCAAACAGAGAAATGTCCTGCTCAAGTCGTCCTTGTGATAGAGGTTCGGGTTGAATAACTAGCGCTTCCAATATTTCATCATCAGACTCACGCTCAGATTGATATAGTAAAATCAATGCCATCGTTACTGTCTTTACAGTGTGCACAATCACTGACCTTTAGGAAGCCTACGGAGCTGAATCAGTTATGGTAATGGGTGTTTGTTTCTGACTTGTGTTTTAAGAGGCAGACCAATCGCAACAGAATGGGCCGTCTGGCCAATCAGATCCAAGCAGGCTCGCAGAAAAAAGGGATTTAGAGAGACTGATTCATCCGACGAGTCGTTTGAAAATCATTGAAAAATGTGGTGATGCACATTGTATGTATTATGAGAAGATGATGCATGATGCATGTAAACCTGTTGTAGAAGACCTCCTAAACAGAATTAGGAACCTTTCAGATAACATAATAGGGGCACTTTAATACAGGGCCATAAGGAAGTTTCTAGGCATTATGTTTGTGAGTAGCCAAAACAGTTTGATGCACTGTTTAAATATTACTAGGGTGTTGGCTCTTCTAACAGAAGTCGGAAGTGGCCTATTATGGATCTACTGTTTGATGAATAACTATTTAGGGGAAGTTGTGGCCTAATGATTATGGAGTCAGACTCGTAACCTTAAGGTTGAAGGTTAAATTTTCAATACCGGCAGGAAAAGACTTGAGCAAGACACCCAACACCTAATCACTCCCCGGGCACCACAGCAAAAATGGCTGCCCACTGCTCTTGGGGTGTGTGTGTGTTCACTACTCTCTTCTCCTAATGTGTGTGCACTAACTGGATGGTTTAAATGCATTGGACAAATTCCCAGTATGGGTTACCATACTTGGCCTTCACGTCACCTATTATTTGTATTATGTGACTAGGCCAAGGGTTTTCAAATTGGATGGGAGGTCCCTCGCACGAGGATAATCATATTTGCGGGCTGTGGCATCTAAGAGATTGAAAACCCCTGGACTACGCAATGGATGATTGTGGAAATTGTAACAAATTTAAGATACTTGGGTAAAGTTGGTTTTATATTCACACATTCGGACTTCTGATAAATTCAGACTTTCAAATAAATGTGCAATAAATTAATGTTTGCGAATTTTAAGCAGCGACATGATATTGACAACCAACGATTGTCAACTTACAACATTTTTCACAGTAGATCAAAATAGGCAAGTATTGTTTTAATGGCATATTTACTTGTGAATATCCACTGAATGTCCAATGTAGTGTGATTAACAAGGTTATTGAATACGGATGTCCGAATGTGCGAATATAAAACCAACTTTACCCAAGTGCAGACGTTTTAATGCATTTCATAACTTACTGGATCAACAAAGTCAGAGTTGAGTCCATAGCAAAGTTTCTGGATGCGTGATGTGATTTTGTCAAACATTACACGCTCCTGGCGCCCATCTGAGACAAGAAAAACAAAAACACCAGATAAATAAACCCATTTTGACTCTTTAACATTTAAAATACATTAAAACCACTAATAAAGAATACATGGACATGATATGAACTGCAAATAAAGATATGAAATGTGCATGAAAAATATGCTGCTTATGAATTGTGGCTTAACAAATTTAAGCTATCAAAACCGGTCACTTGATGTATATTTAGCATTAGCCGCTATGACCTAGTTGCGGTTGGCGCCAACTTTGAGTTAACAAAGAGAAGTGTCTCCTGGCGCTGCTAACAAAAATGCATTTCATTCTCAAAGATTACGCTATATAGTTGGAAAATTCAATATAGTAACAGCCAGTAAATCTGCGACCTTATCCAAGATTTAAAATGAACAACAGATTTCACGTTACATTTGTCTTTTTACGTGTAGACACTGCAACACGATTAAGGTCAATAAATGTTTGGTTTACAGACTTGCCACCATTTTGGTTAATATTGAGAACATCACACAAACAGTAGTTACACTTTTATTAGCATATAAATTGTACATTTTCAGACTATATTTCCAATGAACAGGTAATTGGAGGATGAGTGGGACTTTACCTCGCTTGATCACGTGCATGATTTAGGTCTCCGGTAGACAGCACACCAACAAAAAATACAAAAACGTAAAAAAGCAGGTGTTATTTGAGAATAAAGTGTTGTTCTGCTGACCGGTCTCTCAGCTGCTCCTGCAGACTGTTGTTGTGAACAAGTGCTGAGCGCGCGAATCGAACCCGCCAGAAAGGTCTTCCGGAACAAGAATCTTAGCCAATGGGCTTTCGCTCCTTCTTCTTCGTCATCAGAGTCACTAGACAACAGAAGAGGGTGATGTAACTTGATCGTTTTAAAAAAAAATTTAAGTATCAAAAATTCAAAAATGAAACGTCATATAACTGAACAGCTGAAAATACCTACTTACAGGAGTGTAAATGTACATTGTATTAAAGTTAAAGTACATATACTCAAAAATGTTACTTATTTAAAGTCGTCATGAAATCAAAATTGACCCTATTTACTTTGTAAGCGCATATTACTAGTCTTGTGGTGAATTATTAATCCGTGCAAGTTAATACACAGAAAAAAATAGTTTGTCGTGGTAATCTTTAATCAAAATCTGAAAAGTTACTTCCGGAGCGCATTTAGGCCACGCCCACATTGGGGATGACGTATTTTTGTAGGCCAACCCGGAAGTTAGCGGCTCACGGGTTCCCTCGATCGAAAGCATATGCATTTTTCCCATAGACTTTTGGAAAATTGCAAAAAAATAAGCTCTGTGTTTAACAAGGGTTATGACGCTTACATGTTTTGTCTATCAAGATAATCTTTACAATTTAACACAACATTTATACGTTTTGAAGCCTAAATAAAGTCGTCAGATATAAAAAGCTGACAGTAGGCTATAAACGGACTACATCACCATGGTCACGGATCAACGTCACCAAGCTTCCTCAAACTTTATTTAAAAAAACAACTTTATTTAAAAACTTGCTGGCTGATTATGATCTTCGCTGTAAATGAATACTTATCCACTTTTTCATGAGAAATGCTGTCCAAATGTCCTGTTTGTCATGATGACGTCTAAAGTCTCCGCCAAAGGAAATAGTCCCTTTTAGCAACTTGTTAGCAACCTCCGTTTTTAAGACACAATAAAGGTTTAAAAAAATCACAAGCAGGTTATAACTGGTGTGTTTTATGTCATAGATCAAATCGTGAAAATATTTAGAGGCTTTGTTAACCACAGACTTTATTTCAGGCGATTTAGCAAAAACCCATTCAAAAAACCCATAAGTTGCGTCCCAAATGACACACTATACACTATGTACTTGTGCATTGTGCACTCACCCATGTAGTGCGTGAATTGTATAAGGTTATTTTGTCATTTAACATCGGAGTCTGACAGTCCCTTCCCCTCCACTACGTAATTAAAGCTGCAACAGTTGAGTGCATGAAGTGTCCAACATTCCACACTTAGTTTTTTCCGTTAATTTAGTGCATCATCCGGGTATTTAAAGTACACTTTTTCTTTTTGGGATTCTCTGTGTGAACGCACTAATTGCACTATTTATACTTAAAAACGTCATAGAATAGTGCATAAGTACACGAATTAGGATGCACCTATAGACTTTAGTTAGATGGAACCGGAAGTCCTAAAATGCTAACTCGCTTCCGGGTTTTGCCTACAAAAATACGTCATTCCTGAGGTACTCTATTGACTTTGTACTGCGTGAAGCTGCCTCCTTGTCATTCTGACTTATAACAAAAAACAGAACAAACACTGATATGTGACAAGGTGTACAGCAAACAAAAAAAAAAAAAAACAGAAAAAAGTTTTTATAAGCTATCAAACCGTAAAAGCCAGCCTTTAAGGAGACAAAAGTGGATACAGGCCATAAGACGTGAAGCATAAGCAGGAAGAATGGGTAAATTGTGGGATCCTGACACTTAGTATACCTATGTGTGCAGTAAACATTTTGTCACTGTTAAGTCAAATGTCCAAATGTCAGTTTTATATATATTATATTTCCTGTCGCCGATTATGTTCCCCTCCGGTGGGAGTAGTTCTCAGTGTAATTTAACATGTCGCACTCTGTCTCAATTGCCTGTATTCACTTTTGAGTCCTTAAACGCTTGTTTTTTGCTGTACACCTTGTCACATAGCAGCTTTTAGACAATGTTCTGTTTTTTGTTATAAGTCAGAAATGACAAGGAGGCAGCTTCACGCAATACAAAGTCAATGGAGACGGTTGGATTGTTTTCCCCCCGGTGGGCGTGTTTTCAGATTATTATGACGCGTTGCGCTCTGTCTCTATGAGCGAGAGATGGAGAGGAGGAGCGCTAGCTAAAGTAAAACCCTGCCCTCTTTTCAATATTCCGTTTCACTTGGAAATACGTCACAACACTGGAGAAAAGTCAATTGCAACTTCCGGTTTATTTTTTTAAAATGGAAAGATTGCGGGTTCAACTCGCAATACCAGCAGGAAATGACTGAGGTGCTCTTGAGCAAGGCACCTAACCCCGAATCGCGCCCCAATCGGTCCCCGGGCTGCCCACTGCTCCGTGTGTGTGTGTTCACTATTCACTACTCCTAATGTGTTTGTACTAAATTGTATGGGTTAAATGCAGAGGACAAATTCCAAGTATGGGTTACTATACAAAGCCTTCACACGTCACTTTTACTTTCTCTGACGATGTGTTTACTGGCACGAAGGCAGGACAACCTGTCACTCACATGACATCACAGCAATAGCAAACAAGTGATCCAACCATCTAATCAATTCCCAATGGACAAAATCAAGTCCCATCCTTGACCATGGTCTCTGCATGCAAATGAGCACATTTTAATTAGTTAACACCTAATTTGCATATCAATGTGGTGATTGTGAAGACATTATTATACACAAATTTGACTGTATTCACCTGTAGTGTCTCCGTTACTTTCTCTCGAGGAAGAAAAAGGGCAGGTGCTCAAGTCACCTTTGATGTCTGTGTGTGCACGTGCCTGACAACCACTGTACAATTTGACAGATGCTGTCATTACAGTTGTTGTCCAGTGGGGTACACTGGTTACTTGAAAAGATGTCTGAAGAAATGTATTTTGATTCTGTACAGTTAAAAAACTAAACACACTATATGGACAAAAGTATTGAAACACACCTCTTAATGTTTGAATTCAAATGTTTCAATCAGACCTATTAGGTGTATAAAATCAAACATTTGTGAAAGAAAAGGGTCATTAAGAAGAGCTTAGTGAATCCTACTGTGATAGGATGCTTTCTTTGCAATAAGACTTTTTGTGAAATGTCATCCCTGCTAGATATTCCACAGTCAACTGTAAGTGATATTATTGGAAAATGGAAGTGTTTAGGAACAGAAGCAACTCGTCCATGAAGTGTAAGAAGTCACAGAGTGGGGTCACCAAGTGCTGAGGTGCATGGTGTGTAAAAGTCACCAAAGTTCTGCTGATTCCATAGCTGAAGAGTTCCAAACTTCCAATGGCATTAGCACAAAAACTGTGCGGTGGGAGCTTCATGGAATGGGTCACATCAAGCCTCATATCACCAAGTACAATGCCAAGCGTCGGGTGGAGTGATGTAAAGCATGGCGCCACTGGACTCTAGAGCAGTGAAAACATGTTCTGTGAAATGATGAATCACACTTGTCTGTTTGGCAATCTGATGGGCGAGTCTGGGTTTAACGGCTGCCAAGAGAACATTACCTGCCTGACTGCATTGTACCAACTGTAAAGTTTGGTGGAGGAGGGACAATGGGGCTGATTTCAGGGGTTGGGCTATAGGCCCTTTACAGCCAATGAAGGAAAAAACTTAATGCTTCAGCATACCAAGACATTTTGGACAATGCTATGCTTCCAACTTTGTGGGAACAGTTTGGGGAAGGCCCTTTTCTATTCCACCGTGACTGTGCCCCAGAGCACAAAGCAAGTTCTTCTGTGGAAGAACTGATCTCAACCCGACTGAACACCTTTGGGATGAACTGCAACGGAGCCTTCTTGTACAACATTAGTGCTGTGACCTCACAAATGCTCTGCTGGATGAATGGGCAAAATTTCCCACAGACAGAAACACTCCAAAATCTTGTGGAAAGCCTTCCCAAAAGAGTGGAAGCTGTTATAACTGCAAAGAGGGGAACAACTCACATTAATTTCTGTGTATTTAGAATGTGATGTCTTTAAAGGGAGGTGTCTAATGTTATTTCATGTATTATGACTTATTTACACTGTTAAAGAGTTGGATTTTCTGTGCCAAATACACTCCTTCAGAGTTTGTACATATGTTTCAGAAAGTTTTTTTTCGAGTATGGCCCTGTATTATGTAATAAAGGGCGGAATTCCTTGTACGGGCACTTCTCCTGGAAGAGCACGCGCAAGGGGGTAGGATTTCAAGGTGGATTCCAGGAGGAAAATGTAGTAAAACTTTAAAACTAGTCAAAAAATACAACATTTTTATCATCTAATGTACATACACATTTTTATCTTGCTCTTGATTAGTTTAACTGTTAAAGTAATAAATTAAATGCAGACATTAGTCTACATATTTAGCCTTTCGGTAACCTACTCTAAAGTAAAAAGAAATTTTGGTGCCATAAAACAATCCCTAAACAGCTGTAAATATCCAACAAAAGTATATTTAATTCAAAACCCATATTCTTTCTATCAACATGTCCCTTTAGAGCCTCCGTAGAGCACTGGAAATCCAGATTTGGTGATCCTGAAAAGTTCCTATCCGGATCAGATTGATCCAATCCGATGTTGCTTTAAAAAACTGGCTCCAAAAGTAAGATGGATTACGTGATCATGGATTGCAAAAAAAGGATTACTAAATCCGGATCAATTTTATCCGGATTAAACCTTTTGAAAAACCGGGCCCAGGTGTCCCAATACTTTTGTCCATATAGTGTATAAATTTACTGTGTATAAACTTACTGTAGCAACACCTTGTGGCCAGATATAGCAACATTTCCAGGGGATCAGGGTTTGACTGGTTAGCATCTGCCAGTTAACCTCTGCTGGTAGTTATTGTAACTACATGCTATGAGGTAGGGTAGATGTTTTACCAGTGCCCAGTTTTTGAAAGTCTCTTTAAAGTGATAGGAGACCTATGAATCCAAGAGAAAGCTGTCTGTTAGCATTCGCATTCGCTTTTTTTTTTATGGAATATTGCAGTATTTATTATAAATGATTTATCCATGCAAATCATTATCTCTATTTTATTTTTTTTTAATTCATGTGCCCTCATAATCTTTAATCAAAATAAATTCCCTTCCCTCCTAGTAGCTCCTCACTGCAGAACACGAGATCAAGGATCCAGATCCAGGGAGTGGAGACGGGTAGGTTCAGGGATCAGGGGGTGGAGACGGGTAGGTTCAGGGATAAGGGGGTGGAGACGGGAAGGTTCAGGGATAAGGGGGTGGAGACGGGTAGGTTCAGGGATAAGGGGGTGGAGACGGGAAGGTTCAGGGATAAGGGGGTGGAGACGGGTAGGTTCAGGGATCAGGGGGTGGAGACGGGTAGATTCAGGGATCAGGGGTGGAGACGAGTAGGTTCAGGGATAAGGGGGTGGAGACGGGAAGGTTCAGGGATAAGGGGGTGGAGACGGGTAGGTTTAGGGATCAGGAAGTGGAGACGGGTAGATTCAGGGATCAGGGGGTGGAGACGGCTAGGTTCAGGGATAAGGGGGTGGAGACGGGAAGGTTTAGGGATAAGGGGGTGGAGACGGGTAGGTTCAGGGATAAGGGGGTGGAGACGGGTAGGTTCAGGGATAAGGGGGTGGAGACGGGAAGGTTCAGGGATAAGGGGGTGGAGACGGGTAGGTTTAGGGATCAGGGAGTGGAGACGGGTAGATTCAGGGATCAAGGGGTGGAGACGGGTAGGTTCAGGGATAAGGGGGTGGAGATGGGAAGGTTCAGGGATAAGGGGGTGGAGACGGGTAGGTTTAGGGATTTAAGAAAAGTTGCAAGTTCCATTTCATGTCAACTTTAAAATCTTTGTTCACAGGTGTGTCCTTGTGGTGCCATCAGCCAATTATCATTGCCATGAGCTGCATGGAAATTAATGAATTTCCATAGACCAACATTACAGCTCAGATGACAACAAGAACAAAAGAGTGTTCCCATTCTTGCAAAATTTTGAAAGAGGCCCAACACAACAAAATTAGCACAGCTAATACAACAAAGACAATAAGACATCCTTACAACAGAAATAAGACCTCATACACATGTACATCCCAAAATTCATGATGTTCAGCCATTTATAGCCATAACCATTTTTTTGTTGATTTATCCCATTGTTATTTTAGGATAACACTTATATGAACTCATGGATAGCTGATTGTTGTCATGCAAGCACAGGTCATGTCTATTTGAATTTTTTTTCTTTTTTTTTTATCTGTTTACCAAGCTCCCTTTTCAATAAAATGTGAAATCACAAATAAAATAAACCAAAATGTTTACATATATTCTGTTTTAGCCATGGTTTTTGCACAGCTCAGTATTTACAAGTTTGTAGAGAACTGATAATATTTTAGTTTTTGGTAATTATGGAAGATGGACACATTCACTTTGTATATTCAAATAAATGCAGAAATAATTTTATTTAATAAATATGTATTGAATGAATGTTTATGAATAAGTACACAAATAAATAATAATTGAACAGATAAATATACATAAATGAACAAATAAATATAATTCGTATATATTTATTAATTAAATTGTATTATTTTAATAGTTTTATTTAAAATATAGATTTTTTTGTGTCTGTTGCTGACTCACAAGTCGAGTTTGCGTCTTACCAAGCCAGCACAGTGAGCACACACTGCGGTTTCCTGCTGCTGTAGTGAACATGGTGAAGTGGCTTCCTGTTAAAATGAGACGAATATACGCTTATAACGTAGCGTGAGATGAAGTGTACTTTTTTGGCAGGCGACAACCAACAGTAAACTTCTTTGGCAGCCGAAAATAATGCTTTCACATTTGATGTCAGGAACTGAGACACATTAGCCAACCATACTGTAATTTGTCGCAATAGCGTATAGACACAATACTTGTCAATAAACAAAGACAGAGAAAGACTGAAAGCTAAACATATACCCTAATAAACACCAAAAAGGATGGAGGATGGGAATGACCAGCAGTGGTCCTAGGAGGGGTATTATTTGCGAGTTTACCTGCAGGAAGGTGAGCTCTGCGTGCGGAACAGACACCGGCGCCTCCCTTCATCGACTGTTCCTCCCTCCCTCCCCCAACCAACAACATGGATCATCGCAGTCCACCTGCGCTTTGTAGTCAAGATTACTCTATTTTTATTTCTAAATCATCTATATAAGGTCTCTAGAACATTACAATCTGTTTTGAGTCAACCAGTGTCCTCAATGAAATCATTCAGTGAACAATGTAGCGAGAATCAGAAGAAAAACGCTGTGGAGATGCCGAGTGAGGAGGCGAGAACTGCACCTGGAAACGGTGCGACTGTGAACGCAGGACCAACAAGAGAGGTAGGCTACTTACTAATACTAATTCACGCGAATACATATTTTACACGAGGAAATGAACATATTTTTTATGTTATTTGAGTTTCGAAAGAAACTTGGACTCGTTTGAGCACGGTTGGCTTGCTGGTCTGTCGAGGTAACACAACCCGTCTGCCCTCATTCCTGTCCATGGCTGCTTTTCACCACGATTAACTAGTATTTTTTTTAAAGGTAAATAAAAGTTTAGTTAGTATGATTGAGGAGTAGTTTATCAAAAATGCGAATTCTGCCTTTTTTAAACTCTCATTTGGCTCCATAAATGTTTGACTTTTTTCCACACAGAAGGAGAATTACAGCCTCTGTCACCATTCACTTTTATGGCATCTTCTTGGCATGCAATGAAAGTGAATGGTGACTCATATTAATTTCTGGATGAACTGTCCATTTAGCACTCTCTTGGTAGATAATAAACCAATAAAAATATTAATTGGAAGGATGAGGATCAAAGTAAGCTGTATTCAGGAAAGAAAAAGTAAATAAAGATGACAAAACTATGATTACAAAATATAATGCTGGCCTGCCTGCATACCATAGACAGCCTAATTATAATACTTATCATCATCATCATCATCAATATTATCAATATTTATATGTTGAAAAATGCCTGCAAATAATGTCAGTTACAACCACCCTTTTTCAGTAGTGTGTAATCTATGTTCTTTTAGCAATCAAATTACTTCCCCTTTATCTCACTATAGGATTCACACTGCACAAACCAAACTGACCATTAGTTCCTCATCCCAGACTTTAGTTAAATACAGTACTGGCTTATATAGTCTTCAGGTGACAAGAGAAGTAATGCAAACTAGATGAAAGCATTTGGCAAACTATGATATTGGCTTGAAAAAACATGGTGAAAAGTTTTAAAATCTTGAAGTTTGGAGGCTTTAAGATTGGAAGAGTTTGTAGTAGCTAAAAGCTAGAAGGTTTTGAGGCCAGATAGTTGCAGTTGTGTTCTTGGTGGTTGTTAGGGCGTGGTTAGGCAGTTGCTAGGGTGATACCTAAAGCCTACTGACGGTCTGATTCAAAAGAGGACTTACTGCTCAGATTTATATCTTCTGACTTAATTATTGAAAGACAAAAAGTGTGTTGATCTGTAAAATGGTTGTGTTTGATCAGTGATCATAACTTTGAATGATCTTCTTGGCAGAGTCCAGCACAGCAGAACGGGATTGTGTCTTCTCATGATGTCAGCAGCCCTGTATCCCAGTCCCAAACTGAGCATCAGCTTCCATCCACTGCACCAGCTTCTCCTGCTCACCCTCCCAGAGAACAGTGGGGCGGCAAATATGAATTTCTTCTCTCCTGTATTGGGTACTGTGTTGGCCTGGGAAATGTCTGGAGGTTCCCCTACCTCTGCTACAGAAATGGTGGAGGTGAGCGACATTAAATATGAAAAATAATCTGTTAGGATGAATGGAACATACATTATGGGTCATTTTAATTCTCAGTGTAAATTTACAATTATTTGGTGAAAATATGGCAGGCAAAATCCAGTCATTTCAATAGGAATCTACATGGGTGCATGTTTTGTGCGAGGGGATGAAAAAATTCCCTACACAGATTGTTCGTCACAAAATCGCCATGTTGACCAACAGAAAGATGCTTGATTTTACAGTGACTTCTGTGTGATCTGTGCTTCATACATCACTGCACTAATGACAACAGACAATGGACCTGCTTTGGTTGAAATTTTTTGCTTATATTTGTGATCGCACCTTAATTTTGTCTGAAAGTGAGTCATTTTGCCACATAAACAAAGTTGTAGTAAATGGGTCTTTCATGGGTAAACCAGGAAGTTTGGCTGAAATCCATCTCTCCGACCAACCAACCAACCAAAACCAAAAACCCCTCCCTATAGTAGGGAGGAGGGCACATTCCTCTTTAAACCTCTGAAACAAATTTGTCCAAACCAGGAAGGCCTCAAAAAAGGAAGAAATTTGCAATGTAAAGATGGTTAGTAATACAGATGAAGACACCTGTTCAAGGATTGTGGGAAGGTGATGTTGAAAAGCACTGAGGTTTTATGTTTCATGTTACAATAGTAAATTCATAAAAACAATGGATTCTAAAGGCAATTATGACGAAGAGATTTAATTCCAACATGAATGTGCTAAACAACACTTTGAATGTCACTTCTGAACTATGGCATTTTGCTAAATGCCAGGTTAGAAACCAAAGAAATACAGCAAGAGCCGGTGGCGTCTGAAAGTGGACACCGAAATTGCTTCCTTTTCTCTAACATATTGGAGTGTAATATATCAGTGGTGTGCGGTGGTGTTTTAAAATGTTTCACATTTTGTATATACTGTATATCAAATGTAAATTTATGTCTGTTATTCTTAATTTTAAGTATAATTTTTTTAATGTTTTTACGCATTTATTTCAAAATAATAACTAAAGGCATTAACAATTTAAACAGTATATTTTATTTGTAAACTAATGTTCAGCTTTTCTTTTTAATGGTCAACTTATTTTCAGTCATCAATCTTTTACATACTGGTCACACACATTTTTTAATTTCCCCAGGCTGATTGCTCACTAAAAACCCCCACAGTCATCATGTTTTCAGGCCATTTCAAGTTTGATTTTGACGTGACATAAAGTGGTGAAATGGCTTTGTTTACTTACATTTTAATTGGTCTTCCCATCATTGTCTTCATTCAGGCCGATAAAGACGCATTTGAAAACAAGAGGCGGGATTTCCTCGTGAACCGATCATATCCAATCAAAGCGCGATGGAGACATTGCCTCCTCTCACATGACTTTCCCCCATTCATTCTCAATTACCCCCCACTACCCACCACACGCTTTAGGGGGGCTGTTTTAATAGTTTTAATTTCACCTGCGGGTGTCGCTGTTGGACACTGTTACTTCATGAAACGAGTGACTTTTATACTTTTTATTGTAGCATTTTGTAATATATGCATTGTTTTAGTTTTGTTAATATGTTTCTCATCCAGTTTTTTTGAGGGGACACTGCCTCCCTTGCCTCCTCGGAGGAAACGCCCCTGTTATATATGCATACACACACACAGTAGAAAGCATGTTTCTGGATAAATTGAAACTAAAAAATACAGTATGTTAAAAAATATTGAATTATTATTTTTAAAAATCGTTTTGAGTGAATAATTCAATGACTCACTCAAAGACTTCTTTACTGGATGAATCGGCATTTTTGAACATCTATTGAACGATTCAAATGACAAATATATTTTTTCACTTGTCGCCACCTACTGGTGTAACAATGTAATTGATACAATATTTATTTCAAGCATCAAAAAGGTGATTTACTCTATTTTGATTGTTAACGTAGACATCAGAGGCCGTATTCACAAAAATTTAAGGCTAAAAGTAGCTCCTAACTTGCCAATTTAGGAGAAAGGTTTTAGGACTCCTAAATTTTTGCTCTAACAGTATTTCACAAAGCATTTTAGCGCTAAAACTAGCTCTTAAATCTGTGAAACGTTAGTAGTAGTCAAGAGGACTCCTAAATCACTAAGACCAAATCACAAAGAATCCTAATGGCCGTTGCCGTCAGTCCGCCTCAGCCAATTTGCTCAAAGATACTGTACACCATGAGAGCCTTGAGTGTTGAACATTTTCTTCATAAATGCAATACATATTTTGATTTATAGATTTGAATCTATGATAAAACGGCAAAAATAAGTCTTTAATAAATAAATAAATAATGTCTGATTACCTGTGGCAGTTGTTTTCACGAGTTCACACTTACAAATGATCAAATAGAGTAAAAAAATATAATAAGCGTATTTGGCGTGCTGTCCAAGGGGATCGAGGGCTCCGAGCTTGGAATTTAGCCCAAACCCAGAGTTCTCCCCCATATCCCCAGCCGAGAGTTGGCGGAGGGTTGCAGAAAACATCCCCCATCATAGTTAGTGTAGAACATCATCGGGTTGACATCATCCATAGCAGCAATGAGGTCAGCCCCGCCCTTACTCTTAATTAAGACTTCTCTCTATTCCTTAGTAAAAGCTTGTTTTAGCAGCTTTGTGAATGGGTTTTAAGAGAAAACTCTTAGCTAAGAACTTTTACTGCTATTTAAGAGAACTCTTAGTGGTAAGATAAAATGTTTTGTGAATTCACCCCCAGAACTGTAAGCTTTATTCCAGTACTTCTGTGATACGAATTATTGTAAAAGATGATATTTTGATTATTGAAATGATACTGTGTGGTTCAAAAGACTGTTTGTGAAGCTGTTTCATACCTATACATGAAAACTGCTCTCTCTGGGTCAGCAGCAGTGCCAAACGCAGATTTGAATGTTTCCTGTGATCGTACTTATCAAAGGTTTAATAGACACATTGAATCATTGAAATTTAGTAATAAGATTGTGTGGGTTTATGAATCGAGATTACGATCTTTTAATGATCAATTGTGCAGCTTTAACACAGTGATGTTTCAGTTCTGGGTCCCACTTTATATTAAGTGGCCTTAACTACTATGTACTTACATCAAAAAATAAGTACAACGTACTTATTGGGTTCATATTGAATTGAAAAACACTTTTGCTGCTTTTGAGGTGGGATACGGGTAAGGTTAGGGAAAGCTTTGGTGGTATGGGTAGGATTAAAGGTAGGGGTAAGGTGTAAGGGATGGGTCAACAGTGTAATTATAAATGTAAGTACAGAAATTAATTACAGATGTAATTACATGCAGTTGTTTTTAAAATATAAGTACAATGTAAAAACATGTATGTACACAATAAGTGCATTGTATCAAATGATTAATTTAAATGTAAGTACATAGTAGCTAATATAAAGTGGGACCGATATTTACTATTTTCAATGTATACAGTGTTTTTTAAGGTTCTGGATGGTTTGAAGAGACTTAATGTGAAATGTATGAATAATACAAATCCTGAGGATGGGGGAAAAAAAACATTGACAAATACCACTGATTTAGGAGTGTGGAATCACTAGCACAAATGACATAATTTGTGATTGTGGCTCAGTGGTTAGTGTACATGCTCCAACATGTTGAGCTGTGGTGCTTATGCTGGTGAACTTTGAATCTTACTCATGCCATTAAAAAAATCTCATTTCACTAATCCACCATCCTCACCACAATAATTTCTTGTCTCATACTATTAGTATTAATAAAAGTCCAAAAATTAACATTAACAACAAAAATTATGAAGAAAAAAAAAATTATATTTGAGCCTTTGACAGGTGCTTTTATCCAAAACAACTTGCATTGCATTCAATGTATGCAGTTCACTTCACATCACGTTGACTGTTATCCTGTGTTGTGTTGCAGGTGTGTTTCTCATCCCATACTTCATCATGCTCTTCTTAACGGGAATGCCTCTTTTCCTCATGGAGCTCAGCCTGGGCCAGTATGGAGCCGCGGGTCCCATCACCGTCTGGAAGTGCTGTCCCCTCCTCAAAGGTACCACAACACATGCAATTCATCAATTCAGCAGTTTAATTATGGTTTGTAAATTGGGCTGACTGTAAAATTGGATTTGAGTTCTATTCATTATTCGAAGTCATGTAGCTCCATTTTGAAGTAAGAATAAATGGTCCTTCTGTATGTTAATAATCAGTAATTAAATACATGGCTAAACAAATGGAGATAATGGTGTTGTCCTGGCTTCGTTGCAGGGATTGGCATAGGGATGCTGTGTGTGTCCATTCTAGTGTCTCTCTATTATAATGTCATTATTGCTTGGACGTTCTACTACCTGGGCAGCTCTTTCCAGAGCCCCCTGCCGTGGTCATGTGATGCTCTTCATAACATTGCCTTTTGTGGAGTAAGTCTTACTTTTCTGCTAGAAAGCTGACATAAAATGTTGTCATTTGTAGCCTTATAGACTACTGCCTATCATCTGTGTTACCAATTTTTTTCTCCACAGAACAAAACTAATGTCACCCAAAGTCCCTCTGAGGTCTTCTGGAAGTAAGGATTCTCAGTTATTTTTTTTTTTCTCAGTTTCTCTGTATAGAAATGTACTAAACTAGTTTGTACATTGCCTTCTTTTATAAATAAATTAAATTAAATGAAAAAATATTTTTAAAATACCATGATTTTGAAACTAGTATATTAATATATTTACGTATGATCCATAAAATGTTCACTTTATGCATGTGCATTTTATGTTTTTTTTTTGTCTCAGTAAATGTTGTAATTTGTAAAAAAATACTTGAATTATCATAGTTTCATGAAGCACAAGCACAACAGATTTCTGTGTAAAAAAAAAAAAAAAAAAAAAATATTTAATTAAAATGAATGGGAGAGTTTATATACAAATTGATTAATGAAAGTTTTCCATAAAAATGTATGTAACATTTTAAAATAAGGTTAAATCTGTTAACATTATTTAATGCATTAGGTATCATGAACTAACAATGAAAAAATATTTAAAGCATTTAATAATGTTGATTTTAAAAATGTTCTGTACATTTTTTATTATTATTTGTTCATAATGCATTCATGTTAATTTATAACTTTTTTTATTTGTTAAGAAATTAATACCTTTATTCCGCAAGGATGCATTAAATTGTGCATTTAAAGTGCCTTTAAAGATATTTATAATGTTTAATATATAAAAATATATTTACAAAAAAATTCTATTTCAAATAAATGCCATTCATGTGGACTTGAATGTATCACAAATATTAAGCAGAACAACTGTTTTCAACATTAATAATAATCAGAATCAGTCATGTGACACTGAAGACTGGAGTAATGATGCTTCAAATTCAGCTTTGCCATCACAGGAATAAATGACGTTTTAAAATGAGTTTGCTTGTGTTTCGTGTTTGTTCACATCCTTGAATCTAAAAATACCACAGTTACAGGTGTGATAATGTACAGCAAACATGCGTCCAAGTCCAAAGTCCTGCTCTCACTGACTCACATAGACCTGTAAAATCTATTTTAGTGTTCAGTGGTGAAATTAATGCCACAAAACCACTTGAAACTGTCCTAGACTGTTAACATGCGGTGAAGCCAATGGCACAATACTGAACTTGAGTCTTACACTGTTTTGTGTGTGTTCAGTGTGAAGGTTCTGGGTGTGGTGAACAGTGAAGGGCTGCATGATCCCGGTCCAGTGCGTTGGCCTCTAGCTCTCTGTTTGCTGGCTGCCTGGGTCGTCATTTTTCTCTGCATGCTCAAGGGCATTCGCAGCTCTGGCAAGGTAAGACCTCACCCAGCCTTACAGAAATCCACAGTGCATCCATTTGGCTTTTTTTCCCAATAGGAAAGGAGGTGTAAATGTTACTTTAGTACCATTAACAAATAATATTATAGTTTTTTATTAACATTTAAAATGTTTTTTTTTTTTCCATTTTAAGTAATTTTGTTGTGTTTTTGTCTTTTTTTTATTATTATTAATTTTAAACACCTATATAGTTATATAGTTGTTATTGATTTTTATTTTAGTTTTAGTTATTTTAGTACATTAAATTAAACCAGGGCTGCCAACTCTCAGGCATTCAGGCAATTGACACTGTTCTCACACCACACATCCATTTTTTCACGCTGTGCAAAAAAAATTCTGACAACGCGCCGACAGACAAGACAGAGCAGGTTACTTTTGATATAAACTAAGTCTCAGCTTAAATTCTCAAATTTTGTCAATTTTATTACAAACAATAAATACCTTTAATGTGGTGTGACAGATCACTGTAGCACCTGTTCAAGCAGCACTTGATCCTCTTTATTACTAGTTATAGCACCAAATAAACATGAATGAACATCAGAAGGTACAGTGGGGAAAATAATTATTTGATCCCCTGCTGATTTTTTTTTTTTTAAGGGTCTACAATTTTTATGGTAGGTTTATTTTAATGGATAGAGACAATGTATAAAGGTTATAAATTGATTTGCATTTCAGTGAGTCAAATAAGTATTTGATCCCCAAGCAAAACTTGGTGGAGAAACTCTTGTTAGCAAGCACAGAGGTAAGACGTTTCTTGTAGTTGGTCACCATGCTTGCACACATCTCAGGAGGGATTTTGGTCCACTCCTCTTTACAGATCCTCTCTAAATCCTTAAGGTTTCTTGGCTCAAGAGATTTTCTATAGAATTAAGGTCTGGTGACTGGCTAGGCCACTCCATGACCTTAATGTGCGTCTTTTTGAGCCACTCCCTTTGTTGCCTTGGTGGTATTTTTTGGCCGTTGTCATGCTGAAAGACCCATCCATGACCCATCTTCAGTGTTCTGGCTGAGGGAAGGAGGTTCTTATCCAGAATCTTTTTATGATACATGGCCCCATCCAAGTCATCCTGTAGAGAAACATCCCCAAAGCATAATGTTCCACCTCCATGCTTGACTGTAGTTATGATGATTTTGGGGTCATAGTCAGCATTTCTCTCCCTCCAAGCACAGTGAGTCGAGTTGCCATAGAGCTCAATTTTGATCTCGTGACCACAGCACTTTCTCCCAAGCCTTCTCTGAATCATTTAGATGTTCAGGCGGTCCTGTACATGTGCCTTCTTGAGCAGGGGGTCCTTGCGGGCACTGCAGGATTTCAATCCATCGTGGCATAATGTGTTACCAATGGTTTGCTTGGTGACTGTGGTCCCAACTGCATTGCATTAATAAGCTCCTCATGTGAAGTTCTGAGCTGATCCCTCACCTTTCTCACGTTCATCCTTTCCTCATAATGCGAGATCTTGAATGGAGCACCAGGCAGAGGGCGATTGATGATTATTGTGTATTTCTTCTGAATAATCGCACCAACTGTTGTCTCCTTCTCAACAAGCTTTTTGCTGATGGTCTTGTAGCCCATTCTTGTGCGGGTCTACAATCTTGCCCCTGACGTCCTTTAACAGCTCTTCGGTCTTGCCCATGGTGGTGGGAGAGGTTGGAATGGAAGATAGAGATTCTGTGGACTGGTTTCTTCTATACACATAACAAGATGGCATTAGGAGAATTTTTTTTTTAAGTGACAGGACTTTGTTCCACTTGGGCACATAACCAATCTGTGGGAGCCAGAATTCTTGCTGGTTGGCAGGGGATCAAAGTCAATTGATGTTTTTTTTTTTTTTTCTGGATTTTTTTTGTTGATATTCTGTCTCTATCTGTTAAACCTACCATAAAAATTATAGACCTTTAATTTATTTGTAAGTGGTCAAAAAAAAATCAAAATCAGCAGGGGATCAAATAATTACTTTCCACACTGTATGTTGAAAGATACAGTACAGCTAACTAAAATGTATCATGTCTCATCTAATCGTTCAATTAGTGTTTCAACTGTGGAAAGATGTGAATAAAACAGCTTGTGAACAATGTGACCATATAGCGTGTTAGTTAGCTAAACAAATGAAATCTAGAGAGGAGCATTTTGCTAAATGCATGCACTGTTATTATTTTTATACATGTATATCATTAAAAAATATTATAACATTATTCTAAAACCACATTAAGTGACGTGACGTTTAGCCAAGTATGGTGTCCCATACTCAGAATTTGTGCTCTGCATTTCACTGATCCAAGTATACACACACAGCAGTGAGTATTGAACACACACACACACACACACACCGTGAACACACACCCGGAGCACTAGGCAGCCATTCTTGCTGCGATGCCGGGGAGTGATTGGGGATTCGGTGTCTTGCTCAAGGGCACCTTAGTTGTGGGTTTATATGTGTGAGTATAAAAAGAGCACTGTTCATTCACTTCCCCACAACTTCTGAGGCCACAACTGCCCCGTATCAGTTATATAAGAATGACTTGTTAATTGTAATCTTTAGTAATAATACCAGCTGACAAGTTTGTTTACATAAAAAAAATTAACATGTAGGCCCTACTGTATTTAGCCAAATGAATCAATCAGAATCAAATTGCAAGCTTATGACATCAAAGACACCCCCCATAATTCATCATTCCAAGCTGAACTCAAAAGTTGTCAGCCCTGAATTAAATTAAATGAAAATGAGAAATGTTGCCTTGGCAACTAGCTAAAATAAAATACATTCAAAAAAATTTTTTTTTAATATTTTATTTTATTTTTTATGGTTTTAGTTTTAGTTAACTATAATTACCCTGGTGTTGACATCATATGATGCTGCTTCAGAGCAGAAATTAATTTCCCATGTTTCCTCTGATGTGAGGTGGTGTATGTGACTGCCACCTTCCCCTATTTTGTGCTGCTTGTCCTCATCATCAGAGGGGCCACCCTTGAGGGCTCCTTAAACGGTGTTGCCTTTTACCTCACGCCAAACTGGGTCCATTTGGCTAATGCACAGGTACCATTTCCTAAATAGTACAATTTTTTTTTTTTAATCGATGCTACAGTTTTTCATTTCTTTCAGTTTTGTATACAACTTCCTGTTATTGTAGGTCAGTTTGTAACTTCCTGTTATTGTAGGTGTGGAATGATGCTGCGTCGCAGATTTTTTATTCTTTGGGTATTGGAGTTGGTGGCCTCCTATCAATGGCATCTTACAATAAATTTGACAATAATGTCATCAGGTGAGGCTTTTTACTGTGGGAAAACACTTTGTTTTTGCTTTTGGTCTCATGAAACTTTACTTAAAAGTCTCAAAATGATTTCTTTCCTGCAGGGATACTCTGATTATCACTATAGGGAACTGCGCTACCAGCTTTTTTGCAGGTTTTGCCATTTTCTCTATCCTGGGTCATATGGCTTGGAGGAAGGGAGTGCCTGTGGGTCAGGTGGCAGACACAGGTACATCCTGTTTAGCCTGTCATGTTACTTCTCCCTCTTCTGATATACTGGATAACTCTGCACACACCAGCCTTGATTTACAGTCAATTAAAATGTTTTTAGATCCTTGCAGTTTCAATGCCTATGCATAATTTATTATTTTTCAAGAACGCATGTCATTGTATTTCAACTTTTAGGTCCTGGTCTGGCGTTTGTTGCCTACCCAGAAGCCCTGGCTCTTCTCCCTGGATCAGTGTTTTGGTCCATTCTGTTTTTTCTCATGCTCTTTATGCTGGGAGTGGACACCCTGGTAAGACCCTGAAGTGCATTCAGGATTTTATGTTTGACAGTTATTCATGTTGCAGACCATTTTTTTATGTTGTTTCTAGTGTCACACCACACACATACACACTACCATTCAAAGGTTTGGGGTTGGTAAGAATTTTTAATGTTTTTGAACAAAGTTTCTTATGTTCACCAAGGCTGCATTTACTTGATCAAAAAATAAGTGAAAGTGACGTGAAGGCCAAGTATAGTAACCCATACTCAGAATTTGTCCTCTGCATTTAACTCATCCAGTTAGTCTACACACATTAGGAGCAGAGAGTATGAATGCACACACCTGGAGCAGTGTGCAGGCATTTTTGCTGTGGCACCTGGGAAGTGGTTAAAGGGATAGTTCAGCCAAAAATAAAAATTATCCCATGATTTACTCACCCTCAAGCCATCCTAGGCGTATACAACTTTCTTTATATTAAAAAATATTCTGGCTCTTCCAAGCTTTATTGTGGGAATGAATAGTGAATAGTAACTGATATTTTAAAGCCCAAAAAGCACATCCATCAACCGTAAAAGTAATCCATTGGCTTCAGGGGGTTAAAGGTGCAATATGTAAGAATTTTGCAGTAAAATATCCAAAAACCACTAGGCCAGTGATATATATTTTGTTCACTTGAGTACTTACAATATCCCAAATGTTTCCAACTATTTGTAAATCATGAGAAAATTGCAATTTTATCCAAGGCTCCGGGACGTGTGAGGAGTCGCCTGTCAATTGCGTCATACCCGCATTAACCTCGTTTTCTGGTTTTATTTTGTAGAAACCATGAAAACACCAAAGACGCTTTAATATTAATATGTTTTAATAGACAAGGGAACAACTGTTTTTATATATTTATAGACAGAATTCTAATTATTGTTATATAGCTCAACACGTTTAGTCATATTGTTTAAATCTAATTTTCTTGATTTTTTTTTTTTTTGCAAGTACCACGCTTTACCATGCCTCAGAGAAAAACACTATTTTGTGAAGTAGCTAACATACAGCATTTTCTCCATCATACAATACGTTTTAATTAACTGCATGCCATTTATCAACACAAGCCATAATTTAATATGATATTCTAAAATCAATCTAGTTTACTGCAGTGTGCAACAAGTGTCTCACAGCAGCCACCGAGCGAGTAACGTTATAACATAATTTTCAACACACTCAAATGTATCTAATATGATAAACACAGCTGTGTTACCTCATACTCATGGCCGGAAAAAGCAGAAGCGGCGCCAGCGACTGTGTCATAATAAAAGTTCTACGCTCAAATTTGGCGTTATCAAGCTAATCCTTTGTTTTGAATAGGTCTCCAGCAACCTCTAGCGGACAGAAAATATTATATACTGCACCTTTAATAAAGTCCTTCTGAAGTGAAGCAATGCGTTTTTGCATCGATTCCTGCGGAAGAGTGAAAGTTTGACCTGACGCACGAAAGCGGAAACGCAGAGGATAGAGCAAAACAAAACACCGGTCCCGAATTAGAAGTCTACAATGAGAATTTTTAAAGAGAAATGTCGGAGAAACTTGAGTTTTTTGCCCAGCCCTATTTGTTTGAACTGTGAGAGGCGTCTACTCTCACCCAAGCTTCCGCTACTCCTACATCCTACGTCATACGCCGGTGTTGTGCCGAATTTCGACCCCTGCCAGATTAAGATTAGGCTATCAGGTAGGGGGGGGGGGTAATAATTTGGCAAGGGGGGTAATAATTTGGCAGGGGGGGTCAAAATTTGCGTGGATGGATGTTACCGAATTTATAGTCCATGAAGTTATAAATATGGATATTTTTTTATTTATTTAGAAAGTTAAATACATCCTTTGTAAATATAAGTATTAATTTATTTAAAAGATCTGACCCCATACTTTTGAATGGTAGCATTTACTTTATTTCTGCACATATACATAAGAATAATCATTTGAATTTAGAGTATTTCAGTTGAATTCAAAGGATTGGCACCTGACATACAGATCTGCCTATTTATTTCTACTAAAATTAAAGTAAAATCCACATTAAATGACTGGAAAAGGCCACTGGAACTTGATCGGTTGAAAAGCGTGAGAACTCTGCTTGATATGAATCCAAGTGATCATGTTTCAGTGTTTCTGCATTAGAAATGTTATTGTATGAAACATCAGTATTCAGGAAGCAGATTTGTCAAGAGATGTGTGAAATATCAGTGTACAATACATCCTGTCTTGAAACACATTTACTGAAATGAGTGTTGTAGCTAAGTGATGGGATGTGCAGTAACACACCATGGTTTTCCTTCCTCTGTCTTCATTTGAAAGCCCTGTTTTTCTCTCAGTGTCTTTAAGTTCAGTTTCAGAGTATTTTATTGCTACATGTGTATTGACAAAACATTAATTGCGTTAAAGACAATGTGAAATCAAAATTGACCTCATCATACTTTTTTGTTTTTGACACAATGAATTATTAACAGGAATATTTGTGTATATATTTGATTGATTGATTGATAGATGAAAGCCAGTTTGGAATAAAGCATCTGCCAAAAGTATAAATGTAAACATGAGCACAAACAGATGATGGTAGATGATGGCACACAGCAGTCCTTGTGTTGCCCTAACAGCAAAACGAAGATCTGTTTAATTTTGTTGATGTAGATGTCAGGGAAACTTATGACATGTTTGTACACTCCTGACACGTTAAGACAGGACACAGTCCTTTGTTTAATTCTTGCTATTATGAAGTTCTCTCTCTCTGTCCTGTAGTTTGGGAACATGGAGGGCATCTGTACAGCAGTACTGGATGAGTTTCCTCAGCTCAGATCCAATCAGAAGCACAAAACGTTGTTCCTGGCACTGCTCTGTTTCGCCTTCTATCTGATGGGCCTGCTGCTTATCACTGATGTAAGAGGAGCAAACAAACCTATATTAGTATTCTGTTTTTGACATTTCTATAAATAGTTGTGTACAGATGTCCAAAGTTTAGTCATGCTTCTGAAATGTTTAATATCATAATTCATCATCTTGTCCATCTTAATATTGTTCAATAGGGATTCTCTTCATGCTTTTACTGTTTTTGTTGTCATATGCTTTCATTTTTGTCCTGTGTTTTTCCATCACAGGGTGGGATATACTGGTTCACGCTCATAGACTCCTTCAGCACTAGCTTTGGTCTCATCATCATTACTCTCTTCATGTGCATTGGCATCTCATTCTTCTATGGTACACTTTCTTTCATTTTCTCATGGGTGATGGTACTATAGTAGTTTAAGGGTGTGTTCACACTTGGAAGGTTTGGTTTGATTAAAACGAACTCTGGTGGAATTTCTCTGTTAGTGCGGTTCATTTGAATAAGTGTGAACGCTGCCATCCGAACCCTGGTGCGCTTCCAAATGAACTCTGGTGCGATTCGACTGAAATATGATCGCAACACGGCCAAAGACATCTAAACGAACCAAAAACAGGACTTAAAGGTGCCCTTGATTCAAAAATTGAATTTACCTCGGCATAGTTAAATAACAAGAGTTCAGTACATGGAAAAGACATACAGTGAGTCTCAAACCCCATTGTTTCCTCCTTCTTATATAAACCTCATTTGTTTAAACGACCTCCGAAGAACAGGCGAATCTCAACATAACACCGACTGTTACGTAACAGTCGGGGTGTATGCCCCAATATTTTTATAATGCCAGCCCATGATGTTCCCAACATTATAAAAGGCATTAGACAAGGGCAGCCAGTTAACGTCTGGAGCTGCACACAGCCAAATCATCAGACTAGGTAAGCAAGAACAACAGCAAAAAATGGCAGATGGAGCAATAATAACTGACATGATCCATGATAGCATGATATTTTTACTGATATTTGTAAATTGTCTTTCTAAATGTTTCGTTAGCATGTTGCTAATGTACTGTTAAATGAGGTTAAAGTTACCATCGTTTCTTACTGTATTCACGGAGACAAGAGCCGTCGCTATTTTCATTTTTTAAACACTTGCAGTCTGTATAATGCATAAACACAACTTCATTCTTTATAAATCTCTCCAACAGTGTAGCATTAGCCGTTAGCCACGGAGGACAGCCTCAAATTCACTCAGAATAAAACTTTAACATCCAAATAAATACTTTACTCACATAATTCGAAGCATGCATACAGCATGCATGACGAACATCTTGTAAAGATCCATTTGAGGGTTATATTAGCTGTGTGAACTTTGTAAATGCGCTGTAATATAGTCGAGAGCTTGTGTGGCAGGGAGCACGCGATTTAAGCGCCGCGTGTAAATCAGTGCATTGTTAATGATGCCCCAAAATAGGCAGTTAAAAAAATTAATTTAAAAAAATCTGGGGTATTTTGAGCTGAAACTTCACAGACACATTCAGGAGACACCTTAGACTTATATTACATCTTGTGAAAGAACGTTCTTGGGCACCTTTAATGTCACAAGATGAGACCCCAAAAAGGAAAGAATACTCAAGCATACCTATTTTTATGGGAACTACATTGCCCTTTACAGTTAGGTACAGGTGTTCTTGCATCACAAACTGATGTAACCAATCACATCAATGTGTGGGCGGGCTTTAGCATATCATTAACTATGACCGCTCTGAAGCTAGGGAGTCTCAAGAGAAGTATATTTTTCTGTTGATATGAAAAATCGGGTAGATTAGCAATATAGCGGGTGTATGATGTGTATTACGATGTTATGATGAACTACATGCCTTTCTTCACCGACTTTCTGAGTTGTTCAAAGCATAGCATTGTTAGAATTCAGCTGTCTGACTCTGAGATGGCGAATGGGAACATGGTTTATGTAACATTAGCAACACATTATTGGCTATTTAATAATGTAGTCAAGGCAAAAGGCTACCGTTATGTGTCCGATGTTTAAAAAAAAAGTGATACCATTCTGCAGCGTTTACCTCAGTAAGTTGACCGAGTGGATCTCTGAGCTCGCTCGAGTGAATGGAGGCGGGGCTAATTACCATATTCATACATCCGCGTATACTAAATGAAGCAAGGGTGTAGAGTTACATTCAAGCCATTTTAAGGCATGAAGACACTTTTTCACAGGAAAAAAACATTTAAATGTGTCATTTTGGTGGTCAAAGATGAGTTTTAAGGGATAAAATTGACTACAGGGAGACTTTAAAAACACTGTCTTGCAGATGACCTTTCTTTGTGTGATGTAATTGCAGGGGTGAACCAGTTCTGTCAGGACATTGTGGACATGATCTGTCGCTGTCCGCCCTGGTGCACAAAACTGCTGTGGTACTTTAAAGCCTGCTGGGTGGTTTTCACTCCCTTCCTGCTAACGGTGAGTGTCCTGTAATTGGTTGGGTTGTTTTGTGAGGTTTTCTGGTTATGATGAACAGTTGTAAATGTAATATGGAAATGATCATTTATCAGACTTTTAAGGGTCAGAACAGAATTGTACTATGATCAGAAACTTGCTTCTGCAGCAAAGTGGAATCAAACACCATGTCTGTCATGTGTCCAGTGTAATGAATAATTCAGAGTTGCTGGGACACTGTATCTCACTGAGAGTGATGGTCCCATTCATAGAGGCCTCTGTCTTTATATTCAGAATGACAAGAGATTGTTTTCTCTGTACAGTTCATCCTGACCTACATCTTCATCGAGATGTACCGTACGTCTCTGACCTACGGCTCATACGTGTTTCCGACCTGGGGCAAAGCGCTGGGCGTGTGTATGGGTGCCTTCTGCTGTCTGCAGATTCTTATCTGGGCAATTGTGGCTGTCAGTAAAGAGTCTGGCACTCTTAAAGATGTAAGTCTCTCCAAACCACCATACTGTTTTCAACATTGATAATAATAAATGCTTCTTGTGCATTAAATCAGCATATTAGAATGATTTCTGAAGGATCATGTGACACTGAAGACTGGAGTAATGCAGCTTTGCAATCACAGGACTCACATAAATTACATTTTAAAATATATTCAAATAAAAAGGTTATTTTAAATTGTAATAATATTTCATAATACTACTGTTTTTACTATAATTTTTGATTAAATAAATGCTTCATGCATAAATAAAAGGTGAGCATGAGAATTTCAAAAACAAAAAAAATCTCATACATGCATACTGTACATATTAACTGTAAGTACTTTATGCTAAAACTATAAATAACATATGTTAAAAATCATTTCAATGAAATTAATATTGATAATTGAAACATTTTAAATAAATGTAAATAAATAATGTTATAAATAAAAAAAATATTTAAAGTGCCCCTATTATGCTTTTTTGCGAATATACCTTTTATGTCATTTGTAATGTACTGTAGCTATTTGTGAATGAAAAATGTCTGCAGAGTTTCAAAGACCAGAGTTATTGTCGAGAATTGATTCGGAACTGCCCGTTCAAGTCGTCAGTAATTCCAGTCTCACTTCCTGCACAAACCTACTTAGGTTTGTAAAAAAATTGGCACTATTGCCAGCCTATGGACTTCATTGGCTGTCGTGAACAATGTCTACTTTGACACGCCTTCAAACACTGTAGTTGTAGCTGAGGCCTGGAATAGTTTAAATTCATGTTGTCAACATGTCAAGAAGAAGGTGTTTTCTGCACACTGAAAGCAAATTCACTTTGCATGCACTTCCCAAGGATGAGGACTCAAGCTTGAATTGATACGGTAAAACTGACGGCATCGTTACTGTTCATATCGCTGTCTATTCAAGCGCTGAGGAAGAAATTCAGATATGGTAATGGCCGTTTCATTTCCAACACGCACTCTTTAAGCGGTAGACCAATCACAAGAGACTGGGCCATCTGACCAATCAGAGCAGAGTATCTCTCTGAAAGGAGTTTAGAGAGTCAGAATCATTTATCGAACCTTTCATGCTGCGGTCACACGTCTGGGGCGTCTGATTTACATGTTAAGTCAATGTAAACGCGCGTCTAGTCATCCTGCAGCGCGAATCAAGCATATAGCGCGGCGCGAATCGGCCATTGACGCGCGAATGGCGCGGCGCGAATTGAGCGTTCACGCGCCTGACACCCGAGTTGAAAAATCTGAACTTTGGCGAAAATTCGCGGCGCGTTAACCAATCAGAGACTCTGCTTTGGTAAAGTGTTTATGACGTGATCAGCTGTGGAGACCAGAACAAAGATAATAGAGTGCCCCAGGGATGACGCATTTTTGTAGGCAAAACCCAGAAGCGAGTTAGCATTTTAGGACTTCCGGTTCCAACGCCGTAAAGTCTATGGGTTTTTTGAATGGGTTTTTGCTAAATCGCCTGAAATAAGGTCTGTGGTTAACAAAACCTCTAAATACTTTCACGTTTTGATCTATGACATAAAACACACCAGTTATAACCCACTTGTGATTTTTTTAAAACTTTTACTGTGTCTTAAAATCGGCGGTTGCTAACAAATTGCTAAAAGGGACTACTTCCTTTGGCGGGGACTTTAGACGTCATCATTAAAAACGGGACATTTGGACAGCATTTCTCATGAAAAAGTGGAAAAGTATTCATAACAGCACATATCATAATCAGCGAGCATGTTTTTAAATAAAGTTGTTTTTTAAATACAGTTTGAGGAAGCTTGGTGGTGACGTTGATCCGCGACCATGGTGTGCTGTAGTCTGTTTATAGTCTACTGTTAGCCTTTTATATCTGACGACTTTATTTAGGCTTCAAAATCTATAAATGTTGTGTCAACTTGTAAAGATTATCTTGACAGACAAAACGTGTAAGTGTCATAACCCTTTGTTAAACGCAGAGCTTATTTTCTGCGATTTTCCAAAAGTCTATGGGAAAAATGCATAGGCTTTCAACCGAGGGAACCCGTGCGCCGCTAACTTCCGGGTTGGCCTACAAAAACGCGTCATCCCTGGGGCACTCTATAGTCTGTGTGTGGCCACCTATGATGTGTCATCATATTTTTATAGAGACAGGAATAAAAAGGACCTTGCCTGGAAGAGGATAAGCGAAGAAATCGGACAATCTGGTTAGTTATAAAATGCTTTGCATGATTTTAGCCGTTGATCATAGCCCACCTGCTCGCTAGCAAAAGCCGGCCGGCATAACGGAGTTAAATTGCCTCTATAGTTTGCAACTGACAAGATGTGTTTATTCAGAGGCTTTGTGCAGAAAGAGATGGAAGCCCCTACCCTGAACACACTTTGTTTAGACACGCGAATAGAGCGAATTTTACGCGCGTCTGAAGCGTCTGACTTCAAAATGTTCAAGCGTCCAACTAGACCGTCTGGCGCGAATTTGACGCCCCAGACGCGTTCGGTGTGAACGCAGCATCAGACACTGAGAAGTGATGCTGCAGTGTAAATTTTGACCTTGAATGCATGTAATCTTATTGTATGAGACCGCCAAAACAAAAATAGGAGCCTTTAAAATGGCATAATAGGGGTACTTTAATTTTTTTAATTAATGTATAGCATGTGTGACACGTTTATTTTGACCTATGTTTCAGCGCTTTAAGAAATCCATCCGTCCCCTCAACTCTTGGCGTGTTAACAACATAAACATGGCCACTCAGGAGCAGCACGTGGAGCCCCAGACAGTAGAGGGACCCTTCACGGTTAACCTGACTGAAGCGGACTTCACCGCCATGAACTGGGAGGCCGTAAGCGAGGCGTAACACTGCCCCAAGTGTTGGGAGGTGGAACTGCACCCTCTCAAAAGGACAAGTACTGGTGAGAACTTCTGTCTGGAAAACGGTACACACTTCCTCGCCAGTCCAGCTGTACCGAAATGATGTTACTGACTTGTAGGAAAGTTTTTTTTTTTTTTTTTTTTATTTATGATTATGTTGCTCTTTTGAAATAGTACTGGGCCTAAGGCCAAAGTCAGAAGACTGAGAAACACAAAAGACATTTGGTTTCTTTGGTTGAATACTTGATGTCCTAAGGATTCCATTCCATGCCATTCACCTAGTCTTTTCATCAAAGAGTGTAAAGACTTATTTTATGTTACAGATTAAGGTAACAGACTCAGTAACATGATCTGTTTTTTCTTTACAGTACATAATGTACAAGAGCCAGGTCAAATCAAATCAGGACAATGCCTTTAAGAGACATGTGTAGCAAAACTGAACATATTTAAAATAGTAACTATTCACATGAAAATAAAATGTAGTGCAAGAGGCATTGTAAAGCCTCTTTAGAATGTTTAAATATATAAAAACATTACCATTTTCAACATGTTTTGAAATGCCACACATCCAGCAAATAAAATCAAAATGTCTTCATAATTTGTTCTCAGAAAAAGATGATGTTGACTAAGGGCAGATTCAGGTTATTTCAAGAAGCATACGTCCTTATGACAGAGGAGGCTCTGAAACAGGTTTGTTTATTCAGAGCACCATGGTAACAGTGGTAAACCTGCCCTTGTTGGGGCTTTGTTGTGGACACTAACTCATTGAGCTATCTGGATTTAGATGGTTTCTCTGAGAGTGCATGATGCCTCACCGTTTAATGTTCTGCTCCACTGCAGTAGGTGCAAACAAACCTTCAGGATATATTAAATAACACAGAATAAATGTGTGCAGACTGCACTGGTAAAAAAAAAGCTCTAGTATTCATAGTGTTCAGCTTACCCTGGATGAACAATTCAAGAATTTGGGGAATATATACACTGAACGTCTGCAGTGTTGGGTCTGCATACTGCGTTGGTGTATATTTCACAGTGGAACAATGATAGCATTGCTACTTCCTGCGACGGTTTCAAAAAGACATTTACAGATTTATCATCAGCTCTATGACGCAAAGAAAAAAAGAAATGCTGAGGAGGATACTCTAGAAACCTATTTAGGTGGGTTTTTTTTTTTTTGGTCAAGAAAATCCCAATTTAATTTATGTTGTGGTCTATTGGTATTTTATGCTAATTTATGAAAAAAAAACCCTGAACATTGAAAACCTGATGAACTATTTCATTATTTTTCACAATTTTCATAAATTTGGGGTCGGAAAGATTTTTAAATGTTAAATGTGACCCTGGACCATAAAACCAGTCATAAGTCGCACTGGTATATTTGTAGCAATAGCCAACAATACATTGTATGGGTCAAAATGATCGATTTTTCTTTTATGCCAAAAATCATTAGGATATTAAGTAAAGATCATGTTCCATGAAGATATTTTGTAAATTTCCTACTGTAAATATTTTTGTGAGTGCAGATGCATGGCTAAGGTCTTCATTTAGACAACTTTAAAGGTGATTTTCTCAATATTTAGATTTTTTTTTGCACCCTCAGATTCCAGATATTCAAATAGTTGTATCTCGGTCAAATATTGTCCTAACAAACCATATGTCAATGGAAAGCTTATTTATGCATGATGTATAAATCTCAGTTTCAAAAAATTGACCCTTATCACTGGTTTTGTGGTCCAGGGTCACAAATGAAAGAAATGCTCACCAAGGCTGTTTATTTGATCAAAAATACAGTAAAATATTATATATTATTGGCTTAAATGTCTTCACTGTCACTTTTTACCAATTTAATGTGGCCTTGCTGAATAAAAGTTTTTCTTAAAGAAACTTTTGAATGATGGTACCAAAATTAAAAATATAACTGATTTGTTTCAGATTTCATTTTTGATAATACATTGTCCTTATTCAATTAAAAAATGGTGTAATTAATAATTTGACCTTTCACTTTCCTTACAAAGGCTGCCAAAATTAAAATGTCAAATATGAAAAAGAAATAGCTAATAAGTGACAATTTTAAAATGTGAAGTTTTGTGTTCTAGTGTCAAGAAAAGAAACTCCCCAGTTTATGTTGGCACTCAACTTTTTTTTATTCGCCGCAAAACATCCTCCCTTTTATGTCTTTTTTTTTTTTATTACTTCTCCAGTATGAAAGCAAGTCAGAGGCATGTAGGATGAATGAAGTTCATGTAGGCATGTAGTTACACAATGAACATGAGATACAGAGACGAGAACTACAGTACATATCCTGTCTGTGACTCACACACAGGCAGTTCACTGCAATAACATTTGGCAATGCTTAAAATGAAAGGCACCGATCTCCTCTGAGGGCATAACAAGTTTAAAACAAATTTTGGTATCCACAGGAGAAATCAGAAGAGCCAGTCGGTCAATACACAAACACAAATGCTGCACACTCATACTGTGTCATATGGTGTTTTTTTTTTCAGCAAGGAGATTTGGATGGTAATATTTATGGCCAAATGTCTCCTCTGGCAACACAATGTTGGGCTGCATGTGAAAAGGGAAGAAGCCCAAGCAAATCCTATGTAAAACAACAGCATAGCCTTTGCATGCACTTTGGCGTTTGTTTTGAGAGCGAAAGCCCCAAGCTCACGCTACCTACAATTAAAAACAGAAGAAACTTTCACACCAAAAATGGACATAATGCGCCCTTATTTGCTGAAGTAAATAAATAAATGTACAGTGATATCATACCTGTTCCCAACAAATAACTCTTTCTGTTCCCGTTGGTCAACACAATTGTGATATAAATCAAAAATTCCTTATAAATTACATGTTCTTAGTAAACTCTGCTAGGTTAAAACGTACCATCTTAGTCCTTTCATATTAGACAATTTCCCAATACTGTCGTTATTTCTTCGGCCTTCTGAAGATTTTGGTAAAGGTGTGTTTCTTGCGGCCCGTGCTGGAACCTTCAGTGTCTTCTCCAGTGGAGCCACTGTCCTCATCCACCAGGGTCTTCTTGCCTGTGATATGAGAGATTCGATTGGATCCCTTTCCTGACGGGCCGTCCTGCTCGAAGGTGTAGTTGAGAGAGCGCATCGACTCGGCTGAGGCGAGGCTAGACGGCTGAGAGTGGATCTCTCCGAGACTGGCACATTTCTCCATGCCAAAGGTCTTTTTCTGCAGCAGAAGATTGTCGGTAGAGGAACCGCCATTGGTTTTGGACCGCGTACTGTAGAGTGGAGTTGAGGAGCAGAGGGCGTCTCCGGAATGAGACATAGAGAGGGAGGAATCCGATTCCTGACCGGTTCAGATCCCTAGGTGATGGTACAAAAAGAAAAGAGGATTTCAGAATCTACCCATTTCGTTTCAATTTTTAAACTTGGTCAACATGAAAAGGCAGTCACAATCCATTTTACTTCCATATAATGATGTACTTCCAAGTGAATCAATTGGATCCCTCATTATGAATCCATACAGAATGGAGCCAAACCTGAATTCGGTTGCAGTTGATTGTGGGAGACTACTTCCCTCCAGTGTTGGGGAAAGTTACTTTTAAAAGTAATGCTTTACAATATTGCGTTACTCCCTAAAAAAAAGTAACTAATTGTGTTACTTAGTTACTTTTTATGAAAAGTAATGTGTTACATTACTTTTTCTCAGCTGGGCTTTCTTGTTTGTTTTTCAATAACAAAAAAAGTTCTATTTTTGGCAAATGTAAAGTAGCCTGACTACGTCAGACTTCCTACTTCCGCTCAATTTCATTTCGCTTCTGTACTCAGTCTGATACAGCGTCATAGCTTTGTGTTTGCCACCGGTCTGGAAACAGCCGGGCCAATCAACGAACAGAGGGCGGGCTGAGAGCCTTGACGTAGATGCTACGCGCCGAGTTTTACATTGTAGGTTAGAGAAATCGAAAACCGAAACGACCGCGGAAATGGGAAACGAGAACGGGATGCAAATTCGGGTGCATTACTTCGCATAATTGCAAAAGTCGTTACAGCCTTTCACTCCGGTATTTGCTCACATCATCATGTGTACAAAGGTTTACAGTGGAAGTTCAACATAGATTTGATTAGATGCTGATTTTCTCATGCGGCTGTACAGGCGGATAACATACGTCATAACTAAACGTATCTGATTGGCTTACGGGTAACCAATGATTTTAAACTTCAGACAAGCGTCCCCTAGCGAGAGAGAAAACACTTCTCTATTATGCCATTCCAGACTCTGTCTACGAAGCAAAGTGAAGTAGCAGAGTTGGTTTACCAGGCTAAATGTAAAGGCCCTTTCACACCAAAACTGAAATGAATAAGCCTCAAGCTGAAGGAAATGCATATTTACGCCTGTACAGTAGAGGGCGCAACTCAACTTTCAGCTGTGCTGCCATTCTGGATTAAAGAAGAATAGGATATGGGAGAAGGAAGTTCAATTGGCATTGGTTAATAAAGTGAGATTAAATACATAAAGTACATTTAATATAGTTATTACAGGTTTGCGTAAAATTCTGATTGCATTTCACTGTTAAATAAACTGTTAGCAACTGTTTTTAGAATAGGAAATATTTCAGTTATTAATTAGTTCAGGGAGGTTGTGTACAACCTACACACATGCCGTGTGTGTGCACAGCAAACTGTGTTTGTGGTACCCGATGCTTTCAGTACTCTGATCGCTGCGTGAACCAGTGAACCCTGTTGGTGGCAGACCTGAGACCGCCTCCACTGACGTGAAGCATGAAGAACGGTATTGAAGCGCAGCAAAACGTGAGGAAGAGAAGAGTGAGGAAGAGACAGAGGGATGAGACAGAGAAGAAGAGAGCGAAGGCACAGGGAGAAACTCCACGTGACCGATGGAGTGGCTGCGAGTCTGCCGCACATAAGGCCGGCCGGGGGGCCGCAGGGGCCCAGCTTCACTCTCGCTGCCCTCTACCAACCTCTGTGAGCTGAGGTTCAGCGCGGGGTCTCCGTGACGCGGCCGCAGGGACATCAGGCTGGGAGCTGAGGAGAGGCACACACACACACAGATGTTTGTCATTCAAATCATCCAGTCTCTGTGAGATACTCTCTGTACATGGGAGAGAAACAATTAAATCTTATTGAGATAACCCTAACCCGTATTGGTGTCTTGGACACCGTGAATCTCAGCTGCTGAGATTGTATTCTCACTTGAAATGGAGTGGAGGCTTGGAACCGGAAACAGCATTCAATACGTCATGACTTAACTAGGGTACTGTTTACATCTGGTATTAAGATGCGTTTTGGTCAATCGGATCACAAGTAGACGAGGGAGACACATACCCATTTAAGTGTTTTAATCTGTCACTTTTGTCCACTTTCAACTAATGTTGCCAACTGCTTTTGATTGAAAGCACCTAAATCTGATTGCTAAATGTCTCTAGATGATGCCATAATGGCGATTTCACTGATATATAAATATATATAAATACAGATGAGTGAGAACAATCTAGATAAGGTTTGTCCAAGAAGTTGCTAGATTTGTTGCTAGGCTTTTGAAAAAAAAATCTCAAAAGGGGTGAGGGAGTTGCTAAATCTAGTGACAAAATTGCTAAATTGGCAACACTGCTTTTAACCACTTTTAAGATGCGTTTTGGTCTATCGGATCACAAGTAAACGAGGGAGACACATACGCGTTTACACTTGGTGTTTTATTCCATCGCTTTTGTCCACTTTCAGCCACTTTAAGATGCGTTTTGGTTGATCGGATCACAAGTGGACGATGCTAAATACAGGTGTAAAACTTTCGACCACTTCCAGAGATAGTCAAAAATGCATTCGAACAGATTGCTTTCGTGGTGGAAATGTTCATGCAAACAAGTGTGTTCGAATCGCCACAAAAGAACGCCTACTGACCGAATGCGTAAACATTATGGGAAGCGCGCTAGCCAAATGGAATTTAAACCAAAGCAAAAGCTTTCGTTTCTGTTCCCGATTTCTTCGAGGGGAGGGTTTATGGGCGGGGTTTTTTTTTTTCAGATCTTTTGATCTAATTGACAAAATAAGCTTGTGCAATTTACATATGAACACGCACGGAGATGATTTCTGCTCTAATAGCCGCAAGACCATGCCGAATGCGGTGAGTGTGTGTTAGAAATGGGGAATGGGGAGAGAACATTGTGCTTGGTACATTTTTCATCTTCAAACCAAACTTGGATCTTCAGCCGACAAAGTTTAAATTGCATCTGGCTAGTGCGCTTCCCAAAATGTTTACGCATTAAAGGGTTAGTTCAAGCAAAAATGAAATTTCTGTCATTAATTACTCACCCTCATGCTGTTGCAAACCTGCAAGACATTTTCAGAACACAAATTAAAATATTTTTTATCTCCCATAGAAAGCAATGGCATTACCACATTCAAGGTCCAGAGAAGTACTAAAGATATCGTTAAAATAGTCAATAGTCAACGTGACTATAGTGGTTCCATACGTTATGAAGTGATGAGAATACTTTCTGTGTGCAAAAACATACAAAAAAATAACGACTTTATTCAATAATTTTTCCTTTTTCCTGTCAGTTTCGAGGGTTTGGAATGACATAAGGTGAGCAATTAATGACAGAAATTTAATTTTTGGGTGAACTACCCCTTTCAGTCAGTAGGCGGAGGCTGTTTTGTTTTTTTGTCGCTGTTCGAACACACAAGCAGCTAAACTATGAAGGCAATCCCGTCGAATGCGTTTTCAACTACCTCTGAAAATGGTCTAAAGTGGACAAGCTCAAACCGTTTTAGATCCCATGTACATCTGTATTTAGCGTCGTCCACTTGTGATCCGATCACCCAAAAAGCATCTTAACAGCAGGTGTCAACAGAGGACTACATGTGGAACACTAAGCTGTAGTGCTAAATGATATCTGGTATAATATGAGTTGTTCTGCTATGATGTTGATGAAGGCCTGTCTTTGTTGCAAAAGATTGACCACAATAAATACAAACACATCACTGAAACACATTTTGAAAGTTACAGTTGGAAGGAGTGTGCGTGATGATGATAAAAGCACATTAACCGTGGTTAATAAAGGAAAACAGAGCTGGGAAGGAAACAGAGCTGATGATGTGGCACAGGAAGTGAACACACAAAAGTGTGAAAGCATTGCAAGACTGCAGTGCAAAGAAGATAAGTGTCCACAAAAACCGTATGATAACAGATAAACAGTTTACAGCCTACACAAAAATACTGCCATGGTGCAGCTCTTGGTTAGTTGAATGAATCATGGAAATGTTTAACAGGGATAATGACATTATCCAGCTTATTACACGGCTACTTAAGGAATAAATGGACATGAAATATTGTTTGGAGTCAAATTATTTTGTGGATTTTTCATATTTATATACACGAAACAACTTTTCACAAAGTGTGTAGGCGCATGAATTTGTTCTTAACCTCATTGTAATATTAATGAATTTAGAGTATGAACGACTGCATGGCCAAGGTTAGCAATTTGCATAAAATATGCACAAATCATTTCTATTTCATCTTAATATTTATAGACCTTATGTGGCAAAGGAAAAAGCACGCAGACATCTTTAGAATTTCGTCTTTGAACTTTCCGTTTTTGCGGTAGCTCTTTACGTTTCTATGGCATTGCGGCTGAAGAGTAATTAGCTGGTGAAGTGGATTTACTTATTGTACAGTTAACTAAAGGTATCATGAGCTTTGGATGTCATAACAAATATCAGTGGACCGGGAAGATTGTGAAATGAGCGGTTCATTCATAAACCCGTAATATCTTAACTTCATGCTTCAAGACGGAAAACAATGAGTGCAGTGCTGAAAAGGGGCGGGGCTACATAAGGTCCATAAGGCCACCAAAATTTGTTGCGTACATTTGGTTTCAGTTGTTCCTACATTTTTTGGGTAAATTTAGAATAAATTTTAGTATGAAATATTTTGATCAATCATGATTTGTTCGTGAAAATGTTTGTATGCAGATTTCATGCATAAAAGGTTAGTGAATGAGACCCATTGTCTGCTTGGGACAACAGCCAATACAGTTTAACAGACAATTTTCAAAATGTTTATACGCAGAATGCTGCCATTGTCCAATCAGAATATTCCAAAGAGCCGTCTAATAAGTTTAAATATAGGCTTTGCACCCTGGGCTTAACACTGGGTTAACATTTATATTAACCCTAGATTAAACTCACGCTTGAAAGGGTTAAAAGTGGCTTTAAAGTATTCTAGCTGACCCCCCAGATTGAGTTTTTTTAAGGCAACCATTATTTTAGAACGTTTGCCCTTATAGTTTCCATGGCGACGCATCATGCTTGTCACATGACACACCGCAGCCACAATAACACAGTATGACAGATGTATCGCTATTATTTAATTTTTCCTTTTTTATTTATAATGTTCACAAACTTGCTTGCCATGTTATCAACTACCGATTCTCAAATATTTGTGAATGTGTTTTGTTGTTTAAAAACCTTTATAAATGATCTTTATCTTGATTTATAACGCGAGATTAGCTTGCGCCGCAGTTCAGAGACCTCTCAGTTGGATTTACAGCATGTGAATTCATCGGTTTCTCCCCAAGTACATGCAAGTAAGTGGCTGGTGAACTGGAAGAATAATAGAATAATGGTAAACTTTATAGTTACTTAGGCCCACTATGCGTGTCTGATATGAATAAACACCTGCAAATTATATTTGAATGGATTGTTGTTGCTGCTTCCACTGATGACATCTGACATCAGTGTGTATTTTACAAACTCTAAATGTGTTGCTTTACTAGTGCTTATGTGTATTTATATGTCTGAAACCTAAAAAAAAGAAATTATGTGGCTGAAAACACTGCATAGTTGTGATATATGACAAGCGCTGAGCGTGTCCGTCTCTGGCTGTGTACCAGCCAAAGAGCGAAAGCACAGTTTGAATCTGGCAGTTATATGACGTCATTGAAATCCTGAAAGGGGGGTAATGTGTTTTAAAGGATTAGTCCACTTTTAAATACACTTTTCCTGATAAATTTACTCACCCCCATGTCATCCAAGATGTTCATGTCTTTCTCTCTTCAGTCGAAAAGAAATGAAGGTTTTTGAGGAAAACATTCCAGGATTATTGTCTTTACAGTGGATTTCAATGGCTACCAACAGGTTGAAGGTCAAAATTACAGTTTCAGTGCAGCTTCAAGGGCTTTAAACAATACCAGATGAGTAATAAGGGTCTTATCTAGCGAATCGATCGGTCATTTTCGAAAAAAATACAACCGTTTATGCTTTATAAACAAAATATCGCCTTGAACGTACTTTCCGCTTCCGCATTCTTCATGACGCTTACGCTGAATGTCCTACGCCTTCCCTATTCAAGTTACGGAAAAAAACGAAACTGCCGCCGCGTTCGTTCCGTAAGTAGAATAGGGAAGGCGTAGAACATTCAGCGTAAGCGTTATGAGGAACGTGGAAGCAGAAAGTACGTTCAAGGCGATGTTTTGTTTATAAAGCATAAACGGTTGTATTTTTTTCGAAAATGGCCGATTGATTCGCTAGATAAGACCCTTATTACTCATCTGGTATCATTTAAAGCCCTTGAAGCTGCACTGAAACTGTAATTTTGACTTTCAACCTGTTGGTAGCCATTGAAATCCACTGTAAGGAGAATAATCCTGGAATGTTTTCCTCAAAAACCTTCATTTCTTTTCGACTGACGAAAGAAAGACATGAACATCTATGATGACATGGGGGTGAGTAAATTTATCAGGAAAAGTGTATTTAAAAGTGGACTAATCCTTTAACACCAAGTTAGCTTTTACAATGCTAACACCAAATGTTAAAAATAACCCAAGGTTAACAATTTCAGTGTGAAAAGCCCATATATGTATATATACATAATTTAAAAAGAAAGCTACATACAGAGCATTGCTTTGCAGCATTATTTTCAATACAAAAGTGTGGTCACATTTCGGCATTATTTCACGGGCAAAAAAGTCGGTGCAAACATGGAATCAGTGGCTTCTAATTCATAATAACATCTTTAATAGTACAGTAATGATCACAGTAGACCAAGATTTTACCTGCTCAGGTGTTTATCCACACTGAGATGAATATAAACAGCAGCACTGATTCCACATCTGCACTTTAAAAGCCTAATAAAGGGTTAAAGGTGTTTTTTAAGAGATGGATATAAAATTTCCATCTAGAAGCTCTTAACCGGCCAGTGGGAGGAACACAGAAGTGTTTTGCTAAGTGTTAGCATTGGCTGAGAGAATAAAGGGGGTGCTGCCAACCAGAATGTTTCCACAGGGTTTGGCTCTCGGCGGCCACGGGCCAAAGGTCGCTCACTCGCCGATCCATCTGCCAGGCGGCATCTGCGGACATTAGCCAATGATATCACACCACACAAAGGCAAAGCTCAACGGAAAGCTTAATTGCCATGTATTAGGGTTAGAAAACTACCGACCAGATCATTTTAAAATGGTTACAGACTGCTGAGAAGCTTTAAAATGCGACACAGATGAATATGATCAGATTTAACTCAATGTACCACACTTGTGTGCATGATAAACTCACATTGCAGGGTTCCTGGGGAAAGTATGTCCTCATCCATGTCGTCTAGGTCGTCGGAGAGCAGTAGGTGTTGGGGTGCAGCAGAGCGGATGCCCAGGAAAGCAGGGTCCAGGTTGAGGGCAGAGGCCAGAGATGACATGCCAGGGTTATTGACAATATTATAACCGGTCAGAATCTCAATTTGCTGCCACCGATGGAGCTTTTCTCTCAGAGCAGTGGTCACTTCTCCCAGAGCCTGTCTGCAGAAGTGAGAGAGAAAGAGAGGTGAGGCTTAGTTTGGTTGCTGTTACTCTATATATAAAGGGTCATTATTGGCATTTAAGATTCCATGGAACCTTTCACATTCACAAAAGAAATAAGGGGCTTTTGCACCGAATAGTTCTAGGAACTCAGTTATAGGAACTGGCCACTAGAATAGTTCCCCAAGAACTAATTTCTCTTCTGGGCCATATTTCTGGTTGCATTCACACCGGGAATAGGAACTCTAAAGCGGTCGACAGCAGCGTCTCTAAGCGTGGCATTTACAAGCGCTAAAAACCGGTGGATGGAGGATGCTGTGATTGTGTTTGTTGTGTGTTGTGGGTTTCGTGATGCATAATGCATAATTTTACGTGAATGAACGAGCAAAAAGTGGGTATTACATATCATTGAGGTGGAGAAAAGAACACAACCCTACAGACAACAGGTAAATGCCGTTATCACTGTTTTCCATGTTCATGAATATGTTTACACGGCTTTTTAAAATTGCCGGGTGCTGGTGTTTGACATGTGTTTGACCAATCAACATACATTTACGTCATAGCTAGTTCCTATAGTGCTGGTTTAGACCCTACTCTGAAGTAGGAGCTAATTTAGTTCCCCCAAAAGGAGTTCCTTGAACTAAAATCGTTCCTAGTTCCTGCTGTGCAAACACGGCAAAATCTGGGTACTTCAGCCAATAGTTCTAGGAACTATGAAAAGGTTCCTCTGGTGCGAAAGCCCCTATACTCTTTATATTGGAAAAAGGTTCTTCAGATTATTAAAAAGTTCTTCACACTAAAGGTGATGATACACGGGGCAACTTTTTGAGCAATGTTGCCGGGCAATGTAGCCGAGCAACGTTGCTTGGGCACTTTCCCATTGAGAATGAGCAACAAATTTATATCTGGATACGTTAGATCGGTCGTGGGCAATTTTTTGAGATCCTCCAATCAGAATGTTAGCAGCCGATCACGTGACCAGTTCGGAGTTTTCAGAAAAAAATTCAAACAAGATGGCGGCCTCTCACCGGCAGTGGAACGGAGAAAAAGAGTGTGAACTTATATCTTTTTACGCTAGTAAGTTGTCATGCGTCAACCCAAAACAGGGAATTTACCTCATATATTGCTTAAAATACCAACAACTGTCCAAAGTAATGCATGTAAGCTGTAATTAAGCCATTGAATGTTTTCAGTTAAATACTAAAAAGACGGAGTTAGTTTAACGTCTGTAGTAGTGTAGGCTGTAGGGCGTATGACATATGAATGTAACTTTTGACGCGGGTTCGAATCTGCCTTTTGCTGAACTCGGTATTCTCCCTTTTTCTATCACAAATCAGATCGGAAAGGCATTTATTTTTAATAAAAATTAAGAAAATATTTGAAAAGTTGAAAAAAAGTGCCTATAAGTGTTTATAGTAAGGTATTTATTGGGTTGGCAATAGATTTGCTCCTCTCTGATTAGTTGCTGCCAACTGTCTGTTGCCCTAATTAGTTGCCCTGTGTCTCATCAGGTTGCCCGTTGACGGCAACATTGCCCAGCAATATTGCTCAAAAAGTTGCCACGTGTATCATCACCTTAAGAGGCCATTCACACAGAGTGTGTTTTTCCATTCCACTACGCTACTCTTCCATGGACGTGTTTAACAGTTGCACTTTGCATCTTGTGCATGATATGGCATTCTAAAAACATGCACAACAAAAAGGTTCAACTTTAAAAAATGTGAAACTTTTCACGTGTGCACAGGATTTTTTGCATGCTCACGTGTTACAACTTACGGTTTATATATATACTGTCTGTAACATATTTCATTTGTGCGACATTTTACTATAAAGAATAGGAGAGTGTGGCTGCGCATTAATTAATAAAGATCTATTTGCTCAAAATTTGGCTTTTGTTAAGTCAGTATACCTCTAATATCACTGCCTTATGTCCGCTTTAAAGCATCTCTGTGACGGTCGAGAAACACACGGCGAAATGGGCTGATGGCGCAATGCAGCTTGTGTGTGCATTGTCCTATTTGCCAAGTTCAAGGGTCCATAAAAAGACTGATAAAGTAAAGAGTGCTGTAGGGCAGTACATCATATTTCAAGGCCTTATGTCCACTTTCATGAATTTAACTCTGTGGCGGCCAAGAAACCACGCCACAAAATGGGCTGATGGCACAACAGGTGGCTCAATATGCATTGTCATATCATATGCTAAGTTTAATGGTTCATAAAAAACATTAGTACAATAAAAAGTGATACAAATTTGGATTTCGTTAGGACAATATATTTATATTGTCCCATATAAAATATATTGGTAGAGTAAAATGTATTAAATTTTTGTATTTCACAAGATCAAAACATCCTTTATTAAACCACTTTGTCGGATTTCACCCAACATGGAGGAGAAATGCTTATTTTCTTCATTCAATTCTAACAGCACTTATTGCGCGAAGAGCCATAGACATAAAGGACTTAAGATATAAAGGGAGCCTCACGCTTGGTGACTCAAAATGGTGACTCACCTGGCTGACAGGATTTTGTGATCGACATCATCCAGTGAAGGGCTGTGGGCTAAGTGGAACGTCCCAAAGATAGTTCCTCTCTTCTTCTTGATCTTTTCTGCCTGTTATGGTGGTCACAACTTCATTGTTAACAGCAATACCAGCAATAAGCTAGCTGAACAAGATTTAATATTCAGTTAAAGCTTGTAATATGTGAATATGTGACTTATGTATCTTACCCCTTCTTTAGCCACTGTGAGCTGTTTTTCTGCATTCTGTTTCTTAATGTTGTAGTACTGCACCTCCACCTCGTGTGTGAGCTGCAGCCACTTCTGCAGGGCTTCAGGAGGAGACCAGCCGCTCCTCAACTCCAGCTCCCTCTCAGCCTTCTTCAGAGCCATTCGCACCTAAAACAAACACACACGCTCATAAATATTGGCTGCATTTCAGTGTTTTGAGGAGGGAAGCCTCTTCACCAGTTCCCATGGTGATGGGACACCTGTAAGGTGAAACTGTGAGAAACTGCAAGGTTCTCCAAATGTTGCTAATGAATGAATGATGAAAAGAGGCATGTGCCTTAGACATAAATCATGCTATTATTTTACTAGGGTTTGGAAGGCTCCGCTCCATTTATATTCTGATCCACGTTGTGCCTGACAACACTCCTTAGCTGTTATAAATTCAATGTAAACCCTTGCTTCTTGGGGCTTATTGCTTTATTGTAATACCTGTTCCAGCTCCTGCTCTGCATATGTCTGTCTGCTCAGCTCGTTCTCAGTTCCCTCACGCAGTTCTCGCAGTCTCTGAGCCTCCTGCTTGGCTTCGTCAATCTCTCTTTTCATTTGCCGCTCCAGGTTGACCTTCTCCACCTCCACCGAGTGGTGCTCTTCCTGTGCGATCTGCAGCCTGAACACAAACACATTATTAATCTCAAGCTGAACCACTGTTAACTCGTTGGGGTTACCCTACAGTTAATGATACTAACAGTTATATTTCCCCTGAGCCACCATCAGGTGGAGCTCTGGAGAATTCAGTAGACATGAAAAGGGAACTGGATCTGCAACACTCTACCACACCTCTTCCTCAAGAAAAAACAGTTGAACAAGATGTGGCCTGTTCAGTGTTGTAATTTTGTGGTAAAACAGCTTTACAGGGAAATGCATCCTCACAGCTATACACTGGAAGACCATTTAGATATTTTAGGACATGGATGACTAAATTTAGTTGTGTTAATGCGGCTAATGTGATTTTGTGTTGACAAGAAGTCTTCGATTCCATTCAAAATAATTAAAATCTGTTTTGTTTGACATATCTGTGATATCACACAGTGTTATCTTTCCTAGGCTTTCAGCTGATGCACATGATATTCTTCTCTCGTGCTGACGTAGTCCAAGTTCAAACAGGAAGTAAGGTATAAATTATACTGTCAATGATGTGACAGTGGCCAAGGCAGCAAGTTACACTCACATAACTGGGAGCGGGAGCAGAAGTTAAATGCAAAGGAAGGAAATGAACAGCAGACAACAACTAGAAAAGTTCATCAACAAAAAATCAGACAGACAGACAGACAGACAGACAGATAGACCAAAATGCAGACATAGACAGATAGATAGAACGTGAGACAGACAGATGTAGACAAACATACATAGACACTAGGGATGCAACAATACAGTTAGCCCACGGTTCAATACATACCTCGGTTTTTTAACCACGGTTTTCGGTTCGGTTCGGTTCAGTTTGTTATTCTATGCTTAGGCAATAGGAACAGTAAGAGGTTAGTAGAAAAAGTAAAAACGATTTATTGCAATACTCCTTTATTTTATTTAAAAGCAAAGAAAAGTCCACTAGTTTCTAGTGTATGGTATAATATAAAATAATTTTTTATTTTAAAATTAACACTGACATCTCACAGCTGTTGGTAGCCCATGTACAAACTGTACAAACAAATTCTCCAAAGCTGTTTACCAAGCTTTCGATTAAATTTAATATTTGAAATCACCAATAAAATCTGACAGTTCTGCCTCATTTTATTTTATTTTATTTCTTAAACGCTGGAATCATGACAAAAAATCTGTACTTTTCAGGCTGGATCAAGCTAATGCGTATGCGCAGACCTAAATGCGCGTCTCTTGTGCCTCATTTCGGAGACACTCGTCTGGCTGTTTCTA